>NC_090932.1:1705906596-1706537429 GCF_040938575.1 Ambystoma mexicanum | reverse complement strand
TCCTAAGGTTTTAACTTCCTTGGCTAACTTGATTTTCATGCCATCAATAGTGAAGGAATTGTACAAATGGGGTAATTTGTTAAGTTTACTGGTAGACTCGATGATTAAGAGCTTGGTCTTGTCGTCGTTAAGACATAGGCCGGATGATTTGGTATATTTTATTTATGAGGCTGGTGTCCTTTTTCATAGTCCCCCTGGATTGGGATAAGAATCTGGGTATCATCAGCGTAGTTGGTATGAGACCCCTAGTTTGTCCAATATATCAAAGAGAGGCTTTGTAAAAATATTGTACAAAGTGGGGGAGACACATGACCCTTGAGGGACTCCACTGGTGATGGGGACTGGATCCGCTGCTGATGTGGGTGAGAAGACTCTTATGGTTCTCTGGTCCAGGAATGAGTTTATCCACGCCGTGGCTTCTGTGGAGAAGTTGGCCGCCGATTTGATGTGATTACAGAGTACCTTGTGATCTACCAGGTCGAAGGCAGCTGATAGGTCTAGGAGTAGGAGAATAGAGATGAATCCTCTATCTTTGTGTTCGTCTAGTTGGTTTTTAAGATCAAGGAGAGCTGTTTCGGTTCCATGTCTCGGTCTAAATCCTGATTGTCTTGTCCTTAGTAGGTTGTTGATTTCCAGATAAGATTGGATCTGTAGATATGCAGCTTTATCTAAGATTTTGAGGAGGAACGGGACCGTTGTTATGGGCCTATAGTTTGTTGGGACATTGGGGTCCAAGTTTGCTTTTTTTAGGAGAGGTAATATCCAGGCATCTTTAAGGTTGGTTGGCACAGAGCATGATTTGAATGATGAGTTGATAAATGATGTGACAAAGGGGGCTAGTTCATGTGCAGCCTCTTTAATAATTGGGGCTGGACAGGTGTCACCAAGGCATCGAGACGGTTTAAGAGACATGATGATGTTCTTAGTTTCCACAATAGAAATGGCTCTAAAACTGAATTGGTTAGGGGGTTTAGTTTGGTTGGCGGCAAGTTCCTGGAGGATGGTTTCTTGCGTGGAGAGGGCAATGCTGTGGAGGGAGGATTTTTTGGCTGATATTTTGTCTTGTAACATAGTGATTTTGTTGCATAGGGCTTTTTGAATGTTTGTGCACCAGACTTTGTCTTTGGTACAAGAGTCTATGGGTGCAATTGGGGATTCTAATTCTTTCAGGATGGAGAAGATTTCCCTGGCATTTGAATTCGCTTTTTTGATTCTGTCATTAAAGGTCTCTTTTTTTGCCTGAATGATTTGTTTTTTGTAGCTGTTTGTAAGGGCAGTGAGGAGGTTTTTGTTATGGGGAGAAGGGTTTGTTCTCCAGCAGGCTTCTGCGTGTCGTTTCTCTTTGCGTAGGGCTTTTAGCATGGGAGTGAACCAGGTGTTAAGATGGGCGATAGGTTTAGATTTGGTGAGTTTCAGCGGCGCAACGGCATCAATCGCTGAGTTAATGGTGTTATTATACAGGTCAGCTAGATCGTTAGGGTAAGAGATCAGGCTAGAGTGATTAGTGATGGGTTGGATCAGAGGGAGAAGATTCGAGAGTGTAATATTTTTTTTGCAGCAGGTGAGGACCGGAGGAGCATGTGGTTTAGTAGATTTAGGTTGGGGAAGGTCTGAAATGCTCAGTGAGATCAGATAATGGTCTGTCCATATGCAAGGTTCAATTGCCGTTATGAGGGAAATGCAGTTGATGTCTGCGACCCAGTCCAATGTGCGACCTTTAGAGTGCGTGGGGCCGTTATTCGTGAGGCCTGCTTCCACAATAGTGATGGTTATGGTGGAGGCATTAGAGTCTTTTGGGTCCTTATAGCCTAAGTTAAAGTCGCCTAGTAGAATGATTTGTGTTCCCGGTTTGGCATTAGTGTTTAAGAGGGTGGTTAAGTCTTCTTCAAAGGTGCCTAGTGGACCAGGGGGTCTGTAGATAAGGTGCAGTGTGATAGTGCGTGAGGCGGAGATTTCTAGTTTTAGGGAGAGTAGTTCAGCTGACGGCATAGTGATGCTGTCTATTTCTTTGATGGTGAGGTTGGCTCTGCAGATAAGAGCTATGCCTCCTCCTTTGGAAGTTTCCCTGTCTTTTCTGAAGATGGTAAAGTTTGGGGGTATGGCTAGCATAAGGGCAGGGCCAGCAGCTTTGTGTAGCCCTGTTTCAGTAACTGCTAGGAAGTCGAGTTGGTTACAGGTGATGATGTCAGCAATTTCAGAGGCGTGGGATGTTAGGGATCTGGCGTTGATGAGACCTCCCTTGAGGTTTTGGGTTATTTTAGTGTTGTTGCTAATGTGGACCTTGTCGGGCACGGTTTCAGAGGATTTGGTGCAGGGTATTCGATTGCAGCTAGGCTTCCTTTTGTGCGTGTTTCGCTTGGCGTGTATAAGCTCCTTCTTCAGGGTGCCTGTGAGGTGGGTGTGCACATGGCAATTTGGGGAGTCTCGTGTCTAGTCTAACATTCCTTATTCCGGTAGGACACGCCTGATTCGGTTGGGTCTGGGTAGGGGAAGCAGGCTGTTGGGGCGGTGGCTGTGTGTATATCTTTCTGGTTAGTTCCCTTTCTGTAGGAAGATTGTGGTAGGGGGCTACCATAATGGCAAAGGCAGTGAATGTGGAGAGTATGGCTAAGTAGCATATAGGTGTGTCAGACATGGGAGATGTCATAACAGCGTTTGTTGGTAGGTTGGCCTGTAGTAGTCTGGTGCCTAGTAGTGGTATGATCTAAGTGTGCAGAGGGCAGATGGGTTCGCCTAGATTCAAGAATCACAATATGAGCTAAAATGCATGACTTAGAGTAGTTAGCAACGTGCAGGGCAAGCGACCAGAGGGTCTCAAATAGGTCACAGAGTGCAGTGGTAGGCGACCAAAAGGGTCTCAAATGGGTCACAGGGTGCGATGGCAAGCAATGGCAAGCAACCAAAGGGTCTCAAATGGACCAAAAGGGTCTCAAGTGGGTCACAGGTTGCAGTGGCGATCGACCAGAGGGTCTCAAATAGGTCACAGGGTGCAATGGTGGGCGACCAAAAGGGTCTCAAATGGGTCACAGGGTGCGATGGCAAGCAATGGCAAGCGACCAAAAGGGTCTCAAATAATACACAGGGTGCAATGGCAAGCAATGGCAAGCGACCAAAAGGGTCTCAAATAATTCACAGGGTGCAATGGCAAGCAATGGCAAGGGACCAAAAGGGTCTCAAATAATTCACAGGGTGCAATGGCAAGCAATGGCAAGCGACCAAAAGGGTCTCAAATAATTCACAGGCAGCAATAGTAGGCGTCCATGTTTATAAAATAGGTGGTAAAATACACACTGTTCGGAGCTGCTCAGCGGGTGTACTTACAGGCAGTCAGAGTCAGTCCTTGAGGATAAAGCACAGGCAAAGGGTGGGCATCAAATAGTCCTGATGATATAAAGGAGCTAGGTCAAGGAGCAGAGAATCTGGCCCTGGCCTCTGTCAACTCTGGACAGGCTCAGGACAGGCAAGAGCCTTAGAAGGTGAGCCTTTGAGGGGTAGGCCGGTTTCCACCTGCCGGTGCATGATTGGTGCATATGATGTACACGGCGACCAATCCATAGGTCAGGAGGCGGTCTCGGGGCTCACTGGTAAGATGGTGTAGCTTCGTCGGCAGGAGCGGCCATCTTTGGCAGATGAACTCCTCGTGGCTGCTAATGGTGGCCAGTGCGCGAGATGCACTACGGTGCACAAGGCAAGAGAATAAATGAACATCAAGCATTTACATGAAATGACACAGCAATGTCAGCGCGTTCCGCAGAGCTGCATGAAAATAAAGCTGTGCATCAGCTGTTGGTTGGGAGAAGCCGTCAGGCTTCGGTCACAGAATCGGATGGCGTGGAGGTTTCCTCAGAGTAGGGGGCACTGCTTCAGCAGTGTTTGGGGGCTCCAGCTCCTCCGAGGGGCTGGTGTGCTAGGAATGAGGCTCGGGACAGGCAAGAGCCTTAGAAGGTGAGCCTTTGAGCGGTGGGACTTGTTTCCACCTGCCGGTGGATGATTGGTGCATATGATGCACACGGCGACCAATCCGTAGGTCAGGAGGCGGTCTCGGGGCTCACTGGCAAGATGGTGTAGCTTCGTCGGCCGGAGCGGCCACCTTTGGCAGATGAACTCCTCGTGGCTGCTAATGGTGGCCAGTGCGCGAGATGCACTACGGTGCACAAGGCGAGAACAAACGCACATCAAGCATTTACATGAAATGACACAGCAATGTCAGCACGTTCCTCTGAGGTGCATGAAAATAAAGCTGTGCATCAGCTGTTGGTCGTTGTAATATAACTTTAGTTTTTAGGTCTCCCTTTCTTTTTTCAATTCTTTCTTTCTCATTATTGACTCGGTTCTCATAGTACTGAGCCATATGCAATACTTCTGACTGAGACTTAGCTTACCAAGCGCTCTCAGAAGACATAATTTGTGACTGGATGTCAGGCAACGATCCACGCACAAATTTGTCCACAAATAGTCGTTTTCCAGACTCTGTGCTCAAATCTTGTCCACTGTAATCTGAGAACACTTGTTTGAACTGATTAAAACATTTGGTAGAACCCTCAGACTTCCCTTGGACATAAGCAGTAAGTTGGTCCCAAATAATCCTTCTTTCAGGAATTATAGCTTTTAGTTTTGCGAATATTCTATCAGGCAAAGTCAGTATTACCTGTGGCGGTCTCTCACCAGCTGGCCTTTCTCTATCCAGTCTAACTATATTATCCCATGTATCCCCTAACCCTGGTACATCGTCTACAGTCCTAATCTGTTTCCACAAATAAATAGGCAGGAGCACAGGAAATAACAAATTAATATCGCTCAGAGTAAATACTGATGACTGCAAGACAGATTCTATCTCTTTATAGAACCCCGTCGGATTCTTCCTAATATCATGAATGGATTGTCTAATAGTATTCACTTCCTGTCTTGAGAACGGGATGTGAACCAACTGCGATACATAATGTGCAGGAATGTCCACAGCAGGTGTACCTGCTGCAGCATGAGCTGGAACCTCAACTTTTGGAACAAATGTCGGCGGAACCTCTCTCATAGACAACTGAGAGATAGGAAATTCCGAACGCTTACTAAGCAACAGAGCTAAATCGAGCGCTAAAGCAGCTGAAGGAGTGTCAGACGAAAAAGCTCTCTTGTAGATATTCAATAATTCTGCGGGACAACAAATCTTTCTTTTTATACATTCATCCTGCAGGCATTCTACCATAACCTGTATCACTTTCCTCTGCATTTCTGGTGTATACTGACTATACGTGTCATATACTTCTACTGGAGTTATCGACATGTCTGAAATCCACCTAAGTGCATCCTTTGTGCAATTTGCATTTCCTCATTTATCGACTTATGACAAGGAAGGAACCATTTCTGTACAAAAATAGCGTCCAAACTATCACCATCAGTGTCTTCATTCCGTAACCTTTCCAACTCCCTTCTAAACTCAAAACCATTTTGACGTGCTCATGTACTTTCTCTGCAGTGTCTCTTGACTATGCTAAAACATTCAGATCCCTCAACCCTTGTGGGAGATCTATATCATCCAGTCTGTTCCACATTACACATAAATGAATTCCCAACCCTTCAATAAAAACGTTTTTCTTGGAAAAACTTGCTAGATTAGAAAGTTTGGCAAAAACACCAGCTTGTTCACCCTTCTCGATGCACTGTCTGGCCTATACAGTAAAATCATGCTTTCTCTCTTTAGACACAGTATTTCGAGTTATAATCTTTGATTCCGCTCCCTTATCAACTACAAGCAGTACGGAACCACTTGGAAGAGAAAGAGTAGGCACATTTTGTACATTCAGTAACAAAGGTGCTATCACTGGTGCAGAAGGCAAATTTACCAAACCCGTAACAGCAGGCAAAGGTGGAGGAGCAGGTGGAGGAACAACGATAAGAGGAGGGACAACAGCCGGAGGAAGAGGAACATTAAGGGGAATGATAGGAGGAGCATGAACAACTACGGGAGGAGGAATAACAACAGGAAGAGTCAAAACAGCAGTAATAGGAACATACGGAGGTGGCGCAGTGGCACCAGGCCTTCATTCATTTAGAAGTTTGTCAATCAACTCATCAGATACATGAAAGTCTTTAGACGGATACATTTTCTGAATACCCAGTGAAAAAGCCCTATCCATATTCCTAATGGACTCAGACTGTTTATTTTGATCATACAACAGTGCTTTTTCGGCGTTGGACATATGACGGCGCGCATGTTTTTCCCTACTTTTAAGTTGCTGCATAGCTTCTTTCTTCCAATTCTGTAATACATCAAATGCTGCAGGTCTAGCCTTTTTCTTTAATAATATAGACTCTAAATATTCTATACGAGGGATTTCAAAACTACCATTGGTTGGCCACTGAAGTCCGGAAGCATGTCTAGTTTGTCTGTGCCAAATATCATTAAACACTATACTACCAATGCCGTGCTTCCAGTACATAGTACATGCCGGAGACCCCTCCATTGGCGCCAGTCGGCCAAATTCCAAAGATTGTCTGTCACTGCGGAATAACGCCCTGAAGCAGGCAGACAATTTCCCAGGCATATCAGATTACTGGTGTTACCTTGTAAATAATTAAACTCGCGAGCGCAATGCCCCGAAACAAATGCTCAGAATACTTAAGAATCGGGTCACGACTCCCCTGATCAAAGAACTAAGGAGGTCCGATCGGATTTCAAAGAACTACAAAGGACCCAAGTGGTTGGTGATTTCGGCAAAACTGCCCGCCTCGATGTATGGACCCTTGTCAAGATGCCGTCTCGGACCGCGGGCTCACCGTCCAGGGATCGGGTTGTGCAGTACTGTTGAGGTATCGCTTCTCATCTAAGAAAGGGGCCCCCTTTTTCACCGTCCGATCCCAGTCTGATAGCCGCGTCAACCTTCAACGAGATGGCATCAATCTTGAGGGTCCCTATTCGGGTGCCATCTGTAAAAGCAAGAGGAAATATCAAGGTTGAGTACCACAAAAGGAAATACACCAAACACGGGCTTATAAAGATTCACAGATCTTTATTACTACTGTGCAGTTTACAAAGAACAAAACAGATAGCTATCTGGCCTTCAGTACATCACCAGCCCTTCAGTGTGAGAAGTGACAGGTACTGGACATCTGGACATTCAAGTATTTATACAATTTGAGTAATATTGTCCAGCCCCTCTACAGGTTAATAATCCATGGTCTAGAGTTTGTGCCGAGTTCACTTATGGTTTATACGACACTATGCACACGGATTACATTCGGTTTACATATAAACAAGTTACAGTGGTAACGTGTATTCCAGATTTAGCAGTGAGCCTTAGCACATGTCCCTTCACAATGCAATTCAGACAGTGTCCACGTTCGATATTTGCTATACATTATTTCAATGTATGTCCGTGGATCAGGCTTATTGGCGCAGACAATCCTTAGACCACAAGTCAGGCATGGGACAAGGTCTCTTTACCCAGTCTAAACATTCAGCCCGTGGACAGCCTAAACATTAACTAAGGTGCAAGGTTCGGGAAGGCTTGGTTACAAGTTGAAAACACAGTCCACCATTTTAGAACACAGAGTTACATGTGAACAGAAATCAAAATGGCGGATGATCCCAAAATGGCGGCGAAGTCGATCTAAAATTGGAACTTTGCAACACGGTTTTCTTTGCAGAGCGACTGGGCTTAGGCCAATATATTAGAAAGGAGGTGCAATATGATTTCCCGTTTAACAGAATTACCAATAACGATCTCAGATCCAAATAACCAGACAGTCTCAATGAATATGGCAAAGTACTACATTATTATCAGCATAAAATAAAGTAATGCAATCTGGCAAACAAAAAACTGTAGTCTAAACACTCACACTTCAATTTTGATTACACAAAGTTTTTATACCTCGATATGACATCATCCTATGTGGAAAACGGTAAAACCTATTGAAGGAAGGGATTGGTTATGGGAACATGTGTGCCTATATATCATATAAGTATTAGTAATATCACTGGATGGCCCTTATCTGGTAGGCAGGCCTTGAACCACCTCTAAACATGTATAATACAGATTATAGCAGAATAACGGCAGTGGGTTGGCCTCTGCAACTTTCTATAGCATGTTGCTACATAGTCCCTCTGATTGGTTGCCGTTCTCTCAACTTTGGACTTTCGGCTTGTTAGCAGCACGTAAGCAAAACGAAACTCAGGTGCAAGGAACGTCAGACTACTCCCCACTTTCCCAATTAGTCCATCATCTGTCATCGGTCAGGCCTCCAAGCCAAGGCTTCTTCTTTATAGTTGACCTTGCACACTGTTCTCTGTTCTGGCACTTTCAAGGGAGTGTAGGTACACCATTATCTTTGTCTGGAGCTTAATGAATATCCCTTGTTTTCGACTTCTGAATCGTGTGTGAGGAGACCATGATTTTGTCCATTTTGACCTTTTATTTACTGCTATTTGATTTAATTAGGCTGCGTCTCACTATCCCATGTGGCCTCTGTAGACCGGTTCACTCCACCTTGCATATGCTTTTTGCATCTTAAATTGTCCAATACTTGGCTCTTGCAGATGTTGCCTTCTTTGCCTAATCTAAGAGAAATATGCTTTACATACATGGTCTATCCTCTTGACTCCCTTTGTGCCATGCAATTATGCCTTGAAGTGGTGTCCTTGATCCTAGGCCAATAGACTCCTCTTTATTGCTCACACAAAGCCGTTTTCTAGCATCTCCTGACTCTGAAGCCGTGGCCTGTCTTTGAGGTAGCTTGATTAGTTTCAACACAATGTCCAACTGGGGTCAACAGGTCCAACTGGGGTCCTTCCTGTCTTCCTCTCTACCTGTGGTGTTCCCCAGGGGTCTAACCTCTCGCCTTGGCTTTTCAACCAATACCTGGCAACTCTCACCCACTGCATTGCCATTTTCTGCTCAAATTTCCAGTGCTACGCTGACAACACTCAACTCATTTCAGGCTTCCCTCGGCCACCTCCTCTCCCTCTCTCATCTCTGATTGCCTAAATGCCATTCAAGATTGGTGTGCTGCCAATGATCTTTGCCTGAATGCTGGGCAAGGCGGAGATCCTCCTCATCGGCACACCTTCACCATCCTTTCCCCTCACTCTCTGGCCGGCCTCACTTGGCCCTCCTCCTATCCCCACCTGTGAGGCTAATAACCTCAGGGTCATCTTTGACTCCACACTTTCCTTCTCCGCCCACATCTCTGAGGTATCTAAAAAGTCAAACTTCCTTCTGCACCTCCTCAGAGGTACTCCTCCTTCCCCCAGAAGCTCACTGTCTCCCAAGCTCTGGTTCTCTCTAGGCTGGACTATTGTAACAGCCTCTTTCTAAATCTACCTGCCTCTACTCTCCGCCCTCTGCAACTAATCCAGAACAGGACTGCAAGACTTGTCCTTGGCCTCAAGCCCTGGGATCGTATCTCTCCAGCTCTGAAATCTCTCCATTGGCTCCCAGTGGATGCAAGGATTAAATTTAAAACCCTCTGCACTGTCCACAAGGCTTTTCGGGGCCTGGGTCCAAAATACCTTCAGCTATCCCTCCGCAAATACCTCCCCTCTCAAGCTCTTCGCTCCTCTACCTCTAACGCCCTCAGGGTCAGTCATTTTTCAAAGAAATGAGCTGGGGGTAGATCTCTGTCTTTGGTGGGGGACTCCCTCTGGAACAGCCTACCTGCCACTCTAAAACTTGAGGAGAACCATCTCTGGTTCCGGAAGCACCTCAAGACCTTGCTCTTTGCATCTGTCTTTGCTCCCCCTCTTCCTTGCTGATCTGCTCTATATTGGCACTGTGCACCTGGCCACCCTCTGTCCCCTGGGCCCAGGTACCTGCTCACCTTGCCACCCTTTCTGCACTGCCTCCCGGCTGCCCCTTGCACTGGGGACTGTATCTGTACCCATACAGTCCCCCAATCCCGCTTTTTCTTCTTTCATGCACTTATCAGACTTACCCAGTTCTGCTGTCATAAGCACAGCACTTGCCACGTGTTGGCTGCACTACCCCTGTTTATAGCTCCATTATCTATTTTATTTGTTTTTATTATGTATCTGTCCCTCCTCTGCTCCGCACTTTCCACTCTCCCCCTTCCATGCACTTTTCCTCTTTCCCCTTTCCATGCACTTGCATGTTCTCAATGTCACTGGGCCTAGTAAAATCGTTGTTTTATTTCTCCCCTGTTTCCCCTCCCTTGCCTTGTCGCGCTCTGAAACACTCGTGTACAAGCGTGATACAAATAAAATATATCATATCATAAGTCCAACGTCCATCTTTCTGTCATGGCCGCCTTAGCCACGTTATGTTTTCTTCTGCACCAAGCTTCTATATATCTCAACTAACTTGCATATTCCTGCGTTTATACATTCTCTCCATCTCTAGTCACTAATTTCTTTGGTGCGTATGACTTTCTCGTCATCAATCAAATGTTTCTCTTATTACGCCAGTTATATCTTCATTCTTAAATTTTTTGTATATTGTTTTAGTATGTCATTGTATCTTGCATTTGTGACCTCACTCTATCCTTGTCCGATTTCACTTATAGCTCTTCTATATCCAATGTTGTGTGCAGACATCCTTCAACCCTTTCAGTTCGGGGGAACATTCAATACGATTGTCTGAGTGCTTATCGTCTCTCATCCACTCTATGCGGTATTGGGATAATACCTGGTTTCCCACATACGGCTCTTCTCCTGCTGTTCCAAAAATGGAGGTGAGGCGTCGGTGCTAGGGATAATGAATTGCCCTGCTCCTCTACACTGGCGAGAATACTACAGACAATCCCCGAACCCTAATAGGCCACGGCCAAGAAAACAAAAGGGTGTGTTAGGAAAGATTTCATCAATGTGAAATATTCCCTCCATTTGTGGACTCCCCCAAAAGTTTTGCTTTTGTGTGGCTAGCCTAACCTGACTCTTCCCACTGGAGCCCAGCTTTCAGCTGCACTCCCCTGGGCTTTTGCTCACTTGTTTTGGGGAAACTGACACATCGTTCAGACTGTCAGTACTGGGAAACTATGTTTCCCTTAGTCTTCGACTGTGCTGTCATTTCTTGGTAACTTTTTAACAGCGCACAATGTACCTTCCAGTACCGTGCACTGGGGTCCTTTTTATTTTATGGCCCTGGACACTGTCAACTGACTTTTTGGTAATTGTACAAGTGTGCCTGGAACAAACTGGTGGCAGCATTTACTTTTTGTAAGTGTTTTACTTCTTTTTACAGGATCACATCACATTTACCGTGTTTGGTTCAAGACTGAGACCAGGTCTGAAAATGGCCGAGTCACAAAGTCTTTAGTTCTGTCCCATGGCCATTTTGTCCCTTGCCTTCACCGAGGTCAAGTGTCCCGAGGTTTCCTTATTTGGGCATAAAGCCTCCCGCAAAAAACAATCTCTTTCACAAGGCTTCTGCAATTCACGTGTGTGTGCCCAGGAAGTGGGTTGGGATTGTCTGGTCCCAATCCACACTACTGGTGCCAGGACGTCTGGAGTGTCTGAATAACTGGGTTCACTGTGGACCATGATTGGTCCACGACTAGGATGCTTGCATGAGAGCAGATCTTTGATTGGAAGTCCTTGATTTTGGCGTAAAACTATTCTTGGATGAGAAAATGGACACTGCATCCATTTCAGGTTGATCACCTGAGCTCTCCCTGAACTACAGAAGGAGCCAAGTATCCTGCACGAAGAAACTGACTCGTGAAACCGCTGGAGATGTTTGGAAGGTTTGGCACCATTCAACGTTTGCTGTCCCCTTGGACCCCTGTTTACTTCATCCATCAAGAAGGCCTGCAGGGGTGTTTCACCCCGTTTTGAGTAGTGGGAACAACTAATACTGGTACCCCCTGCTTACTCATCAAATGGGCCCCTTTGAAAGTGTTCCTGGCCCATCCACTGAACTGTCCTGCCCTATCTCGGGGTATCCCACAGAACCTGAGACTTGGGACATCACTTGCTTGTGGTACCTTGCCCTCTCCTGCACATTTTTGTAGGCCGCGCTCTCTGGGTCACATATTTGGAGAGTGCGCACCGCTGCACACATCTGTGATTCCTGCATCACTACATGTTGATGTCCTTCGCTGTAGGTCCCTTGCTGACCTGCCCTCCCGTTCCCTGAAGTCTTCTGCACTGGAAGATTCTTTGTATCTCCTTCGGATGCTGAGAAAAGTCAACTGTCCTGTCACAGAGGATCATTCTATCCCGCAGCCACTGAGAGACGGAGCACCATGAAACTGCTGAATTCTAAGCTACTAGCGACCTCGACTAAACTGGCAGAGTTTGGTCCGGACTGTGCTGAGGGTTGGTGAGTAGTTGCATCACTTACTGGTGGCCCCCTGGCAAAACTGATCTCTTTAATGCACAAATATCCCTGAAAAGGTCTTCCCTTTTGGCTGGGTTATCAAGCGCTCTCTAGCTATTCTCACCTTTTGAAAACTACTCTGCCGCCAAGGGCAGACCCTTCTCGAATAGTGGGAGACAGTAGTCAGTCCCAGAGAAGGTATTTAAACCTTGGGAAGTTTGAAAGACACCTCTGTGCCACTGCACTGAGGGTACTGTGTGACATACAAGAACAAAAATGATGCCTATGGAGTTGTCTAAAACTCCTTTACCAAAGAACACAAAAGTAAAACACACATCAAAATACATGAAAGAAAAAAAGGCTCACACTCTTCCCCAGTGAAGATTTGCACTAGAAATCCAGCAAAGTTGCTGGGTGTCTCAAAAGGTAATGGGAATTAGCACATTTATGAGAATTCTCCCTAACAGCATGCTGAGGTGCTTCACAATACCATGACTGAGAGGGAAAACTTGATAAACGTGACCCGGGCCCCCACCGCATGAACTCAACATTAATTGTCAGTAGTTTGGTACTGTGAGAAGGAGTGAATACAGCATTATGGACATGTTACCTCATTCAAAGACACATTTGGCTCAGCCAATGCTATTGATTTATAGTCCGGGTAAGCAATGCAGTGCTCAGTGCACTGACCTCCCACAGGTTCCTCCTAATTCTCTTGCCCCTGGCCATCTTGTGTGTTAAGCTGTGGAACCACCAGCCCTATGGGACATACACTCTATACAGTAAATACATAACACAGTACACAGAAACTTGGTTTGTGTTAGCATTAAAATGGTTGTGGCTTTTTATTGAACATAATATTACTAATAACATAACTGAGAATTATGGGTGTTCCCCAACAAACAGGTGTGCAGTGTCTTCTTAGTTCTGTACTTTTGGGCACGTGGGCCAGGAACTGGAAGCTGCCCTTCTTTGCTCACAGGGTGCCCCCCAGCAGTGTGAGCTCCCAGGACTGTGTGTTTGGGACCTGTGCATTGGCCGGTGAGCTCTCCTGTGCCTGACGGCAGTTTCCTTCCAGGCACAATGCTGCCTTCCCTGTTCTTCTTTTCCACGACTTTTTAGACAATGACGGTTGTCCTGTGTTTGCCCAAATGTACCTTTTCCAGTGGTTGGTGGCATCCGAGCAAACGAAAAGATGGATACACGAGCGCAGAATCCAGATGCACTCCCAGCGGAGTGTTCTTTCTGCAGCCCTGCCTATATAGAGCAAATGATCTTTGTTTAAATGCCAACAAGACTGAGCTGCTCCTCATCGGTACACCTTCACCATCCTTTCCCCCTCACTCTCTGGCCAGCCTCTCTTGGCCCTCCTCCTGCTACTACCTGCGAGGCTAAGAACCTCTGGGTCATCTTTGACTCCTCACTTTCCTTTTACCACACAAATCTCTGACATCTCTAAAAAGTCAAACTTCTTACTGCACCTCCTCAGAGGTACTCTGCCTTTCCTCTCCTTCCCTCAGAAGCTCACTGTCTCCCAAGCTCTGATTCTCTCTAGGTTGGACTACTGTAACAGCCTCTTTCTAAATCTACCTCTCTACTCTCCGCCCTTTACAACTAATCTAGAACAGAATTGCGAGACTTGTCCTTGGCCTCAAGCCCTGGGATCATATCTCTCCAGCTCTGAAACCCCTTCTTTGGCTCCCAGTGGATGCAAGGATTACATTTAAAACCCCCTGCATTGTCCACGAGGCTTTCTGGGGCCTGGGCCCAAAATACCTTTAGCTATCCCTCCACAAATACCTCCCCTCGTGAGACCTTCACTCCTCTACCTCTAACTCCCTCAGGGTCAGTCGTTTTTCAAAGAAACGAGCTGGGGGTAGATCTCTATCTTTGGCTGGGGCCTCCCTCTGGAACAGCCTCCCTGCCACCTTGAAACGTGAGGAGAACTATCTCCGGTTCCGGAAGCACCTCAAGACCTTCCTCTTTGCTTCTACCTTCACCCCCCTTCTCCCCTGCTGATCTGTTCTCTCTCGGCATCGTGCACCGGGCCACCCTCTTTCCTTCGGGCCCATGTACCTGCTCACCCTGCCACCCCAATGCACTGCCTCCGGGCTACCCCTTGCACTGGGACCTGTATCTGTACCCATACAGTCCCCAACCCACGCTTTTTCGGCACTTATCAGATTCACCCTATCTGACTAACCTAGCACTTTGCCACTTTCCGGCTGCAGTACTATTGTGTATCACATTTATTTATTTATTTTTATTTCACTTATTATTATTTATTTTGCTCTGTTCTATGTTCCACACTATCCAATCCCCCCCCTCTCTACGCACTTTCCCCCTTTTCCCTCCCCTATGCACTTGCATGTTCTCAATGTCATTGGGCCAAGTAAGATCGTTGTTTTGTTCTCCCCTGTTCCCCTCCCTTTGCCTGGTCAGGCTCTGAAACACTTGTGTACCAGCTCAATACAAATAAAATATCATATCATATGCCCTGGGGCCATGCCAGCTGCAATATGCCTACTGCTTACCCAAACGGCCAGCCTGTGCAGACAGCCACTTTGCACCTATCTGCGTGGCTTCCTCCCCCCCCCCTATTGTTAGAGTGTTCTCTTCAGCTTTAAAGAGGGGGAGGGACACTGGCGGTTTCGGTGCTGGCGCCCACTGTCTATTAGCTCCTTTTTTGTGCCCTGAGTCCCCTCCCTGTCAGGCTCTTCCTGTGCGTCCTTCATAAGGAGAGGACAAGGGGAAGGGGGGATAGCGTGCCTTATGGTCACCTTTCTCCCCCTTTCCTCCTCTGTACCCTTAATCAGCTCCCCAGGTTTAAGGGTCTGTACTGGACACACTCCCTCTCTCTTACCCTCCTTTCTCCCTCTCTTGATGTCTCATACAGCCTCGTTCTCCGTTTAATTTGTCTCCATTTATTTTCTGTCCCTTTTCATTATCTCTTTGTCTCTTTTTTTTTACTTCTATCTCTGACACCCCCGTTCCTTGGCTCCGCTGTCTCCCCTTTCTGCTGCATTCCGGTGGCTCATTGCCCACCGTCTCCCTTCAGCCCTCTCCTCCCTCTCTGTATTGTTCAGTCTCTTTGCTATGTCGTTCCCTATCTTCCCCAACTCGCACTCTCTCTCTCCAGCAACCTTCCTTCCCAGTGCTTCTTTCCTCCTGTCTCTTCCTTGCTGTAGTCTTCTGTCTTTCCTTCCGTGGTCCCTTTCCTACTCTCGCTGCCTTGAAAATTCTCCCCAGCCTCGCAGTGGCAGGCTCCATGTGGCTGCAGTGGCAGGCTCCGTGCTGCTGCAGTGGCAGGCTCTGTGAGGCAGCAGTGGCAGGCCCCATGTGGCTGCAGTGGTAGGCTCCATGCGGCTGCAGTGCAGGCTCCATGCGGCTGCAGTGGCAGGCTCCGTGCTGCTGCAGTGGCAGGCTCCGTGAGGCTGCAGTGGCAGGCCCCATGCGGCTGCAGTGGTAGGCTCCATGCGGCTGCCGTGGCAGGCTCCATGCAGCTGCATTGCCAGGCTCCATGCAGCTGCAGTGTCAGGCTCCATGCGGCTGCATGCAGCTGCAGCATCAGGCTCCATGCGGCTTCAGTGGCAGGCTCCATGCGGCTGCAGTGGCAGGCTCTGTGCTGCTGCAGTGGCAGGCTCCGTGAGGCTGCAGTGGAAGGCCAACATGTGGCTGCAGTGGTATGCACCGTGCTGCTGCAGTGGCAGGCTCCATGTGGCTGCATTGCCAGGCTCCATGCGGCTGCAGTGGCAGGCTCCATGCGGCTGCATTGCCAGGCTCCATGCGGCTGCAGTGGCAGGCTCCATGCGGCTGCATGCGGCTGCAGTGGCAGGCTCCATCCGGCTGCAGTGGCAGGCTCCATGCGGCTCCAGTGCAGGCTCCATGCGGCTGCAGTGGCAGGCTCCGTACAGCTGCAGTGGCAGGCTCCGTGCTGCTGCAGTGGCAGGCTCTGTGAGGCTGCAGTGGCAGGCCCCTTGCGGCTGCAGTGACAGGCTCTGTGCTGCTGCAGTGGCAGGCTCTGTGAGGCTGCAGTGCCAGGCTCCATGCGGCTGCAGTGGCAGGCTCCATGCGGCTGCAGTGCCAGGCTCCATGCGGCTGCAGTGGCAGGCTCCATGCGGCTGCAGTGACAGGCTCCATACAGCTGCAGTGGCAGGCTCTGTGCTGCTGCAGTGCCAGGCTCCATGCGGCTGCAGTGACAAGCTCCATGCAGCTGCAGTGCCAGGCTCCATGCGGCTGCAGTGGCAGGCTCCATGCGGCTGCAGTGGCAGGCTCCATACAGCTGCAGTGGCAGGCTCCGTGCTGCTGCAGTGCCAGGCTCCATGCGGCTGCAGTGACAAGCTCCATGCGGCTGCAGTTGTACAGAGGTTACGCGGGGTGGTTTTAGTTTCAGGGCAGACATATGTAGAAAGGGTAACTTCAGGTGTTAAAAGGATGTAGGAAGGCGGGTGCAGGGGGAGGGCCTTTAAGGAGAGATAGATGGGACGGAAATGGTGAATTGTGCATCTATGAATGTTATGCAGATAACACTGCACATTATACTCTGCAGTGATATATCTCAGGAGCTTAATGCACCTGCTGTGCATAGCGCGCGGGTGGCAGTTTAGAATCTAAGTAGGAAAGATTCCGCCGTTCGCCCTTGAGACGTGAATGAAACAAGTAGAGCTGACGCGGGGCAATGAATGGTTTATTCCACTTCTACACTTGAATCATGTGTCTGGCATGCCTGGGTCATGTGTCAGGCACGCCTGAATCATGTGTCATTCTCGCATGGGTCATGTGTCAGACACACCTGCATCATTTGTCAGGCTGGAACAGAGGGGAAACAGAGGGAAGACAGACAACGATCCTACTAGGCCAGGTGTCATTCAGATCGCCCAAGTGCATGGGAAGGGGAAAGGGAAAAGTGTGTGGGGGAGGTGTCAGGCTAACCTGGGTCACGTGTCAGGCACACCTGCATCATGTGTCAGCCAGGCAAGCCTGAATAATGTGTCAGGCACGCATGAATCATGTGTCAGGCAGGCATGAATCATGTGTCAGGCTAGCCTGGGTCATGTGTTATCACGCATGCATCATGTGTCATCCAGGCTAGCCTGAATCATGTGTCAGGCACGCATGCAACATGTGTCAGGCATGCCTGGGTCATGTGTCATGTGTCAGGCACCCCTGAATTATGTATCAGACATGCCTGGGTAGGGTGACCAGACGTCCCGGTTTCGCCGCGACTGTCCCGTATTTGGAGCTCGCTCCCCCTTTCTCAAGATTATGTTCCCATTGGAAACTGCAGCGGTCCCGGTTTTTGGTCGTAGGTCTTCATAGCTGGCAGGCAGGAATGCACAATCTCGCACAGAAGAAAGGCTGCATTTTACAACCAAAGATAGTGTTAGTTTGTGATAAATTAATTATAATATGTGTTTATTTGAACAGTAAAACTGAAACACACTTCTCCTCCAAACACTACTGAAGTGTAGTGCCTTTTTCAAGAGCTAGTCCTACTTTTATGTTCGTTGCCCTGTCCCAGTTTTTTACTTTTTGAATCTGGTCATCCTATGCCTGAATCATGTGTCAGGCGTGCCTGGGTCATGTGTCAGGCGTGCCTGGGATGTGTCAGGCACCCCTGAATCATGTGTCAGGCGTTCCTGAGTCTTCCTTCCAACCATCCATTCTGTGATCAGGAAGAGGTGGACCACCTAATGTCCTTTAAACATCTCCTATCGGTATGTCATGCTACATTCTACTTGCATAGCGCCTGGACTCCTGCATTACTCTGGGCAACAGCAGGTAGGTGCTGATGAGGGTGAGGGTGCCTTAGTTCTCGGTCCTAGCGCCTCCCCGCACCCTCGCAGCGCCGGTCATCGGTGGCCTACGCTGGCAGATGGCGGGGGATTAACACTCTTTCTGGATGACACATCCCAGTAATCGCTGCCCGGGGATTTCCATAGCAATACAAGTCTTCTTCCGGCTTCTGGCTTCCGGTCGCGGTGCTGACGTGAGGGAGGTCACGGAAGAGGCGCATATCTAGGGCAGATTACGGGGCTTCTGGGTTGTTTGATAACACCCTCGTTCCAGAGCAGTCTGAGCGCAGTTATGTAAATGTGACCCTATGTGGGGGATTTTCCTTCAGACTCCCCCACACACTCCCCCCCTCCTCTTTAAAGGCTTTTATCTACCCCATTGGCCTCCTGCTGTGTTCTAGTGCCTTGACGTACGGGGGCCTCTGTTTCCACAGGCAATGTTTAGTTGCTGTGAGTCCCTAGAAATACTGGGGAATTGTTCACAGCCAGAGAGGTCTTGGGGCAGCCCACGGATGGCAATTAAGGGTCGCAACTGCTAACCCTGGCATCCCCCTTCGTGCTCCTGGCACTACGTCTGCCACTCCTGGCCCATTCATAACTGCTGGACCCATATGCAGGCAACCTTGCAATTGTTGTGTTGCGGTGTGGGTGTGTGTCTGATAGACCCCCTCCCCCGCCATAATTATGACACCACAACATTTAGTGGAGTGTTGGCAATAAAAAGGCCACAGGTTTATATTGTTACAGATATGGTTATGGCAACATAAACAATATTTGCATATCAGTATTCATATATTACTTTTGGGTACCGAGTCCTGACGTTGATATGATATGATATGATATGATATGGCATTTGTGGCTTCCCTTGAAGTATACATTTCTGAAGAGAGATCAGTGGCAGTCTGTTTGGATATCTGGTCAGCGAAAGCGTTCCCTTTTCCTACATTATCTATGATCTTCTGATGCGCGGCGCATTTCATAATTGCTAGCTGAGTAGGGAGTGCAAGCGCTGAGAGTAACCGTACTATCAAGGAGCCATACAGGATTTTAGTGCCATGTGAGGTGAAGAAACCTTGTTCTGCCCAAAGTCTGCCGAAGTTGTGAACCACCCCAAAAGCATACTGACTGTCAGTATATATATTTACGGTAAGCCCTTCAGAAAGTTCACAAGCTCGGGTCAATGCTATAATATCTGCGGCCTGTGATATGATATGATATGATATGATATGGTATTTGTAACGCGCCTATACACATGTGTTTCAAGGCGCGACGAGGCAGGGAGGGGGGGACAAGGGGAGACAGACAACGATCTTACTAGGCCAGGTGTCATTCAGATCGCGCAAGTGCAGGGGTGGGGGAGGGGGAAAAGTGCAAGGGGAAGGGGAGGGTGGGGAAGTGCAGTACAAGGTAAGTGGCGTAAACGTAATAAATAAATAAATAGGGCCAGCTGGTGGCAAGTGTGAGGTAAGTGCAGAACAAGTGCTGGGGGAGGGGGGGGCTGTAGGGATACAGAGACAGTCCCGCAGTGCAAAGGGGTTCCAGGGCATCAGTGCAAGTGGAGAGTGGCGGGGCCCAGGGCCGAGGCCATTTAGAGTGGTCCATTTGCAGGATCAGTGCAGTTTCAGTGAGGAATTAAATTAGCTGTTCAGCAGGGGAGAGGGAGAGAGAAAGCAGAAGCGAAGAGGAAGGTTTTGAGGTGCTTCCGGAACCGGAGATGGTTCTCCTCAAGTTTCAGGGAGGCAGGAAGGCTGTTCCAGAGGGAGGCCCCTGCCGCGGAGAGAGATCTACCCCCAGCACGTTGCTTCGAGAAGCGGCTGACCCTGAGGGAGTTGGAGACGGATGAGCGTAGGGCTCGGGAAGGAAGATATTTAGGAAGAGAGAGTTGAAGGTATTTAGGACCCAGGCCCCAGAAGGCCTTGTGGACAATGCAGAGGGTTTTGAACTTTATCCTCGCAGCCACTGGGAGCCAGTGTAGAGACTTCAGTCCTGGAGAGATACGGTCCCTGGGCTTGAGGCCAAGGACAAGTCTCGCAGTTCTGTTCTGGATGAGTTGCAGAGGGCGGAGAGTGGAGGCAGGCAGATTACGATAGAGGCTTTTACAGTAGTCCAGCTTCGAGAGAACCAGGGCTCGGGAGACAGTGAGCTTCTGGGGGAAGGAGAGGAAGGGAAGAATACCTCTGAGGAGGTGCAGCTGGTAATGTGACCTCTTGGCGACGTCAGAAATATGAGGAGAGAAGGAGAGTGTGGAGTCGAAGATGACCCCAAGGTTTTTTGCCTTGCAGGTAGGAGCAGGGAGGGGGCCAAGGGAGGCAGGCCAGAGAGCTACAGGGAAGGAGGGAGTGGGGGTACCGATGAGTAGGATCTCAGTCTTACTGGCATTAAGGCAGAGGTCATTGGCGGCACACCATTCTTGGATAGCAGACAGACAGTCAGAGATGAGGGAAGGAGAGGGGGAGGCTGAGGGTAGCCTGAAGATGAGTTGGGTATCGTCCGCATAGCACTGGAAATTAGGGCAGAGAGCGGCGATGCGGTGGGCAAGGAGTGCCAGATACTGGTTGAACAGCCAGGGAGAGAGATTAGATCCCTGGGGGACACCACAGGTGGAGAAAAAGATGTCGGAGAGGAAGGACCCCAGTTGGACCTGGGAGGGTCGATTTGAAAGAAAAGAGGTCAACCACGCCAGAGCCTGACCAGTGATACCCAGGTTTTCCCGGAGACGGTTGAGCAGGATGGCATGGTTGACAGTGTCAAAGGCAGAGGAGAGATCGAGCAGAATGAGAACACACGGAGTGTTGGAATCGAGGTTCAAGAGCAGGTCTTCACGGATGTTCAGGAGAGCAGTTTCCGTGCTTCTGGCAGCTCTGAAGCCAGATTGATGGTCATGAAGACTACCAACAGATTCAGCATGGAGGTTAAGCTGGGAGATGGCCAGTTTCTCCAGGAGCTTGCCCAGGAAGGGAGTGATGGAGATAGGGCGATAGTTAGCCGGGCAGGAGGGGTCGGAAGAGGGTTTCTTGAGAAGAGGGTGCACAAGGGAGTGCTTGAGGGGGGAAGGGAAGACTCCAGAGGCGAAGGAGTGGTTGCAAAAGTCAGCCAGGGCAGGAGCCAGGGAGTCGATGTGGTCCTTGATAGTTTTGGAGGAACAGGGGTGAACCTGTTTAGACGAGACTTTCATAGATCGGACTTTTCTGGAAACCTCGTCAGCAGAGAAAGGTGGAAAGGCAGAGAAAGAGGGAGGAGGGGTGACCGCAGAAGGGCCAGAGGAAGGGTCGGGTAGGGAGGGAGGGAGGTGAAAGGAGGAGAGCGAGGACAGGATGTCCTGAGTTTTAGAGATGAAGTGAGAGGCCAGTGCAGTGCAGAGGGCCTGGGAGGGGACAGGAGAGGTAGAGACTGCAACAGGGTTGGCCAGCTCCTTGCAGATTTTAAAGAGTTCGGCGGAGTTGTTTGATGCCGCAGAGATGCGGGCTTGGATAAGGGCTCTCTTCTTGGTGAGAACGGAGAGCCGGTACTGCCTTTGGAGCAGGCGGCAGGCCAGTTTGTCAGAGGATGAACATGAAGCACGCCATTTCCTCTCTGCAACCCTGCACTTGCGTTTTAGGGTGGCGAGATCCAAGTCATACCAGGAGTTACATTTGGCTTTGGGCTTCAGGCGGATTCTCATGACGGGGGCAAGGATATCAAGAGTAACAGATATAGCAGAGTGGAGCATGGAGAGGGCTGTGTCAGGGTGGGAGTCAGCCGAAGGGGCAGGGGGGGGCGAGAAGGTAGCAGCAAAAGCCTCAACTGACACACGCTTCATGGGTCGGATGACCGAGAAGGTGGGTGGCAGTGAAGAGGGTGGCTTTTCCTGTGGGGTAGGCAGGGTGAGGTGGGAGGATAGGAGAAAGTGATCACTCCAGGAGAGAGGAGTGGAGAGAGGGACGGAGAGGGGAAGGTCAGAAGAGATCAGAGCATCAAGAGTGTGCCCAGCAGAGTGAGTAGGCCCAGATGGGAGAATAGAGAGTGAGAGAGAGTCGCAGAGGTCACGAAAGAGTCCAGTCGTGGGACAGGAGGCATCCAGGTGGATGTTAAAGTCGCCAAGAAAGAGGAGTTGAGTGGTTGAGGACAGGAGTGCGGAGGAGAGGTCAGCCCACTCAGAGAGGAAGGAGGAAATTTGACCAGGTGGCCGATAGATAGTAGCCACAGTAAGGGAATGGCTAGGAGAGAGAGAGAGTCGGCAGACAAGGCATTCAAAAGAGGAGTAGGTCTGCGTAGGAGTGACAGTGGCAGGAATCCACTCAGGGAAGATAAGGGCAACACCACCCCCTGCACGGTTGGGCCTGGGCACGGAGAGGATCTTGTAACCGTCAGGTAGGAGTGTGTCAAAGCTGGTGGCAGAGCTGGCTGTGATCCATGTCTCAGTGAGACAAAGGACGTCGAGGTCCAGTTCCTCAAGAAGGTGACAGATATTGGAGGAGTGCTTGATGGCAGAGCGAGTGTTTAGTGTGGCAATGTGGAGAAGGCTGCCATCCTTGAAGAACTTCCGGGGAGGGGTACAGATCAGAGGTACGCCCTGCGGAGGTATTGAAGAAGGAGGTGAAGAAGGAGCACGAGAGGGGGCAGGGAGGGAGGGTAGAGGCAAGGTAGCCAAGGATAGAGGAGGGGGGACAGCAGGAGAGGAGAGGAAGTTGATGAGGTGTGGGAAGCGTCTATCGAAGAGGTGAAGGTTGGCCTGAGGGCCTTGGACCAAGACGGTCCCATTAGCGTAGACATTAATGATGGCCTTAGAGGAGCGGAAGGGGGCCAAGAGGACATCCCAACGGGTGCCACCATTAATGGGACAGGAGGAGAAAGGAGAGAGCACAGAGACCATATGAAGGGTCCATAGGTCAGGTTACCCCCTCTGGCCTGCCCTGCCCACACACAGGTGGGTTATCGTCTGCCTGTGTTCCCCCAAAAGTTAGGTTATTTGCAGCCTCTGCTAGCTAAAGTACTGTTGATTTGTCTATAAACGTGTTCCATGCCATGCCCCGATAGATGGGTGCGATCCTTGTGGAACAGTTCGGGGTCACCTAGTGTTATGGCCGGGTGTTTTATAAAACCCAATCCTCTGGCTTTACAGAATTTTTCCAGCCATCTGTTCAATTCTCTCCTGGAGTTATCGACTGATTTGTAACAGGTGGCCCCCTGCCATATTTTTCTAGGTAGGATAGCCGAAAAATAGATTTCTGTGTCCCTCCAATTATGTGCAATGCCTGATGGGGAGGCACACATTTCTTTGTTTAAGGTTTTTCTGCCCATGTTTACCAGGTCATTAACCCCTAAATGTAATGTCAAGAATTCCGGCGGATCGCAGTATCCAACTAGGTCGGCTAGTTTGTCATGGATGTCCGGCCAGTGGAGGCCTCTGTAGCCCCACCATGATGCGGTAGTGTTTCCGAAAGCTGGGCCATCTTTAGTTTCCTCAGCCCACCGCCCCATCCTGAATACAAACAAATGTCCAACTATCCAGGCTGATCTTAGGGGTGGGTCCCCCTGGAGTGTTTTTTCTGGGAAGAAAAAACTTTGGTGTGTGAAATAGAAAGTGGTGGGTTAGGGGAGATTCGGGGGGGGGGGTGGCAGAACTATATTAGTTCTGGTCTGATGTATCTCTTGTAACAATCGGACTTCCAACCCCCTATGTGCATTACTTGTAGAGAGCCTAGTCCTCCCTGCCATGCTGAGGTTGCAGCCCCGATCCAAAAGGAGTGCGTGCCGAAATCCTTTCATCAACACCCCTTTGAATTGATAGAGACTTAAAGCAGTGGTATCCCTGTGGATTTGGAATCCCCCCCCACCTTGAGCCTTTGTGCATAATACAGGTTGGTGATACACACTGGACAATTTGGTGCGTCATCAATGCAGCAAATGTTTATGCTTCTTTTTGCCCCCGTTTTGGATTGTTGATATTCTATGTTAACGCTGTCCTGTCTAGCCCTTGTTTCCATCATGCCTGCGCCATTGTTGGCTTTTGTGCTAGAGGCAATGAGTTCCCCACCCGGAAAGCCCCAAAATAGGCGAGAAAGAAAGCTGTTTTAAATAGTAGTGTTTCATATGGGTGGGAGCCTATGCCGTCCAATAGTGCAGCTATTTTCACTAGTTTAGCAAAATCTAATGGGCGTCCTTCTAGTTTACCCCAGCCTTTCATTGCATAGGTAATTGGGATATGAGTCGCCCCGTAATTTTGAAAAATAAGATATTGCTACGAGGTGTCTTTTTGCACAATCCTTTTTAAACCCCTGATTGTGCGCCCATTTTAAAAAGATTTCTATATCTTTTATTGTAATCAATTCAACATGGTTTATACTTGTTGTTCTAAGAAGCGTTTGCAAGCACTTACTGTACTGAGCTGTCCTGCTGTTTGCCAAGGCCTTCTCTGCCATCTCTTCTAGTAACCCTGGTGCAGGATTCGTGTTGTCTGTGGGCCGTAGCTCCTGGTCCCCGTTTTTAAGGTCCCTGTTTGTTGTTGTGCATTCGGGCCTTGACCGGCGGGAGCAGGCGATGATGCAGAATCTTCTAGCTTCCCGTTATCACCCAGCATTCCGCTGGGATCAATGCCATCATTTCCTTGGCGTGAGGCGCTAGCTCCCTGAATCTTGTTCACTGAAAGCGAGATAAAGCGTCTGCAATGTTATTATCTGCTCCAGCGATGTGCTTTGCTTTGACAACAATATTTTTAATGCAGTGTGACTGTTGTGATTGATCGTAGTACTTCAAGGACCAAGTGGCTTTTTATGGTTCTCCTATTCAAATTTCCTACTACTGCCATGTTGTCGCACCAAACCATGAGTTCCGTGTTAGCCAGCTGCCTGCACCATATTTGTATGGTTAGCCAGATGGGGAATATTTCTAAAAGAGTGATGTTTTTTGTCCATCCTGCTGAATGCCAAAACTCGGGCCAATGCCCTGCCACCCATTCAGTGCCTAATATGGCCTTTGCTCCCTGCTGCATCAGTGAAGAGGACCCTTCTGTCCCCTGTGTTCAATTGTGTGCGCCAGAGTGTGGTCCCGTTGAAGTTTCTGAGGAAATTCCCCCATAATTTTAGGTCCTCCTTCACTTCCTTGCCCAGCCTAATGTGAAGGTGGGGTTTGGTGCATGTTCTGGTTTTGAACTCGAGGCTCCTGGAAAATACCTTGCCCTGCGGAATGATCCTGGCTGCAAAATTGAGGGTGTAATTCTCTCACTGTACCCTTGTTCTTTGTACTTAACTCCTGGATCTTCCCTCGAGGTTCAATTAGTTTTGCTTTTGGGATTCTGCAGAGCCCGTCTATTGCATCTATTTCTAGTCCTAAAAAGATCATGTTTGTGGAGGGTTTGGTTGTCGTTTCTGCAGCTAATGGGATGCCCCATTGTGCAGCTATTTTTTTCTCATACTTGCAGGGCCCTATAACATTATTCAGAATTTGGAGGGCCCATTACCATGAAGTCATCTAAATAATGAACTACCCTTGCCCCAGGTAATTGTTTCTGAAATGCCCATTGAAAAAATTAGCTGAATTGCTCGATTAGGGCGCAGGAGACTGCGCAACCCGTGGGTAGACATCTGTCCACATAAAATGTATTATCGAAAGTGAAACCTAGCCACTGCTGTGAGTTCGGGTGGACTGGTAGTAGCCTGAAGGTGGATTCAATATCTAATTTAGCCATCAAGGCTTTTTCCCCACAGTCCTGTATAAGCCTTAAAGCCTCCTGGAACTGTGTGTAAGTGACTGCGGACTTCGGTGGGGGGTATGCCGTCATTGAGCGAGTGTCCCCTGGGGTATGACAAATGATGTATTAGCCTCATTTTCCTGGGATTTTCTTTGGGTACCAGCCCTAAAGGTGACACTAGGTAGTCCGAGAGTGGCATTCTTTCGCCAGGGCCTCCAATTTTGCCTAACCGCAGCTCTTGCTCTATTTTCTCTCTTATTATCTTGGGGTTATCCCTAGCTGGGGATTGCTGAGCTGATTATTTTGTCAGGATATTTTTTCAATGCTTCATTAAAATTCCCCAGTTTAATGGGGGTTCTGCCTGCCGTCAAAATTGGGGGGGGGTTGTGTTTTCATTGCTCTTCTTTTTTGATATTTTTTAGGGTAATCTGGTGCAGCTGCTTGCTGGGTGGTCCCCGTTGCAATTGGCGCAGCTATGTCTATACCAGCACTGCTTGCCCCATGAGCATTGGTTTTTCCGATAATTCCTGCATGGGATATTGGATTTTGTTGCTTGGTGGGTTTTATTCTGCCCACAGGTTTTTGTCCTAGCCCCCCATGGGTGGTTTTTCCGAAAGGGCTGCTCTTCTTTCCTATGTTTTTCGTTTTCATTATTTCTGTTTCCCCCTTGGGTGTTTTTGTTTGTCTTGCCGGTTGCTTGGGCAACTTTCTCCTCTAATGGAGGCTCGGCATTCAAAATATATAGGTCATTCTGAACCTCATCCCATTCTATTGCTGGTCTTTCCGACATGTTCCTTCTAAATCTTATGTCATATGCTAGCCACCCCTTTCCTTTGTGGGCGGTTTTTACTTCCCTGATTTTATCTGCGTATGGACATAGCTTTATTCCATCCCCCGGGAATTTTTCCATAAAGATTGTTGCCAAAATGGCAAATGATTTTGACCAGTTGTCCCAGTTCTGGGTGTTCCTGGCTATGGCCTTGTCCTCAATCTTTTTGGTATCCCTGAAAGCATCCTTCCCTTTGCACTGCGCCTCGATGAGCGAGAATATTTCAACTTGAGGAGAACCATCTCTGGTTCCGGAAGCACCTCAAGACCTTCCTCTTTGCTTCTGCTTTCTCTCCCCTGCTCCCTTGCTGAATTCTTGATAGTAACTGCACTACTTATCTGGTCACCCGTTCCATCCTGGGCCCTGGCCCCGCCAGATGCCCACCTGCACCGCCTCCCTGGCAACCCCTGCACTTGGGGACTGTTTTCTGTATCCCTGCAGTCCTCCTACCAGCACCTATCTCTGCACTTACCTTGCACTTGCCACCTGCTGGGCGTTTTTATTATTTATTCTACGATCCCATGTACTGCACTTTTCCCCTCTCCTTTACGCCTCACACTTTTCCCTTTCCCCTTCACATGCACTTCTGCGTTCTGAATGACACCTGGCCTAGTAAGATCGTTGTCTGTTTTCCCTTGTTCCCTCTCCCTTGCATCGTTGCGCCTTGAAACACTTGTGTATAGGCGCGTTATAAATGCCATATCATATCATATCAATGAATTCTTTACCCCAAATAGCCTCTTTGATTGTTATATCCACGTTCCAGGCCAGGGATTTTTTGTATCTGTTAAGTATTTCTGTTTCAAAAGATTTCAGTTTTAACTCTAACTGTGCACATCTAAATATCATAATATCCGAAGTGGCGTTGCTGTTACTGCTTATCAAGCCTGTGTTGCTTGGGGTGGGTGTAGGCCATGCTTTTGAAGGCCTGTTGATTCTGTTTCTATTGGCATGGTCACCACAACAGGTGGTTCCACGTGTGTTGTGTGCTCTATAATTACTGTGGGTTTCAGGGCTATGTTCTGACCTGGTGTCCCTTCAGGCTCTTTGAAGGGGCCCTTTGTTTGTCCATAATTTCCAACATCATCTGTTGCATTTCTTTCATATTTTCAAACAATCTGGCAATTTTTCCGTTTTTGTTACTGTTCTTTGGGGTCTCACTTGTCTTGCTTCTCTTTTCTGGGGGGTGGGACTCTCTTCCACCCCTGGTGGGGTCAGACCTTCTTTTAGTAGCCCATATAAATTCTCTCTGACCCATTCCCAACCAAAATGCTTGGCTGCCTCGATTGCTGCCTGTAGGTGTGGGGATCTTGGGTTCCTTGGCACTGCTTTGGGCTCCTGCGTCTTCCTTTTTGGTGCCATGTATTTTCCCCTTTGGGCGGAAATGCGAGGCCTGCAAAGCTGCTGCCCGTGCCTGGATCTTGTCCGCTTCTGAAACCCCGTTGCCGGCGAAGAAAAAGATGGTACATCCCATTCCTCATAAGTTCTTCACTTTCGCTTGATGCTGTTTAACCGCCGCACAAGCCGATGTATTCTGAACTGGGCAATGTTCAACTTAGGAAAGAAAATATCAAAGACACTGCGTATGCGGAAAACCTTGAGGTGATAAATGAGAAAAAGACTGAGTGCACAGTGGATTTCAAGAAAAGGAGAGGGACGCTGAGTAAACAGCGTACTCTCTAGTTGTTTGTGTCCCAGTGCAGGGTCCACAAACAAGCTAGATTTTTCTGAGCCAAACAGCTCCTTATACAGGACCAAGGCTGCCCCTGGGTCTTCCTAGTGTATTTGAGGACAGCTGTGAAGCCAGCACCCAAGCCGGCTTGCTGCCAACCATCTGAGCCCCTGGGAAGGGGGGTTCCTCTTTGTTGTTCCCCTGCCTGGCTGACCTTGCTTCCCCAAGGTGCTTAGTACCCATTTGTTATTGTGAAAGGGTGAGGTGTACTTTCACACCTCACCCTTCCTGCACTTAGCAGTGTGGATACTGCATGTCTCCTTGTGGGTGGATGAGAGGGGCAAGCTGTGCCAGGGGTGGTGGTGCTGCCCCTCTCTGTGGCCTGCTGCCATGGGGCAGCAGTTACCCGGCCTCACTTGGGGCGGCCTGCAGCATTGCCCAAAAACATCACAAACAGTTACTTATGCCACCTGAACTTTGCCCTGTGAAGTGTCTCTTCACCTGAAAAGTATCACGTTGGTGTTGACGCTCTGTGGCGACATGAATATACCTCTGCCGGAGGGGGTTTCTGAACTCTTACTCACCCTCATACTACTACTAAACCAACAGTGACCCCAATGATTAGGAGGCACAGCACCAATGGTAGACCACCTACATGGGTCAAGGGCAGTCTCAACCCCTCATGTGTGGAGTGAGCTGGCTCAGACGCAAACCAAACAACAGCAGTGCTCTGATACCAACATAACATCAATGCCCACGGTTCTATACAATAAATACACTGTAATTGCACTAAAAGTGCAAATAAACTATTAAAACCACTCGATACTCACCCCTGCAAGGATATAAATGGATAATGCAGACCTTTGGATGAAAGGGTACTCTGGGTGCGGTGAAGACGGGCATGCAAGCACATAGTGTTTACAGTAAGTAGATGCCTCCAGGCTTGCCACGCTATACAAATGTCAAAACAAATAAATAAATAAATGCAAGAATATGTCTATCCAGGTATATATGTGGCGCCTTAAATGTCACTATTTTTTTTTATTTTTATTTTTTTATTAGCATCAATTAGTTTTCAAGAAAACTTTAAATGCGAATAGTTCATTAATTAAAGCAGAAAAGGAGAAAAGACAAACTAAAAGTTACACATCTATATAGGGAGGAAAGTTTGAGACCAGAGAGATTATGTGTCTAAATTTGAGAGAATGTCTCTCACAAAGTTCAACAGTGCCAAAGTCAGAGATACTTTTCCTCCCCATCTTAAAATGGTCCACCTCTCATGCGGAGGATTTGTCTCGAAGTTCTTGAAATGTTTTCCCAACCATTTTTCTCTGGAGGCTGAGAGTGGAACACAACTCATTACCAAATGCTGTAAAGTTTCTACCTCCAAACCACATCATCCGCACAGTGTTAACCCATCTTCCCTTTTTTTGGACCTTGTCCCCAGCACCTCCCTAGTTGGGAGAAGGTTCAAGTGAAATCTCAAAAAGAGCTGCCTTTCTGAGTAAGACGGGAATTTTTCAAGGTATGGGAGCAATGTACCTCTGCTATAGTGTTCATCAAGTCCCAAGGTTGTGGATGGAAGTAGACTGAGCCTGTCCTGGGTAACGATCCAATCCCAGTCCAACAGTTTGTACTTTACCCTGGATGGATTTTCCAGTAGCTTGTCTGCATTTTCGGCAATGACTTCCAAGATGCCTGTACATGTATTCTGCCATGTATTTAAAGTTGGTATCTGGTTACCAGACAGTGCTTCTTTTATAGCCATGAAACCACTTCTTTCCAGAGGAACCAAACATTTGCTGTAAAGGGTTAGTGTTTTCCAGACCATAGCGATATACAATGAGGTAAGCCCCAGTTCTTTCCTCACGCATTCGATTGGGAGAGATGAATGTAGGCTCAATACCCTTTTCCAGAACTGGCTTTCAAGCACACGCCAAACCTCTGGTGCAAGGAAGAAGTTGGCCTCAGCTGCGTAAGTCAATACTGGAGAAACTTTAAGTTTGTAAAAGTCAATAAGGGGACAAAGTGAGAAGGAACAGTAACGTGACTTAATTAGAAGTGCTTGAGATGCCAAATGTTTAACTTTGCTTCTTAGCCTAAGAACACCCGGACCATCTTGAATGCTGTCGTTGAGTGTGATGCCAAGGTAGATCATTGACGAGACCACTGGAACGACTTCCCCTGTTAGATGCCACCTAAAGGTCTTAGCAGAGTTCATTGTTCCTAACCCCATGATTTTCGATTTTTTTGGGTTGATTCTCAGTCCGTTTTCCTGAACATACAGTTCCAAAGCTTTCAGCTGTCTCTGTAGACCTATCGCAGTCTGATCTAACAGAAGAAGATCATCTGCAAACAACAGCCTACCCACAGGGGTCCCCCCAATTTTTGGAGGGAAGCTTCTTACTGACCCAAATGCTTCAAACATATCTGATATGAATAGGCAGAAGACAGCTGGTGCCAAACGACACCCCTGCTTCAGCCCATTTTCAGACAAAACTTTATTGATAGGGTTCCTTTTCTGTCCAGTCTAATCTGAATGGTTGTTCCTGTGTGAAGAGCCTCCAAGGGTTCCCTCAGATTGTTTGGGCAGCCCCATTTTCTTAGTTTGTTCCACAAGAGGCCACGATCAACAGAGTCAAATGCCTGTTCAAGGTCTATTGACACGATATAAATGGCTTTTATTATGTTAATGATTATGTTATGTTAATGATTAGTATGTTCAGGGATGTTCCAATTCCCTTGTGGAACCCCGACTGCCAGGGATCCTGGTGATGTGACCGCCAACTCCAAGCATTCAGATGTTTGAGGAGCACTGCATTGAATATTTTGCCCACTACATCCAGTAGGGCGTTGGTCTGTAGTTCCCAGGTACAGACCTGTCACCCTTCTTAAAGACCGGTACAATTATAGACCTGGTCCAGGAGTTAGGGATCCTTTTGAGTCTAATTATGTTTTTGAATAGGGTTGTCATAAATTCAGCCCATTTCTCCGGGTCTCTCTTAAGGATGTCATTTGTGAGACCATCCGGCCCAGCAGCACGGGATGAATTTGACTTGTTGATGAGATCCACAATGTCTTGTTTGTCGAATTTCAAATCCCATGGTTTGTCCGATGGTAAGAATTTGTGGGGTCCGCTGATGTTTCCTGCGGAGTAGAGGTTCTGATAGTGCTCCTCCCGGGCCTTAGGTGGAATTGGGTTTACAGTTTTTGAATCGACACGGATGCATATCTCGTTGATTAGTTTCCATATACCAGAGATGTTTTTACTGGTGACTAAATTTAACATCTTCTCACTATCTTTTTGCAATAAGAGATGTTTATGTTGGGTGAGCTAGTTTCCTGGTTTCTTTGTACAGAACTAGGTAACCAGGCATGTTGGATTTTTTGAATTGCCTCCTGGCCCTCTGAACGGCCTTTTTTTTGGCGACGATTTGGTGGTCATAGGCATGCCTATATGTAGTGGGACCACTCCTATCGACAACTTTTTTGTGGAAGACCTTCAATACCTCGATGTATTCTATGGGATTTGCATTTTGGTCTCGCTCGACCGATTGTAGCCCCAGTAGATTGTCCAGTATTGCACCCATATCTTTTCTCTGCATTCTGATTCTGTTTCCACCCGGAGTCAGGTGGAGTTGATATTCCGGTAGGTGTTGGACAGTCTGGGTGTAATCTGTGTTCCATTCCTCAGTTTCAAGTTCCAGGATATTGTGATCGCTCAAGTCTGTTTGGATCACTCTCAACGTTTTTAGTTTCCCCATCAGTGGCTCTGTTACAAACATGTAGTCCAATGTACTGCCTTGGTTTGCCCGTTTCCATGTAGTGGCAGCAGGTAGGTCGCCCATTAGGCTTCCGTTTACCATTAAAATGTTTCTATCTGCTAATTCTTTGTCAAGGTCAACTCCTCTTGATATGTTGTTTGTGGAGTGCAAGGGCAGGAACTCGATTTTTCTCCCCTTTTTGTCAAAACATTCCATGTTGAAATCTTCACAGAGGAGGACCTCCAGGTTTGGACGCAAGATCCTAGCATCATCGATCGCTTTAAGCAAGGCTTCCTTGAAGTTGTCCTCTTGTCTTTCCGTGGGTCTCCAGTAGATGTTACAAACGAGCAGGTTCCATTCCACCAGGCCAGACCCTGCCTTGGAGTTTATTTGGACTGTGGTTAGTTGTATCCAAGGGTTTTGATTTATGGACGAAGTCACCCTTAGACCAGATGTGCGTTTAATGCCCAGCAGGAGGCCCGAGCTAGGTCTACCTTTAAGGCCCTTTATGGCCGGGTTCAGGAACATTTCATATCCATCTAGGAGGGGTAGGTCGCACAGCCACGTTTCTTGTAAGCAGAAGAGGTTGTATTTTGTTAGGTCCCAGGCTTGTTTGCCAATCAGATGGGTGAACCCCCTTGTGTTCCAACTCATGATTGTTTTGCCTTTAGCCAAGGTGTTTCGTGGAGCACAGGAAGGAGCCGGCTGGCATTATGATTTTGCTGCTAGGAACCCCGCCAACCACCTCCAGTCGTCCGGGCTGCTTACAGAGTTCTCCTCGAGTGTGTTCGGGGAGCTGCGCGTTGGAACCCCTCGGACGTCAGCCTGTGTTTCGTCCTGGGCCCTTTTCACCAAATGCGATGGACGACCATGTTCCAGTACTGGTTTGTACTATTGAGATCCTTCATTGACGTGGTCCCTGTCCTTAATGCCTTCAGAAGAGGTACGCTTGCCATCCTCCAACTCCTTAAACGAAAACCCACAAAGATTGAGTTTGGGGCCAAGTTTGAGGAGTGCAGATCTTGTATTCCATTTCCCTATATGAAGGATCACATAATCGTGGCGCTGCTCATTGTGAAACTCGATCAGATCAATGTCCTTTGATTTCAAGTTGTCGGGTAAATCAATTGAATGTACAAGGCGCATTACATTGTTTCGATTCATAGTGAGGTTGTCTTCGTAGCCAAGAGTTCTCTCTAGAAGTACTCTATAAGGGCCCTTACCACCCTTTACGTCCGGTCCTTTGTCTTCATTTTTGTTTTTGGGCCTCGATCTTAAGCCCATGTCAGTATTTTCACCCCAAGACACTGTTCTTCGAGTGCCCTTTACGCACTCATTTTGGGGTTTGGAGTGTGTTTGTTTTCTTACGTTCTTCGTTTCCAGTATGATCCTCTTGCTCTCAAAGGTCTTGAAGGCCATGACTCCAGAAGTGTCCTTGATCTCCCCCTCCTGCACTGGGGCACGAGCCTGGCTGACCCTTGGAATGTGGACTCTGGATTTCCACAAGAAGTTCCTAGCTGAGTCAGCTCCCTTTATGTTCAGTTGTATTGCCTGGAGGATGGGAGATTCAGCTAGGACGTTTCCAACTTCTTCGGACCTTTTGTTGGCCCCTTCCACCTTTTGAGCTGCGTCATTGGGTTCTGATATTGCCAACGCTTCCTCTTTCTCTGGACTAGATTCGGGTGCCATAGATGCTGGGCCCACTTCTTCGACCCAGGAGTCGTTCGAGTCTGAGTAAACTGATAAATCCATGCGAGAGCTGTTCACGCTATTGTTGTGCCTCTCATTGTCTGAGAGGTAGTCGGTCTCTTCGATAGGGACCTTTGATTGTTTAGTGAAGGCCCCAGTGGAGTTCCTTGAAGTTCTGTCATAGATTAAAGGTTGGTCGGGTAAGACCAAATTTCTGGGTAGAGTTAGCCTGGTTGTAGCTTTTGGCAGAGCTGGTGCTTTTCGTAAAATGGATGGTGCAGAGCCTGACTGTTTTGTCGACCCAGAGGTCGGTTTTCCATAGTTTCTGTCACCTTTTTTGTTGAGTTCTAATTTTTCACTGGCCATCAGATTTACTCCTCTGTTTGGTTTTGTGAACAGATCTTATAATTTAACTCTGTCCTTAGGTTTGGTTGGTCCAATTGGCACGATGGTCACCGGAGGTAGAGGGTCCACCACCATTGGGGTAGTTGAACTTGAGTCTTTGTGAGAAGTGCCGCCCCTCGTCTCTGTAGTGGGTTCAGTGCCAGTGGATTTGTCCTGATGTATTGGCGAGTTAAAAGTTTCCTCTGATCCTTTCCCAAATGACGGTGTAGTCTGATTTAAAGTCTTTGCTGGACTCACCACGACCACCTGGGCGCCACCCTTTCCTTCTAGAAGAATAGAAGAAGACTTAACCTCTCTGATCTCCTAGTTTCTCTATCCTTGATTATTGGCTCAATGATACTCTTTAGGATTTCTCCGGTCTGATCAGCACTTTTGTCCAGGTTTGACTGGATCGCAGTCACGAATCCTTCTACGAAGATCATTTTGGAGTATAGCATGGCGATGGTAGTCGTATGATCTCGTAGCTGCTCGTTTTGTGACTCAATTAGTTTCGTATATGGGGCCATAACAAGCGCATATGCTGTGATCATTTCTGTGTCTATCTTTGGATCGTTTTTGGCAGGTTCCTCCGCCGGAGTGGTGGCCAAGATCGTTAAGAGATCTTCATCAGTCGGTGAAGGTTGTCTTCTAAATCGTTTACTAGAAAACGGGGCCTGCTGCGGAGGAAGTCCTTTGTGAGTCCTCAAGGGGTAGCCTCTGAGTCAGTTTTTATCTTGGTGTAAGGTGGCTCCCCCATCTGGGGGTGTTGTAGGCGTTGGGTCCCCATGTGAGCCCTGTGCTAGGGGTGCGTGCCTCCGATGATCGACGGATCGTGGGATGTCTGGAATAGCTGGATCAGTTTGAAATGAGATTCCTAAAGGTTTCCAGCCTCGATTTAACCTTTGGTTTTGGTACTGGGTGAAATTTGTCCTATTGTCTGTTGCAAAGACAAAAGGGGCGCCATCATGGGCATTGCTGGGCTTTTGTAAAACACTGGAATTGTCATTGTTTAGTTGTACCAGTGATTTCCACTTCGGGATAAAGTTCCCGGACAACCCTGTCCTTTTTTTCCTGTAGGACAGAACTGTCTTCCATTATGAATGTTAAGATGTCCTTTTGCTGGTAATTGGGGGGTGGAGTGCTTGAAGGAATAATTAGCTCCCCCACTAGATCTATTTGGCCTATGTCCTAATGATCAGTAAACAATTTGAAGAGCCTGAAGCAACCCGCCACAAGGTTTGCTGGTTAAGTGTAAGCCGTAAACAGTGTGAATTAGTAGTGAGGTTTACCTTCCAACCTTCGTGCCTAGCTGCCATGGACTATTGTTGCTACAGCTCCTCATGTGAACTGACAGGGGTTCACCTTTACACCAAGGCACAAGTGGTGTGTAAATTCTTGAGAGGGATCAAAGAGGGTAAGCCTCCACAGTCTCCCAACCGAATGTAGCGCCACCTGCGCCAAACAGCCGCAAAACAGTCGGCGCCCTTTGCACCTATCGGGCTTAGTGCCACAAGGGTAGTGGCCTCGGTGTTTTGTAGTCCCACAGAAGTCACGTGCAAGGTCACGTGACCAGCCCAGCTCCGCCTCCTCATGGAAGCGTGTAACTCCCGACAAGAGCCCTCCAATGGCTCGCAATGTCAGCGTTAGGTTTGTGCTGCAGTCGCTTTCACCCAGCAAAAAGTTATACACCACTCTGCCGGTGGCCTCGGTGCTCTGTAGTCCCACAGAAGTCACGCGCAAGGTCACGCGACCAGCCCAGCTCCGCCTCCTCCAGGAAGCGTGTAACTCCCGACAAGAGCTCTCCAATGGCTCGCAATGTCGGCGTTAGGTTTGTGCTGCAGTCGCTTTCCTTTAGCAAAAAGTTATACACCGCTCTGCTGGTGGCCTCGGTGTTTTGTAGTCCCACAGAAGTCACGTGCAAGGTCACGTGACCAGCCCAGCTCCGCCTCCTCCAGGAAGCGTGTAACTCCCGACAAGAGCCCTCCAATGGCCCGCAATGTCGGCGTTAGGTTTGTGCTGCAGTCGCTTTCCTTTAGCAAAAAGCTATTTAAATGTCACTATGGAGGGGAGGGGGAGTCACTGTTTAATACCGGTAATCTTCTTTCAGGGGTGTGACAGTACTGAACCGGGATTCTGATTCTGTGTTTTTACCGGTGAGTCAAGTTGGAATAGAGACAGTGGCACACAGCAATGCCGGCAAACCATTTTGAAGGCGACAACTGCTCAAGGCTTGTAGAAGTGTGGGTCAGGAGGTGATGTGAAGACCTTTGCATTTTGAAAAGCCATCAGTTGTTCGATTGTGAACATGTGGTTTTTCAAATTCAACGACAGGCTATTTTGAGCGATTCCAATGACGTGATGCAGTTCTGGAAGGCAAGCGGCTGGAAGCTTGAAGAAGCTGGGGAACGGAAAGGCAATGTCGACTTGTCACCTCAAAGATGTCTGAAATGGGTTCGAAAATGTAGAATGCCAAAAGCAGCTACCTGGGGTTCGTAAGGAAATGTGGAAGGTCTTCATGGCACTTACACGACTCATGCAGTTCAAATATTCAGGCAGAGCCGGGGGCAGCTTCCTTTGAATCTGGGGCCGTGAGGCCCTGTCCACAAGCACTGAGGAAAGTGTAAATCAATCTTCTGCCCTTTCCAGCCCGGAAGGTTGCCAGGAACACTTGCATGTTTGCCACTTCAACAGGCAGATTCCTGAGTTCCAAAGGTCCATCAAAAGGCCCCTAAATTTCTTCCCTGAAGCAGGGGCAATGTCTCCTCTGGAAACCCTTATCATCAGCTCATTGGGCAGATTTTGGGCAAACTTTAAGTAAGTTAGCAAATGTATATTACATCCCTTTAGGAGGGGCTTCTTCGGGTTGTTTTGTTAGGATTAGTCTGAATGTATTCAATTAAGGGTTCAGGGGTGTATCACCCCCTTATATAGTATGTTTCCCACAGTGGATTGGCCCACTCCAAGTCTTCTGCAAGGGGATCAATGCTTGCTGCTGTAACAAGAATAGTGATTTCTGATGCCAGATCTCAGATTGTCTTCTCTGTGGTAAGTCCGGAGGCATCACAGGAAGGTAGTGTGGCATAGGCATTTTCCAGAAGACGGGACCCTTCCCATGTGCACAGATCCTCTCCTAGGCAACACTTTGCTTCCCGCCTCTTGTCTGCCTATGGTCAACAAGACTCAAGTTATTATCCCCCTGTTGCTACTTCCCCATTGTGTTGGAAGTGCTTGCTTTGAAGCACTAGTTACCAACGTACCCACTGGGGTTAGTCCTGTTCCTTTAGGGAGGTGTCAAGACTTACCAGCAGAGAACAAAGGGCCCTTGCAATACTGGGACCAACATTTGTTGTGGGTGAATTCTACAGTCTCATTCAGTAATACCAACAAGCTGCAGGAGTCACTGGAAAACAGTGATAATAACATGACATCAGAAGGGTTTTGGCTTTTATAACTAAAATATCAAAGTACCAAGCCATACACAGTTATACATAATTTAGATTCATGCGTGTTCTATTTAAGGAAATACATAAGCTGTTGGAATTAATGTAACTACACCAGGTTCTTTTCAGGAATGCACATGTTGCCTTTTAGTTGACATGTTGCCAAATCACATTGCAGCTGCTAGTGTGTCATTAGGCAGGTTCAAGCAGACATACACGTGTATTATTTTGTTCCAAACAGGGTCTGTTGATCAAGTAGTATATGAAGGCACTCAAATGAGATATCCCCCCAAAATGTAGTGTATGCCTCAGCTCTAATAGTCATTTTGATTTTCAAATGAATAACAACTTATTGTCATGAAGCCTACCCCTGGGGATCCAGATCAAGTCCAGCAACCCCGGAAGCAGGCATCAAGTTATTCCAAGCAAGCCCAACAACCCCTGCTAGGGGCTATTTGGGTGCAGTCCTGGTGTCTATGGCGCCAGGCTCATATATTAAAACTTACCTGATGCAGACCATGCTGCAGCGCTCCAAGCCAAAGGAGGCTTGGATGGGACTACTTTATCTAGGGACTATTTTTTACTCGGGTGGGGTCGAGGAGGAATACTTACCTGGGACTACTTTGGAGGCTATTTAAAGCACGCCCGAAGAGCAGCACACGCTGCGCGTTATTCTGCATCCAGCAGCGTAACGCTCACCGTGCCTGCAAGTCTGCATCCAGTCTTCTGCCATGCCCGCCTCGAGTCTGGAGCTCCTAGAAAGAGGGAGAAAGAAGGAGAAAAGGTTAGAACCAGAGCAATACCTTTGATCCTTACCTGAATTCCCGATCCACAGCGCCTTCGAGCTGGAAGAAAGAAGTTATTTTATGCACGTCGCCTCGCCTGCTGCATCGCCGCGCTGAACTCACCGGCCTTCACAGCATATTCACTAACCACCTCATCCTTCTACATGTTCCCGCCGCACTCCAATACCTAAGGGGAACACAAGAACAGCAAGGTGAGCCAAGGGAATAAACAGAGGCAATATTAATTACCCCCCATAGACTTACCTGATTTTACCGCCGGGGGTACTATTCCTCTTCACGGGTCGGTGCAGCCTCCACCGCATCTTCGCCGAACCCCAGCCCCTAAGGGGAACAAAAGGACAGCAAGGTGAAACAAAGGGACAAACAAGGGGGATCCTTCTCACCACAATAGACTTACCTAATTTAACCGCCTGAGGCATTATTCCCCGAGACTTCATAATTTCTCTCAGCACCTGAATAAGGGAGAAAGCAACAGGTTACATACTGACATTATTTTGTCGAACTGTGTTGGATAATACAAATCCTTACCTGAATGTTACCGGTTGCCACGAGGAACTCTTCGCTAGGGTCAAGCTGCAACCTGCAAGGAATCGGACAAGAGTGAAAGTCAGACATTTGAACTCTTACGAACTATATACTTACGGCATCTCGCCGGAAATCTCAGAGTCAATATTGTTCTGGAACTCACCAATTCCTTCGAACCAGTGAAGCAACTGGTTATCTACGTGCCCTTGCGCTCAATGCAGGATGGAGAGCTCATCTTTCCAAACCATCAGGTTAGACTATAAGAGGAGACATTAAAGGTGATCAGTGGGGAGAACAGCGGGGGAGGGAGTTAAAACTCAACTCCACGGGTGGTTAATTCCCTTTCTCCATTTGGAGAAGAATACTCCGACAGGCCAAGCAAACGAAGCTTGGTGTGCCAGTCCAGTCTGTCATCTCGGCACTACGCGTCACATTGGTGGAGACCGCAGCTGTCCAGTTCAGATCGATGCCCCTGTGGGAGCCAGGTGAGGGTAACAGAATGCGAAGCCTACCCACAAATTCCCACCCGAGCGTTATGGGTACCTCAGAAACTGACCAATTGGCCCATTTACTAGGGGAACTGAGGGCTGAAGTGCATTCCGCCCATCAAGAAACCAATGCTCTTAGGAGAGAACTGATTTTGTCAAAGGAGCGAACTGATGACCTTGCTAGGCAACTACTGCTAGGCCAGGCTGGACAAACACCCCTACCAGGACTCGGGGGAAATCCACCTCCTGTGTCATCGAGTAACCCTGTGCAAATAAACCTACCAGGAACTATTTCATTAGCTCCTCCCAAAAACCAATGCCGCTTGCACTTTTTATGCAGACCTGGAGCCTTCCCAAACGATCAAGCCAAGGTAGCCTTTGTATTGTCATATCTCAGCGGCGGTGCAGCTGATTGGTCAATTCAAATAGTTAATCAGGATGACCCAATTCTTCGGGATTTTCAGTGCTTTCAAATGAGCATGGAAAGACTATTTGCCCGGCACTCCCAAGGACAGGCCCTGGATAACAAACTTTTGTCCCTACGACAGGGTAACCAGGACCTTCTATCCTACATTGCAACCTTTAATAGGTTGATAGTGGAAACTGGATGGCCCGAGGTAAAACGAATCACGTTATTTCATCGAGGGCTTCGAGGAGAACTCAAGTATGTCTTGGCTCAAGTTGTGAACCCACCTCAAGACTGCGCTGAATATATAGACTTAGTGGTCCAGTTAGATCACAGACTTCAGAACAGAAAGGCTGATCGAGCCAAGTTTGAGAATCGGGTGTTGGTCAAAACCCACGCTAATCCCAAAGGAGCAGATGCTTCATAACCCATGCAAATCGGAGGGGTTAAAGGACCCTTAACCCAGAAGGAAAGAGAAAGGAGACGGCAAATGCAATTGTGTCTATATTGCGGAACTTCTGGGCATTTTCTACGGGATTGCCCTATAAAACAACCCAAGAAGGTGGTAGGAGCTGCTGATAAAAGCCATATAGAGTCAGACTCGGGAAACGACCACACTCGACAAGCGTAGAGGTCCGCTTGCCGAGCTTGAAGAATGATACTCAGACCTTGCATTTCATCATACCAATGGTCCTTGTAGATCCAAGGGAGCCATCACGTATGCACGCAGGAAGGGCATACATTGATAGCGGGGCATAGGAAACTATGTGGACTACGAATTGGCTTCCAGGATGAATCTACCTCTCTGCCGAAAGACCACCTCAGATGTCATCACCACAGTTGATGGAACTTTGATTGCCTCTGGGCCTGTAACTCATTCCACCACAGAGATGACATTATTGGGTCAGGATGGGCATTGAGAGACTATTGTGTTTGACCTAATCAAAGCCCCACAGTTCCAAATAATACAGGGGATAACTTGGTTGGAAACACATAATCCTTGTATTGATTGGCGAGAGAAGAGAATAACCTTCCCAGATTGTGCACAAACCTGTTACCCAAAGAAAAACTTGAACGCAGGCCTGGCCACAGTCACCACATCAGTCGTGCAATTACCTCCAGAATATCAAGAATTCCAGGATGTCTTCCAAAAAGAACAGGCAAACACCTTACCACCTCACAGATCGTACGATTGTCAAAACAATCTCATACCCGGTGCACAACCCCTTGTAGCAGGATCTACGCCCTTACGGAACCTGAGAACCTTCACCTATGTTAATACCTAGATCAGTACCTTGCTAATGGCTTCATTCACCCATCCAAGTCCCCTGCATCTTCAGCTTTGTTCTTTGTGCCCAAAAAGGAAGGTGACCTCAGAACGTGCATAGACTACTGCGCATTGAACCAGATCACTGTTAAGAACCGATACCCATTGCCTCTGATCCCCGAACTACTAGACCAAGTAAAGGACTCTTGCATATACACTAAGTTGGATCTCCGGGGGGCATATCATCTGGTTCGTGTGAAAGAGGGCGACGAATGGAAGACTGCTTTTCACACTAAGTATGGGTTATTCGAATACCAGGTGATGCCCTTCGGGTTGTGCAATGCACCAGCAGCCTTCCAATACTTTATCAACGATGTCCTTCGTGAACTCATTGACATTTGTGTTGTCGTATATATTGATGATATTCTAGTGTACTCCTCTTCAGAGTGTGACCATGTGAAGCACGTCCGAGCAGTCCTTGAGAAATTGCGCCAGCACAAACTATATGCAAAACTGGAAAAATCCGTTTTTCATGCCACGGAAGTTGAATTCCTTGGGTTTATCCTGAGTCCAAAAGGAGTCCGAATGGACTCACGAAAGGTGGATGCAATTCTTAAGTGGCCATCACCAAGTTCATTTAAAGGAGTACAAAGCATGCTCAGCTTTACCAATTTCTACCGCAGATTCATCACGGATTTCTCACATGTTGTACATCCCATCACAACACTCTTGCGAAAAAACAAACACCTTATGTGGACTGAAGAAGCTGAAAATGCCTTCCAAGAGCTGAAAACAAAATTTACGTCTGCACCTGTACTAAAGTACCCACGCCCTGAACTTCCATACATAGTGGAAACTGATGCATCCAGTTTAGCCATGGGAGCTGTCCTGTCCCAAAAGGACCCTGAAACTGCCCAGCTTCACCCAGTAGCATTTTGGTCCAGACAGTTCTCGGCACCCGAGTTAAACTATGCGGTTACCGACGAGGAGTTATTAGCCATTAAATCCACCTTCAAGGCTTGGCGGCACTATCTTCTCCGTGCCAGGCATACCATTACTGTGATCACCGATCACCGGAACTTGCATTATTTAAAGACAGCCAAGGCCCAATCGTCACACCAACTCCGATGGGCATTGTTCTTTGCCGAGTTCGATTTCGTGATAACCTATCGACCAGTTTGCAAGAATGGTAAAGCAGATGCCTTATCCCAAATAGGGATGGGAGAGGCAGAAGTGAACTCAGAACCAGTACCTATAATTTCCGAACAAAGGATTCTTGACATAACTACTCTACAGACACTAGAGGACATTCAGGTAAAGATCCAGCAACTCTTTGATCCTACAGCCCTGCAGGACTGGGTAAAGAAAAGCCCAGACTACTCTGTCACCAATGACCTGCCTTATTACCAAGGGCGGCTATTTCTGCCACACAAGGAACTACAAGAGCTAGTCATTTCCCATTATCATGACACCATAATGGAGGGGCACCCAGGTATTGCAAAGACTGAAGCTAAAATTAAGAGACAATTCTGGTGGCCCACCTGGTGAAAGGATATTAAATCATTTGTAATGTCTTGTGGCATTTGCGTCCAAAACAAAAGTCAGAAGAGAAAACCAGCTGGACTCTTACAACCTTTAGACATTCCGCCTACACCATGGCACACCTTATCCTTAGACTTTATTACCAATCTACCTCCATGCAATGGATTTAACACCATTCTAGTTATTGTGGATATTTTTTCCAAGACGGCCCACTTTATTCCTTTAAAGGGATTACCTTCAGCTTCAATCCTGGCCAAGGAGTTCCTCGAAAACATTGTTCGCATACACGGATTTTCGTTCGTATTGGTCTCTGACCGGGGCAGTCAAAGCCCCTTTTATACCTTATATGGGCACCATCCTCGAACCTCAGACCTTGACTCACTCCAAGACTTAGAAATGCCCGCAGTGGACCATCTGCACGCTACGATTACACAAGCCTTTAAGGAAGCAACTGCACATTTAAAACAAGCGAAAGAAAAATACAAGAAAAATGCAGATTGGCATAGAAGTGATACTCCACAATACCAGATAGGGGACCAAGTATGGTTGGCCACAAAACACATACCTCTAAAGGGAACACGGACCTTTAACCCCAGATATTTGGGACCTTACTCTATTAAGGCCATTATCAACCCAGTGGCCGTCAAGTTGGACTTACCTGCTAATATGCAAATTCACCCCCCGTCTTTCATGTGTCACTTTTGAAGCCAGTGCAACCAAGGACAAGACTAACTAAGCCACCAGACCCCATCCTTATAGACGGGGAACCCGAATTTGAGGTTAAGAACATCCTGGACTCCAAGCTGGGGAAGTCAAAGCTTTTTTATTTAATCGACTGTAAAGGTTACGGACCACAGGAAAGGTCATGGGAACCTAGTGACCACGTTCATGCACCCCGATTGGTGAAAAAATTCCACCGAAATTTCCCAGACAAACCAAAACCACGGGGAACAACGACTTTAGGAGGGGTCTTGGGGGGGGTGCTGTCATGATGCCTACCCCCGGGGATCCAGATCAAGTCCAGCAACCCCGGAAGCAGGCATCAAGTAATTCCAAGCAAGCCCAACAACGCCTGCTAGGGGCTATTTGGGTGCAGTCCTGGCGTTTATGGCGCCAAGCTCATATGGAGAGTCAGTCCTGGCGCCGTAGGCGCCAGGCTCATTGATTAAAACTTACCTGATGCAGACCATGCTGCAAACTTACCTGATGCAGACCATGGTGCAAGAGCTCCAAGCCAAAGGAGGCTTGGAAGGGACTACTTTACCTAGGGACTATGTTTTACTCGGGTGGGGCCCGAGGAGGAATACTTACCTGGGACTACTTTGGAGGCTATTTAAACAACGCCCGAAGAGCAGCACACAATTTGCGTTATTCTGCATCCAGCAGCGTAACGCTCAACGTGCCTGCAAGTCTTCATCCAGTCTTCTGCCACGCCCGCCTCGAGTCTGGAGCTCCTAGAAAGAGGGAGAAAGAAGGAGAAAAGGTTAGAACAAGAGCAATACCTTTGATCCTTACCTGAATTCCCGATCCACCGTGCCTTCGAGCTGGAAGAAAGAAGTTATTTTATGTGCGTCGCCTCACCTGCTGCAGCGCCGCGCTGAACTCACCGGCCTTCGCAGCATCTTCACTATCCGCCGCATCCTTCTGCATGTTCCCGCCGCACTCCGGCACCTAAGGGGAACACAAGAACAGCAAGGTGAGCCAAGGGAATAAACAGAGGCAATATTAGTTATCCCCCCATAGACTTACCTGATTTTAATGCCGGGGGTACTATTCCTCTTCATGGGTCGGTGCAGCCTCCACCGCATCTTCGCCATGCACCAGCCCCTAAGGGGAACAAAGGGACAGCAAGGTGAAACAAAGGGACAAACAAGGGGTATCCTTCTCACCACAATAGACTTACCTAATTTTACCACCGGAAGCATTATTCCCAGAGACTTCATAATTTCTTTCAGCACCTGAATAAGGGAGAAAGCAATAGGTTACATACTGACATTATTTTATCGAACTGTGTTGGATAATACAAATCTTTACCTGAATGTTACCGGTTGCCACAAGGAACTCTTCGCTAGGGTCAAGCAGCAACCTGCAAGGAATCGGACAAGAGTGAAATTCAGACATTTGAACTCTTACGAACTTTATACTTACAGCGTTTTGCTGGGAATCTTGGAGTCATTATTGTACTGGAACTCACCAATTTCTTCGAGCCAATGAAGCAACTGGTTATCAACGCGCCCCTGCGCTCAATGCAGGATGGAGAGTTCATCTTTCCAAACCATCAGGTGAGACTATAAGAGGCGACATTAAAGGTGATCAGTGGGGAGAACAGCGGGGGCGGGGGTTAACACTCAACTCCACGGGTGGTTAATTCCCTTTCTCCATTTGCAGAAGAATACTCCAACGGGCCAAGCAAATGAAGCTAAGTGGGCCAGTCCAGTCTGTCATCTTGGCACTACGCATCACATTGGTGGAGACCGCAGCTGTCCAGTTCTGATCGACGCCCCTGTGGGAGCCAGGTGAGCGTAACACTTATTCGCTGATCTCACTAGTTTTACTTGTTCAATTAAGTTCAGTTGGACTCTGTTAATTTGTTTTTAGTAGGTCACTCAGCAAGAGAGCCCCCTTCACAGTGATTTAGAAATAAGTCAGGAAACAATTTTCTGCTCTGTTTGTACATATCTGTTAAAGAGTCAATTTCCTAGGATAATTTCCTGTTGCCAGCCTCACTGGGAGGGAACCTACGACACTGATAACAACTAGCTGAGAATATGTTGTTTTAATCATCCATCTTACAGTCTGACAAAATAATATCTCAACTTTTCTTACATTTTAGACAACACTTATAGTGTGGGAAAAATTACATGATCATTTTATGCTAATATGAACCTTTATTTTGATAGGCCAATTTACTTAAAGGTCAAATACTTCACTTGGCTTCCATTGGACATAAACACTTCCTCAAACACCTGATCATTTTTTGTCACAATGGCCTAATTTATGCTAATCATCATGACTATGTGTTTTCCAACTTTTACTAAACCACAAGGTATACTTCACAACTTTAAAACTGGACTGGCAGGTTTTGGAAATGACAGACGTTTCCAGACTTCTAGCACATTCTGTCTGTCATGATGCCTACCTCTAAGGAGCCAGGCCGGGCCCAGCAACCCCAGAGAAAGACATCATTTTCCCCAGGGAAGTCTCAGCGGGCCCAAGTCGGGGCCCTTTGGACTCAGTCCTGGCGCCTTAGGCGCCAGGCTCATAGCGGACCCCAGTCCTGGCGCCTTAGGCACCAGGCTCATAGAAGAGGATATGTGTTTAAGTGCTTGGGTGCACACTTACCTGATGCAGACCTTGTTGCTTCATCCAGGCCCTCTTGAGGCCTGAATGGGACTACTTAACCTGTAGGACTACTTCACCACCCGGGTGTGGTTGGGGAAGGATACATACCTGATTGGTGGAAGGATACATACCAGGAACTTCTTGCAAGGCTATTTAAACCCCACCCGAACAGCCACACATGCTTCGCGTTGTTCTGCACCTAGCAGCTGGACGCTCACCGTGTCAGCTCCTGCATCCTGACTTCAGCCAGGCCTGCCAGCACCCTGGAACACCTACAAGGGGAGAAAGGAAGAGAATAGGAGAAGAAAAGCCCTTACCTGCTAAATCTGCATCCCGGAGTCATTTCTCCAACGGCCCTGAAAAGGAAGACATCATTTTAAAGGCATTTCGTTTCGATCGCTGCAGCGCTGCATTTTACTCACCTTTGCAAGGCGCTTCCATCTTCAGCAGCGATCTTCCGGATTCAGCTACGCCCCGGCACCTAGAGGAAAAAAGACAAGAACAAAGGTGAGAGGGAGAAAAGGAATAAGGAAAGCTCAGTTTCCTTTTAAATCTTACCTGTTGGATTATTCCCACTGCATTTCGGGTCCTGCCGCTTCCTGGCATCTCCGGACCCCGGCCCCTATGGGGAAAAAAGACAAAGACATTGAATGAGCGAATGCAAAGACATTACCTGAGCGCTCATCCAGAACTGTTTCACTTCGGGTCGGCGCCATATCTCCGGCACTCCGAACCCCGGCCCCTAAGGGGAAAAAGACATAAGCATTAGCGCTTGCTGCAATTAGACAACGAACATTATTATTAAGCTTGAACTTTTGAACAGAACTTTTACAGCGCCTTACCTGAACAGTCAAGCTTACCTGAACTCCCATCAATCCTCAATCCAGTGAAGTAACTGGGTTTCAACGCGCCCCTGCATCAGAAGCAGGATGGAGAGCTCATCCTTCCAAACCCTAAGGTGAGGCTTCACGGGGAATCGTGGAGGAGGTATCGTGGAGGGTTGGAAGGGAGTGGGAGGCTTGAGCATTGTTCCACAGTTGGTAATACTCCCTTTTCACGCACAGGAGGGTATCCAACGAGCCAGGGAAGCCAGAATAGAGGGGCCCTTCCTGTCCATCTTCAGAGTTCTGCGCCTTCGACGCCGCGCCTCCGTGGGAACCAGGTGAGCGTTACACTGTCCAAGGTCATCACGCCTTGCTTATCTGCTTAAGCTCACTGCAAATTTTTTTCATAAAAAATGTATGAACATCACCATTGGAAACTGTATATTCCTACCAATTAAAACTGCAGAATCAATACATACTGGATCTGCACAATGCACTCCATTTTGCACAGAACACGTTTTTTCTTTTTGCTCCACACTTCTAAATCTTCATGGGGCTTTGAGGCCTGTAGCCACCTGTAATTCAATGGCTGCCTTTTGCTGACCTATATTCTATACCAGAAATCTCTATTTTGTGTTAATTATGTTGTGCGCAATGTAAGCATGTCTTTATTTTTTATGTTTGTCCTGAAAACATGTGTGTAATTTCACCTATTTTCTAATGTACTTGCCTATATTAATGGCAGCCTGGCTGAACAATGCTTCTGACTTTTACACACGCCCTTAAATGCCATTTTCACCTGTCTATTACCAGAGAGAGGGAGGATCTACTCCTCTTCAATCCCCCCTCTGGTCGACATTTTCAACACGTAATTGACATTAACCCTCCTCCACATGCAATGCACCTATACATCCCTATCTCAGTCACGCCCCTCAATTCAGTTCTCTTTCTCAAATATGGGAGGTATTGTCGAAAACACCCCTAAAGGGCCAATATTCTCCCCAATCATGTTATATTCTTCTAATCTATTGAATATGTATCTTTTTTCCACGATGCAGCATATGTTACCCTCTTCTATAATTTGTGTGTATTGATGTATCCCTAGAACGTATCATTCTTTACTTCCATCTTGTTCCCACCACTGTTATCCAATTAAATGTTAATTTACATGCACAGCAAGTGATCCTGCCACGACAAGAATCGAGAGATATTGTTAAACAACATTTATATATTTTCTCCTGAAGGGACTGTGAGACACCTGAAGGTGTCTCATCCACTGGTCCCCAGAGACTGTTGCCCAGGTGCCCAAGACACGGCCATCGCTATTATATCCAGTTCCTGGGGGTGAACTAGTGGGGGAGCATCACCTGAGTGAGGGGTGTTCGATGAGTGGAAGTGGGACACCGAGGGTAGCAACATTTTGAAAGCAAGAAGAAAAGACTTTTGTGTATGTTTGAACTTTAAAGAAAGCCCAGGTGAGGTCCAAGTGCAGAGGCGTCCGACGCCACTTGGGCGCTCGTTCAAAAGGCTCTGACCGGGACCTACCTTTGAAACTGCAACAACCAGAAGGCCCTAGGAAATTGTGGCATTGTCTGTCAGAGTGGTCTTACAAAGGTCACATTAAATCCCTTGTACATTTGAAAATCTCTGACCCATCGCCAGAGGAAATCTAGGAGAAGGGAACCCCGCCTTCCACTACAATTGGGAACTGTGATAATTGGCAAATGTGAACCCAATGGAGGGATGCCGAAAGAAAGCTAAAGGAACAGAAACCCACATTTCTGATAAAATTGAGCAATACATGAATGGTATTAGAAATACATGAACTGTGTTGAAGAAAGGCTGTAGTGAACCTGATGGAGTGAGGCCCGTTTTTGCAAGATAGGAACTGAGCCCAGCAGAGGGAGATCCCAGGCAAGGACATAGTGAAACCAACAGTGGGAGGCCCATTTTAGCAAGAAAGGATCAGAGCACGGCGCATAGCAATCGCCCAAAGAACTTTGGTTTGTTTGTCATTGTGAAATCGGGGCGAAGAACAATCACCCAAGGTGCAATAAAACAGAGAAAACTTGTTTTTGTTTGTCACTTCTATTCAGTAAACCTTCTAAGGCAAGAGACATTTGCAGGAAAGAGATTTAGCCTCTGAAGGGGTTTTGATATCGTTGAACTGGACTGTAAACCGTGTGCTGTCTTGGCCCAGGACTGTGTTGTGCTTGAGTCCCGTCTTGCCATGTGCCTCAAACGTGGGCAAGGGAGATCCAGCCATACCATCCTGACTTATCATTTTGTGAACACTTCGTCTTTTCTGGTGAACATTATCCCACACTCTTTTTGTAATTAGTAGTAAGGATTGGAAATACTTTGATTTTGGTATAGGACTTTTTTATTTGACAAGATGCCACTAGGACATATACCACATATAAAGAGAGCCACAGTGGGAGGTCTAGGCTTCTCCTATATTGCACTGAAACTCTGGAACGCACTCCCTGCCACCTTTAGAGCTGAAACTTCCATCTGTCTTCCGCAATAACCTCAAGGATACTCTCCTCAACTAGCAAGTGGAGGACTGCCTCCTCCACTTCTGCCATGTATATTGTAATAAAACACAAATGTAATATAACTATATTGTAACCTGTATATATACTGCTAATGAATATGTAACTATATTGCAACCTGTATATATATTGCTAATGACCATTTAACTAAGTAACTAAGCTTTTGTACTGTAACAAGTGCCACGATGTCCTCGGGCTGTAGTGCGCTATATAAATACGAATAAAACAAACAAATAAAACAAACTGCCTTATTATTATTTGATGCTCGTAGCTTGCTCTCATCTTAGATTTAGGTTTAGATTAGGCATTTATCTCACGCATTACAAAGTTCAATAAACAACCTTGAACTAAGATCAATTGTGTCTGTCTTTACTGTCTTTACTGTTGCCACCATGAGTTCCTTACAGGAACCACCAGCTCATTCATTGTTTTCCTTCTCTTCTCTTTTCCACTTTTTTCCCTTTGTATACCTACATGTTGTTGTCCTCCCCACCCTATAACATTTCCTTTGTCCCTGTCTCATTTACCATCTGCTTGGAGTTCATTTCCTGGCCATCATCTTGCTTAACTTCTGTTAGAACATCTTCCATTGTGTTCTCTTTTCTTCTCCATGTCGAATTCTCAGATCTTTCATCAGTCCATTATTGATCATTTTTCTGTTTGTTTCGCTGGGCTTCTTAGTTTGTCGAAGGGCCATACTTTCGGACACATTGAGCCTCATTACAACTCTGGCGGTAGACGTGCCGGTAAAAATGGCAGGCTGCCACCAGAGTTGTGTTTTTTTTCTGGCGCCTGACGGAATTACTGGGGCATTACAGCCCCGGCGATCCGTGAAGCCAGGCACCGGAAAATGTAACTCCCCATTCCCATTCGAGTCCCGTAGGATTCAATGCGAATGGGGAGGATGAAAGCACTGGCACTGTGTGCAACAGTGGCAGTGCTTCCGTCACAGTATGTGAGAGGATGCCGTCCCACCCGCCAGGTCTGAACTGGCGGTCGGGACGGCAGCCGCTCACAGAACTCAGAGTGTGCCGGTCCAGTAACAATGGTGCTGGTTTGCTTACCAGCACCGTTGTTACTGGACCGGCACACTCGTAATGAGGCCCATTGTCTTGTTGAGTAAAATAGCCAGCTGAGGGGAAATTGTCATAATTGGGGACATACGGATGAGGGAGTCCATGAATAGGAATGTTTCTTCTTTCCTTCAATATGGCAGCAATGAGCATCTGGCTCGGTCGCCTAAGCCCTTTTCTTATGATATTTCTAGGGCCTTTCTCCCTGCTTGTAGGCTCGTGTGCAGAGGTCACTTTTTATTGATATTGATATTGATATTTTATTTCTATTGCGCTCATACACAAGTGTTTCAGAGCGCGACCAGGCAGGGAAAGGGAACAGGGGAGAACAAAAACAACGATCTTACTAGGCCCAGTAACATTGAGAACGCGCAGTGCATGGTAGAGGGGGAGAGGGAGAAGTGAATGGAAGGGGGAACAAAAGGAGAGTGCGGAGCAAGGAGGGAAAAAAACATAAATAATAATACATTAATAAATAAAAAGGCAACAAACAGAGGGAGTGCAGCCAGCAAGTGGCAAGTGCTGGGTTTAAGGCAGCAGGCTGGGTAGGTCTGATAAGTGCAGGAAGAACAAACAAGGGGTGGGGGCTGTATGGGTACAGATACAGAGCCCAGTGCAGGGTGGCCCGGAGGCAGTGCGTGCGGGTGGCAAGAGGAGCAGGTACCTGGGCCCAGAGAAAAGAGGGTGGCCAGGTGCCGAGGGAGAGTAGAATCAGCAGGTGAGAGGGGGGGGCGAAGGCAGAAGCAAAGAGGAAGGTCTTGAGGTGCTTCCAGAACCGGAGATGGTTCTCCTCAAGTTTTAGAGTGGCAGGGAGGCTGTTCCAGAGGGAGGCCCCAGGCAAAGACAAAGATCTAACCCCAGCTTGTTTCTTTGAGAAACGACTGACCCTGAGGGAGTTAGAGGTAGAGGAGCGGAGTGCTCGAGATGGGAGGTATTTGCGGAGGGATAGCTGAATGTATGTTGGACCCAGGCCACAGAAAGCCTTGTGGACAATGCAGAGGGTTTTGAATTTAATCCTTGCATCCACTGGGAGCCAATGGAGCTATTTCAGAGCTGGGGAGATACGATGCCAGGGCTTGAGGCCAATGACAAGTCTGTTAGTCCTGTTCTGGATAAGTTGCAAAGGGCGGAGAGTAGAGGTAGGTAGATTAAGAAGGAGGCTGTTGCAATAGTCCAACTGAGAGAGAACCAGAGCTTGGGAGACAGTGAGCTTCTGGGGGAATGAGAGGAAAGGAAGAGTACCTCTGAGGAGGTGCAGTAGGAAGTTAGACTTTTTTGATACATCAGCGATGTGGGCGGAGAAGGAGGGTGTGGAATCAAAGGTGACACCAAGGTTCTTGGCCTCGCAGGTGGGGGTAAGAGGAGGGCCAAGGGAGGCTGGCCAGAGAGTGAGGGGAAAGGAAGGTGATGGTGTGCCAATGAGGAGGATCTCTGTCTTGCTGGCATTCAGACATAGATCGTTGGTGGCACACCAATCTTGAACGGCAGTTATGCAATCAGTGATGAGAGAGGTGGAGGAGGTGGCCGAGGGCAGCCTGAAAATGAATTGAGTGTCGTCTGCGTAGCACTGGAAGTTTGAGCAGAAAATGGCAATACAGCGGACGAGAGTTGCTAGGTATTGGTTGAAAAGCCACGGTGAGAGGTTAGAGCCCTGGGGAACACCACAGGGCGGAGAGGAAGATACATGATAGGAAGGACACTTGAAGCGCAGGTTTTCTCTGTCCGTCTGAAACATAAACAACTGGGCTAGTTTCATGAAAAATAAGTACATTTTATTATGAGCACTTCTTCCTAAAACCTAAAAATTACTATGTTAATGCTTCTGTTTCTGTAAAGTACTCCTACCTCCTAAAATGTTTGCCACTAAATGTCTTCTTCTTTAATTTAATTAAATGGCTGCCTCTCCTCCCTCTTGAGCATACCATAGTGTCACCTGTGTTTATCTATGCTTGTACCTGGGTGTACCTGTAACGAGGGACCAAAAAGCATGCACACATATTGTTTTACTCTCACTTGCAGCACCCTTTCATAGGTTTACACCCCATTGTGTCCTTCTGGTGCCGTGCGGAGCTCAAACATCATCTCCACATGCATCTCTTAATTGAAAAAGGAAACATTTCTCCTCTATTCTTGAAAGAACTTATTGTTAACAGCTGTGTCACCTTTTTAACACCATTGGTGTTAAATTGCCCCCTGCTTTATAATCAAAATAATTAAAAACGAAAGATACAGATAAAGACAAAACCAACAATGACACAAAAGGGACAGTCTTCTTCTTTCTTTTTGCTACAATGTCACTCACATCCTGTAGAAACCAAATGGAGGCAAACGTCATGATATACTAACAAATGACACTGTACCTTCCGTTTAGTATGTCCTCGCCTGTCTTTGCATGTAGGGCTCCAGCCTTGCAGCTGTATATTTCCTTAATGTGATGATGTTGGGGTCATCTCTTTATATCAATGGCCAGGTATAACGTGATGTCATCTTTTTAAAGTAGAGGCAATGGCACCCTTTGCTTTATCTTTTTCTGTAGATTTGTTGGCAGGCCTGCTTTTAGCGTTCTTTGTTTGCTGAAAACTTTCTCTGTACTCTTCTTTTTGTAGTCCTTCTCCTGATGCCGCCAGACCACGGTCTCTTCTTTCTTTACTGTATTTATTCTAGCCCAATACAATTAACACGTGTTGCCCTTCATACTCTAATATGCCTACCCATGATGTTGAAAAGAAGCGTGTTTGATATTCAAGTGCATGCAAGTGTGACATATAAGCATACAATGTTTACCCATCACTTCGTGTTCATGACCTATTATTTCTTTGTTCCTTTACTAAAACATAACATATATCAAACATAGTTTTCATTGACATAATCATAAAAGTGTTACTCCACCTTCCTACACCAAGGAGTCTTCTCTACCTTCTTCCCTAGGTATGGCCATACTTATACATATACTATACTTTATCTACAGCTGCTACACTCTACTCAGGAGAAATGTTTTCAGGTGGAAATCACTGTATCCCTCACTATCTTTCACTTGTACTCACATGGGTCCTCTCTACTCTAATATCAATCAATGTGGAGATCCACACACTTCTTGTGTCCACAGGTAGCTACCCTTTCTTTCTTTGTTCACCTCCCTTTTTCATCCACTAGTACATACCTTTTCTCATATTGATTCTTCCAATTGTATTACTATATTCCACTAAGGAAATATACATATTCCTCCACTGCTCTAAAAATGACACTTTTTTTGTAACATAAATCATATTTTTTATTAAAGGGATGTTTTGGTTACAAGTAAAAACAAAAAACCTCAGAAATTTGCCAGTTATCGGATGTTAAGCAACCATTACTCACACCACCAATGTGCACTGCTAAGACTACAACCCAGGAAATCAAAGATGACATCACAAATGTCATTGATGACATCACTGATGACATCACATATATGGGCCACTTGTTTTTGTTCCCTGACAGTCAGAATATTTAAATTCAAAAAGTGCTATATATCTAGACGTTAACCTTGTCATATGTTCTTAATGTACTTTCCTTAGGGTTTGGTCTCAGCTCATGGTGCACATACATGGGGCAATAAGCAGGCTTCAAACACACAATTCATTTGAATACATGAAGATAAACTGTAAGGTAATTAACATTTTCTGATGATGCTGTTTCTTTCTTACTTACTTTGTTTCCCTCTATGTGCCTCTGATTTGTATGCATTGTGGGTCTTCATATGTATTGTTTGTACTAGCACAAGTGTGTAGTAAGTCTTCAATTGTTAGCGAGTTGTTACATGTTTAACATTACTCAAAACTCTGATAAGGTAGCATTAATTATTTTAGCATCCAAAATTACAAGGTTATAAATATTGTACTTCTATGGAGCATGATACCGCCTTTGCCTATGTTAATGTATGATTAGGTTCCTGTATTAACAACAACACTCCAATACTATGTTGTTTAGAAGAGTACATTCTTTAATAGATTAAGTAGTTCATGATAGGTCTCCCGATCACTCCTGACATCTTGTTACCAACTTTACAAACACAACCACATGTAGGGACTTTTGATCAAAATTAATTTCACAAACTTATCTAATCCATATATGGATAATGAATGGGGACACATTCTAGTGTGAAAGAATGTGCTCCAGATGTGGTTAATCATACATTACCCTTTGGCCTAATCAAAAATACTCAAAAATATAGACCCTTACCAAATCAAAAAAACAAGGGTTCACACACCCCACAATCCCATATCTCTCACTCAAAGAGCACCCAACAAAAATACAGTCTCTTTTTTCCCTTTAAGCAACATCCAATTTTGAATTGCTTGAGCTGTTCTGCTGGTGTTATTAAATCAAACTAAAACAGACAAATTCTACAAACAAAGCACAATTATTACTGATATATCTAAAAAAAAACTTTAAAATGAAAGTCAATTTAATGAGTCCTTGCTCTATAATACCTTTTTCAATGAGAGTGGCACCGAACCGCTGCTTCATTTAAAGCTCTGTATTAAAAATACATTATTTTCAAAATACATAACCACAATAACTCTAATATTTTCTCTGCTGGCAATGTCAGTACAAAATCACTATGCTACTATATACAACATATAGTATCATTCTAAAAAAAAAAAAAACAATAACATACATCATAAAAACTCTGTCTTTATTCACAATCTACACATGATATGCATGCCCACATATATGTCATCTCTAGCCCTACACATTCTCTAGCCCTACACATTCATATATATATATATCCTAATCCAAATCTCCTATTTTCCAATCTATTTTCACATGTGCATTTTTATGTGCCTCAAATCACACCACTCAAAAAGGGATTATTTGTGGCCCTTTTTCTTCTTCTATTCGCAAAATATATTTAATACATATATATATCTAAACCAACCATGCCTTAACTCATTAAAGGTCCAACAATAGCTACATTTATGCTCCTCCTCTGTGTCATTCCATTATATATGTTTTCAAACCACCATTTCAGCCTTGCCTATGGGACCTATGGGGTCTATGCATGCAATCACGACCCCATGTGACATGTCTATGAACACCACACCACGGGTAGAGATGTTTTCCACTCCAGACACATTACTGATGGACTGACACTATGGAGCACTCTTATTCATAGCGCTCTACTCTGCTCATATACGAGCTGGCATGTTTATCATTTATATTGGTTATGTCCACAGAGGCCGAATTAATCCATAATTATTGCCCGGACCCTGACATACTAACACTCCTGTTTTAAGATATCTTTCCTTAGACAGGCTTATTACTTGTAAGAGTATTTTTCTCCTTCCATCATAGCACATTAGTTAGATCCTCGAATTGGTGTACTACTAATTGATTCATGGCCATCACCTTTTTAGGCTTGACCCCTTTTGCAGAGATACGGCTTACCTGCCCCCATCAGTGTACGCAGACACTAAGATGACTTACACCAACGTGCTATTTTTAATTATGGTAAGCACTGCAATCTCCATGGTTCTGTTGTGTGAACTGTGTCTCTGATGCATACAATGCATTCCAACTTTTTAGACGTTTGAATTCATACTCACTTCTGATACATTTCTCTGTCTATTTACCCCAACAGATTACATAGGATTCTTCATTCATAAGAATTTATCCGTCCTGATGAAGGCCTACTAAACCTCCACTTCCCAAGTTTAGCTAGAATGGCCGAAACACTGTTTGATTGTTTCACATACATGTGCTTTGTACCAGTCAATTACAATATTGCTCTCTGCAAATGCAGCCAACAGCTCATGAACAAACTTCAAGAAATAAAAAAACAAAAATACACTCACCCAAAAACAAAAAAGATGCATCACAAAATATGCATACTTCAACTTAACCTCATCACTTATTCTTCCCTGGTGAAAAATATGGCTCTGTTTTTATGGCAACTATGACAAAAACTGCATTACTTTGTTAAAACGCAAAATAAAAATCCCTTGAAACATTAAAGATTTTTTTTTTCATTTAAATTCAACAGAAAATCACACAACACACATTCCATGCCAATTATAACATGGGGTAGTCTTCATGGTCCCACAATAAACCAAAATACAACAAATATTCAAAACTAAATCCATTAAAAAGCCAATTGCCATTTTCTCCATTTATATGCGATAAAAATATGCAGTAAAATGAAATCCATTTAACGCTAAATGCAAAATATCTTTACTATCACAGCTAAACACTGACAAAATGTGCCCCTTGAATTTCTTACGATCGTCTTCCCCCACTGTCCATTAGTGGGTGTAACCTCATCTCCCAAATCTATTCCCTCTGGGAATTTGAAGTATGTTCATCTCAAGTCTTACTTGAGGAAAACTATACATACATATTTTGCCTCTTCACAGAGGACGGCACATGACCTTCAGTTGCCCTTGTTATCAGAATTAAGAGGTATCCATTATTTAAACAGAATGTTCTATTCCCATAAAACAACCTGTTTCATATATGTATATATTTATTTTACCCATGCAATCAAAATTTTTCCCCTAGTTATGTCATTTGCACAGCGATATGTCACCATGAATTTATGGAGGTCAGCTTCCTTCTCCTCCATCTGCGGCACTGCTTGGCATGAAGACGATATGCTTTTGAAACATGGGCATTGGTCTGCAGCCTCTTTTTTTCCTCTCATTTCTTACTTGTTGCAAATTCTTCTTTAATCTGTCAATGATTCAAAGTGTTGCTTTGTGGTTAGCCAAATGTTAAAGAGTCAATTTCTTAGGATCATTTCCTGTTGCCAGCCTCCCTCGGAGGGACCCCATGATGTGCAAAAGACAGACACAGATAATGAATAGCAGAGAGCATATTGTTTTAATCACCCTTCGTATAGGTGGACAACGAGTATCAATGTTTTTCTTACATTTTAGACAACACGTATAGTGTGGCAAACATTTAAAAATATTGTAATGCCAATATGAACCTTCTATTTCGATAGGCCAATTTACTTAATGGTCAAATATATCACTTGGCTTCCATTGGACATAAAAGCTTGCTGAAACATATGATCATTTTCTGTCGCAATTACTTAATTTATGATCATCATCAGTTAACCACAAGCTATATTTCACCACCTTAAAACTGGAAAATGCAGGTTTTGGAAATGACACACATTTCCAGACCTCTATCACATTCTGTTCAAGGTCATCCTGCCTTGCTTATCTGCTTCAGTTTACTGCCAAATTTTATTTATAAAAAAAACCTTTCAACATCAGAACTGCATATTTCTACTATTTAAACTGCTGAATCACTACTTACTGGCTTCTGCCCAATGCACCCCCTTTTTAAACACAACACTATATTTTCTGTTTGCTCAACACTTCTAAATCTTCATGGGGCTTTGAGGCCTGCTGTGGTCTGTAAAGCAATGGCTGCCTTTTGCTGACCTGTATTCTATATCAGAAATCTACATTATGTGTTAATTATGTTGTGCGTAATGTAAGCACGTCTTTATGTTTTGCAAGTGTGTAGTGTCATCTATTTTCTGATGTACTTGCCTATAATAAGGGCAGCTGGCTGCCTCAATGAACAATGCTTCTGACTTTGACAATGTCACACAGGCGGGCAAGAAACATGGCTTGAATTACATTTTCACCTGTCTATTACCAGAGAAAGGGTGGGTCTACTCCTCTTTACATCCTTATTGCCTACAAGTGTTTTCCTGTTTGTGTTATTTCATGAATATTGTTTCTCTGTATTATTTGTTTTAATTGTGAAATTTTTATTCACATGTGTGATGTCTTTTCAGCAAAAACAATGGATGTTTGACAAAGATTTAAAAAATATTTCTTCGTGAATAAATAATTTTTTATAAAATGTGATTTTTACTAACAAATTCAGTATTACAGATATAGGGCCTCATTACACGTTTGGAGGTAGCCATGGTGCTATTAGCACCATGGCTGCCTCCAAACTCGGGTCCGGGATCCTTGAATGAGGAATTACTGGGCCATTCCAACCTTGGAGGTCCCAGTAATTCCTCATTCAAAAAACCCATCCCCATTCCAATTTGAACCCCCATAGGGCTAATAACGGGCCCTTTACTAACAGACCTATTATTATCTCCCTGGTCCCCTTGCAGGACCCACAAACGACATCTGGTCTGACCAGACGTTCTGAGCGGGTCCTGCAAGGGAACCTCGTAATAGGGCGGAATGGGTTTACCGGCACCATTACCGGCACCATTAAACCCATTCCGCCCACCTCGTAAGGAGGCCCATAGTCTAAGTAGAGACTTGTCAACAATCATGACTGCCGCTAAATAACATAACAGCATTTCTGTTGTAAGCACATCTGTTAAGTCATTTTTGTAATAATTCCTTATGGGACAACTTTTGGTTATGCAGGTTTGCATTCTAGCTCAGTCTTTCATCCACCCAAAGTTGACATAGTGGGGATTATTAAGTTGGCTAAAAGTCTGTTATTTAATTTGCCACCAAATGGAAAAGCTACGTTAGCAAGAGCATTTGAAAAAACAAGGGAAGTAATCATATTTGTTTTGCCTGACACATTTCTACATACATTTCTTTTATATTGTCAGGTAAGTTAAGCATGTGGTTTAGTGCTTTGCACGGCCCTAGAAAATCAGCTTTATTAAACATAGACAAGTGGTTCTGCTCCTGACAGACTACTGTGAAAGAATCATTATAGTTTCTATGCTACTGTAAACAGATGTGATGAGACAAAATGTGATCTGTATGGTAAACTGGAGAATGTGAAACCAGAACACGTAAGCACAAATCCTGTCTTCTCCACATGACCAAATTGTGCGATTTTGGGCACATTTCTTGACTTAAAAGTGGAGCATGAAGATGTGGTTTGGTTTTAACAAAAAAAACCTAAAAAAACAAGCTGCCTCATTTATCTATAATAGGTCCCATTGTCAAATCCCAGAAAACCCAAAATCTGCCTACCACAAAACCCACACCATCAGGTGTCCCACCTCCACACAAAGGCCACTCCGGGTCCTTTTTAACAGTGTTAACAGTGGGACCATTTGTACTAAATTGGCCACTGCTGGTGGAACATAGCATCCCAGTGAGGTTGAAGTTGGCATAAGATGGACGCACCAGGGCATGTGATGCTGTAACTTACACTGTACAAGGTGTATAAGGCTTACCATGGCATAAGATGGCAATCCTGGGACAGGTGTGGCTGCACTTGGCATTTTATGGCAGCATCTGTGCATGTGGCTCTGCTTGCTGTGCCATTGGCATATCATAACAGCATTAATGGCACAGGGAGGCCACTCCCCAAATCATATGCAATTGACAACTAAATCAGACTTTTGTATTTTGTATTTTGTATTTTGTATTTGTATTTCATTTGTATAGCACACCAAGCCCTTAGGCATCTGGGCACATTTCTTACAGTTGCATCAGTTACATATAATAGGTAGTTTACAGTTGCAAGAGATAGATGCTTACAGAAGACATAAAGTAAGTATTTACACGGTAAAATACATTTACAGCAGATAAGCAGTGACATTTACAACACATTTCACTGATTTATTTAAAAGTTGGGGGAGTGTACAGGATTATATTGCAAAGTAGTTAGAGGGGTGGGTAGTAGAGATTCTTGTACTAGTTATTACGGTTCGTTCAGTGTAAGCCAGGTGTTTCTGAATTTGCAGAAGGAAGGTTCGGCTCTGAGGGTAGCAAGTAGGGAGTTCCACATTTTAGCTGCTAGGATCAGGAAACTTTTGCCTCCTGCCTTTTGGAGCTTGTACCTAGGAATGATGAAGCTGTTTGATTGTGAAGATCTAACAGATCAAACCGAAGAGTTCCGTATGAATTTGTCTCATAGGGACTCAGGTGCTAGATTATTTAGGCTTTTGAAGGTAAGTGATAGAGTTTTGAGTTTAATTTTTTGATTGACTGATAGCCAATGTATATTGCATCTCATCTCTGAGATATGGTGTCATCTGGAGAGGATAATCGCTTATCTGAGTGCGTTATTCTGGAAGATTTTTAAAGTTATATTGGTTACTTCCCAGATAGAAGGCTTTGCAGTAGTGTATTTTAGATAGGACTAATGCCCTAGCTAAAGTAATGCAATTACCTTTGGCCAGAAATGGTCTGCAGGCATTAATTAGCTTGCAAGTGTATGCAGTTGTCGAGGTGGTCGCGTTTATTTGTCTCTTCAGTGAGAGGGAGGAGTCAAATAGATACCTAAGGTTTTTACATCTTTGGAGACCTTGATATGATTGCCAATAATATTGAATACATTGAATTGTTTGTCCAGTCTCTTGAGTTTAGCTTGGGTACCTACAGAAGCAACTCCGTCTTATCGTCATTAAGACAGAGTCCATGTTTGGCCATCCAGTCTTGAATAATTAGGTAAATGTCATTTAGGCGTTTGAATTCTGTGTCATAGTCACCAGAAATCGGGATAAGGATTTGGGTGTCGTCTACGTAATTTGTGTAGGAGACACCAAATGGTCTGACTCGTCAAAGAGAGGCTTTGTGAAAATGATTTAGAGCATTGTGGAGACGCATGATTCCTGGGGGACGTCACAGGTGACTTAGGGTTAGGGTTAGGGTTAGTCTGCTTTAGAAGTTTATTTTTTGAATTTCGATCATTGTACACTTAATGTGGCTTTTTAATCTTTCTCAAGGCACTTCTGTAGTGATGTCAGGGACAAAGGCCATCTGACATTATGTCTCGTGATGTAATTGGAGTCAAAGTTCCTGAAGTGACGCGTCATGTGACATCACTGGGTGTGTGATGCCACTTCTACTGCATGTAGCACTTTGGGGAAGCGCACTTCTTTTTTTTGTTTAGCGGCCTATTAACAAAGTGATTAAAACAAACCTCTCTCATCCAATTCGTGAAACAGGGCATTATACAGAATTTAATAAAACATGTCATATATTGAACAAAACAATCATAAGTTCCATCTTTCTCATGTGATGTTAGTGATTGTTACATCACCTGATGCTTAATCGATTATTCCAGGTATTCCTTTGGAATTCTTATTTTCCAAGTATGTTACATGCACTTTCTTGCGATAACTCTAAAGATATCACCTCATTTAAAATTTATTGTAGTGAATAAATCTCATTTTTTGGTAATTACTCGACTTCTGGTGTCACTACAGTGTGACACGGAATTGGTGACAAGACCGATGCAAGCACTAGGTAAACTAAGCAGCTGCCTAGGCTTCTGCCGAGCAAGGGCCAACAAAGAGCAGGGTTGTTTCCTCTGCATGAATTACAAAAGAAATATAAACTAATCTGAGTTAAAGTAGCTACATAAGGTCTTCCTGCAACTAGGCAGTGCCCGGCTGCAAATCAAAGTGCTCACAATTCTAGGAGTCTCTGACATGGCAGTGGAAGCAGGGCCATTGCCTACTGACATGTGTTTTGAGCAGCACGGTACATGGTCAGAGTAAAGTGGTGGTAATTCCCCTGACAGTAAATCTGCCAAAAATGAACATGGGGACATATGGACTCTAGTAATGGGGAATTACACCACCCTACCACCACTTGTAATCCCATGGTAACCACATGCAGCGGATGGCAGTACTTTCTTTTAGAGTATGGTGGTAATTCAGCAGAATTATCACAGAATTAGCGCCAAACTAGTAAAGAGGCCCAAAGCACAACAGACAGGTGGGAACCTTACCCACATAATCTCAGAATAGATCGGACTGCCCTATGCCTGCAGTACATTAACTCTGAAACATTACTATTAGCAAAACTAACCCGAAATATGAAACTTTTAAACAATGCTGGAAGGGCTGACTCAGAGGAGTGACCCCACAAATGATTTGTTGCAGTGTTTGCTCAAGCAGAAGTAATGTATTCAAGCAACTTTAAAACTACTTCATGTTAATGTTAAAGATTTTTATACCATGCACTGTTGCCACCTGCGTGGTCTCTTGCCGCTCAAGCAGGTGTGTAAAGCAAGAAAGGGTTGGGGCACGGGTGGTTAGTGGGCTGAGCGGGAAAAGAGCAAGAGAGCTGTGATGTGCTGTTAGCAGCTTCAGGTCAGAAACACAATTCACTGAGCATAGGCGCAAAGTTTGTAAGGTGGCCGTCATGTGCAAGATTGTTTGTGCTTTGTTTTGTGGTTGCGATGTTGTGAACTGCGTGCGTTTTGCTGTGCTATGTGTGGTTGTATTTAGTGCAGAATGTGAGGGGTGTATGCGCAGAGTTGAGTTTTATTATGCTTTGTTAGTGGCAGTCATACTCCTTTATCAAGTGTAACACAGATTATTCATACCTTGTCTCCCTCGGTTTGCCCCTTCTGGATTGAATGATTGTCGTCTCCAGTAGTGATGGTGCCTTTGCTTCTTGGTTGTTCCGTAGGCTGTCTGATCTCTTAATGCAAGTCCTGTTTTTGGCTCGATGACGTGTTCCCTTCTCTAAGAAGGTTCAGATGGGGAGGGACAGGTTTCCCTTCCTAGATACCCTTGAGTTTGTCTATTATCCAGTCAGTGCAGGTCTGGTATTTACTCCTGTTCTCCTGTTGGCCTTCTCTGGGTAGTACGCCTAGGCTGCAGGCCTTCTTTCCCTGATTTGCCATCCCAAGTTTCCCTTGGGTCACCTTCCGTGGGCTATTTGTGTATGGCCTACCATCTTCTCCTGTTTCTCAGATTCCCTGTCTAAGGTGGGTGGGGCTGCGAAGATCAGTTTAAGGTCTCTCTTCCCAGTCATAACCCTCTTTCCCCCACTGATTTGGGGTTACTCTTCCGTTTTTCCCAGTACTTGGTCGGTTACGAGGATTGCAGGTGCTGCTCAGTCGGTTTTGTTGTGTTCAGAGCTGAACGGAAAGGTTTCAAGGATTTTCCTGAATTTTCTGTGGTGCTCCATAGTTTGTATTTTCCATGTAAAGGGAGTTCCATAGTTTCACATCTAACTCCAGTTTTTTCTTCATGTATGTTTTGGGTTCGAGGCGGATGTTGTTTTATGATCTCAGAGTTCTGGTTGGTTTCTATACAGAGAATGTTTTAATAAAAAATGCTCCCTGGACATGGATTGCTCTGTGCATTATGCACATTGTTTTGAAGGTGATTCTTTTTTTTTTTACCAGGAGCCAGTGCAACATCCTAACTGCTGGTGTGAAGTGATCTCTTCATGAGAGTTTGAGGAGAAGTCTGGCAGGTGCGTTCTGTATTTGCTACAGTTTCCTCAGTAATTAGTCCGGCATTTCAAGCTATAAGCTATTAGCGTAGTCTATCCTGAACATTATGAGGGTTATAATGGCCAGTGTTCTGTGCCTAAAGGAGAGGAATGAACACTTCTAGATTGTCGCATTTACTTGGGGATATAGTGTTAATTCATTGTCCATGAGGATTCCAAGGAATGTTTACAGCTTTGTATGGTGTGGTTGGGTTTACCATTTCTGTGGGCCATGGGATGTGCTGGTTGTTTTATCAGTCGTCAGGAGTAATCATGATTTCGTCTTGTCCGGATTCCGTTTGAGATCGTTAATGTTCATCCATTGTTAGAGCTCCCTGACACACTCTATTAGGGGTGCCTTCTCCTCTTGTGTGTTACTGAATTTGGAGATGATTGGTGTGTCGCCTGCTAGTTGTAGCATGTTAATCCATGTCTTTTGATGGGCTTGATTTGTGGTGTCATGTAGATTTTGAAGAGTAGCAGAGAAAGCGAGGAGCCTTGGGGTACTCCGCAGGTGGTGCCCTGTGGTGCAGATTTGAAGGGTATTAACCAAACTGTTTCTGTTCTTTCTGATAGGAAAGATTTGATCCAGAGCAATGCTGTGTCAGTGATCCCTGTTTCTTCCAATCTTTGTGTTAGTATGTTGTGCTTGACTGTGTTGAAGGCTGCTGAGAGGTCGAGTAATATCAATTGGCGATTTGGTTTTGGGGTCTGCGTTCATCTTCGGATCGTCCCATATTGAGACTCATGCTGTCTCTGTTCCTCTCAAGGGTCTGAAGCCTACGTGTGTCCGATCCAGTAGTTAATTATTTTCAGCATACTCTAGTAATTGTTTGAAGACATAGGTCTCTAATAATTTTGCCGGGCATGGCTTCTTTGAGATTGCTCTATCGTTAGAGAGGACTTCCACATTGCCCATTGTATCCTTGGCTGGAGGTTTGATGTAGGCCATTTTGAATGTGCTTGCTACTCTCCCTCTTGAGAGTGATTGATTGACGAGGTTTAAGTAGTATTCTGATGGTGTGCCCTGTATGAGGATGGATTTATAGATGTCTGGAGGGCAGGGCTCCATTGGGGAGCCTGCTTTGTTGCTCTTTTTCACCAAACGTGGTAATTTTTCCCTCGACCTTTGTTGAAAGCAGCACATTTTGTTCAGTGGTTTCAGGTTTGGTGGGGGATGGTGTATTTTCTGGTTGATTGGTCTCCTTTGTATAACTCAGTGTATTTTGGTGATTTTGTTCTTGAAATTAACTGCAAGATTGTTGCATCATTTTCGGGTGAGCACCAGTCAGTTGTTGCATCTAGATGGATTTTCTTATCTCACTTAGGATTTTGAATGACTCTCTTTGCTTGTTGGTTGCTTTTGTTATTCAGTCATTATCGTGTCTCTTTTTTGCTTTGAGAATTTTGGATTTATATGATTGTAATTGTAAGATATTTTACTCTTTTGTCTTGGTGGTAGTTTTTCCTCCATTCATGTTCCAGTTTCTGGTTAGTTCTTTCCATTGTTGTTAGGTGGGGCCTGAGCCATTTAGCCACTGATGTCTTTCTTGATGTGGTGATGCATTTTTCCTGGGAGATTTCATCTATTGTTTCTGCAATCCATTTCAGGATCAGGTTTACTTTTCTGTCTATGTCTGTTGCATCCATTGATGTGGCAGCTGGCTGTGAGGTTTCTAGTTATTATTCTAAGTGACCGTTCTTATTAGTTTTCCAGCTTCCTTTCCTAATTGATGGGTATTTTGGGGATTTTTTAGATGGGTTTGATTGTATTTGGATCACAAAAGGGACGATGAGGTGGTCACTCCATAGTATGTGTGAAATGCTAGTTGTGCAGACTTTAAGCATCTGGTGGCGAGTTTTACTTGATAGCTGTTTGTTTGCTGTATTTGGGCTGCATATGTTGGGTACTCATATACTGAGGCTGCCCACTATCGGTCAAAAAGCTAGAAGAATCTTACGTGCCCTTGTAATTTGCACCGCACAAAAATTGCTTGGATCTATTAAAGAATAGAGTCATGTTAAGTGTTCACTGAATTTTTAATGCTTGATTGCCTCTTAAATTAAAGTTTTGAATGTTACTTCACATTTCATAATTCCTAACATTTCTCTTAAATTTCAATTTGTGGTTGGATATTTCATCACTTGTCCCTTGGTTTAATAATGATGCGTAACTCTTTCGATTAATGGTAGTTTCCTGGAGGGCTCCCTTTCAGTAAGTAACGTTGGAGGTGTATAGAATGTGGCTCGATTGGATCAGTGGTTGGCTGTGGTCTCAGGCTGGGTGGGGCCTTGACGAGCTGATCCTCGCAGTTGTGTGGAGAGATGATAGATGATGGGCTGGACTTTGGTTGGGGTCCTGATTTCTCTGCTTATGGTCGTTTCATCAGCTAGTCTGGTGGGTTCTGTGGATTCTGACTTACTTTGGGTCATTAGGTTTGTTGGAGTGGATTACCTATCTTTTCTTCAGTTCTTTATAGTACATTTCCTACTTTTTGCTAGTGGGTGTTTGCAGGCTTGGTGCATTTTAATCCGGATCTTAGCCGCTATGTGGGTGAGTAATCAGAGAGGGAGCCCGTCTGGGTAAACGTTGTTGGAAGGGGAGGAGGGGCACCTAGGTTGGGGAGTTTGGTAGCTGAGAGAGAATATCCAGGTCTGGCTATTAGCCATAGTGGAGGGGCTCCATATTGGCATATGGGGGCAGTGGCAGTAGTGATGGAGTGCCTAAATGCTGAATCTGATTTATGGCTAACTTACACAATTTACCCAAATGTGAGATGAGACTAACACACACCGTTCACTTGAATGCAAGATATGGCTAAGTAGCACAATCCGCGTAAAAGCACAATGTGGCTAACTAGCAGAGTTCGCCCAAAAGATACAATGGCTAATACAGTTCGCCTAGATTTGCCATGAGGCCAACTAACACGCCTTGCTTGAATGTGAGCAATGTCTAACTAACATAATTTGGTTAAACTGAAAAAGTGGCTAACTAATACAGTTCACCTAAATGTGAGAAAAAGCTAACTAACATAATTGGCTTAAATGATACAATGGCTAACACAGTTCGCCTAGATGTGAGATGTGCCTTATTATCACAATTTGCCTAAATGTGAAATATGGCTAACTAACACAATTTGCCTAGACAATACAATGGCTACCTAGCACAGGTGGCGTGGATGTGAGAAAAGGCTAACTAACACAGTTCCCCTAGATGTGAAAGAAGGCTAACTAACACAATTGTCCTAAATGATACAATTGATAGGTAGCACAGTTCACCTAGATGTGAGAAGTGGTTAAACTAACACAATTGACCAACATGATACAATGACAACCTAGCACAGGTCGCCTAGATGTGCGAAATGGCTAACTAACACAGTTACCTAAATGTGAGAGAACACTAACTAACACAATTGGCCTAAATTATACAATTGCTAACTAGTACAGGAAACTTAGATGTGAGATATGGCTAACTAACACAGTTCACTTAGATGATACAATTGCGAACTAACACAGTTTGCCTAGATGTGGCTAACACAGTTTGCCTACATTTGAGAAATAACACAGTTCACCTAGATGTGAAATGCAGCTACACACTATATTTGAAAGATGAAATATCTTTGTATCTGTGTGAATTCCTACTTCCAATCATTATCTAGCAGTTCTTGGAAATTTAACAAAGACAAGATGCCCAAATAATTAGCAATTGCTGGTGTTAAGTTTCAAATCAATACTGAAACATAATGGTCAAGCCTTGATCTCATTGCTCGTACATCTATATCCAGTGCAGATTATAAATCCAAGATAAGCATGCTGACTTAAAATAGGTGCATGTCCAGGGTAAATGCATAGCACACAACCTATCAACAGTTTAAGTGGGTCATCTCAAATTGATGTCACTTAAAAGCAGCGTTGGAACAACTAATAAGCCAATGAGAGTGCTATTCAACATAGAGCATCATTGATTAACCCTTGCCTGCAATGCACTTGTGCTCCAAAGGGCCATGTAAGCTCCAGCCAAGCTGCACTGCTCTGCAGTCTGAGGACTTATTCCCTGATTGTCCTCTACCCCATGAGCGCAGAATATCTGCAGTGGGCAATGGCCATGTGTGTGTCTTCAGGCAGTAACAGCTGAGCTTGGTTAGTGGGCGTACTGGGCACGCTTAGGAGTGCAGACTATCTGCAGTGGGCAATGGTGATGTGTGTGTGTTCAGGCCAGTTACAGCTGTGACTGGTTAGTGGGCATACTGGGCAGGCTTGGGAGTGCAGACTGTCTGCAGTGGGCAATGGCCATGTGTGTGTGTGTTCATGCCAGTTACAGCTGAACTTGAATAGGGGGTGTACTGGGCAGGCTTGTGAGTGCAGACTATCTGCAGTGGGCAATGGTCATGTGTGTGTGTGTTCAGGCCAGTAACAGCTGTGCTTGGTTAGTGGGAAAACTGGGCAGGCTTGGGAGTGCAGAATATCTGCTGTGGGCAATGGCCATGTGTGTGTGTCTTCAGGCCAGTAACAGCTGTGCTTGGTTAGTGGGCACACTGGGCAGGCTTGGGAGTGCAGACTATCTGCAATGGGCAATGGCCATGTGTGTGTGTGTGTTCAGGCCAGTAACAGCTGTGCTTGGTTAGTGGGCATACTGGGCAGGCTTGGGAGTGCAGATTATCTGCAATGGGCAATGGCCATGTGTGTGTGTTCAGGCCAGTGACAGCTGCACTTGGTCAATGGGCATACTGGGCAGGCTTGGGAGTGCAGACTATCTGCAGTGGGCAATGGCCATGTGTGCGTGTCAGGTGCAGTAACAGCTGCACTTAGTTAGTGGCCATACTGGGCAGGCTTGTGAGTGCAGACTGTCTGCAGTGGGCATTGGCCATGTGTGTGTGTTCAGGCCAGGAACAGCTGCACTTGGTTAGTGGGCATACTGGGCAGGCTTGGGAGTGCAGACTATCTGCAGTTGGCAATGGCCATGTGTGTGTGTTCAGGCCAGTAACAGCTGTGCTTGGTTAGTGGGCATACTGGGCAGGCTTGGGAGTGCAGACTATCAGCAATGGGCAATGGCCATGTGTGTTTGTGTTCAGGCCAGTAACAGCTGCACTTGGTTAGCGGGCATACTGGGCAGGCTTGGGAGTGCAGCCAGTAACAGCTGCACTTAGTTAGTGACCATACTGGGCAGGCTTGGGAGTGCAGACTATCTGAAGTGGGCAATGGCCATGTGTGTGAGTGCAGGCCAGTAACAGCTGTGCTTGGCTAGTGGCCATACTGGGCAGGCTTGGGAGTGCAGACTATCTGCAGTGGGCAATGGCCATGTGTGTGTGTGTTCAGGCCAGTAACATCTGCACTTGGTTAGTGGGCATACTATGCAGGCCTGGGAGTGCAGACTATCTGCAGTGGGCAATGGCCATGTGTGTTTGTGTTCAGGCCAGTAACAGATGTGATTGGTTAGTGGGCATAATAGGCAGGATTGGGAGAGCAGACTATTTGCAGTGGGCAATGACAATGTGTGTGTGTTCAGGGAAGTAACAGCTGTGCTTGGCTAGTGGCCATACTGGGCAGGCTTGGGAGTGCAGACTGTCTGCAGTGGGCAATGGCCATGTGTGTGTGTGTTCATGCCAGTTACAGCTGAACTTGGTTAGGGGATGTACTGGGCAGGCTTGTGAGTGCAGACTATCTGCAGTGTGCAATGGTCATGTGTGTGTGTGTTCAGGCCAGTAACAGCTGTGCTTGGTTAGTGGGCATACTGGGCAGGCTTGGGAGTGCAGACTATCTGCAGAGGGCAATGGCCATGTGTGTGTGTGTCTTCAGACCAGTAACAGCTGTGCTTGGTTAGTGGGCATACTGAGCAGGCTTGGGAGTGCAGACTATCTGCAATGGGCAATGGCCATGTGTGTGTGTGTTCAGGCCAGTAACAGCTGTGCTTGGTTAGTGGGCATACTGGGCAGGCTAGGGAGTGCAGACTATCTGCAATGGGCAATGGCCATGTGTGTGTGTTCAGGCCAGTAACAGCTGTGATTGGTTAGTGGGCATACTAGGCAGGCTTGGGAGTGCAGACTATCTGCTGCGGGCAATGGCCATGTGTGTGTGCCTTCAGGCCAGTAACAGCTGTGCTTGGTTAGTGGGCGTACTGGGCACGCTTAGGAGTGGCAATGGCGATGTGTGTGTGTTCAGGCCAGTTACAGCTGTGCCTGGTTAGTGGGCATACTGGGCAGGCTTGGGAGTGCAGACTGTCTGCAGTGGGCAATGGCCATGTGTGTGTGTGTGTTCATGCCAGTTACAGCTGAACTTGGTTAGGGGATGTACTGGGCAGGCTTGTGAGTGCAGACTATCTGCAGTGGGCAATGGTCATGTGTGTGTGTTCAGGCCAGTAACAGCTGCACCTGGTTAGTGGGCATACTGGGCAGGCTTGGGAGTGCAGACTGTCTGCAGTGGGCAATGGCCATGTGTGTGTGTGTGTTCATGCCAGTTACAGCTGAACTTGGTTAGGGGATGTACTGGGCAGGCTTGTGAGTGCAGACTATCTGCAGTGGGCAATGGTCATGTGTATGTGTTCAGGCCAGGAACAGCTGCACTTGGTTAGTGGGCATACTGGGCAGGCTTGGGAGTGCAGACTATCTGCAATCGGCAATGGCCATGTGTGTGTGTGTTCAGGCCAGTAACAGCTGTGCTTGGTTAGTGGGCATACTGGGCAGGCTTGGGAGTGCAGACTATCTGCAGTGGGCAATGGCCATGTGTGTGTGTCTTCAGACCAGTAACAGCTGCGCTTGGTTAGTGGGCATACTGGGCAGGCTTGGGAGTGCAGACTGTCTGCAGTGGGCAATGGCCATGTGTGTGTGTGTTCATGCCAGTTACAGCTGAACTTGGTTAGGAGATGTACTGGGCAGGCTTGTGAGTGCAGACTATCTGCAGTGGGCAATGGCCATGTGTGTGTGTGTTCAGGGCAGTAACAGCTGCGCTTGGTTAGTGGGCATACTGGGCAGGCTTGGGAGTGCAGATTATCTGGAATGGGCAATGGCCATGTGTGTGTGTTCAGGCCAGTAACAGCTGCACTTGGTTAATGGGCATACTCGGCAGGCTTGGGAGTGCAGACTATCTGCAGTGGGCAATGGCCTTGTGTGTGTGTCAGGTGCAGTAACAGCTGCACTTAGTTAGTGGCCATACTGGGCAGGCTTGTGAGTGCAGACTGTCTGCAGTGGGCATTGGCCATGTGTATGTGTTCAGGCCAGGAACAGCAGCACTAGGTTAGTGGGCATACTGGGCAGGCTTGGGAGTGCAGACTATCTGCAGTTGGCAATGGCCATGTATGTGTGTTCAGGCCAGTAACAGCTGTGCTTGGTTAGTGGGCATACTGGGCAGACTTGGGAGTGCAGACTATCTGCAATGGGCAATGGCCATGTGTGTTTGTGTTCAGGCCAGTAACAGCTGCACTTGGTTAGTGGGCATAATGGGCAGGATTGGGAGAGCAGACTATTTGCAGTGGGCAATGGCAATGTGTTTGTGTTCAGGGAAGTAACAGCTGTGCTTGGCTAGTGGCCATACTGGGCAGGCTTGGGAGTGCAGACTGTCTGCAGTGGGCAATGACCATGTGTGTGTGTGTTCATGCCAGTTACAGCTGAACTTGGTTAGGGGATGTACTGGGCAGGCTTGTGAGTGCAGACTATCTGCAGTGGGCAATGGTCATGTGTGTGTGTGTGTTCAGGCCAGTAACAGCTATGCTTGGTTAGTGGGCATACTGGGCAGGTTTGGGAGTGCAGACTATCTGCAATGGGCAATGGCCATGTGTGTGTGTTCAGGCCAGTAACAGCTGCACTTGGTTAGTGGGCATACTGGGCAGGCTATGGAGTGCAGACTATCTGAAGTGGGCATTGGCCATGTGTGTGTGTTCAGGCCAGTAACAGCTGTGCTTGGTTAGTGGACATACTGGGCAGGCTTGGGAGTGCAGACTATCTGCAATGGGCAATGGCCATGTGTGTGTGTGTTCAGGCCAGTAACAGCTGCACTTGGTTAGTGGGCATACTGGGCAGACCTGGGAGTGCAGACAGTCTGCAGTTGGCAATGGCCATGTGTGTGTGTTCAGGCCAGTAACAGCTGTGCTTGGTTAGTGGGCATACTGGGCAGGCTTTTGAGTGCAGACTATCTGCAATGGGCAATGGCCATGTGTGTGTGTTCAGGCCAGTAACAGCTGTGCTTGGTTAGTGGGCATACTGGGCAGGCTTGGGAGTGCAGACTATCTGCAATGGGCAATGGTCATGCGTGTTTGTGTTCAGGCTAGTAACAGCTGCACTTGGTTAGTGGGCATACTGGGCAGGCTTGGGAGTGCAACCAGTAACAGCTGCACTTAGTTAGTGACCATACTGGGCAGGCTTGGGAGTGCAGACTATCTGTAGTGGGCAATGGCCATGTGTGTGAGTGCAGGTAAGTAACAGCTGTGCTTGGCTAGTGGCCATACTGGGCAGGCTTGGGAGTGCAGACTATCTGCAGTGGGAAATGGCCATGTGTGTGTGTGTTCAGGCCAGTAACAGCTGCACTTGGTTAGTGGGCATACTGTACAGGCCTGGGAGTGCAGACTATCTGCAGTGGACAATGGCCATGTGTTTGTGTTCAGGCCAGTAACAGATGTGATTGGTTAGTGGGCATAATGGGCAGGATTGGGAGAGCAGACTATTTGCAGTGGGCAATGGCAATGTGTGTGTGTTCAGGGAAGTAACAGCTGTGCTTGGCTAGTGGCCATACTGGGCAGGCTTGGGAGTGCAGACTGTCTGCAGTGGGAAATGGCCATGTGTGTGTGTGTTCATGCCAGTTACAGCTGAACTTGGTTAGGGGATGTACTGGGCAGGCTTGTGAGTGCAGACTATCTGCAGTGGGCAATGGTCATGTGTGTGTGTGTTCAGGCCAGTAACAGCTGTGCTTGGTTAGTGGGTATACTGGGCAGGCTTGGGAGTGCAGACTATCTGCAGTGGGCAATGGCCATGTGCGTGTGTGATCAGGCCAGTAACAGCTGTGCTTGGTTAGTGGGCATACTGGGAAGGCTTGGGAGTGCAGATTATCTGCAATGGGCAATGGCCATGTGTGTGTGTTCAGGCCAGTAACAGCTGCACTTGGTTAATGGGCATACTGGGCAGGCTTGGGAGTGCAGACTATCTGCAGTGGGCAATGGCCTTGTGTGTGTGTCAGGTGCAGTAACAGCTGCACTTAGTTAGTGGCCATACTGGGCAGGATTGTGAGTGCAGACTGTCTGCAGTGGGCATTGGCCATGTGCATGTGTTCAGGCCAGGAACAGCTGCACTTGGTTAGTGGGCATACTGGGCAGGCTTGGGAGTGCAGACTATCTGCAGTTGGCAATGGCCATGTGTGTGTGTTCAGGCCAGTAACAGCTGTGCTTGGTTAGTGGGCATACTGGGCAGGCTTGGGAGTGCAGACTATCTGCAATGGGCAATGGTCATGCGTGTTTGTGTTCAGGCTAGTAACAGCTGCACTTGGTTAGTGGGCATACTGGGCAGGCTTGGGAGTGCAACCAGTAACAGCTGCACTTAGTTAGTGACCATACTGGGCAGGCTTGGGAGTGCAGACTATCTGTAGTGGGCAATGGCCATGTGTGTGAGTGCAGGTAAGTAACAGCTGTGCTTGGCTAGTGGCCATACTGGGCAGGCTTGGGAGTGCAGACTATCTGCAGTGGGAAATGGCCATGTGTGTGTGTGTTCAGGCCAGTAACAGCTGCACTTGGTTAGTGGGCATACTGTACAGGCATGGGAGTGCAGACTATCTGCAGTGGACAATGGCCATGTGTTTGTGTTCAGGCCAGTAACAGATGTGATTGGTTAGTGGGCATAATGGGCAGGATTGGGAGAGCAGACTATTTGCAGTGGGCAATGGCAATGTGTGTGTGTTCAGGGAAGTAACAGCTGTGCTTGGCTAGTGGCCATACTGGGCAGGCTTGGGAGTGCAGACTGTCTGCAGTGGGAAATGGCCATGTGTGTGTGTGTTCATGCCAGTTACAGCTGAACTTGGTTAGGGGATGTACTGGGCAGGCTTGTGAGTGCAGACTATCTGCAGTGGGCAATGGTCATGTGTGTGTGTGTTCAGGCCAGTAACAGCTGTGCTTGGTTAGTGGGTATACTGGGCAGGCTTGGGAGTGCAGACTATCTGCAGTGGGCAATGGCCATGTGCGTGTGTGATCAGGCCAGTAACAGCTGTGCTTGGTTAGTGGGCATACTGGGCAGGCTTGGGAGTGCAGATTATCTGCAATGGGCAATGGCCATGTGTGTGTGTTCAGGCCAGTAACAGCTGCACTTGGTTAATGGGCATACTGGGCAGGCTTGGGAGTGCAGACTATCTGCAGTGGGCAATGGCCTTGTGTGTGTGTCAGGTGCAGTAACAGCTGCACTTAGTTAGTGGCCATACTGGGCAGGATTGTGAGTGCAGACTGTCTGCAGTGGGCATTGGCCATGTGCATGTGTTCAGGCCAGGAACAGCTGCACTTGGTTAGTGGGCATACTGGGCAGGCTTGGGAGTGCAGACTATCTGCAGTTGGCAATGGCCATGTGTGTGTGTTCAGGCCAGTAACAGCTGTGCTTGGTTATTGGGCATACTGGGCAGACTTTGGGAGTGCAGACTATCTGCAATGGAGAATGGCCATGTGTGTTTGTGTTCAGGCCAGTAACAGCTGCACTTGGTTAGTGGGCATAATGGGCAGGATTGGGAGAGCAGACTATTTGCAGTGGGCAATGGCAATGTGTGTGTGTTCAGGGAAGTAACAGCTGTGCTTGGCTAGTGGCCATACTGGGCAGGCTTGGGAGTGCAGACTGTCTGCAGTGGGCAATGGCCATGTGTGTGTGTGTTCATGCCAGTTACAGCTGAACTTGGTTAGGGGATGTACTGGGCAGGCTTGTGAGTGCAGACTATCTGCAGTGGGCAATGGTCATGTGTGTGTGTGTTCAGGCCAGTAACAGCTGTGCTTGGTTAGTGGGCATACTGGGCAGGCTTGGGAGTGCAGACTATCTGCAGTTGGCAATGGCCATGTGTGTGTGTTCAGGCCAGTAACAGCTGTGCTTGGTTAGTGGGCATACTGGGCAGGCTTGGGAGTGCAGACTATCAGCAATGGGCAATGGCCATGTGTGTTTGTGTTCAGGCCATTAACAGCTGCACTTGGTTAGCGGGCATACTGGGCAGGCTTGGGAGTGCAGCCATTAACAGCTGCACTTAGTTAGTTACCATACTGGGCAGGCTTGGGAGTGCAGACTATCTGAAGTGGGTAATGGCCATGTGTGTGAGTGCAGGCCAGTAACAGCTGTGCTTGGCTAGTGGCCATACTGGGAAGGCTTGGGAGTGCAGACTATCTCCAGTGGGCAATGGCCATGTGTGTGTGTGTTCAGGCCAGTAACAGCTGCACTTGGTTAGTGGGCATACTGTGCAGGCTTGGGAGTGCAGACTATCTGCAATGGGCAATGGCCATGTGTGTGTGTGATCAGGCCAGTAACAGCTGTGCTTGGTTAGTGGGCATACTGGGCAGGCTTGGGAGTGCAGATTATCTGCAATGGGCAATGGTCATGTGTGTGTGTTCAGGCCAGTAACAGCTGCACTTGGTTAATGGGCATACTGGGCAGGCTTGTGAGTGCAGACTGTCTGCAGTGGGCATTGGCCATGTGTATGTGTTCAGGCCAGGAACAGCTGCACTTGGTTAGTGGGCATACTGGGCAGGCTTGGGAGTGCAGACTATCTGCAGTTGGCAATGGCCATGTGTGTGTGTTCAGGCCAGTAACAGCTGTGCTTGGTTAGTGGGCATACTGGGCAGACTTGGGAGTGCAGACTATCTGCAATGGGCAATGGCCATGTGTGTGTGTGTTCAGGCCAGTAACAGCTGTGCTTGGTTAGTGGGCATACTGGGCAGGCTTTGGAGTGCAGACTATCTGCAGTGGGCAATGGCCATGTGTGTGTGTCTTCAGACCAGTAACAGCTGTGCTTGGTTAGTGGGCATACTGGGCAGGCTTGGGAGTGCAGACTGTCTGCAGTGGGCAATGGCCATGTGTGTGTGTGTTCATGCCAGTTACAGCTGAACTTGGTTGGGGGATGTACTGGGCAGGCTTGTGAGTGCAGACTATCTGCAGTGGGCAATGGCCATGTGTGTGTGTGTTCAGGGCAGTAACAGCTGTGCTTGGTTAGTGGGCATACTGGGCAGGCTTGGGAGTGCAGATTATCTGCAATGGGCAATGGCCATGTGTGTGTGTTCAGGCCAGTAACAGCTGCACTTGGTTAATGGGCATACTCGGCAGGCTTGGGAGTGCAGACTATCTGCAGTGGGCAATGGCCTTGTGTGTGTGTCAGGTGCAGTAACAGCTGCACTTAGTTAGTGGCCATACTGGGCAGGCTTGTGAGTGCAGACTGTCTGCAGTGGGCATTGGCCATGTGTATGTGTTCAGGCCAGGAACAGCTGCACTAGGTTAGTGGGCATACTGGGCAGGCTTGGGAGTGCAGACTATCTGCAGTTGGCAATGGCCATGTATGTGTGTTCAGGCCAGTAACAGCTGTGCTTGGTTAGTGGGCATACTGGGCAGACTTGGGAGTGCAGACTATCTGCAATGGGCAATGGCCATGTGTGTTTGTGTTCAGGCCAGTAACAGCTGCACTTGGTTAGTGGGCATAATGGGCAGGATTGGGAGAGCAGACTATTTGCAGTGGGCAATGGCAATGTGTGTGTGTTCAGGGAAGTAACAGCTGTGCTTGGCTAGTGGCCATACTGGGCAGGCTTGGGAGTGCAGACTGTCTGCAGTGGGCAATGACCATGTGTGTGTGTGTTCATGCCAGTTACAGCTGAACTTGGTTAGGGGATGTACTGGGCAGGCTTGTGAGTGCAGACTATCTGCAGTGGGCAATGGTCATGTGTGTGTGTGTTCAGGCCAGTAACAGCTGTGCTTGGTTAGTGGGCATACTGGGCAGGCTTGGGAGTGCAGACTATCTGCAATGGGCAATGGCCATGTGTGTGTGTTCAGGCCAGTAACAGCTGCACTTGATTAGTGGGCATACTGGGCAGGCTATGGAGTGCAGACTATCTGAAGTGGGCATTGGCCATGTGTGTGTGTTCAGGCCAGTAACAGCTGTGCTTGGTTAGTGGGCATACTGGGCATGCTTGGGGGTGCAGACTATCTGCAATGGGCAATGGCCATGTGTGTGTGTGTTCAGGCCAGTAACAGCTGCACTTGGTTAGTGGGCATACTGGGCAGACCTGGGAGTGCAGACAGTCTGCAGTTGGCAATGGCCATGTGTGTGTGTTCAGGCCAGTAACAGCTGTGCTTGGTTAGTGGGCATACTGGGCAGGCTTTTGAGTGCAGACTATCTGCAATGAGCAATGTCCATGTGTGTGTGTGTTCAGGCCAGTAATAGCTGCACTTGGTTAGTGGGCATAAAGGGCAGGCTTGGGAGTGCAGACTATCTGCAGTTGGCAATGGCCATGTGTGTGTGTTCAGGCCAGTAACAGCTGTGCTTGGTTAGTGGGCATACTGGGCAGGCTTGGGAGTGCAGACTATCTGCAATGGGCAATGGTCATGCGTGTTTGTGTTCAGGCTAGTAACAGCTGCACTTGGTTAGTGGGCATACTGGGCAGGCTTGGGAGTGCAACCAGTAACAGCTGCACTTAGTTAGTGACCATACTGGGCAGGCTTGGGAGTGCAGACTATCTGTAGTGGGCAATGGCCATGTGTGTGAGTGCAGGTAAGTAACAGCTGTGCTTGGCTAGTGGCCATACTGGGCAGGCTTGGGAGTGCAGACTATCTGCAGTGGGAAATGGCCATGTGTGTGTGTGTTCAGGCCAGTAACAGCTGCACTTGGTTAGTGGGCATACTGTACAGGCCTGGGAGTGCAGACTATCTGCAGTGGACAATGGCCATGTGTTTGTGTTCAGGCCAGTAACAGATGTGATTGGTTAGTGGGCATAATGGGCAGGATTGGGAGAGCAGACTATTTGCAGTGGGCAATGGCAATGTGTGTGTGTTCAGGGAAGTAACAGCTGTGCTTGGCTAGTGGCCATACTGGGCAGGCTTGGGAGTGCAGACTGTCTGCAGTGGGAAATGGCCATGTGTGTGTGTGTTCATGCCAGTTACAGCTGAACTTGGTTAGGGGATGTACTGGGCAGGCTTGTGAGTGCAGACTATCTGCAGTGGGCAATGGTCATGTGTGTGTGTGTTCAGGCCAGTAACAGCTGTGCTTGGTTAGTGGGTATACTGGGCAGGCTTGGGAGTGCAGACTATCTGCAGTGGGCAATGGCCATGTGCGTGTGTGATCAGGCCAGTAACAGCTGTGCTTGGTTAGTGGGCATACTGGGAAGGCTTGGGAGTGCAGATTATCTGCAATGGGCAATGGCCATGTGTGTGTGTTCAGGCCAGTAACAGCTGCACTTGGTTAATGGGCATACTGGGCAGGCTTGGGAGTGCAGACTATCTGCAGTGGGCAATGGCCTTGTGTGTGTGTCAGGTGCAGTAACAGCTGCACTTAGTTAGTGGCCATACTGGGCAGGATTGTGAGTGCAGACTGTCTGCAGTGGGCATTGGCCATGTGCATGTGTTCAGGCCAGGAACAGCTGCACTTGGTTAGTGGGCATACTGGGCAGGCTTGGGAGTGCAGACTATCTGCAGTTGGCAATGGCCATGTGTGTGTGTTCAGGCCAGTAACAGCTGTGCTTGGTTAGTGGGCATACTGGGCAGGCTTGGGAGTGCAGACTATCTGCAATGGGCAATGGTCATGCGTGTTTGTGTTCAGGCTAGTAACAGCTGCACTTGGTTAGTGGGCATACTGGGCAGGCTTGGGAGTGCAACCAGTAACAGCTGCACTTAGTTAGTGACCATACTGGGCAGGCTTGGGAGTGCAGACTATCTGTAGTGGGCAATGGCCATGTGTGTGAGTGCAGGTAAGTAACAGCTGTGCTTGGCTAGTGGCCATACTGGGCAGGCTTGGGAGTGCAGACTATCTGCAGTGGGAAATGGCCATGTGTGTGTGTGTTCAGGCCAGTAACAGCTGCACTTGGTTAGTGGGCATACTGTACAGGCATGGGAGTGCAGACTATCTGCAGTGGACAATGGCCATGTGTTTGTGTTCAGGCCAGTAACAGATGTGATTGGTTAGTGGGCATAATGGGCAGGATTGGGAGAGCAGACTATTTGCAGTGGGCAATGGCAATGTGTGTGTGTTCAGGGAAGTAACAGCTGTGCTTGGCTAGTGGCCATACTGGGCAGGCTTGGGAGTGCAGACTGTCTGCAGTGGGAAATGGCCATGTGTGTGTGTGTTCATGCCAGTTACAGCTGAACTTGGTTAGGGGATGTACTGGGCAGGCTTGTGAGTGCAGACTATCTGCAGTGGGCAATGGTCATGTGTGTGTGTGTTCAGGCCAGTAACAGCTGTGCTTGGTTAGTGGGTATACTGGGCAGGCTTGGGAGTGCAGACTATCTGCAGTGGGCAATGGCCATGTGCGTGTGTGATCAGGCCAGTAACAGCTGTGCTTGGTTAGTGGGCATACTGGGCAGGCTTGGGAGTGCAGATTATCTGCAATGGGCAATGGCCATGTGTGTGTGTTCAGGCCAGTAACAGCTGCACTTGGTTAATGGGCATACTGGGCAGGCTTGGGAGTGCAGACTATCTGCAGTGGGCAATGGCCTTGTGTGTGTGTCAGGTGCAGTAACAGCTGCACTTAGTTAGTGGCCATACTGGGCAGGATTGTGAGTGCAGACTGTCTGCAGTGGGCATTGGCCATGTGCATGTGTTCAGGCCAGGAACAGCTGCACTTGGTTAGTGGGCATACTGGGCAGGCTTGGGAGTGCAGACTATCTGCAGTTGGCAATGGCCATGTGTGTGTGTTCAGGCCAGTAACAGCTGTGCTTGGTTATTGGGCATACTGGGCAGACTTTGGGAGTGCAGACTATCTGCAATGGAGAATGGCCATGTGTGTTTGTGTTCAGGCCAGTAACAGCTGCACTTGGTTAGTGGGCATAATGGGCAGGATTGGGAGAGCAGACTATTTGCAGTGGGCAATGGCAATGTGTGTGTGTTCAGGGAAGTAACAGCTGTGCTTGGCTAGTGGCCATACTGGGCAGGCTTGGGAGTGCAGACTGTCTGCAGTGGGCAATGGCCATGTGTGTGTGTGTTCATGCCAGTTACAGCTGAACTTGGTTAGGGGATGTACTGGGCAGGCTTGTGAGTGCAGACTATCTGCAGTGGGCAATGGTCATGTGTGTGTGTGTTCAGGCCAGTAACAGCTGTGCTTGGTTAGTGGGCATACTGGGCAGGCTTGGGAGTGCAGACTATCTGCAGTTGGCAATGGCCATGTGTGTGTGTTCAGGCCAGTAACAGCTGTGCTTGGTTAGTGGGCATACTGGGCAGGCTTGGGAGTGCAGACTATCAGCAATGGGCAATGGCCATGTGTGTTTGTGTTCAGGCCATTAACAGCTGCACTTGGTTAGCGGGCATACTGGGCAGGCTTGGGAGTGCAGCCATTAACAGCTGCACTTAGTTAGTTACCATACTGGGCAGGCTTGGGAGTGCAGACTATCTGAAGTGGGTAATGGCCATGTGTGTGAGTGCAGGCCAGTAACAGCTGTGCTTGGCTAGTGGCCATACTGGGAAGGCTTGGGAGTGCAGACTATCTCCAGTGGGCAATGGCCATGTGTGTGTGTGTTCAGGCCAGTAACAGCTGCACTTGGTTAGTGGGCATACTGTGCAGGCTTGGGAGTGCAGACTATCTGCAATGGGCAATGGCCATGTGTGTGTGTGATCAGGCCAGTAACAGCTGTGCTTGGTTAGTGGGCATACTGGGCAGGCTTGGGAGTGCAGATTATCTGCAATGGGCAATGGTCATGTGTGTGTGTTCAGGCCAGTAACAGCTGCACTTGGTTAATGGGCATACTGGGCAGGCTTGTGAGTGCAGACTGTCTGCAGTGGGCATTGGCCATGTGTATGTGTTCAGGCCAGGAACAGCTGCACTTGGTTAGTGGGCATACTGGGCAGGCTTGGGAGTGCAGACTATCTGCAGTTGGCAATGGCCATGTGTGTGTGTTCAGGCCAGTAACAGCTGTGCTTGGTTAGTGGGCATACTGGGCAGACTTGGGAGTGCAGACTATCTGCAATGGGCAATGGCCATGTGTGTGTGTGTTCAGGCCAGTAACAGCTGTGCTTGGTTAGTGGGCATACTGGGCAGGCTTTGGAGTGCAGACTATCTGCAGTGGGCAATGGCCATGTGTGTGTGTCTTCAGACCAGTAACAGCTGTGCTTGGTTAGTGGGCATACTGGGCAGGCTTGGGAGTGCAGACTGTCTGCAGTGGGCAATGGCCATGTGTGTGTGTGTTCATGCCAGTTACAGCTGAACTTGGTTGGGGGATGTACTGGGCAGGCTTGTGAGTGCAGACTATCTGCAGTGGGCAATGGCCATGTGTGTGTGTGTTCAGGGCAGTAACAGCTGTGCTTGGTTAGTGGGCATACTGGGCAGGCTTGGGAGTGCAGATTATCTGCAATGGGCAATGGCCATGTGTGTGTGTTCAGGCCAGTAACAGCTGCACTTGGTTAATGGGCATACTCGGCAGGCTTGGGAGTGCAGACTATCTGCAGTGGGCAATGGCCTTGTGTGTGTGTCAGGTGCAGTAACAGCTGCACTTAGTTAGTGGCCATACTGGGCAGGCTTGTGAGTGCAGACTGTCTGCAGTGGGCATTGGCCATGTGTATGTGTTCAGGCCAGGAACAGCTGCACTAGGTTAGTGGGCATACTGGGCAGGCTTGGGAGTGCAGACTATCTGCAGTTGGCAATGGCCATGTATGTGTGTTCAGGCCAGTAACAGCTGTGCTTGGTTAGTGGGCATACTGGGCAGACTTGGGAGTGCAGACTATCTGCAATGGGCAATGGCCATGTGTGTTTGTGTTCAGGCCAGTAACAGCTGCACTTGGTTAGTGGGCATAATGGGCAGGATTGGGAGAGCAGACTATTTGCAGTGGGCAATGGCAATGTGTGTGTGTTCAGGGAAGTAACAGCTGTGCTTGGCTAGTGGCCATACTGGGCAGGCTTGGGAGTGCAGACTGTCTGCAGTGGGCAATGACCATGTGTGTGTGTGTTCATGCCAGTTACAGCTGAACTTGGTTAGGGGATGTACTGGGCAGGCTTGTGAGTGCAGACTATCTGCAGTGGGCAATGGTCATGTGTGTGTGTGTTCAGGCCAGTAACAGCTGTGCTTGGTTAGTGGGCATACTGGGCAGGCTTGGGAGTGCAGACTATCTGCAATGGGCAATGGCCATGTGTGTGTGTTCAGGCCAGTAACAGCTGCACTTGATTAGTGGGCATACTGGGCAGGCTATGGAGTGCAGACTATCTGAAGTGGGCATTGGCCATGTGTGTGTGTTCAGGCCAGTAACAGCTGTGCTTGGTTAGTGGGCATACTGGGCATGCTTGGGGGTGCAGACTATCTGCAATGGGCAATGGCCATGTGTGTGTGTGTTCAGGCCAGTAACAGCTGCACTTGGTTAGTGGGCATACTGGGCAGACCTGGGAGTGCAGACAGTCTGCAGTTGGCAATGGCCATGTGTGTGTGTTCAGGCCAGTAACAGCTGTGCTTGGTTAGTGGGCATACTGGGCAGGCTTTTGAGTGCAGACTATCTGCAATGAGCAATGTCCATGTGTGTGTGTGTTCAGGCCAGTAATAGCTGCACTTGGTTAGTGGGCATAAAGGGCAGGCTTGGGAGTGCAGACTATCTGCAGTTGGCAATGGCCATGTGTGTGTGTTCAGGCCAGTAACAGCTGTGCTTGGTTAGTGGGCATACTGGGCAGGCTTGGGAGTGCAGACTATCTGCAATGGGCAATGGTCATGCGTGTTTGTGTTCAGGCTAGTAACAGCTGCACTTGGTTAGTGGGCATACTGGGCAGGCTTGGGAGTGCAACCAGTAACAGCTGCACTTAGTTAGTGACCATACTGGGCAGGCTTGGGAGTGAAGACTATCTGTAGTGGGCAATGGCCATGTGTGTGAGTGCAGGTAAGTAACAGCTGTGCTTGGCTAGTGGCCATACTGGGCAGGCTTGGGAGTGCAGACTATCTGCAGTGGGAAATGGCCATGTGTGTGTGTGTTCAGGCCAGTAACAGCTGCACTTGGTTAGTGGGCATACTGTGCAGGCCTGGGAGTGCAGACTATCTGCAGTGGACAATGGCCATGTGTTTGTGTTCAGGCCAGTAACAGATGTGTTTGTTTAGTGGGCATAATGGGCAGGATTGGGAGAGCAGACTATTTGCAGTGGGCAATGGCAATGTGTGTGTGTTCAGGGAAGTAACAGCTGTGCTTGGATAGTGGCCATACTGGGCAGGCTTGGGAGTGCAGACTGTCTGCAGTGGGAAATGGCCATGTGTGTGTGTGTTCATGCCAGTTACAGCTGAACTTGGTTAGGGGATGTACTGGGCAGGCTTGTGAGTGCAGACTATCTGCAGTGGGCAATGGTCATGTGTGTGCGTGTTCAGGCCAGTAACAGCTGTGCTTGGTTAGTGGGTATACTGGGCAGGCTTGGGAGTGCAGACTATCTGCATTGGGCAATGGCCATGTGCGTGTGTGATCAGGCCAGTAACAGCTGTGCTTGGTTAGTGGGCATACTGGGCAGGCTTGGGAGTGCAGATTATCTGCAATGGGCAATGGCCATGTGTGTGTGTTCAGGCCAGTAACAGCTGCACTTGGTTAATGGGCATACTGGGCAGGCTTGGGAGTGCAGACTATCTGCAGTGGGCAATGGCCTTGTGTGTGTGTCAGGTGCAGTAACAGCTGCACTTAGTTAGTGGCCATACTGGGCAGGATTGTGAGTGCAGACTGTCTGCAGTGGGCATTGGCCATGTGCATGTGTTCAGGCCAGGAACAGCTGCACTTGGTTAGTGGGCATACTGGGCAGGCTTGGGAGTGCAGACTATCTGCAGTTGGCAATGGCCATGTGTGTGTGTTCAGGCCAGTAACAGCTGTGCTTGGTTATTGGGCATACTGGGCAGACTTTGGGAGTGCAGACTATCTGCAATGGACAATGGCCATGTGTGTTTGTGTTCAGGCCAGTAACAGCTGCACTTGGATAGTGGGCATAATGGGCAGGATTGGGAGAGCAGACTATTTGCAGTGGGCAATGGCAATGTGTGTCTGTTCAGGGAAGTAACAGCTGTGCTTGGCTAGTGGCCATACTGGGCAGGCTTGGGAGTGCAGACTGTCTGCAGTGGGCAATGGCCATGTGTGTGTGTGTTCATGCCAGTTACAGCTGAACTTGGTTAGGGGATGTACTGGGCAGGCTTGTGAGTGCAGACTATCTGCAGTGGGCAATGGTCATGTGTATGTGTGTTCAGGCCAGTAACAGCTGTGCTTGGTTAGTGGGCATACTGGGCAGGCTTGGGAGTGCAGACTATCTGCAGTTGGCAATGGCCATGTGTGTGTGGTCAGGCCAGTAACAGCTGTGCTTGGTTAGTGGGCATACTGGGCAGGCTTGGGAGTGCAGACTATCATCAATGGGCAATGGCCATGTGTGTTTGTGTTCAGGCCATTAACAGCTGCACTTGGTTAGCGGGCATACTGGGCAGGCTTGGGAGTGCAGCCATTAACAGCTGCACTTAGTTAGTTACCATACTGGGCAGGCTTGGGAGTGCAGACTATCTGAAGTGGGCAATGGCCATGTGTGTGAGTGCAGGCCAGTAACAGCTGTGCTTGGCTAGTGGCCATACTGGGCAGGCTTGGGAGTGCAGACTATCTCCAGTGGGCAATGGCCATGTGTGTGTGTGTTCAGGCCAGTAACAGCTGCACTTGGTTAGTGGGCATACTGTGCAGTCCTGGGAGTGCAGACTATCTGCAGTGGGCAATGGCCATGTTTGTTTGTGTTCAGGCCAGTAACAGATGTGATTGGTTAGTGGGCATAATAGGCAGGATTGGGAGAGCAGACTATTTGCAGTGGGCAATGGCAATGTGTGTGTGTTCAGGGAAGTAACAGCTGTGCTTGGCTAGTGGCCATACTGGGCAGGCCTGGGAGTGCAGACTGTCTGCAGTGGGCAATGGCCATGTGTGTGTGTGTGTGTTCATGCCAGTTACAGCTGAACTTCGTTAGGGGATGTACTGGGCAGGCTTGTGAGTGCAGACTATCTGCAGTGGGCAATGGCCATGTGTGTGTGTGTTCAGGCCAGTAACAGCTGTGCTTGGTTAGTGGGCATACTGGGCAGGCTTGGGAGTGCAGACTATCTGCAGTGGGCAATGGCCATGTGTGTGTGTCTTCAGACCAGTAACAGCTGTGCTTGGTTAGTGGACATACTGGGCAGTTTTGGGAGTGCAGACTATCTGCAATGGGCAGTGGCCATGTGTGTGTGTGTGTTCAGGCCAGTAACAGCTGTGCTTGGTTAGTGGGCACACTGGGCAGGCTTGGGAGTGCAGACTATCTGCAATGGGCAATGGCCATGTTTTTGTGTTCAGGCCAGTAACAGCTGCACTTGGTTAGTGGGCATACTGGGCAGGCTTGGGAGTGCAGACTATCTCCAGTGGACAATGGCCATGTGTGTGTGTTCAGATGCAGTAACAGCTGCACTTAGTTAGTGGCCATACTGGGCAGGCTTGTGAGTGCAGACTGTCTGCAGTGGGCATTGGCCATGTGTGTGTGTTCAGGCCAGTAACAGCTGTGCTTGGTTAGTGGGCATACTGGGCAGACTTGGGAGTGCAGACTATCTGCAATGGGCAATGGCCATGTGTGTGTGTGTTAAGGCCAGTAACAGCTGCACTTGGCTAGTGGGCATACTGGGCAGGCTTGGGAGTAAAGACAGTCTGCAGTTGGCAATGGCCATGTGTGTGTGTTCAGGCCAATAACAGCTGTGCTTGGTTAGTGGGCATACTGGGCAGGCTTGGGAGTGCAGACTATCTGCAGTTGGCAATGGCCATGTGTGTGTGTTCAGGCCAGTAACAGCTGTGCTTGGTTAGTGGGCATACTGGGCAGACTTGGGAGTGCAGACTATCTGCAATGGGCAATGGCCATGTGTGTGTGTGTTCAGGCCAGTAACAGCTGTGCTTGGTTAGTGGGCATACTGGGCAGGCTTTGGAGTGCAGACTATCTGCAGTGGGCAATGGCCATGTGTGTGTGTCTTCAGACCAGTAACAGCTGTGCTTGGTTAGTGGGCATACTGGGCAGTTTTGGGAGTGCAGACTATCTGCAATGGGCAGTGGCCATGTGTGTGTGTGTTCAGGCCAGTAACAGCTGTGCTTGGTTAGTGGGCACACTGGGCAGGCTTGGGAGTGCAGACTATCTGCAATGGGCAATGGCCATGTGTGTGTGTTCAGGCCAGTAACAGCTGCACTTGGTTAGTGGGCATACTGGGCAGGCTTGGGAGTGCAGACTATCTGCAGTGGACAATGGCCATGTGTGTGTGTTCAGATGCAGTAACAGCTGCACTTAGTTAGTGGCCATACTGGGCAGGCTTGTGAGTGCAGACTGTCTGCAGTGGGCATTGGCCATGTGTGTGTGTTCAGGCCAGTAACAGCTGTGCTTAGTTAGTGGGCATACTGGGCAGACTTGGGAGTGCAGACTATCTGCAATGGGCAATGGCCATGTGTGTGTGTGTTAAGGCCAGTAACAGCTGCACTTGGTTAGTGGGCATACTGGGCAGGCTTGGGAGTAAAGACAGTCTGCAGTTGGCAATGGCCATGTGTGTGTGTTCAGGCCAATAACAGCTGTGCTTGGTTAGTGGGCATACTGGGCAGGCTTGGGAGTGCAGACTATCTGCAGTTGGCCATGGCCATGTGTGTGTGTTCAGGCCAGTAACAGCTGTGCTTGGTTAGTGGGCATACTGGGCAGACTTGGGAGTGCAGACTATCTGCAATGGGCAATGGCCATGTGTGTGTGTGTTCAGGCCAGTAACAGCTGTGCTTGGTTAGTGGGCATACTGGGCAGGCTTTGGAGTGCAGCCTATCTGCAGTGGGCAATGGCCATGTGTGTGTGTCTTCAGACCAGTAACAGCTGTGCTTGGTTAGTGGGCATACTGGGCAGGCTTGGGAGTGCAGACTGTCTGCAGTGGGCAATGGCCATGTGTGTGTGTGTTCATGCCAGTTACAGCTGAACTTGGTTAGGGGATGTACTGGGCAGGCTTGTGAGTGCAGACTATCTGCAGTGGGCAATGGCCATGTGTGTGTGTGTTCAGGGCAGTAACAGCTGTGCTTGGTTAGTGGGCATACTGGGCAGGCTTGGGAGTGCAGATTATCTGCAATGGGCAATGGCCATGTGTGTGTGTTCAGGCCAGTAACAGCTGCACTTGGTTAATGGGCATACTCGGCAGGCTTGGGAGTGCAGACTATCTGCAGTGGGCAATGGCCTTGTGTGTGTGTCAGGTGCAGTAACAGCTGCACTTAGTTAGTGGCCATACTGGGCAGGCTTGTGAGTGCAGACTGTCTGCAGTGGGCATTGGCCATGTGTATGTGTTCAGGCCAGGAACAGCTGCACTAGGTTAGTGGGCATACTGGGCAGGCTTGGGAGTGCAGACTATCTGCAGTTGGCAATGGCCATGTATGTGTGTTCAGGCCAGTAACAGCTGTGCTTGGTTAGTGGGCATACTGGGCAGACTTGGGAGTGCAGACTATCTGCAATGGGCAATGGCCATGTGTGTTTGTGTTCAGGCCAGTAACAGCTGCACTTGGTTAGTGGGCATAATGGGCAGGATTGGGAGAGCAGACTATTTGCAGTGGGCAATGGCAATGTGTGTGTGTTCAGGGAAGTAACAGCTGTGCTTGGCTAGTGGCCATACTGGGCAGGCTTGGGAGTGCAGACTGTCTGCAGTGGGCAATGACCATGTGTGTGTGTGTTCATGCCAGTTACAGCTGAACTTGGTTAGGGGATGTACTGGGCAGGCTTGTGAGTGCAGACTATCTGCAGTGGGCAATGGTCATGTGTGTGTGTGTTCAGGCCAGTAACAGCTGTGCTTGGTTAGTGGGCATACTGGGCAGGCTTGGGAGTGCAGACTATCTGCAATGGGCAATGGCCATGTGTGTGTGTTCAGGCCAGTAACAGCTGCACTTGGTTAGTGGGCATACTGGGCAGGCTATGGAGTGCAGACTATCTGAAGTGGGCATTGGCCATGTGTGTGTGTTCAGGCCAGTAACAGCTGTGCTTGGTTAGTGGGCATACTGGGCAGGCTTGGGGGTGCAGACTATCTGCAATGGGCAATGGCCATGTGTGTGTGTGTTCAGGCCAGTAACAGCTGCACTTGGTTAGTGGGCATACTGGGCAGACCTGGGAGTGCAGACAGTCTGCAGTTGGCAATGGCCATGTGTGTGTGTTCAGGCCAGTAACAGCTGTGCTTGGTTAGTGGGCATACTGGGCAGCCTTTTGAGTGCAGACTATCTGCAATGGGCAATGGCCATGTGTGTGTGTGTTCAGGCCAGTAATAGCTGCACTTGGTTAGTGGGCATAAAGGGCAGGCTTGGGAGTGCAGACTATCTGCAGTTGGCAATGGCCATGTGTGTGTGTTCAGGCCAGTAACAGCTGTGCTTGGTTAGTGGGCATACTGGGCAGGCTTGGGAGTGCAGACTATCTGCAATGGGCAATGGTCATGCGTGTTTGTGTTCAGGCTAGTAACAGCTGCACTTGGTTAGTGGGCATACTGGGCAGGCTTGGGAGTGCAACCAGTAACAGCTGCACTTAGTTAGTGACCATACTGGGCAGGCTTGGGAGTGCAGACTATCTGTAGTGGGCAATGGCCATGTGTGTGAGTGCAGGTAAGTAACAGCTGTGCTTGGCTAGTGGCCATACTGGGCAGGCTTGGGAGTGCAGACTATCTGCAGTGGGAAATGGCCATGTGTGTGTGTGTTCAGGCCAGTAACAGCTGCACTTGGTTAGTGGGCATACTGTGCAGGCCTGGGAGTGCAGACTATCTGCAGTGGACAATGGCCATGTGTTTGTGTTCAGGCCAGTAACAGATGTGTTTGTTTAGTGGGCATAATGGGCAGGATTGGGAGAGCAGACTATTTGCAGTGGGCAATGGCAATGTGTGTGTGTTCAGGGAAGTAACAGCTGTGCTTGGCTAGTGGCCATACTGGGCAGGCTTGGGAGTGCAGACTGTCTGCAGTGGGAAATGGCCATGTGTGTGTGTGTTCATGCCAGTTACAGCTGAACTTGGTTAGGGGATGTACTGGGCAGGCTTGTGAGTGCAGACTATCTGCAGTGGGCAATGGTCATGTGTGTGCGTGTTCAGGCCAGTAACAGCTGTGCTTGGTTAGTGGGTATACTGGGCAGGCTTGGGAGTGCAGACTATCTGCAGTGGGCAATGGCCATGTGCGTGTGTGATCAGGCCAGTAACAGCTGTGCTTGGTTAGTGGTCATACTGGGCAGGCTTGGGAGTGCAGATTATCTGCAATGGGCAATGGCCATGTGTGTGTGTTCAGGCCAGTAACAGCTGCACTTGGTTAATGGGCATACTGGGCAGGCTTGGGAGTGCAGACTATCTGCAGTGGGCAATGGCCTTGTGTGTGTGTCAGGTGCAGTAACAGCTGCACTTAGTTAGTGGCCATACTGGGCAGGATTGTGAGTGCAGACTGTCTGCAGTGGGCATTGGCCATGTGCATGTGTTCAGGCCAGGAACAGCTGCACTTGGTTAGTGGGCATACTGGGCAGGCTTGGGAGTGCAGACTATCTGCAGTTGGCAATGGCCATGTGTGTGTGTTCAGGCCAGTAACAGCTGTGCTTGGTTATTGGGCATACTGGGCAGACTTTGGGAGTGCAGACTATCTGCAATGGACAATGGCCATGTGTGTTTGTGTTCAGGCCAGTAACAGCTGCACTTGGATAGTGGGCATAATGGGCAGGATTGGGAGAGCAGACTATTTGCAGTGGGCAATGGCAATGTGTGTCTGTTCAGGGAAGTAACAGCTGTGCTTGGCTAGTGGCCATACTGGGCAGGCTTGGGAGTGCAGACTGTCTGCAGTGGGCAATGGCCATGTGTGTGTGTGTTCATGCCAGTTACAGCTGAACTTGGTTAGGGGATGTACTGGGCAGGCTTGTGAGTGCAGACTATCTGCAGTGGGCAATGGTCATGTGTGTGTGTGTTCAGGCCAGTAACAGCTGTGCTTGGTTAGTGGGCATACTGGGCAGGCTTGGGAGTGCAGACTATCTGCAGTTGGCAATGGCCATGTGTGTGTGTTCAGGCCAGTAACAGCTGTGCTTGGTTAGTGGGCATACTGGGCAGGCTTGGGAGTGCAGACTATCATCAATGGGCAATGGCCATGTGTGTTTGTGTTCAGGCCATTAACAGCTGCACTTGGTTAGCGGGCATACTGGGCAGGCTTGGGAGTGCAGCCATTAACAGCTGCACTTAGTTAGTTACCATACTGGGCAGGCTTGGGAGTGCAGACTATCTGAAGTGGGCAATGGCCATGTGTGTGAGTGCAGGCCAGTAACAGCTGTGCTTGGCTAGTGGCCATACTGGGCAGGCTTGGGAGTGCAGACTATCTCCAGTGGGCAATGGCCATGTGTGTGTGTGTTCAGGCCAGTAACAGCTGCACTTGGTTAGTGGGCATACTGTGCAGGCCTGGGAGTGCAGACTATCTGCAGTGGGCAATGGCCATGTTTGTTTGTGTTCAGGCCAGTAACAGATGTGATTGGCTAGTGGGCATAATAGGCAGGATTGGGAGAGCAGACTATTTGCAGTGGGCAATGGCAATGTGTGTGTGTTCAGGGAAGTAACAGCTGTGCTTGGCTAGTGGCCATACTGGGCAGGCCTGGGAGTGCAGACTGTCTGCAGTGGGCAATGGCCATGTGTGTGTGTGTTCATGCCAGTTACAGCTGAACTTCGTTAGGGGATGTACTGGGCAGGCTTGTGAGTGCAGACTATCTGCAGTGGGCAATGGCCATGTGTGTGTGTGTTCAGGCCAGTAACAGCTGTGCTTGGTTAGTGGGCATACTGGGCAGGCTTGGGAGTGCAGACTATCTGCAGTGGGCAATGGCCATGTGTGTGTGTCTTCAGACCAGTAACAGCTGTGCTTGGTTAGTGGGCATACTGGGCAGTTTTGGGAGTGCAGACTATCTGCAATGGGCAGTGGCCATGTGTGTGTGTGTGTTCAGGCCAGTAACAGCTGTGCTTGGTTAGTGGGCACACTGGGCAGGCTTGGGAGTGCAGACTATCTGCAATGGGCAATGGCCATGTGTGTGTGTTCAGGCCAGTAACAGCTGCACTTGGTTAGTGGGCATACTGGGCAGGCTTGGGAGTGCAGACTATCTGCAGTGGACAATGGCCATGTGTGTGTGTTCAGATGCAGTAACAGCTGCACTTAGTTTGTGGCCATACTGGGCAGGCTTGTGAGTGCAGACTGTCTGCAGTGGGCATTGGCCATGTGTGTGTGTTCAGGCCAGTAACAGCTGTGCTTGGTTAGTGGGCATACTGGGCAGACTTGGGAGTGCAGACTATCTGCAATGGGCAATGGCCATGTGTGTGTGTGTTAAGGCCAGTAACAGCTGCACTTGGTTAGTGGGCATACTGGGCAGGCTTGGGAGTAAAGACAGTCTGCAGTTGGCAATGGCCATGTGTGTGTGTTCAGGCCAATAACAGCTGTGCTTGGTTAGTGGGCATACTGGGCAGGCTTTGGAGTGCAGACTATCTGCAATGGGCAATGGCCATGAGTGTGTGTGTTCAGGCCAGTAACAGCTGCACTTGGTTAGTGGGCATACTGGGCAGGCTTGGGAGTGCAGACTATCTGCAGTTGGCAATGGCCATGTGTGTGTGTTCAGGCCAGTAACAGCTGTGCTTGGTTAGTGGGCATACTGGGCAGGCTTGGGAGTGCAGACTATCTGCAATGGGCAATGGTCATGCGTGTTTGTGTTCAGGCTAGTAACAGCTGCACTTGGTTAGTGGGCATAGTGGCCAGGCTTGGGAGAGCAGCCAGTAACAGCTGCACTTAGTTAGTGACCATACTGGGCAGGCTTGGGAGTGCAGACTATATGTAGTGAGCAATGGCCATGTGTGTGAGTGCAGGTAAGTAACAGCTGTGCTTGGCTAGTGGCCATACTGGGCAGGCTTGGGAGTGCAGACTATCTGCAGTGGGCAATGGCCATGTGTGTGTGTGTTCATGCCAGTTACAGCTGAACTTCATTAGGGGATGTACTGGGCAGGCTTGTGAGTGCAGACTATCTGCAGTGGGTAATGGCCATGTGTGTGTGTCTTCAGACCAGTAACAGCTGTGCTTGGTTAGTGGGCATACTGGACAGGCTTGGGAGTGCAGACTATCTGCAGTGGGCAATGGCCATGTGTGTGTGTCTTCAGACCAGTAACAGCTGTGCTTGGTTAGTGGGCATACTGGGCAGGCTTGGGAGTGCAGACTATCTGCAATGGGCAGTGGCCATGTGTATGAGTGTTCAGGCCAGTAAAAGATGTGCTTGGTTAGTGGGCACACTGGGCAGGCTTGGGAGTGCAGACTATCTGCAATGGGCAATGGCCATGTGTGTGTGTTCAGGCCAGTAACAGCTGCACTTGGTTAGTGGGCATACTGGGCAGGCTTGGGAGTGCAGACTATCTGCAGTGGACAATGGCCATGTGTGTGTGTTCAGATTCAGTAACAGCTGCACTTAGTTAGTGGCCATACTGGGCAGGCTTGTGAGTGCAGACTGTCTGCAGTGGGCATTGGCCATGTGTGTGTGTTCAGGCCAGTAACAGCTGTGCTTGGTTAGTGGGAATACTGGGCAGGCTTGGGAGTGCAGACTATCTGCAATGGGCAATGGCCATGTGTGTGTGTGTTAAGGCCAGTAACAGCTGCACTTGGTTAGTGGCCATACTGGGCAGGCTTGGGAGTGCAGACAGTCTGCAGTTGGCAATGGCCATGTGTGTGTGTTCAGGCCAATAACAGCTGTGCTTGGTTAGTGGGCATACAGGGAAGGCTTTGGAGTGCAGACTATCTGCAATGGGCAATGATCATGTGTGTGTGTGTTCAGGCCAGTAACAGCTGCACTTGGTTAGTGGGCATACTGGGCAGGCTTGGGAGTGCAGACTATCTGCAGTTGGCAATGGCCATGTGTGTGTGTTCAGGCCAGTAACAGCTGTGCTTGGTTAGTGGGAATACTGGGCAGGCTTGGGAGTGCAGAATATCTGCAATGGGCAATGGTCATGCGTGTTTGTGTTCAGGCTAGTAACAGCTGCACTTGGTTAGTGGGCATACTGGGCAGGCTTGGGAGTGCAGCCAGTAACAGCTGCACTTAGTTAGTGACCATACTGGGCAGGCCTGGGAGTGCAAACTATCTGTAGTGAGCAATGGCCATGTGTGTGAGTGCAGGTAAGTAACAGCTGTGCTTGGCTAGTGGCCATACTGGGCAGGGTTGGGAGTGCAGACTATCTGCAGTGGGCAATGGCCATGTGTGTGTGTGTTCAGGCCAGTAACAGCTGCACTTGGTTAGGGGATGTACTGGGCAGGCTTGTGAGTGCAGACTATCTGCAGTGGGCAATGGTCATGTGTGTGTGTGTTCAGGCCAGTAACAGCTGTGCTTGGTTAGTGGGCACACTGGGCAGGCTTGGGAGTGCAGACTATCTGCAATGGGCAATGGCCATGTGTGTGTGTTCAGGCCAGTAACAGCTGCACTTGGTTAGTGGGCATACTGGGCAGGCTTGGGAGTGCAGACTATCTGCAGTGGACAATGGCCATGTGTGTGTGTTCAGATGCAGTAACAGCTGCACTTAGTTTGTGGCCATACTGGGCAGGCTTGTGAGTGCAGACTGTCTGCAGTGGGCATTGGCCATGTGTGTGTGTTCAGGCCAGTAACAGCTGTGCTTGGTTAGTGGGCATACTGGGCAGACTTGGGAGTGCAGACTATCTGCAATGGGCAATGGCCATGTGTGTGTGTGTTAAGGCCAGTAACAGCTGCACTTGGTTAGTGGGCATACTGGGCAGGCTTGGGAGTAAAGACAGTCTGCAGTTGGCAATGGCCATGTGTGTGTGTTCAGGCCAATAACAGCTGTGCTTGGTTAGTGGGCATACTGGGCAGGCTTTGGAGTGCAGACTATCTGCAATGGGCAATGGCCATGAGTGTGTGTGTTCAGGCCAGTAACAGCTGCACTTGGTTAGTGGGCATACTGGGCAGGCTTGGGAGTGCAGACTATCTGCAGTTGGCAATGGCCATGTGTGTGTGTTCAGGCCAGTAACAGCTGTGCTTGGTTAGTAGGCATACTGGGCAGGCTTGGGAGTGCAGACTATCTGCAATGGGCAATGGTCATGCGTGTTTGTGTTCAGGCTAGTAACAGCTGCACTTGGTTAGTGGGCATAGTGGCCAGGCTTGGGAGAGCAGCCAGTAACAGCTGCACTTAGTTAGTGACCATACTGGGCAGGCTTGGGAGTGCAGACTATATGTAGTGAGCAATGGCCATGTGTGTGAGTGCAGGTAAGTAACAGCTGTGCTTGGCTAGTGGCCATACTGGGCAGGCTTGGGAGTGCAGACTATCTGCAGTGGGCAATGGCCATGTGTGTGTGTGTTCATGCCAGTTACAGCTGAACTTCGTTAGGGGATGTACTGGGCAGGCTTGTGAGTGCAGACTATCTGCAGTGGGTAATGGCCATGTGTGTGTGTCTTCAGACCAGTAACAGCTGTGCTTGGTTAGTGGGCATACTGGACAGGCTTGGGAGTGCAGACTATCTGCAGTGGGCAATGGCCATGTGTGTGTGTCTTCAGACCAGTAACAGCTGTGCTTGGTTAGTGGGCATACTGGGCAGGCTTGGGAGTGCAGACTATCTGCAATGGGCAGTGGCCATGTGTATGAGTGTTCAGGCCAGTAAAAGATGTGCTTGGTTAGTGGGCACACTGGGCAGGCTTGGGAGTGCAGACTATCTGCAATGGGCAATGGCCATGTGTGTGTGTTCAGGCCAGTAACAGCTGCACTTGGTTAGTGGGCATACTGGGCAGGCTTGGGAGTGCAGACTATCTGCAGTGGACAATGGCCATGTGTGTGTGTTCAGATTCAGTAACAGCTGCACTTAGTTAGTGGCCATACTGGGCAGGCTTGTGAGTGCAGACTGTCTGCAGTGGGCATTGGCCATGTGTGTGTGTTCAGGCCAGTAACAGCTGTGCTTGGTTAGTGGGAATACTGGGCAGGCTTGGGAGTGCAGACTATCTGCAATGGGCAATGGCCATGTGTGTGTGTGTTAAGGCCAGTAACAGCTGCACTTGGTTAGTGGCCATACTGGGCAGGCTTGGGAGTGCAGACAGTCTGCAGTTGGCAATGGCCATGTGTGTGTGTTCAGGCCAATAACAGCTGTGCTTGGTTAGTGGGCATACAGGGAAGGCTTTGGAGTGCAGACTATCTGCAATGGGCAATGATCATGTGTGTGTGTGTTCAGGCCAGTAACAGCTGCACTTGGTTAGTGGGCATACTGGGCAGGCTTGGGAGTGCAGACTATCTGCAGTTGGCAATGGCCATGTGTGTGTGTTCAGGCCAGTAACAGCTGTGCTTGGTTAGTGGGAATACTGGGCAGGCTTGGGAGTGCAGAATATCTGCAATGGGCAATGGTCATGCGTGTTTGTGTTCAGGCTAGTAACAGCTGCACTTGGTTAGTGGGCATACTGGGCAGGCTTGGGAGTGCAGCCAGTAACAGCTGCACTTAGTTAGTGACCATACTGGGCAGGCCTGGGAGTGCAAACTATCTGTAGTGAGCAATGGCCATGTGTGTGAGTGCAGGTAAGTAACAGCTGTGCTTGGCTAGTGGCCATAGTGGGCAGGGTTGGGAGTGCAGACTATCTGCAGTGGGCAATGGCCATGTGTGTGTGTGTTCAGGCCAGTAACAGCTGCACTTGGTTAGGGGATGTACTGGGCAGGCTTGTGAGTGCAGACTATCTGCAGTGGGCAATGGTCATGTGCGTGTGTGATCAGGCCAGTAACAGCTGTGCTTGGTTAGTGGGCATACTGGGCAGGCTTGGGAGTGCAGATTATCTGCAATGGGCAATGGCCATGTGTGTGTGTTCATGCCAGTAACAGCTGCACTTGGTTAATGGGCATACTGGGCAGGCTTGGGAGTGCAGACTATCTGCAGTGGGCAATGGCCTTGTCTGTGTGTCAGGTGCAGTAACAGCTTCACTTAGTTAGTGGCCATACTGGGCAGGCTTGTGAGTGCAGACTATGTGCAGTTGGCAATGGCCATGTGTGTGTGTTCAGGCCAGTAACAGCTGTGCTTGGTTAGTGGGCATACTGGGCAGACTTGGGAGTGCAGACTATCTGCAATGGGCAATGGCCATGTGTGTTTGTGTTCAGGCCAGTAACAGCTGCACTTGGTTAGTGGGCATAATGGGCTGGATTGGGAGAGCAGACTATTTGCAGTGGGCAATGGCAATGTGTGTGTGTTCAGGCCAGGAACAGTGCACTTGGTTAGTGGGCATACTGGGCAGGCTTGGGAGTGCAGACTATGTGCAGTTGGCAATGGCCATGTGTGTGTGTTCAGGCCAGTAACAGCTGTGCTTGGTTAGTGGGCATACTGGGCAGACTTGGGAGTGCAGACTATCTGCAATGGGCAATGGCCATGTGTGTTTGTGTTCAGGCCAGTAACAGCTGCACTTGGTTAGTGGGCATAATGGGCTGGATTGGGAGAGCAGACTATTTGCAGTGGGCAATGGCAATGTGTGTGTGTTCAGGGAAGTAACAGCCGTGCTTGGCTAGTGGCCATACTGGGCAGGCTTGGGAGTGCAGACTGTCTGCAGTGGGCAATGGCCATGTGTGTGTGTGTTCATGCCAGTTACAGCTGAACTTGGTTAGGGGATGTACTGGGCAGGCTTGTGAGTGCAGACTATTTGCAGTGGGCAATGGCAATGTGTGTGTGTTCAGGGAAGTAACAGCTGTGCTTGGCTAGTGGCCATACTGGGCAGGCTTGGGAGTGCAGACTGTCTGCAGTGGGCAATGACCATGTGTGTGTGTGTTCATGCCAGTTACAGCTGAACTTGGTTAGGGGATGTACTGGGCAGGCTTGTGAGTGCAGACTATCTGCAGTGGGCAATGGTCATGTGTGTGTGTGTTCAGGCCAGTAACAGCTGTGCTTGGTTAGTGGGCATACTGGGCAGGCTTGGGAGTGCAGACTATCTGCAATGGGCAATGGCCATGTGTGTGTGTTCAGGCCAGTAACAGCTGCACTTGGTTAGTGGGCATACTGGGCAGGCTATGGAGTGCAGACTATCTGAAGTGGGCATTGGCCATGTGTGTGTGTTCAGGCCAGTAACAGCTGTGCTTGGTTAGTGGGCATACTGGGCAGGCTTGGGGGTGCAGACTATCTGCAATGGGCAATGGCCATGTGTGTGTGTGTTCAGGCCAGTAACAGCTGCACTTGGTTAGTGGGCATACTGGGCAGACCTGGGAGTGCAGACAGTCTGCAGTTGGCAATGGCCATGTGTGTGTGTTCAGGCCAGTAACAGCTGTGCTTGGTTAGTGGGCATACTGGGCAGCCTTTTGAGTGCAGACTATCTGCAATGGGCAATGGCCATGTGTGTGTGTGTTCAGGCCAGTAATAGCTGCACTTGGTTAGTGGGCATAAAGGGCAGGCTTGGGAGTGCAGACTATCTGCAGTTGGCAATGGCCATGTGTGTGTGTTCAGGCCAGTAACAGCTGTGCTTGGTTAGTGGGCATACTGGGCAGGCTTGGGAGTGCAGACTATCTGCAATGGGCAATGGTCATGCGTGTTTGTGTTCAGGCTAGTAACAGCTGCACTTGGTTAGTGGGCATACTGGGCAGGCTTGGGAGTGCAACCAGTAACAGCTGCACTTAGTTAGTGACCATACTGGGCAGGCTTGGGAGTGCAGACTATCTGTAGTGGGCAATGGCCATGTGTGTGAGTGCAGGTAAGTAACAGCTGTGCTTGGCTAGTGGCCATACTGGGCAGGCTTGGGAGTGCAGACTATCTGCAGTGGGAAATGGCCATGTGTGTGTGTGTTCAGGCCAGTAACAGCTGCACTTGGTTAGTGGGCATACTGTGCAGGCCTGGGAGTGCAGACTATCTGCAGTGGACAATGGCCATGTGTTTGTGTTCAGGCCAGTAACAGATGTGTTTGTTTAGTGGGCATAATGGGCAGGATTGGGAGAGCAGACTATTTGCAGTGGGCAATGGCAATGTGTGTGTGTTCAGGGAAGTAACAGCTGTGCTTGGCTAGTGGCCATACTGGGCAGGCTTGGGAGTGCAGACTGTCTGCAGTGGGAAATGGCCATGTGTGTGTGTGTTCATGCCAGTTACAGCTGAACTTGGTTAGGGGATGTACTGGGCAGGCTTGTGAGTGCAGACTATCTGCAGTGGGCAATGGTCATGTGTGTGCGTGTTCAGGCCAGTAACAGCTGTGCTTGGTTAGTGGGTATACTGGGCAGGCTTGGGAGTGCAGACTATCTGCAGTGGGCAATGGCCATGTGCGTGTGTGATCAGGCCAGTAACAGCTGTGCTTGGTTAGTGGGCATACTGGGCAGGCTTGGGAGTGCAGATTATCTGCAATGGGCAATGGCCATGTGTGTGTGTTCAGGCCAGTAACAGCTGCACTTGGTTAATGGGCATACTGGGCAGGCTTGGGAGTGCAGACTATCTGCAGTGGGCAATGGCCTTGTGTGTGTGTCAGGTGCAGTAACAGCTGCACTTAGTTAGTGGCCATACTGGGCAGGATTGTGAGTGCAGACTGTCTGCAGTGGGCATTGGCCATGTGCATGTGTTCAGGCCAGGAACAGCTGCACTTGGTTAGTGGGCATACTGGGCAGGCTTGGGAGTGCAGACTATCTGCAGTTGGCAATGGCCATGTGTGTGTGTTCAGGCCAGTAACAGCTGTGCTTGGTTATTGGGCATACTGGGCAGACTTTGGGAGTGCAGACTATCTGCAATGGACAATGGCCATGTGTGTTTGTGTTCAGGCCAGTAACAGCTGCACTTGGATAGTGGGCATAATGGGCAGGATTGGGAGAGCAGACTATTTGCAGTGGGCAATGGCAATGTGTGTCTGTTCAGGGAAGTAACAGCTGTGCTTGGCTAGTGGCCATACTGGGCAGGCTTGGGAGTGCAGACTGTCTGCAGTGGGCAATGGCCATGTGTGTGTGTGTTCATGCCAGTTACAGCTGAACTTGGTTAGGGGATGTACTGGGCAGGCTTGTGAGTGCAGACTATCTGCAGTGGGCAATGGTCATGTGTGTGTGTGTTCAGGCCAGTAACAGCTGTGCTTGGTTAGTGGGCATACTGGGCAGGCTTGGGAGTGCAGACTATCTGCAGTTGGCAATGGCCATGTGTGTGTGTTCAGGCCAGTAACAGCTGTGCTTGGTTAGTGGGCATACTGGGCAGGCTTGGGAGTGCAGACTATCATCAATGGGCAATGGCCATGTGTGTTTGTGTTCAGGCCATTAACAGCTGCACTTGGTTAGCGGGCATACTGGGCAGGCTTGGGAGTGCAGCCATTAACAGCTGCACTTAGTTAGTTACCATACTGGGCAGGCTTGGGAGTGCAGACTATCTGAAGTGGGCAATGGCCATGTGTGTGAGTGCAGGCCAGTAACAGCTGTGCTTGGCTAGTGGCCATACTGGGCAGGCTTGGGAGTGCAGACTATCTCCAGTGGGCAATGGCCATGTGTGTGTGTGTTCAGGCCAGTAACAGCTGCACTTGGTTAGTGGGCATACTGTGCAGGCCTGGGAGTGCAGACTATCTGCAGTGGGCAATGGCCATGTTTGTTTGTGTTCAGGCCAGTAACAGATGTGATTGGTTAGTGGGCATAATAGGCAGGATTGGGAGAGCAGACTATTTGCAGTGGGCAATGGCAATGTGTGTGTGTTCAGGGAAGTAACAGCTGTGCTTGGCTAGTGGCCATACTGGGCAGGCCTGGGAGTGCAGACTGTCTGCAGTGGGCAATGGCCATGTGTGTGTGTGTTCATGCCAGTTACAGCTGAACTTCGTTAGGGGATGTACTGGGCAGGCTTGTGAGTGCAGACTATCTGCAGTGGGCAATGGCCATGTGTGTGTGTGTTCAGGCCAGTAACAGCTGTGCTTGGTTAGTGGGCATACTGGGCAGGCTTGGGAGTGCAGACTATCTGCAGTGGGCAATGGCCATGTGTGTGTGTCTTCAGACCAGTAACAGCTGTGCTTGGTTAGTGGGCATACTGGGCAGTTTTGGGAGTGCAGACTATCTGCAATGGGCAGTGGCCATGTGTGTGTGTGTGTTCAGGCCAGTAACAGCTGTGCTTGGTTAGTGGGCACACTGGGCAGGCTTGGGAGTGCAGACTATCTGCAATGGGCAATGGCCATGTGTGTGTGTTCAGGCCAGTAACAGCTGCACTTGGTTAGTGGGCATACTGGGCAGGCTTGGGAGTGCAGACTATCTGCAGTGGACAATGGCCATGTGTGTGTGTTCAGATGCAGTAACAGCTGCACTTAGTTTGTGGCCATACTGGGCAGGCTTGTGAGTGCAGACTGTCTGCAGTGGGCATTGGCCATGTGTGTGTTCAGGCCAGTAACAGCTGTGCTTGGTTAGTGGGCATACTGGGCAGACTTGGGAGTGCAGACTATCTGCAATGGGCAATGGCCATGTGTGTGTGTGTTAAGGCCAGTAACAGCTGCACTTGGTTAGTGGGCATACTGGGCAGGCTTGGGAGTAAAGACAGTCTGCAGTTGGCAATGGCCATGTGTGTGTGTTCAGGCCAATAACAGCTGTGCTTGGTTAGTGGGCATACTGGGCAGGCTTTGGAGTGCAGACTATCTGCAATGGGCAATGGCCATGAGTGTGTGTGTTCAGGCCAGTAACAGCTGCACTTGGTTAGTGGGCATACTGGGCAGGCTTGGGAGTGCAGACTATCTGCAGTTGGCAATGGCCATGTGTGTGTGTTCAGGCCAGTAACAGCTGTGCTTGGTTAGTGGGCATACTGGGCAGGCTTGGGAGTGCAGACTATCTGCAATGGGCAATGGTCATGCGTGTTTGTGTTCAGGCTAGTAACAGCTGCACTTGGTTAGTGGGCATAGTGGCCAGGCTTGGGAGAGCAGCCAGTAACAGCTGCACTTAGTTAGTGACCATACTGGGCAGGCTTGGGAGTGCAGACTATATGTAGTGAGCAATGGCCATGTGTGTGAGTGCAGGTAAGTAACAGCTGTGCTTGGCTAGTGGCCATACTGGGCAGGCTTGGGAGTGCAGACTATCTGCAGTGGGCAATGGCCATGTGTGTGTGTGTTCATGCCAGTTACAGCTGAACTTCGTTAGGGGATGTACTGGGCAGGCTTGTGAGTGCAGACTATCTGCAGTGGGTAATGGCCATGTGTGTGTGTCTTCAGACCAGTAACAGCTGTGCTTGGTTAGTGGGCATACTGGACAGGCTTGGGAGTGCAGACTATCTGCAGTGGGCAATGGCCATGTGTGTGTGTCTTCAGACCAGTAACAGCTGTGCTTGGTTAGTGGGCATACTGGGCAGGCTTGGGAGTGCAGACTATCTGCAATGGGCAGTGGCCATGTGTATGAGTGTTCAGGCCAGTAAAAGATGTGCTTGGTTAGTGGGCACACTGGGCAGGCTTGGGAGTGCAGACTATCTGCAATGGGCAATGGCCATGTGTGTGTGTTCAGGCCAGTAACAGCTGCACTTGGTTAGTGGGCATACTGGGCAGGCTTGGGAGTGCAGACTATCTGCAGTGGACAATGGCCATGTGTGTGTGTTCAGATTCAGTAACAGCTGCACTTAGTTAGTGGCCATACTGGGCAGGCTTGTGAGTGCAGACTGTCTGCAGTGGGCATTGGCCATGTGTGTGTGTTCAGGCCAGTAACAGCTGTGCTTGGTTAGTGGGAATACTGGGCAGGCTTGGGAGTGCAGACTATCTGCAATGGGCAATGGCCATGTGTGTGTGTGTTAAGGCCAGTAACAGCTGCACTTGGTTAGTGGCCATACTGGGCAGGCTTGGGAGTGCAGACAGTCTGCAGTTGGCAATGGCCATGTGTGTGTGTTCAGGCCAATAACAGCTGTGCTTGGTTAGTGGGCATACAGGGAAGGCTTTGGAGTGCAGACTATCTGCAATGGGCAATGATCATGTGTGTGTGTGTTCAAGCCAGTAACAGCTGCACTTGGTTAGTGGGCATACTGGGCAGGCTTGGGAGTGCAGACTATCTGCAGTTGGCAATGGCCATGTGTGTGTGTTCAGGCCAGTAACAGCTGTGCTTGGTTAGTGGGAATACTGGGCAGGCTTGGGAGTGCAGAATATCTGCAATGGGCAATGGTCATGCGTGTTTGTGTTCAGGCTAGTAACAGCTGCACTTGGTTAGTGGGCATACTGGGCAGGCTTGGGAGTGCAGCCAGTAACAGCTGCACTTAGTTAGTGACCATACTGGGCAGGCCTGGGAGTGCAAACTATCTGTAGTGAGCAATGGCCATGTGTGTGAGTGCAGGTAAGTAACAGCTGTGCTTGGCTAGTGGCCATACTGGGCAGGGTTGGGAGTGCAGACTATCTGCAGTGGGCAATGGCCATGTGTGTGTGTGTTCAGGCCAGTAACAGCTGCACTTGGTTAGGGGATGTACTGGGCAGGCTTGTGAGTGCAGACTATCTGCAGTGGGCAATGGTCATGTGTGTGTGTGTTCAGGCCAGTAACAGCTGTGCTTGGTTAGTGGGTATACTGGGCAGGCTTGGGAGTGCAGACTATCTGCAGTGGGCAATGGCCATGTGCGTGTGTGATCAGGCCAGTAACAGCTGTGCTTGGTTAGTGGGCATACTGGGCAGGCTTGGGAGTGCAGATTATCTGGAATGGGCAATGGCCATGTGTGTGTGTTCATGCCAGTAACAGCTGCACTTGGTTAATGGGCATACTGGGCAGGCTTGGGAGTGCAGACTATCTGCAGTGGGCAATGGCCTTGTCTGTGTGTCAGGTGCAGTAACAGCTTCACTTAGTTAGTGGCCATACTGGGCAGGCTTGTGAGTGCAGACTATGTGCAGTTGGCAATGGCCATGTGTGTGTGTTCAGGCCAGTAACAGCTGTGCTTGGTTAGTGGGCATACTGGGCAGACTTGGGAGTGCAGACTATCTGCAATGGGCAATGGCCATGTGTGTTTGTGTTCAGGCCAGTAACAGCTGCACTTGGTTAGTGGGCATAATGGGCTGGATTGGGAGAGCAGACTATTTGCAGTGGGCAATGGCAATGTGTGTGTGTTCAGGCCAGGAACAGTGCACTTGGTTAGTGGGCATACTGGGCAGGCTTGGGAGTGCAGACTATGTGCAGTTGGCAATGGCCATGTGTGTGTGTTCAGGCCAGTAACAGCTGTGCTTGGTTAGTGGGCATACTGGGCAGACTTGGGAGTGCAGACTATCTGCAATGGGCAATGGCCATGTGTGTTTGTGTTCAGGCCAGTAACAGCTGCACTTGGTTAGTGGGCATAATGGGCTGGATTGGGAGAGCAGACTATTTGCAGTGGGCAATGGCAATGTGTGTGTGTTCAGGGAAGTAACAGCCGTGCTTGGCTAGTGGCCATACTGGGCAGGCTTGGGAGTGCAGACTGTCTGCAGTGGGCAATGGCCATGTGTGTGTGTGTTCATGCCAGTTACAGCTGAACTTGGTTAGGGGATGTACTGGGCAGGCTTGTGAGTGCAGACTATCTGCAGTGGGCAATGGTCATGTGTGTGTGTGTTCAGGCCAGTAACAGCTGTGCTTGGTTAGTGGGCATACTGGGCAGGCTTGGGAGTGCAGACTATCTGCAGTTGGCAATGGCCATGTGTGTGTGTTCAGGCCAGTAACAGCTGTGCTTGGTTAGTGGGCATACTGGGCAGGCTTGGGAGTGCAGACTATCTGCAATGGGCAATGGTCATGCGTGTTTGTGTTCAGGCTAGTAACAGCTGCACTTGGTTAGTGGGCATACTGGGCAGGCTTGGGAGTGCAGCCAGTAACAGCTGCACTTAGTTAGTGACCATACTGGGCAGGCCTGGGAGTGCAGACTATCTGTAGTGAGCAATGGCCATGTGTGTGAGTGCAGGTAAGTAACAGCTGTGCTTGGCTAGTGGCCATACTGGGCAGGCTTGGGAGTGCAGACTATCTGCAGTGGGCAATGGCCATGTGTGTGTGTGTTCAGGCCAGTAACAGCTGCACTTGGTTAGGGGATGTACTGGGCAGGCTTGTGAGTGCAGACTATCTGCAGTGGGCAATGGTCATGTGTGTTTGTGTTCAGGCCAGTAACAGCTGTGCTTGGTTAGTGGGTATACTGGGCAGGCTTGGGAGTGCAGACTATCTGCAGTGGGCAATGGCCATGTGCGTGTGTGATCAGGCCAGTAACAGCTGTGCTTGGTTAGTGGGCATACTGGGCAGGCTTGGGAGTGCAGATTATCTGCAATGGGCAATGGCCATGTGTGTGTGTTCATGCCAGTAACAGCTGCACTTGGTTAATGGGCATACTGGGCAGGCTTGTGAGTGCAGACTGTCTGCAGTGGGCATTGGCCATGTGTATGTGTTCAGGCCAGGAACAGTGCACTTGGTTAGTGGGCATACTGGGCAGGCTTGGGAGTGCAGACTATCTGCAGTTGGCAATGGCCATGTGTGTGTGTTCAGGCCAGTAACAGCTGTGCTTGGTTAGTGGCCATACTGGGCAGACTTGGGAGTGCAGACTATCTGCAATGGGCAATGGCCATGTGTGTTTGTGTTCAGGCCAGTAACAGCTGCACTTGGTTAGTGGGCATAATGGGCTGGATTGGGAGAGCAGACTATTTGCAGTGGGCAATGGCAATGTGTGTGTGTTCAGGGAAGTAACAGCCGTGCTTGGCTAGTGGCCATACTGGGCAGGCTTGGGAGTGCAGACTGTCTGCAGTGGGCAATGGCCATGTGTGTGTGTGTTCATGCCAGTTACAGCTGAACTTGGTTAGGGGATGTACTGGGCAGGCTTGTGAGTGCAGACTATCTGCAGTGGGCAATGGTCATGTGTGTGTGTGTTCAGGCCAGTGACAGCTGTGCTTGGTTAGTGGGCATACTGGGCAGGCTTGGGAGTGCAGACTATCTGCAGTTGGCAATGGCCATGTGTGTGTGTTCAGGCCAGTAACAGCTGCACTTGGTTAGTGGGCATACTGGGCAGGCTTGGGATTGCAGACTATCTGCAGTGGACAATGGCCATGTGTGTGTGTTCAGATGCAGTAACAGCTGCACTTAGTTAGTGGCCATACTGGGCAGGCTTGTGAGTGCAGACTGTCTGCAGTGGGCATTGGCCATGTGTGTGTGTTCAGGCCAGTAACAGCTGTGCTTGGTTAGTGGGCATACTGGGCAGGCTTGGGAGTGCAGACTATCTGCAATGGGCAATGGCCATGTGTGTGGGCCAATAACAGCTGTGCTTGGTTAGTGGGCATACTGTGCAGGCTTTGGAGTGCAGACTATCTGCAATGGGCAATGGCCATGTGTGTGTGTGTTCAGGCCAGTAACAGCTGCACTTGGTTAGTGGGCATACTGGGCAGGCTTGGGAGTGCAGACTATCTGCAGTTGGCAATGGCCATGTGTGTGTGTTCAGGCCAGTAACAGCTGTGCTTGGTTAGTGGGCATACTGGGCAGGCTTGGGAGTGCAGACTATCTGCAATGGGCAATGGTCATGCGTGTTTGTGTTCAGGCTAGTAACAGCTGCACTTGGTTAGTGGGCATACTGGGCAGGCTTGGGAGTGCAGCCAGTAACAGCTGCACTTAGTTAGTGACCATACTGGGCAGGCTTGGGAGTGCAGACTATCTGTAGTGAGCAATGGCCATGTGTGTGAGTGCAGGTAAGTAACAGCTGTGCTTGGCTAGTGGCCATACTGGGCAGGCTTGGGAGTGCAGACTATCTGCAGTGGGCAATGGCCATGTGTGTGTGTGTTCAGGCCAGTAACAGCTGCACTTGGTTAGCGGATGTACTGGGCAGGCTTGTGAGTGCAGACTATCTGCAGTGGGCAATAGTCATGTGTGTGTGTGTTCAGGCCAGTAACAGCTGTGCTTGGTTAGTGGGTATACTGGGCAGGCTTGGGAGTGCAGACTATCTGCAGTGGGCAATGGCCATGTGCGTGTGTGATCAGGCCAGTAACAGCTGTGCTTGGTTAGTGGGCATACTGGGCAGGCTTGGGAGTGCAGATTATCTGCAATGGGCAATGGCCATGTGTGTGTGTTCAGGCCAGTAACAGCTGCACTTGGTTAATGGGCATACTGGGCAGGCTTGGGAGTGCAGACTATCTGCAGTGGGCAATGGCCTTGTGTGTGTGTCAGGTGCAGTAACAGCTGCACTTAGTTAGTGGCCATACTGGGCAGGCTTGTGATTGCAGACTGTCTGCAGTGGGCATTGGCCATGTGTATGTGTTCAGGCCAGGAACAGTGCACTTGGTTAGTGGGCATACTGGGCAGGCTTGGGAGTGCAGACTATCTGCAGTTGGCAATGGCCATGTGTGTGTGTTCAGGCCAGTAACAGCTGTGCTTGGTTAGTGGGCATACTGGGCAGACTTGGGAGTGCAGACTATCTGCAATGGGCAATGGCCATGCGTGTTTGTGTTCAGGCCAGTAACAGCTGCACTTGGTTAGTGGGCATAATGGGCTGGATTGGGAGAGCAGACTATTTGCAGTGGGCAATGGCAATGTGTGTGTGTTCAGGGAAGTAACAGCTGTGCTTGGCTAGTGGCCATACTAGGCAGGCTTGGGAGTGCAGACTGTCTGCAGTGGGCAATGGCCATGTGTGTGTGTGTTCATGCCAGTTACAGCTGAACTTGGTTAGGGGATGTACTGGGCATGCTTGTGAGTGCAGACTATCTGCAGTGGGCAATGGTCATGTGTGTGTGTGTTCAGGCCAGTACCAGCTGTGCTTTGTTAGTGGGCATACTGGGCAGGCTTGGGAGTGCAGACTATCTGCAGTTGGCAATGGCCATGTGTGTGTGTTCAGGCCAGTAACAGCTGTGCTTGGTTAGTGGGCATACTGGGCAGGCTTGGGAGTGCAGACTATCAGCAATGGGAAATGGCCATGTGTGTTTGTGTTCAGGCCAGTAACAGCTGCACCTGGTTAGTGGGCATACTGGGCAGGCTTGGGAGTGCAGCCAGTAACAGCTGCACTTAGTTAGTGACCATACTGGGCAGGCTTGGGAGTGCAGACTATCTGAAGTGGGCAATGGCCATGTGTGTGAGTGCAGGCCAGTAACAGCTGTGCTTGGCTAGTGGCCATACTGGGCAGGCTTGGGAGTGCAGACTATCTGCAGTGGGCAATGGCCATGTGTGTTTGTGTTGAGGCCAGTAACAGATGTGATTGGTTAGTGGGCATAATAGGCAGGATTGGGAGAGCAGACTATTTGCAGTGGGCAATGGCAATGTGTGTGTGTTCAGGGAAGTAACAGCTGTGCTTGGCTAGTGGCCATACTGGGCAGGCTTGGGAGTGCAGACTGTCTGTAGTGGGCAATGGCCATGTGTGTGTGTGTTCATGCCAGTTACAGCTGAACTTGGTTAGGGGATGTACTGGGCAGGCTTGTGAGTGCAGACTATTTGCAGTGGGCAATGGTCATGTGTGTGTGTGTTCAGGCCAGTAACAGCTGTGCTTAGTTAGTGGGCATACTGGGCATGCTTGGGAGTGCAGACTATCTGCAGTGGGCAATGGCCATGTTTGTGTGTCTTCAGGCCAGTAACAGCTGTGCGTGGTTAGTGGGCATACTGGGCAGGCTTGGGAGTGCAGACTATCTGCAATGGGCAATGGCCATGTGTGTGTGTTCAGGCCAGTAACAGCTGTGATTGGTTAGTGGGCATACTGGGCAGGCTTGGGAGTGCAGACTATCTGCTGCGGGCAATGGCCATGTGTGTGTGCCTTCAGGCCAGTAACAGCTGTGCTTGGTTAGTGCGGCGTACTGGGCACGCTTAGGAGTGGCAATGGCGATGTGTGTGTGTTCAGGCCAGTTACAGCTGTGCCTGGTTAGTGGGCATACTGGGCAGGCTTGGGAGTGCAGACTGTCTGCAGTGGGCAATGGCCATGTGTGTGTGTGTTCATGCCAGTTACAGCTGAACTTGGTTAGGGGATGTACTGGGCAGGCTTGTGAGTGCAGACTATCTGCAGTGGGCAATGGTCATGTGTGTGTGTGTTCAGGGCAGTAACAGCTGTGCTTGATTAGTGGGCATACTGGGCAGGCTTGGGAGTGCATACTATCTGCAATGGGCAATGGTCATGTGTGTGTGTTCAGGCCAGTAACAGCTGCACTTGGTTAATGGGCATACTGGGCAGGCTTGGGAGTGCAGGCTATCTGCAGTGGGCAATGGCTTTGAGTTTGTGTCAGGTGCAGTAACAGCTGCACTTAGTTAGTGGCCATACTGGGCAGGCTTGTGAGTGCAGACTATCTGCAATGGGCATTGGCCATGTGTGTGTGTTCAGGCCAGGAACTGCTGCACTTGGTTAGTGGGCATACTGGGCAGGCTTGGGAGTGCAGACTATCTGCAGTTGGCAATGGCCACGTGTGTGTGTTCAGGCCAGTAACAGATGTGCTTGGTTAGTGGGTATACTTGGCAGGCTTGGGAGTGCAGACTATCTGCAGTGGGCAATGGCCATGTGTGTGTGTCTTCAGACCAGTAACAGCTGTGCTTGGTTAGTGGGCATACTGTGCAGGCTTGGGAGTGCAGACTATCTGCAATGGGCAATGGCCATGTGTGTGTGTGTTCAGTCCAGTGACAGCTGTGCTTGGATAGTGGGCATACTGGGCAGGCTTGGGAGTGCAGACTATCTGCAATGGGCAATGGCCATGTGTGTGTGTTCAGGCCAGTAACAGCTGCACTTTGTTAGTGGGCATACTGGGCAGGCTTTGGAGTGCAGAATATCTGCAATGGGCAATGGCCATGTGTTTTTGTGTTCAGTCCAGTAACAGCTGTGCTTGGTTAGTGGGCATACTGGGAAAGCTTGGGAGTGCAGACTATCTGCAGTTGGCAATGGCCATGTGTGTGTGCTCAGGCCAGTAACAGCTGTGCTTGGTTAGTGGGCATACTGGGCAGGCTTGGGGATGCAGACTATCTGCAATGGGCAATGGCCATGCGTGTTTGTGTTCAGGCCAGTAACAGCTGCACTTGGTTAGTGGGCATACTGGGCAGGCTTGGGAGTGCAGACTATCTGCAATGGGCAATGGCCATGTGTGTGTGTCGTCAGACCAGTAACAGCTGCACTTGGTTAGTGGGCATACTGGGAAAGCTTGGGAGTGCAGACTATCTGCAGTTGGCAATGGCCATGTGTGTGTGCTCAGGCCAGTAACAGCTCTGCTTGGTTAGTGGGCATACTGGGCAGGCTTGGGGGTGCAGACTATCTGCAATGGGCAATGGCCATGCGTGTTTGTGTTCAGGCCAGTAACAGCTGCACTTGGTTAGTGGGCATACTGGGCAGGCTTGGGAGTGCAGACTATCTGCAGTGGGCAATGGCCATGTGTGTTTGTGTTCAGGCCAGTAACAGATGTGATTGGTTAGTGGGCATAATAGGTAGGATTGGGAGAGCAGACTATTTGCAGTGGGCAATGGCAATGTGTGTGTGTTCAGGGAAGTAACAGCTGTGCTTGGCTAGTGGCCATACTGGGCAGGCTTGGGAGTGCAGACTGTCTGCAGTGGGCAATGGCCATGTGTGTGTGTGTTCATGCCAGTTACAGCTGAACTTGGTTAGGGGATGTACTGGGCAGGCTTGTGAGTGCAGACTATCTGCAGTGGGCAATGGCCATGCGTGTTTGTGTTCAGGCCAGTAACAGCTGCACTTGGTTAGTGGGCATACTGGGCAGGATTGGGAGTGCAGACTATCTGCAGTGGGCAATGGTCATGTGTGTGTGTGTTCAGGCCAGTAACATCTGTGCTTGGTTAGTGGGCATACTGGGCAGGCTTGGGAGTTCAGACTATCTGCAGTGGGCAATGGCCATGTGTGTGTGTCTTCAGGCCAGTAACAGCTGTGCTTGGTTAGTGGGCATACTGGGCAGGCTTGGGGGTGCAGACTATCTGCAATGGGCAATGGCCATGCGTGTTTGTGTTCAGGCCAGTAACAGCTGCACTTGGTTAGTGGGCATACTGGGTAGGCTTGGGAGTGCAGACTATCTGCAGTGGGCAATGGCCATGTGTGTGTGTCTTCAGACCAGTAACATTTGTGCTTGGTTAGTGGGCATACTGGGCAGGCTTGGGAGTGCAGACTATCTGCAATGGGCAATGGCCATGTGTGTGTGTTCAGGCCAGTAACAGCTGCACTTGGTTAATGGGCATACTGGGCAGGCTTGGGAGTGCAGACTATCTGCTGTGGGCAATGGCCATGTGTGTGTGTCTTCAGGCCAGTAACAGCTGTGCTTGGTTAGTGGACATACTGGGCAGGCTTGGGAGTGCAGACTATCTGCTGTGGGCAATGGCCACGTGTGTGTGTCTTCAGGCCAGTAACAGCTGTGCTTGGTTAGTGGGCATACTGGGCAGGCTTGGGAGTGCAGTTTATCTGCAATGGGCAATGGCCATGTGTGTGTGTCAGGTGCAGTAACAGCTGCACTTAGTTAGTGGCCATACTGGGCAGGCTTGTGAGTGCAGACTGTCTGCAGTGGGCATTGGCCATGTGTGTGTGTTCAGGCCAGGAACTGCTGCACTTGGCTAGTGGGCATACTGGGCAGGCTTGGGAGTGTAGACTATCTGCAGTTGGCAATGGCCATGTGTGTGTGTTCAGGCCAGTAACAGATGTGCTTGGCTAGTGGGTATACTGGGCAGGCTTGGGAGTGCAGACTATATGCAGTGGGCAATGGCCATGTGTGTGTGTCTTCAGACCAGTAACAGCTGTGCTTGGTTAGTGGGCATACTGGGTAGGCTTGGGAGTGCAGACTATCTGCAATGGGCAATGGCCATGTGTGTGTGTGTTCAGTCCAGTGACAGCTGTGCTTGGATAGTGGGCATACTGGGCAGGCTTGGGAGTGCAGACTATCTGCAATGGGCAATGGCCATGTGTGTGTGTTCAGGCCAGTAACAGCTGCACTTGGTTAGTGGGCATACTGGGCAGGCTTTGGATTGCAGAATTTCTGCAATGGGCAATGGCCATGTGTGTTTGTGTTCAGTCCAGTAACAGCTGTGCTTGGTTAGTGGGCATACTGGGCAGGCTTGGGAGTGCAGACTATCTGCAATGGGCAATGGTCATGCGTGTTTGTGTTCAGGCTAGTAACAGCTGCACTTGGTTAGTGGGCATACTGGGCAGGCTTGGGAGTGCAGCCAGTAACAGCTGCACTTAGTTAGTGACCATACTGGGCAGGCCTGGGAGTGCAGACTATCTGTAGTGAGCAATGGCCATGTGTGTGAGTGCAGGTAAGTAACAGCTGTGCTTGGCTAGTGGCCATACTGGGCAGGCTTGGGAGTGCAGACTATCTGCAGTGGGCAATGGCCATGTGTGTGTGTGTTCAGGCCAGTAACAGCTGCACTTGGTTAGGGGATGTACTGGGCAGGCCTGTGAGTGCAGACTATCTGCAGTGGGCAATGGTCATGTGTGTGTGTGTTCAGGCCAGTAACAGCTGTGCTTGGTTAGTGGGTATACTGGGCAGGCTTGGGAGTGCAGACTATCTGCAGTGGGCAATGGCCATGTGCGTGTGTGATCAGGCCAGTAACAGCTGTGCTTGGTTAGTGGGCATACTGGGCAGGCTTGGGAGTGCAGATTATCTGCAATGGGCAATGGCCATGTGTGTGTGTGTTCATGCCAGTAACAGCTGCACTTGGTTAATGGGCATACTGGGCAGGCTTGGGAGTGCAGACTATCTGCAGTGGGCAATGGCCTTGTGTGTGTCAGGTGCAGTAACAGCTGCACTTAGTTAGTGGCCATACTGGGCAGGCTTGTGAGTGCAGACTGTCAGCAGTGGGCATTGGCCATGTGTATGTGTTCAGGCCAGGAACAGTGCACTTGGTTAGTGGGCATACTGGGCAGGCTTGGGAGTGCAGACTATCTGCATTTGGCAATGGCCATGTGTGTGTGTTCAGGCCAGTAACAGCTGTGCTTGGTTAGTGGGCATACTGGGCAGACTTGGGAGTGCAGACTATCTGCAATGGGCAATGGCCATGTGTGTTTGTGTTCAGGCCAGTAACAGCTGCACTTGGTTAGTGGGCATAATGGGCTGGATTGGGAGAGCAGACTATTTGCAGTGGGCAATGGCAATGTGTGTGTGTTCAGGGAAGTAACAGCCGTGCTTGGCTAGTGGCCATACTGGGCAGGCTTGGGAGTGCAGACTGTCTGCAGTGGGCAATGGCCATGTGTGTGTGTGTTCATGCCAGTTACAGCTGAACTTGGTTAGGGGATGTACTGGGCAGGCTTGTGAGTGCAGACTATCTGCAGTGGGCAATGGTCATGTGTGTGTGTGTTCAGGCCAGTAACAGCTGTGCTTGGTTAGTGGGCATACTGGGCAGGCTTGGGAGTGCAGACTATCTGCAGTTGGCAATGGCCATGTGTGTGTGTTCAGGCCAGTAACAGCTGTGCTTGGTTAATGGGCATACTGGGCAGGCTTGGGAGTGCAGACTATCTGCAATGGGCAATGGTCATGCGTGTTTGTGTTCAGGCTAGTAACAGCTGCACTTGGTTAGTGGGCATACTGGGCAGGCTTGGGAGTGCAGCCAGTAACAGCTGCACTTAGTTAGTGACCATACTGGGCAGGCCTGGGAGTGCAGACTCTCTGTAGTGAGCAATGGCCATGTGTGTGAGTGCAGGTAAGTAACAGCTGTGCTTGGCTAGTGGCCATACTGGGCAGGCTTGGGAGTGCAGACTATCTGCAGTGGGCAATGGCCATGTGTGTGTGTGTTCAGGCCAGTAACAGATGCACTTGGTTAGGGGATGTACTGGGCAGGCTTGTGAGTGCAGACTATCTGCAGTGGGCAATGGTCATGTGTGTGTGTGTGTTCAGGCCAGTAACAGCTGTGCTTGGTTAGTGGGTATACTGGGCAGGCTTGGGAGTGCAGACTATCTGCAGTGGGCAATGGCCATGTGCGTGTGTGATCAGGCCAGTAACAGCTGTGCTTGGTTAGTGGGCATACTGGGCAGGCTTGGGAGTGCAGATTATCTGCAATGGGCAATGGCCATGTGTGTGTGTTCATGCCAGTAACAGCTGCACTTGGTTAATGGGCATACTGGGCAGGCTTGGGAGTGCAGACTATCTGCAGTGGGCAATGGCCTTGTGTGTGTGTCAGGTGCAGTAACAGCTGCACTTAGTTAGTGGCCATACTGGGCAGGCTTGTGAGTGCAGACTGTCTGCAGTGGGCATTGGCCATGTGTATGTGTTCAGGCCAGGAACAGTGCACTTGGTTAGTGGGCATACTGGGCAGGCTTGGGAGTGCAGACTATCTGCAGTTGGCAATGGCCATGTGTGTGTGTTCAGGCCAGTAACAGCTGTGCTTGGTTAGTGGGCATACTGGGCAGACTTGGGAGTGCAGACTATCTGCAATGGGCAATGGCCATGTGTGTTTGTGTTCAGGCCAGTAACAGCTGCACTTGGTTAGTGGGCATAATGGGCTGGATTGGGAGAGCAGACTATTTGCAGTGGGCAATGGCAATGTGTGTGTGTTCAGGGAAGTAACAGCCGTGCTTGGCTAGTGGCCATACTGGGCAGGCTTGGGAGTGCAGACTGTCTGCAGTGGGCAATGGCCATGTGTGTGTGTGTTCATGCCAGTTACAGCTGAACTTGGTTAGGGGATGTACTGGGCAGGCTTGTGAGTGCAGACTATCTGCAGTGGGCAATGGTCATGTGTGTGTGTGTGTTCAGGCCAGTAACAGCTGTGCTTGGTTAGTGGGCATACTGGGCAGGCTTGGGAGTGCAGACTATCTGCAGTTGGCAATGGCCATGTGTGTGTGTTCAGGCCAGTAACAGCTGCACTTGGTTAGTGGGCATACTGGGCAGGCTTGGGAGTGCAACTATCTGCAGTGGACAATGGCCATGTGTGTGTGTTCAGATGCAGTAACAGCTGCACTTAGTTAGTGGCCATACTGGGCAGGCTTGTGAGTGCAGACTGTCTGCAGTGGGCATTGGCCATGTGTGTGTGTTCAGGCCAGTAACAGCTGTGCTTGGTTAGTGGGCATACTGGGCAGGCTTGGGAGTGCAGACTATCTGCAATGGGCAATGGCCATGTGTGTGTGTGTTCAGGCCAATAACAGCTGTGCTTGGTTAGTGGGCATACTGTGCAGGCTTTGGAGTGCAGACTATCTGCAATGGGCAATGGCCATGTGTGTGTGTGTTCAGGCCAGTAACAGCTGCACTTGGTTAGTGGGCATACTGGGCAGGCTTGGGAGTGCAGACTATCTGCAGTTGGCAATGGCCATGTGTGTGTGTTCAGGCCAGTAACAGCTGTGCTTGGTTAGTGGGCATACTGGGCAGGCTTGGGAGTGCAGACTATCTGCAATGGGCAATGGTCATGCGTGTTTGTATTCAGGCTAGTAACAGCTGCACTTGGTTAGTGGGCATTCTGGGCAGGCTTGGGAGTGCAGCCAGTAACAGCTGCACTTAGTTAGTGACCATACTGGGCAGGCTTGGGAGTGCAGACTATCTGTAGTGAGCAATGGCCATGTGTGTGAGTGCAGGTAAGTAACAGCTGTGCTTGGCTAGTGGCCATACTGGGCAGGCTTGGGAGTGCAGACTATCTGCAGTGGGCAATGGCCATGTGTGTGTGTGTTCAGGCCAGTAACAGCTGCACTTGGTTAGGGGATGTACTGGGCAGGCTTGTGAGTGCAGACTATCTGCAGTGGGCAATAGTCATGTGTGTGTGTGTTCAGGCCAGTAACAGCTCTGCTTGGTTAGTGGGTATACTGGGCAGGCTTGGGAGTGCAGACTATCTGCAGTGGGCAATGGCCATGTGCGTGTGTGATCAGGCCAGTAACAGCTGTGCTTGGTTAGTGGGCATACTGGGCAGGCTTGGGAGTGCAGATTATCTGCAATGGGCAATGGCCATGTGTGTGTGTTCAGGCCAGTAACAGCTGCACTTGGTTAATGGGCATACTGGGCAGGCTTGGGAGTGCAGACTATCTGCAGTGGGCAATGGCCTTGTGTGTGTGTCAGGTGCAGTAACAGCTGCACTTAGTTAGTGGCCATACTGGGCAGGCTTGTGAGTGCAGACTGTCTGCAGTGGGCATTGGCCATGTGTATGTGTTCAGGCCAGGAACAGTGAACTTGGTTAGTGGGCATACTGGGCAGGCTTGGGAGTGCAGACTATCTGCAGTTGGCAATGGCCATGTTTGTGTGTTCAGGCCAGTAACAGCTGTGCTTGGTTAGTGGGCATACTGGGCAGACTTGGGAGTGCAGACTATCTGCAATGGGCAATGGCCATGTGTGTTTGTGTTCAGGCCAGTAACAGCTGCACTTGGTTAGTGGGCATAATGGGCTGGATTGGGAGAGCAGACTATTTGCAGTGGGCAATGGCAATGTGTGTGTGTTCAGGGAAGTAACAGCTGTGCTTGGCTAGTGGCCATACTAGGCAGGCTTGGGAGTGCAGACTGTCTGCAGTGGGCAATGGCCATGTGTGTGTGTGTTCATGCCAGTTACAGCTGAACTTGGTTAGGGGATGTACTGGGCATGCTTGTGAGTGCAGACTATCTGCAGTGGGCAATGGTCATGTGTGTGTGTGTTCAGGCCAGTAACAGCTGTGCTTGGTTAGTGGGCATACTGGGCAGGCTTGGGAGTGCAGACTATCTGCAGTTGGCAATGGCCATGTGTGTGTGTTCAGGCCAGTAACAGCTGTGCTTGGTTAGTGGGCATACTGGGCAGGCTTGGGAGTGCAGACTATCAGCAATGGGAAATGGCCATGTGTGTTTGTGTTCAGGCCAGTAACAGCTGCACCTGGTTAGTGGGCATACTGGGCAGGCTTGGGAGTGCAGCCAGTAACAGCTGCACTTAGTTAGTGACCATACTGGGCAGGCTTGGGAGTGCAGACTATCTGAAGTGGGCAATGGCCATGTGTGTGAGTGCAGGCCAGTAACAGCTGTGCTTGGCTAGTGGCCATACTGGGCAGGCTTGGGAGTGCAGACTATCTGCAGTGGGCAATGGCCATGTGTGTGTGTGTTCAAGCCAGTAACAGCTGCACTTGGTTAGTGGGCATACTGTGCAGGCCTGGGAGTGCAGACTATCTGCAGTGGGCAATGGCCATGTGTGTTTGTGTTGAGGCCAGTAACAGATGTGATTCGTATACTGGGCATAATAGGCAGGATTGGGAGAGCAGACTATTTGCAGTGGGCAATGGCAATGTGTGTGTGTTCAGGGAAGTAACAGCTGTGCTTGGCTAGTGGCCATACTGGGCAGGCTTGGGAGTGCAGACTGTCTGTAGTGGGCAATGGCCATGTGTGTGTGTGTTCATGCCAGTTACAGCTGAACTTAATTAGGGGATGTACTGGGCAGGCTTGTGAGTACAGACTATCTGCAGTGGGCAATGGCCATGTGTGTGTGTCAGGTGCAGTAACAGCTGCACTTAGTTAGTGGCCATACTGGGCAGGCTTGTGAGTGCAGACTGTCTGCAGTGGGCATTGGCCATGTGTGTGTGTTCAGGCCAGGAGCAGCTGCACTTGGTTAGTGGGCATACTGGGCAGGCTTGGGAGTGCAGACTATCTGCAGTTGGCAATGGCCATGTGTGTGTGTTCAGGCCAGTAACAGCTGTGCTTGGTTAGTGGGCATACTGGGCAGGCTTGGGAGTGCAGACTATCAGCAATGGGCAATGGCCATGTGTGTTTGTGTTCAGGCCAGTAACAGCTGCACTTGGTTAGCGGGCATACTGGGCAGGCTTGGGAGTGCAGCCAGTAACAGCTGCACTTAGTTAGTGACCATACTGGGCAGGCTTGGGAGTGCAGACTATCTGAAGTGGGCAATGGCCATGTGTGTGAGTACAGGCCAGTAACAGCTGTGCTTGGCTAGTGGCCATACTGGGCAGGCTTGGGAGTGCAGACTATCTGCAGTGGGCAATGGCCATGTGTGTGTGTGTTCAGGCCAGTAACAGCTGCACTTGGTTAGTGGGCATACTGTGCAGGCCTGGGAGTGCAGACTATCTGCAGTGGGCAATGGCCATGTGTGTTTGTGTTCAGGCCAGTAACAGATGTGATTGGTTAGTGGGCATAATAGGCAGGATTGGGAGAGCAGACTATTTGCAGTGGGCAATGGCAATGTGTGTGTGTTCAGGGAAGTAACAGCTGTGCTTGGCTAGTGGCCATACTGGGCAGGCTTGGGAGTGCAGACTGTCTGTAGTGGGCAATGGCCATGTGTGTGTGTGTTCATGCCAGTTACAGCTGAACTTGGTTAGGGGATGTACTGGGCAGGCTTGTGAGTGCAGACTATCTGCAGTGGGCAATGGTCATGTGTGTGTGTGTTCAGGCCAGTAACAGCTGTGCTTAGTTAGTGGGCATACTGGGCATGCTTGGGAGTGCAGACTATCTGCAGTGGGCAATGGCCATGTTTGTGTGTCTTCAGGCCGGTAACAGCTGTGCTTGGTTAGTGGGCATACTGGGCAGGCTTGGGAGTGCAGACTATCTGCAATGGCCATGTGTGTGTGTTAAGGCCAGTAACAGCTGTGATTGGTTAGTGGGCATACTGGGCAGGCTTGGGAGTGCAGACTATCTGCTGCGGGCAATGGCCATGTGTGTGTGCCTTCAGGCCAGTAACAGCTGCACTTGGTTAGTGGGCATACTGGGCAGGCTTGGGAGTGCAGACTATCTGCAGTTGGCAATGGCCATGTGTGTGTGTTCAGGCCAGTAACAGCTGTGCTTGGTTAGTGGGGCGTACTGGGCACGCTTAGGAGTGGCAATGGCGATGTGTGTGTGTTGAGGCCAGTTACAGCTGTGCCTGGTTAGTGGGCATACTGGGCAGGCTTGGGAGTGCAGACTGTCTGCAGTGGGCAATGGCCATGTGTGTGTGTGTTCATGCCAGTTACAGCTGAACTTGGTTAGGGGATGTACTGGGCAGGCTTGTGAGCGCAGACTATCTGCAGTGGGCAATGGTCATGTGTGTGTGTGTTCAGGGCAGTAACAGCTGTGCTTGATTAGTGGGCATACTGGGCAGGCTTGGGAGTGCATACTATCTGCAATGGGCAATGGCCATGTGTGTGTGTTCAGGCCAGTAACAGCTGCACTTGGTTAATGGGCATACTGGGCAGGCTTGGGAGTGCAGGCTATCTGCAGTGGGCAATGGCTTTGAGTGTGTGTCAGGTGCAGTAACAGCTGCACTTAGTTAGTGGCCATACTGGGCAGGCTTGTGAGTGCAGACTATCTGCAATGGGCATTGGCCATGTGTGTGTGTTCAGGCCAGGAACTGCTGCACTTGGTTAGTGGGCATACTGGGCAGGCTTGGGAGTGCAGACTATCTGCAGTTGGCAATGGCCATGTGTGTGTGTTCAGGCCAGTAACAGATGTGCTTGGTTAGTGGGTATACTGGGCAGGCTTGGGAGTGCAGACTATCTGCAGTGGGCAATGGCCATGTGTGTGTGTCTTCAGACTAGTAACAGCTGTGCTTGGTTAGTGGGCATACTGTGCAGGCTTGGGAGTGCAGACTATCTGCAATGGGCAATGGCCATGTGTGTGTGTGTTCAGTCCAGTGACAGCTGTGCTTGGATAGTGGGCATACTGGGCAGGCTTGGGAGTGCAGACTATCTGCAATGGGCAATGGCCATGTGTGTGTGTTCAGGCCAGTAACAGCTGCACTTTGTTAGTGGGCATACTGGGCAGGCTTTGGAGTGCAGAATATCTGCAATGGGCAATGGCCATGTGTTTTTGTGTTCAGTCCAGTAACAGCTGTGCTTGGTTAGTGGGCATACTGGGCAGGCTTGGGAGAGCAGACTATCTGCAATGGGCAATGGCCATATGTGTGTGTCATCAGACCAGTAACAGCTGCACTTTGTTAGTGGGCATACTGGGAAAGCTTGGGAGTGCAGACTATCTGCAGTTGGCAATGGCCATGTGTGTGTGTTCAGGACAGTAACAGCTGCACTTGGTTAGTGGGCATACTGGGCAGGCTTGGGAGTGCAGACTATCTGCAATGGCCAATGGCCATGTGTGTGTGTCGTCAGACCAGTAACAGCTGCACTTGGTTAGTGGGCATACTGGGAAAGCTTGGGAGTGCAGACTATCTGCAGTTGGCAATGGCCATGTGTGTGTGCTCAGGCCAGTAACAGCTGTGCTTGGTTAGTGGGCATACTGGGCAGGCTTGGGGGTGCAGACTATCTGCAATGGGCAATGGCCATGCGTGTTTGTGTTCAGGCCAGTAACAGCTGCACTTGGTTAGTGGGCATACTGGGCAGGCTTGGGAGTGCAGACTATCTGCAGTGGGCAATGGCCATGTGTGTTTGTGTTCAGGCCAGTAACAGATGTGATTGGTTAGTGGGCATAATAGGTAGGATTGGGAGAGCAGACTATTTGCAGTGGGCAATGGCAATGTGTGTGTGTTCAGGGAAGTAACAGCTGTGCTTGGCTAGTGGCCATACTGGGCAGGCTTGGGAGTGCAGACTGTCTGCAGTGGGCAATGGCCATGTGTGTGTGTGTTCATGCCAGTAACAGCTGAACTTGGTTAGGGGATGTACTGGGCAGGCTTGTGAGTGCAGACTATCTGCAGTGGGCAATGGTCATGTGTGTGTGTGTTCAGGCCAGTAACATCTGTGCTTGGTTAGTGGGCATACTGAGCAGGCTTTGGAGTTCAGACTATCTGCAGTGGGCAATGGCCATGTGTGTGTGTCTTCAGACCAGTAACATTTGTGCTTGGTTAGTGGGCATACTGGGCAGGCTTGGGAGTGCAGACTATCTGCAATGGGCAATGGCCATGTGTGTGTGTTCAGGCCAGTAACAGCTGCACTTGGTTAATGGGCATACTGGGCAGGCTTGGGAGTGCAGGCTATCTGCAGTGGGCAATGGCTTTGAGTGTGTGTCAGGTGCAGTAACAGCTGCACTTAGTTAGTGGCCATACTGGGCAGGCTTGTGAGTGCAGACTATCTGCAATGGGCATTGGCCATGTGTGTGTGTTCAGGCCAGGAACTGCTGCACTTGGTTAGTGGGCATACTGGGCAGGCTTGGGAGTGCAGACTATCTGCAGTTGGCAATGGCCATGTGTGTGTGTTCAGGCCAGTAACAGATGTGCTTGGTTAGTGGGTATACTGGGCAGGCTTGGGAGTGCAGACTATCTGCAGTGGGCAATGGCCATGTGTGTGTGTCTTCAGACCAGTAACAGCTGTGCTTGGTTAGTGGGCATACTGTGCAGGCTTGGGAGTGCAGACTATCTGCAATGGGCAATGGCCATGTGTGTGTGTGTTCAGTCCAGTGACAGCTGTGCTTGGATAGTGGGCATACTGGGCAGGCTTGGGAGTGCAGACTATCTGCAATGGGCAATGGCCATGTGTGTGTGTTCAGGCCAGTAACAGCTGCACTTTGTTAGTGGGCATACTGGGCAGGCTTTGGAGTGCAGAATATCTGCAATGGGCAATGGCCATGTGTTTTTGTGTTCAGTCCAGTAACAGCTGTGCTTGGTTAGTGGGCATACTGGGCAGGCTTGGGAGTGCAGACTATCTGCAATGGGCAATGGCCATATGTGTGTGTCGTCAGACCAGTAACAGCTGCACTTGGTTAGTGGGCATACTGGGAAAGCTTGGGAGTGCAGACTATCTGCAGTTGGCAATGGCCATGTGTGTGTGCTCAGGCCAGTAACAGCTGCACTTGGTTAGTGGGCATACTGGGCAGGCTTGGGAGTGCAGACTATCTGCAATGGGCAATGGCCATGTGTGTGTGTCGTCAGACCAGTAACAGCTGCACTTGGTTAGTGGGCATACTGGGAAAGCTTGGGAGTGCAGACTATCTGCAGTTGGCAATGGCCATGTGTGTGTGCTCAGGCCAGTAACAGCTGTGCTTGGTTAGTGGGCATACTGGGCAGGCTTGGGGGTGCAGACTATCTGCAGTGGGCAATGGCCATGTGTGTTTGTGTTCAGGCCAGTAACAGATGTGATTGGTTAGTGGGCATAATAGGTAGGATTGGGAGAGCAGACTATTTGCAGTGGGCAATGGCAATGTGTGTGTGTTCAGGGAAGTAACAGCTGTGCTTGGCTAGTGGCCATACTGGGCAGGCTTGGGAGTGCAGACTGTCTGCAGTGGGCAATGGCCATGTGTGTGTGTGTTCATGCCAGTTACAGCTGAACTTGGTTAGGGGATGTACTGGGCAGGCTTGGGAGTGCAGACTATCTGCAGTGGGCAATGGCCATGTGTGTTTGTGTTCAGGCCAGTAACAGATGTGATTGGTTAGTGGGCATAATAGGTAGAATTGGGAGAGCAGACTATTTGCAGTGGGCAATGGCAATGTGTGTGTGTTCAGGGAAGTAACAGCTGTGCTTGGCTAGTGGCCATACTGGGCAGGCTTGGGAGTGCAGACTGTCTGCAGTGGGCAATGGCCATGTGTGTGTGTGTTCATGCCAGTTACAGCTGAACTTGGTTAGGGGATGTACTGGGCAGGCTTGTGAGTGCAGACTATCTGCAGTGGGCAATGGTCATGTGTGTGTGTGTTCAGGCCAGTAACATCTGTGCTTGGTTAGTGGGCATACTGGGCAGGCTTGGGAGTTCAGACTATCTGCAGTGGGCAATGGCCATGTGTGTGTGTCTTCAGACCAGTAACATTTGTGCTTGGTTAGTGGGCATACTGGGCAGGCTTGGGAGTGCAGACTATCTGCAATGGGCAATGGCCATGTGTGTGTGTTCAGGCCAGTAACAGCTGCACTTGGTTAATGGGCATACTGGGCAGGCTTGGGAGTGCAGACTATCTGCTGTGGGCAATGGCCATGTGTGTGTGTCTTCAGGCCAGTAACAGCTGTGCTTGGTTAGTGGACATACTGGGCAGGCTTCGGAGTGCAGACTATCTGCTGTGGGCAATGGCCACGTGTGTGTGTCTTCAGGCCAGTAACAGCTGTGCTTGGTTAGTGGGCATACTGGGCAGGCTTGGGAGTGCAGTTTATCTGCAATGGGCAATGGCTATGTGTGTGTGTCAGGTGCAGTAACAGCTGCACTTAGTTAGTGGCCATACTGGGCAGGCTTGTGAGTGCAGACTGTCTGCAGTGGGCATTGGCCATGTGTGTGTGTTCAGGCCAGGAACTGCTGCACTTGGTTAGTGGGCATACTGGATAGGCTTGGGAGTGCAGACTATCTGCAGTTGGCAATGGCCATGTGTGTGTGTTCAGGCCAGTAACAGATGTGCTTGGCTAGTGGGTATACTGGGCAGGCTTGGGAGTGCAGACTATATGCAGTGGGCAATGGCCATGTGTGTGTGTCTTCAGACCAGTAACAGCTGTGCTTGGTTAGTGGGCATACTGGGCAGGCTTGGGAGTGCAGACTATCTGCAATGGGCAATGGCCATGTGTGTGTGTGTTCAGTCCAGTGACAGCTGTGCTTGGATAGTGGGCATACTGGGCAGGCTTGGGAGTGCAGACTATCTGCAATGGGCAATGGCCATGTGTGTGTGTTCAGGCCAGTAACAGCTGCACTTGGTTAGTGGGCATACTGGGCAGGCTTTGGATTGCAGAATTTCTGCAATGGGCAATGGCCATGTGTGTTTGTGTTCAGTCCAGTAACAGCTGTGCTTGGTTAGGAGGCATACTGGGCAGGCTTGGGAGTGCAGACTATCTGCAATGGGCAATGGCCATTTGTGTGTGTCGTCAGACCAGTAACAGCTGTGCTTGGTTAGTGGGCATACTGGGCAGGCTTGGGAGTGCAGACTATCTGCAATGGGCAATGGCCATGTGTGTGTGTGTTCAGGCCAGTAACAGCTGCACTTGGGTAGTGGGCATACTGGGAAGGCTTGGGAGTGCAGACTATCTGCAGTTGGCAATGGCCATGTGTGTGTGTTCAGGCCAGTAACAGTTGTGCTTGGTTAGTGGGCATACTGGGCAGGCTTTGGAGTGCAGACTATCTGCAATGGGCAATGACCATGTGTGTGTGTGATCAGGCCAGTAACAGCTGCACTTGGTTATTGGGCATACTGGGCAGGCTTGGGAGTGCAGACTATCTGCAGTTGGCAATGGCCATGTGTGTGTGTGCTCAGGCCAGTAACAGCTGTGCTTGGTTAGTGGGCATACTGGGCAGGCTTGGGAGTGCAGACTATCTGCAATGGGCAATGGCCATGCGTGTTTGTGTTCAGGCCAGTAACAGCTGCACTTGGTTAGTGGGCATACTGGGCAGGCTTGGGAGTGCAGCCAGTAACAGCTGCCTTAGTTAGTGACCGTACTGGGCAGGCTTGGGAGTGCAGACTATCTGCAGTGGGCAATGGCCATGTGTGTTTGTGTTGAGGCCAGTAACAGATGTGATTGGTTAGTGGGCATAATAGGCAGGATTGGGAGAGCAGACTATTTGCAGTGGGCAATGGCAATGTGTGTGTGTTCAGGGAAGTAACAGCTGTGCTTGGCTAGTGGCCATACTTTGCAGGCTTGGGAGTGCAGAATCTCTGCAGTGGGCAATGGCCATGTGTGTGTGTGTTCATGCCAGTTACAGCTGAACTTGGTTAGGGGATGTACTGGACAGGCTTGTGAGTGCAGACTATCTGCAGTGGGCAATGGTCAGGCGTGTGTGTGTTCAGGCCAGTAACAGCTGAGCTTGGTTAGTAGGTATACTGGGCAGGCTTGGGAGTGCAGACTATCTGCAATGGTCAATGGCCATGTGTGTGTGTGATTAGGCCAGTAACAGCTGTGCTTGGTTAATGGGCATACTGGGCAGGCTTGGGAGTGCAAACTATCTGCAGTGGGCAATGGCCATGTGTGTGTGTCTTCAGACCAGTAACAGATGTGTTTGGTTAGTGAGCATACTGGGCAGGCTTGGGAGTGCAGACTATCTGCAATGGGCAATGGCCATGTGTGTGTGTGTTCAGGCCAGTAACAGCTGTGCTTGGTTAATGGGCATACTGGGCAGGCTTGGGAGTGCAGATTATCTGCAATGGGCAAAGGCCATGTGTGTGTGTGATCAGGCCAGTAACAGCTGTGCTTGGTTAGTGGGTATACTGGGCAGGCTTGGGAGTGCAGACTATATGCAGTGGGCAATGGCCATGTGTGTGTGTCTTCAGACCAGTAACAGCTGTGCTTGGTTAGTGGGCATACTGGGCAGGCTTGGGAGTGCAGACTATCTGCAATGGGCAATGGCCATGTGTGTGTGTGTTCAGTCCAGTGACAGCTGTGCTTGGATAGTGGGCATACTGGGCAGGCTTGGGAGTGCAGACTATCTGCAATGGGCAATGGCCATGTGTGTGTGTTCAGGCCAGTAACAGCTGCACTTGGTTAGTGGGCATACTGGGCAGGCTTTGGATTGCAGAATTTCTGCAATGGGCAATGGCCATGTGTGTTTGTGTTCAGTCCAGTAACAGCTGTGCTTGGTTAGGAGGCATACTGGGCAGGCTTGGGAGTGCAGACTATCTGCAATGGGCAATGGCCATTTGTGTGTGTCGTCAGACCAGTAACAGCTGTGCTTGGTTAGTGGGCATACTGGGCAGGCTTGGGAGTGCAGACTATCTGCAATGGGCAATGGCCATGTGTGTGTGTGTTCAGGCCAGTAACAGCTGCACTTGGGTAGTGGGCATACTGGGAAGGCTTGGGAGTGCAGACTATCTGCAGTTGGCAATGGCCATGTGTGTGTGTTCAGGCCAGTAACAGTTGTGCTTGGTTAGTGGGCATACTGGGCAGGCTTTGGAGTGCAGACTATCTGCAATGGGCAATGACCATGTGTGTGTGTGATCAGGCCAGTAACAGCTGCACTTGGTTATTGGGCATACTGGGCAGGCTTGGGAGTGCAGACTATCTGCAGTTGGCAATGGCCATGTGTGTGTGTGCTCAGGCCAGTAACAGCTGTGCTTGGTTAGTGGGCATACTGGGCAGGCTTGGGAGTGCAGACTATCTGCAATGGGCAATGGCCATGCGTGTTTGTGTTCAGGCCAGTAACAGCTGCACTTGGTTAGTGGGCATACTGGGCAGGCTTGGGAGTGCAGCCAGTAACAGCTGCCTTAGTTAGTGACCGTACTGGGCAGGCTTGGGAGTGCAGACTATCTGCAGTGGGCAATGGCCATGTGTGTTTGTGTTGAGGCCAGTAACAGATGTGATTGGTTAGTGGGCATAATAGGCAGGATTGGGAGAGCAGACTATTTGCAGTGGGCAATGGCAATGTGTGTGTGTTCAGGGAAGTAACAGCTGTGCTTGGCTAGTGGCCATACTTTGCAGGCTTGGGAGTGCAGAATCTCTGCAGTGGGCAATGGCCATGTGTGTGTGTGTTCATGCCAGTTACAGCTGAACTTGGTTAGGGGATGTACTGGACAGGCTTGTGAGTGCAGACTATCTGCAGTGGGCAATGGTCAGGCGTGTGTGTGTTCAGGCCAGTAACAGCTGAGCTTGGTTAGTAGGTATACTGGGCAGGCTTGGGAGTGCAGACTATCTGCAATGGTCAATGGCCATGTGTGTGTGTGATTAGGCCAGTAACAGCTGTGCTTGGTTAATGGGCATACTGGGCAGGCTTGGGAGTGCAAACTATCTGCAGTGGGCAATGGCCATGTGTGTGTGTCTTCAGACCAGTAACAGATGTGTTTGGTTAGTGAGCATACTGGGCAGGCTTGGGAGTGCAGACTATCTGCAATGGGCAATGGCCATGTGTGTGTGTGTTCAGGCCAGTAACAGCTGTGCTTGGTTAATGGGCATACTGGGCAGGCTTGGGAGTGCAGATTATCTGCAATGGGCAATGGCCATGTGTGTGTGTGATCAGGCCAGTAACAGCTGTGCTTGGTTAATGGGCATACTGGGCAGGCTTGGGAGTGCATATTATCTGCAATTGGCAATGGCCATGATTGTGTGTTCAGGCCAGTAACAGCTGCACTTGGTTAATGGGCATACTGGGCAGGCTTGGGAGTGCAGACTTTCTGCAGTGGGCAATGGCTATGTGTGTGTGTCAGGTGCAGTAACAGCTGCACTTAGTTAGTGGCCATACTGGGCAGGCTTGTGAATGCAGACTGTCTGCAGTGGGCATTGGCCATGTGTGTGTGTTCAGGCCAGGAACAGCTGCACTTGGTTAGTGGGCATACTGGGCAGGCTTGGGAGTGTAGACTATCTGCACTGGGCAATGGCCATGTGTGTTTGTGTTCAGGCCAGTAACAGCTGCACTTGGTTAGTGGGCATACTGGGCAGGCTTGGGAGAGCAGCCAGTAACAGCTGCACTTAGTTAGTGAACATACTGGGCAGGCTTGGGAGTGCAGACTATCTGAAGTGGGCAATGGCCATGTGTGTGAGTGCAGGCCAGTAACAGCTGTGCTTGGCTAGTGGCCATACTGGGCAGGCTTGGGAGTGCAGACTATCTGCAGTGGGCAATGGCCATGTGTGTGTGTGTTCAGGCCAGTAACAGCTGCACTTGGTTAGTGGGCATACTGTGCAGGCATGGAAGTGCAGACTATCTGCAGTGGGTAATGGCCATGTGTGTTTGTGTTCAGGCCAGTAACAGATGTGATTGGTTAGTGGGCATAATGGGCAGGATTGGGAGAGCAGACTATTTGCAGTGGGCAATGGCAATGTGTGTGTGTTCAGGGAAGTAACAGCTGTGCTTGGCTAGTGGCCATATTGGGCAGGCTTGGGAGTGCAGACTGTCTGCAGTGGGCAATGGCCATGTGTGTGTGTGTTCATGCCAGTTACAGCTGAACTTGGTTAGTGGGCATACTGGGCAGGCTTGGGAGTGCAGACTATCTGCAATGGGCAATGGCCATGTGTGTGTGTGTTCAGGCCAGTAACAGCTGCACTTGGTTAGTGGGCATACTGGGCAGGCTTGGGAGTGCAGACTATCTGCAGTTGGCAATGGCCATGTGTGTGTGTTCAGGCCAGTAACAGCTGCGCTTGGTTAGTGGGCATACTGTGCAGGCTTGGGAGTGCAGACTATCTCCAATGGGCAATGGCCATGTGTGAGTGTGTTCAGGCCAGTAACAGCTGTGCTTGGTTAGTGGGCATACTGGGCAGGCTTGGGAGTGCAGACTATCTGCAATGGGCAATGGCCATGCGTGTTTGTGTTCAGGCCAGTAACAGCTGCACTTGGTTAGTGGGCATACTGGGCAGGCTTGGGAGTGCAGCCAGTAACAGCTGCACTTAGTTCGTGACCGTACTGGGCAGGCTTGGGAGTGCAGACTATCTGCAGTGGGCAATGGCCATGTGTGTTTGTGTTCAGGCCAGTAACAGATGTGATTGGTTAGTTGGCATAATAGGCAGGATTGGGAGAGCAGACTATTTGCAGTGGGCAATGGCAATGTGTGTGTGTTCAGGGAAGTAACAGCTGTGCTTGGCTAGTGGCCATACTGGGCAGGCTTGGGAGTGCAGAATCTCTGCAGTGGGCAATGGCCATGTGTGTGTGTGTTCATGCCAGTTACAGCTGAACTTGGTTAGGGGATGTACTGGACAGGCTTGTGAGTGCAGACTATCTGCAGTGGGCAATGGTCAGGTGTGTGTGTGTTCAGGCCAGTAACAGCTGTGCTTGGTTAGTAGGTATACTGGGCAGGCTTGGGAGTGCAAACTATCTGCAGTGGGCAATGGCCATGTGTGTGTGTCTTCAGACCAGTAACAGATGTGTTTGGTTAGTGGGCATACTGGGCAGGCTTGGGAGTGCAGACTATCTGCAATGGGCAATGGCCATGTGTGTGTGTGTTCAGGCCAGTAACAGCTGTGCTTGGTTAGTGGGCATACTGGGCAGGCTTGGGAGTGCAGACTATCTGCAATGGTCAATGGCCATGTGTGTGTGTGATCAGGCCAGTAACAGCTGTGCTTGGTTAATGGGCATACTGGGCAGGCTTGGGAGTGCAGATTATCTGCAATGGGCAATGGCCATGTGTGTGTGTGATCAGGCCAGTAACAGCTGTGCTTGGTTAATGGGCATACTGGGCAGGCTTGGGAGTGCATATTATCTGCAATGGGCAATGGCCATGTGTGTGTGTGTTAAGGCCAGTAACAGCTGCACTTGGTTAGTGGCCATACTGGGCAGGCTTGGGAGTGCAGACAGTCTGCAGTTGGCAATGGCCATGTGTGTGTGTTCAGGCCAATAACAGCTGTGCTTGGTTAGTGGGCATACTGGGAAGGCTTTGGAGTGCAGACTATCTGCAATGGGCAATGGCCATGTGTGTGTGTGTTCAGGCCAGTAACAGCTGCACTTGGTTAGTGGGCATACTGGGCAGGCTTGGGAGTGCAGACTATCTACAGTTGGCAATGGCCATGTGTGTGTGTTCAGGCCAGTAACAGCTGTGCTTGGTTAGTGGGCATACTGGGCAGGCTTGGGAGTGCAGACTATCTGCAATGGGCAATGGTCATGCGTGTTTGTGTTCAGGCTAGTAACAGCTGCACTTGGTTAGTGGGCATACTGGGCAGGCTTGGGAGTGCAGCCAGTAACAGCTGCACTTAGTTAGTGACCATACTGGGCAGGCCTGGGAGTGCAAACTATCTGTAGTGAGCAATGGCCATGTGTGTGAGTGCAGGTAAGTAACAGCTGTGCTTGGCTAGTGGCCATACTGGGCAGGCTTGGGAGTGCAGACTATCTGTAGTGGGCAATGGCCATGTGTGTGTGTGTTCAGGCCAGTAACAGCTGCACTTGGTTAGGGGATGTACTGGGCAGGCTTGTGAGTGCAGACTATCTGCAGTGGGCAATGGTCATGTGTGTGTGTGTTCAGGCCAGTAACAGCTGTGCTTGGTTAGTGTGTATACTGGGCAGGCTTGGGAGTGCAGACTATCTGCAGTGGGCAATGGCCATGTGCGTGTGTGATCAGGCCAGTAACAGCTGTGCTTGGTTAGTGGGCATACTGGGCAGGCTTGGGAGTGCAGATTATCTGCAATGGGCAATGGCCATGTGTGTGTGTTCATGCCAGTAACAGCTGCACTTGGTTAATGGGCATACTGGGCAGGCTTGGGAGTGCAGACTATCTGCAGTGGGCAATGGCCTTGTGTGTGTGTCAGGTGCAGTAACAGCTGCACTTAGTTAGTGGCCATACTGGGCAGGCTTGTGAGTGCAAACTGTCAGCAGTGGGCATTGGCCATGTGTATGTGTTCAGGCCAGGAACAGTGCACTTGGTTAGTGGGCATACTGGGCGGGCTTGGGAGTGCAGACTATCTGCAGTTGGCAATGGCCATGTGTGTGTGTTCAGGCCAGTAACAGCTGTGCTTGGTTAGTGGGCATACTGGGCAGACTTGGGAGTGCAGACTATCTGCAATGGGCAATGGCCATGTGTGTTTGTGTTCAGGCCAGTAACAGCTGCACTTGGTTAGTGGGCATAATGGGCTGGATTGGGAGAGCAGACTATTTGCAGTGGGCAATGGCAATGTGTGTGTGTTCAGGGAAGTAACAGCCGTGCTTGGCTAGTGGCCATACTGGGCAGGCCTGGGAGTGCAGACTGTCTGCAGTGGGCAATGGCCATGTGTGTGTGTGTTCATGCCAGTTACAGCTGAACTTGGTTAGGGGATGTACTGGGCAGGCTTGTGAGTGCAGACTATCTGCAGTGGGCAATGGTCATGTGTGTGTGTGTTCAGGCCAGTAACAGCTGTGCTTGGTTAGTGGGCATACTGGGCAGGCTTGGGAGTGCAGACTATCTGCAGTTGGCAATGGCCATGTGTGTGTGTTCAGGCCAGTAACAGCTGTGCTTGGTTAGTGGGCATACTGGGCAGGCTTGGGAGTGCAGACTATCTGCAATGGGCAATGGTCATGCGTGTTTGTGTTCAGGCTAGTAACAGCTGCACTTGGTTAGTGGGCATACTGGGCAGGCTTGGGAGTGCAGCCAGTAACAGCTGCACTTAGTTAGTTACCATACTGGGCAGGCCTGGGAGTGCAGACTATCTGTAGTGAGCAATGGCCATGTGTGTGAGTGCAGGTAAGTAACAGCTGTGCTTGGCTAGTGGCCATACTGGGCAGGCTTGGGAGTGCAGACTATCTGCAGTGGGCAATGGCCATGTGTGTGTGTGTTCAGGCCAGTAACAGCTGCACTTGGTTAGGGGATGTACTGGGCAGGCTTGTGAGTGCAGACTATCTGCAGTGGGCAATGGTCATGTGTGTGTGTGTTCAGGCCAGTAACAGCTGTGCTTGGTTAGTGGGTATACTGGGCAGGCTTGGGAGTGCAGACTATCTGCAGTGGGCAATGGCCATGTGCGTGTGTGATCAGGCCAGTAACAGCTGTGCTTGGTTAGTGGGCATACTGGGCAGGCTTGGGAGTGCAGATTATCTGCAATGGGCAATGGCCATGTGTGTGTGTTCATGCCAGTAACAGCTGCACTTGGTTAATGGGCATACTGGGCAGGCTTGGGAGTGCAGACTATCTGCAGTGGGCAATGGCCTTGTGTGTGTGTCAGGTGCAGTAACAGCTGCACTTAGTTAGTGGCCATACTGGGCAGGCTTGTGAGTGCAGACTGTCTGCAGTGGGCATTGGCCATGTGTATGTGTTCAGGCCAGGAACAGTGCACTTGGTTAGTGGGCATACTGGGCAGGCTTGGGAGTGCAGACTATCTGCAGTTGGCAATGGCCATGTGTGTGTGTTCAGGCCAGTAACAGCTGTGCTTGGTTAGTGGGCATACTGGGCAGACTTGGGCGTGCAGACTATCTGCAATGGGCAATGGCCATGTGTGTTTGTGTTCAGGCCAGTAACAGCTGCACTTGGTTAGTGGGCATAATGGGCTGGATTGGGAGAGCAGACTATTTGCAGTGGGCAATGGCAATGTGTGTGTGTTCAGGGAAGTAACAGCCGTGCTTGGCTAGTGGCCATACTGGGCAGGCTTGGGAGTGCAGACTGTCTGCAGTGGGCAATGGCCATGTGTGTGTGTGTTCATGCCAGTTACAGCTGAACTTGGTTAGGGGATGTACTGGGCAGGCTTGTGAGTGCAGACTATCTGCAGTGGGCAATGGTCATGTGTGTGTGTGTTCAGGCCAGTAACAGCTGTGCTTGGTTAGTGGGCATACTGGGCAGGCTTGGGAGTGCAGACTATCTGCAGTTGGCAATGGCCATGTGTGTGTGTTCAGGCCAGTAACAGCTGCACTTGGTTAGTGGGCATACTGGGCAGGCTTGGGAGTGCAGACTATCTGCAGTGGACAATGGCCATGTGTGTGTGTTCAGATGCAGTAACAGCTGCACTTAGTTAGTGGCCATACTGGGCAGGCTTGTGAGTGCAGACTGTCTGCAGTGGGCATTGGCCATGTGTGTGTGTTCAGGCCAGTAACAGCTGTGCTTGGTTAGTGGGCATACTGGGCAGGCTTGGGAGTGCAGACTATCTGCAATGGGCAATGGCCATGTGTGTGTGTGTTCAGGCCAATAACAGCTGTGCTTGGTTAGTGGGCATACTGTGCAGGCTTTGGAGTGCAGACTATCTGCAATGGGCAATGGCCATGTGTGTGTGTGTTCAGGCCAGTAACAGCTGCACTTGGTTAGTGGGCATACTGGGCAGGCTTGGGAGTGCAGACTATCTGCAGTTGGCAATGGCCATGTGTGTGTGTTCAGGCCAGTAACAGCTGTGCTTGGTTAGTGGGCATACTGGGCAGGCTTGGGAGTGCAGACTATCTGCAGTTGGCAATGGCCATGTGTGTGTGTTCAGGCTAGTAACAGCTGCACTTGGTTAGTGGGCATACTGGGCAGGCTTGGGAGTGCAGCCAGTAACAGCTGCACTTAGTTAGTGACCATACTGGGCAGGCTTGGGAGTGCAGACTATCTGTAGTGAGCAATGGCCATGTGTGTGAGTGCAGGTAAGTAACAGCTGTGCTTGGCTAGTGGCCATACTGGGCAGGCTTGGGAGTGCAGACTATCTGCAGTGGGCAATGGCCATGTGTGTGTGTGTTCAGGCCAGTAACAGCTGCACTTGGTTAGGGGATGTACTGGGCAGGCTTGTGAGTGCAGACTATCTGCAGTGGGCAATAGTCATGTGTGTGTGTGTTCAGGCCAGTAACAGCTCTGCTTGGTTAGTGGGTATACTGGGCAGGCTTGGGAGTGCAGACTATCTGCAGTGGGCAATGGCCATGTGCGTGTGTGATCAGGCCAGTAACAGCTGTGCTTGGTTAGTGGGCATACTGGGCAGGCTTGGGAGTGCAGATTATCTGCAATGGGCAATGGCCATGTGTGTGTGTTCAGGCCAGTAACAGCTGCACTTGGTTAATGGGCATACTGGGCAGGCTTGGGAGTGCAGACTATCTGCAGTGGGCAATGGCCTTGTGTGTGTGTCAGGTGCAGTAACAGCTGCACTTAGTTAGTGGCCATACTGGGCAGGCTTGTGAGTGCAGACTGTCTGCAGTGGGCATTGGCCATGTGTATGTGTTCAGGCCAGGAACAGTGCACTTGGTTAGTGGGCATACTGGGCAGGCTTGGGAGTGCAGACTATCTGCAGTTGGCAATGGCCATGTGTGTGTGTTCAGGCCAGTAACAGCTGTGCTTGGTTAGTGGGCATACTGGGCAGACTTGGGAGTGCAGACTATCTGCAATGGGCAATGGCCATGTGTGTTTGTGTTCAGGCCAGTAACAGCTGCACTTGGTTAGTGGGCATAATGGGCTGGATTGGGAGAGCAGACTATTTGCAGTGGGCAATGGCAATGTGTGTGTGTTCAGGGAAGTAACAGCTGTGCTTGGCTAGTGGCCATACTAGGCAGGCTTGGGAGTGCAGACTGTCTGCAGTGGGCAATGGCCATGTGTGTGTGTGTTCATGCCAGTTACAGCTGAACTTGGTTAGGGGATGTACTGGGCATGCTTGTGAGTGCAGACTATCTGCAGTGGGCAATGGTCATGTGTGTGTGTGTTCAGGCCAGTAACAGCTGTGCTTGGTTAGTGGGCATACTGGGCAGGCTTGGGAGTGCAGACTATCTGCAGTTGGCAATGGCCATGTGTGTGTGTTCAGGCCAGTAACAGCTGTGCTTGGTTAGTGGGCATACTGGGCAGGCTTGGGAGTGCAGACTATCAGCAATGGGAAATGGCCATGTGTGTTTGTGTTCAGGCCAGTAACAGCTGCACCTGGTTAGTGGGCATACTGGGCAGGCTTGGGAGTGCAGCCAGTAACAGCTGCACTTAGTTAGTGACCATACTGGGCAGGCTTGGGAGTGCAGACTATCTGAAGTGGGCAATGGCCATGTGTGTGAGTGCAGGCCAGTAACAGCTGTGCTTGGCTAGTGGCCATACTGGGCAGGCTTGGGAGTGCAGACTATCTGCAGTGGGCAATGGCCATGTGTGTGTGTGTTCAAGCCAGTAACAGCTGCACTTGGTTAGTGGGCATACTGTGCAGGCCTGGGAGTGCAGACTATCTGCAGTGGGCAATGGCCATTTGTGTTTGTGTTGAGGCCAGTAACAGATGTGATTTGTATACTGGGCATAAAAGGCAGGATTGGGAGAGCAGACTATTTGCAGTGGGCAATGGCAATGTGTGTGTGTTCAGGGAAGTAACAGCTGTGCTTGGCTAGTGGCCATACTGGGCAGGCTTGGGAGTGCAGACTGTCTGTAGTGGGCAATGGCCATGTGTGTGTGTTCATGCCAGTTACAGCTGAACTTAATTAGGGGATGTACTGGGCAGGCTTGTGAGTACAGACTATCTGCAGTGGGCAATGGCCATGTGTGTGTGTCAGGTGCAGTAACAGCTGCACTTAGTTAGTGGCCATACTGGGCAGGCTTGTGAGTGCAGACTGTCTGCAGTGGGCATTGGCCATGTGTGTGTGTTCAGGCCAGGAACAGCTGCACTTGGTTAGTGGGCATACTGGGCAGGCTTGGGAGTGCAGACTATCTGCAGTTGGCAATGGCCATGTGTGTGTGTTCAGGCCAGTAACAGCTGTGCTTGGTTAGTGGGCATACTGGGCAGGCTTGGGAGTGCAGACTATCAGCAATGGGCAATGGCCATGTGTGTTTGTGTTCAGGCCAGTAACAGCTGCACTTGGTTAGCGGGCATACTCGGCAGGCTTGGGAGTGCAGCCAGTAACAGCTGCACTTAGTTAGTGACCATACTGGGCAGGCTTGGGAGTGCAGACTATCTGAAGTGGGCAATGGCCATGTGTGTGAGTACAGGCCAGTAACAGCTGTGCTTGGCTAGTGGCCATACTGGGCAGGCTTGGGAGTGCAGACTATCTGCAGTGGGCAATGGCCATGTGTGTGTGTGTTCAGGCCAGTAACAGCTGCACTTGGTTAGTGGGCATACTGTGCAGGCCTCGGAGTGCAGACTATCTGCAGTGGGCAATGGCCATGTGTGTTTGTGTCCAGGCCAGTAACAGATGTGATTAGTTAGTGGGCATAATAGGCAGGATTGGGAGTGCAGACTGTCTGCAGTGGGCAATGGCAATGTGTGTGTGTTCAGGCCAGTAACAGCTGCACTTGGTTAGCGGGCATACTCGGCAGGCTTGGGAGTGCAGACTATCTGCAGTTGGCAATGGCCATGTGTGTGTGTTCAGGCCAGTAACAGCTGTGCTTGGTTAGTGGGCATACTGGGCAGGCTTGGGAGTGCAGACTATCAGCAATGGGCAATGGCCATGTGTGTTTGTGTTCAGGCCAGTAACAGCTGCACTTGGTTAGCGGGCATACTCGGCAGGCTTGGGAGTGCAGCCAGTAACAGCTGCACTTAGTTAGTGACCATACTGGGCAGGCTTGGGAGTGCAGACTATCTGAAGTGGGCAATGGCCATGTGTGTGAGTACAGGCCAGTAACAGCTGTGCTTGGCTAGTGGCCATACTGGGCAGGCTTGGGAGTGCAGACTATCTGCAGTGGGCAATGGCCATGTGTGTGTGTGTTCAGGCCAGTAACAGCTGCACTTGGTTAGTGGGCATACTGTGCAGGCCTCGGAGTGCAGACTATCTGCAGTGGGCAATGGCCATGTGTGTTTGTGTCCAGGCCAGTAACAGATGTGATTAGTTAGTGGGCATAATAGGCAGGATTGGGAGAGCAGACTATTTGCAGTGGGCAATGGCAATGTGTGTGTGTTCAGGGAAGTAACAGCTGTGCTTGGCTAGTGGCCATACTGGGCAGGCTTGGGAGTGCAGACTGTCTGTAGTGGGCAATGGCCATGTGTGTGTGTGTTCATGCCAGTTACAGCTGAACTTGGTTAGGGGATGTACTGGGCAGGCTTGTGAGTGCAGACTATCTGCAGTGGGCAATGGTCATGTGTGTGTGTGTTCAGGCCAGTAACAGCTGTGCTTAGTTAGTGGGCATACTGGGCATGCTTGGGAGTGCAGACTATCTGCAGTGGGCAATGGCCATGTTTGTGTGTCTTCAGGCCGGTAACAGCTGTGCTTGGTTAGTGGGCATACTGGGCAGGCTTGGGAGTGCAGACTATCTGCAATGGGCAATGGTCATGTGTGTGTGTTCAGGCCAGTAACAGCTGTGATTGGTTAGTGGGCATACTGGGCAGGCTTGGGAGTGCAGACTATCTGCTGCGGGCAATGGCCATGTGTGTGTGCCTTCAGGCCAGTAACAGTTGTGCTTGGTTAGTGCGGCGTACTGGGCACGCTTAGGAGTGGCAATGGCGATGTGTGTGTGTTCAGGCCAGTTACAGCTGTGCCTGGTTAGTGGGCATACTGGGCAGGCTTGGGAGTGCAGACTGTCTGCAGTGGGCAATGGCCATGTGTGTGTGTGTTCATGCCAGTTACAGCTGAACTTGGTTAGGGGATGTACTGGGCAGGCTTGTGAGTGCAGACTATCTGCAGTGGGCAATGGTCATGTGTGTGTGTGTTCAGGGCAGTAACAGCTGTGCTTGATTAGTGGGCATACTGGGCAGGCTTGAGAGTGCATACTATCTGCAATGGGCAATGGCCATGTGTGTGTGTTCAGGCCAGTAACAGCTGCACTTGGTTAATGGGCATACTGGGCAGGCTTGGGAGTGAAGACTATCTGCAGTGGGCAATGGCTTTGAGTGTGTGTCAGGTGCAGTAACAGCTGCACTTAGTTAGTGGCCATACTGGGCAGGCTTGTGAGTGCAGACTATCTGCAATGGGCATTGGCCATGTGTGTGTGTTCAGGCCAGGAACTGCTGCACTTGGTTAGTGGGCATACTGGGCAGGCTTGGGAGTGCAGACTATCTGCAGTTGGCAATGGCCATGTGTGTGTGTTCAGGCCAGTAACAGATGTGCTTGGTTAGTGGGTATACTGGGCAGGCTTGGGAGTGCAGACTATCTGCAGTGGGCAATGGCCATGTGTGTGTGTCTTCAGACCAGTAACTGCTGTGCTTGGTTAGTGGGCATACTGTGCAGGCTTGGGAGTGCAGACTATCTGCAATGGGCAATGGCCATGTGTGTGTGTGTTCAGTCCAGTGACAGCTGTGCTTGGATAGTGGGCATACTGGGCAGGCTTGGGAGTGCAGACTATCTGCAATGGGCAATGGCCATGTGTGTGTGTTCAGGCCAGTAACAGCTGCACTTTGTTAGTGGGCATACTGGGCAGGCTTTGGAGTGCAGAATATCTGCAATGGGCAATGGCCATGTGTTTTTGTGTTCAGTCCAGTAACAGCTGTGCTTGGTTAGTGGGCATACTGGGCAGGCTTGGGAGTGCAGACTATCTGCAATGGGCAATGGCCATGTGTGTGTGTCGTCAGACCAGTAACAGCTGCACTTGGTTAGTGGGCATACTGGGAAAGCTTGGGAGTGCAGACTATCTGCAGTTGGCAATGGCCATGTGTGTGTGTTCAGGCCAGTAACAGCTGCACTTGGTTAGTGGGCATACTGGGCAGGCTTGGGAGTGCAGACTATCTGCAATGGGCAATGGCCATGTGTGTGTGTCGTCAGACCAGTAACAGCTGCACTTGGTTAGTGGGCATACTGGGAAAGCTTGGGAGTGCAGACTATCTGCAGTTGGCAATGGCCATGTGTGTGTGCTCAGGCCAGTAACAGCTGTGCTTGGTTAGTGGGCATACTGGGCAGGCTTGGGGGTGCAGACTATCTGCAATGGGCAATGGCCATGCGTGTTTGTGTTCAGGCCAGTAACAGCTGCACTTGGTTAGTGGGCATACTGGGAAAGCTTGGGAGTGCAGACTATCTGCAGTTGGCAATGGCCATGTGTGTGTGCTCAGGCCAGTAACAGCTGTGCTTGGTTAGTGGGCATACTGGGCAGGCTTGGGGGTGCAGACTATCTGCAATGGGCAATGGCCATGCGTGTTTGTGTTCAGGCCAGTAACAGCTGTGCTTGGCTAGTGGCCATACTGGGCAGGCTTGGGAGTGCAGACTGTCTGCAGTGGGCAATGGCCATGTGTGTGTGTGTTCATGCCAGTTACAGCTGAACTTGGTTAGGGGATGTACTGGGCAGGCTTGTGAGTGCAGACTATCTGCAGTGGGCAATGGTCATGTGTGTGTGTGTTCAGGCCAGTAACATCTGTGCTTGGTTAGTGGGCATACTGGGCAGGCTTGGGAGTTCAGACTATCTGCAGTGGGCAATGGCCATGTGTGTGTGTCTTCAGACCAGTAACATTTGTGCTTGGTTAGTGGGCATACTGGGCAGGCTTGGGAGTGCAGACTATCTGCAATGGGCAATGGCCATGTGTGTGTGTTCAGGCCAGTAACAGCTGCACTTGGTTAATGGGCATACTGGGCAGGCTTGGGAGTGCAGACTATCTGCTGTGGGCAATGGCCATGTGTGTGTGTCTTCAGGCCAGTAACAGCTGTGCTTGGTTAGTGGACATACTGGGCAGGCTTGGGAGTGCAGACTATCTGCTGTGGGCAATGGCCACGTGTGTGTGTCTTCAGGCCAGTAACAGCTGTGCTTGGTTAGGGGGCATACTGGGCAGGCTTGGGAGTGCAGTTTATCTGCAATGGGCAATGGCCATGTGTGTGTGTCAGGTGCAGTAACAGCTGCACTTAGTTAGTGGCCATACTGGGCAGGCTTGTGAGTGCAGACTGTCTGCAGTGGGCATTGGCCATGTCTGTGTGTTCAGGCCAGGAACTGCTGCACTTGGTTAGTGGGCATACTGGGCAGGCTTGGGAGTGCAGACTATCTGCAGTTGGCAATGGCCATGTGTGTGTGTTCAGGCCAGTAACAGATGTGCTTGGCTAGTGGGTATACTGGGCAGGCTTGGGAGTGCAGACTATATGCAGTGGGCAATGGCCATGTGTGTGTGTCTTCAGACCAGTAACAGCTGTGCTTGGTTAGTGGGCATACTGGCCAGGCTTGGGAGTGCAGACTATCTGCAATGGGCAATGGCCATGTGTGTGTGTGTTCAGTCCAGTGACAGCTGTGCTTGGATAGTGGGCATACTGGGCAGGCTTGGGAGTGCAGACTATCTGCAATGGGCAATGGCCATGTGTGTGTGTTCAGGCCAGTAACAGCTGCACTTGTTTAGTGGGCATACTGGGCAGGCTTTGAATTGCAGAATTTCTGCAATGGGCAATGGCCATGTGTGTTTGTGTTCAGTCCAGTAACAGCTGTGCTTGGTTAGTGGGCATACTGGGCAGGCTTGGGAGTGCAGACTATCTGCAATGGGCAATGGTCATGCGTGTTTGTGTTCAGGCTAGTAACAGCTGCACTTGGTTAGTGGGCATACTGGGCAGGCTTGGGAGTGCAGCCAGTAACAGCTGCACTTAGTTAGTGACCATACTGGGCAGGCCTGGGAGTGCAGACTATCTGTAGTGAGCAATGGCCATGTGTGTGAGTGCAGGTAAGTAACAGCTGTGCTTGGCTAGTGGCCATACTGGGCAGGCTTGGGAGTGCAGACTATCTGCAGTGGGCAATGGCCATGTGTGTGTGTGTGTGTTCAGGCCAGTAACAGCTGCACTTGGTTAGGGGATGTACTGAGCAGGCTTGTGAGTGCAGACTATCTGCAGTGGGCAATGGTCATGTGTGTGTGTGTTCAGGCCAGTAACAGCTGTGCTTGGTTAGTGGGTATACTGGGCAGGCTTGGGAGTGCAGACTATCTGCAGTGGGCAATGGCCATGTGCGTGTGTGATCAGGCCAGTAACAGCTGTGCTTGGTTAGTGGGCATACCGGGCAGGCTTGGGAGTGCAGATTATCTGCAATGGGCAATGGCCATGTGTGTGTGTTCATGCCAGTAACAGCTGCACTTGGTTAATGGGCATACTGGGCAGGCTTGGGAGTGCAGACTGTCAGCAGTGGGCATTGGCCATGTGTATGTGTTCAGGCCAGGAACAGTGCACTTGGTTAGTGGGCATACTGGGCAGGCTTGGGAGTGCAGACTATCTGCAGTTGGCAATGGCCATGTGTGTGTGTTCAGGCCAGTAACAGCTGTGCTTGGTTAGTGGGCATACTGGGCAGACTTGGGAGTGCAGACTATCTGCAATGGGCAATGGCCATGTGTGTTTGTGTTCAGGCCAGTAACAGCTGCACTTGGTTAGTGGGCATAATGGGCTGGATTGGGAGAGCAGACTATTTGCAGTGGGCAATGGCAATGTGTGTGTGTTCAGGGAAGTAACAGCCATGCTTGGCTAGTGGCCATACTGGGCAGGCTTGGGAGTGCAGACTGTCTGCAGTGGGCAATGGCCATGTGTGTGTGTGTTCATGCCAGTTACAGCTGAACTTGGTTAGGGGATGTACTGGGCAGGCTTGTGAGTGCAGACTATCTGCAGTGGGCAATGGTCATGTGTGTGTGTGTTCAGGCCAGTAACAGCTGTGCTTGGTTAGTGGGCATACTGGGCAGGCTTGGGAGTGCAGACTATCTGTAGTTGGCAATGGCCATGTGTGTGTGTTCAGGCCAGTAACAGCTGTGCTTGGTTAGTGGGCATACTGGGCAGGCTTGGGAGTGCAGACTATCTGCAATGGGCAATGGTCATGCGTGTTTGTGTTCAGGCTAGTAACAGCTGCACTTGGTTAGTGGGCATACTGGGCAGGCTTGGGAGTGCAGCCAGTAACAGCTGCACTTAGTTAGTGACCATACTGGGCAGGCCTGGGAGTGCAGACTATCTGTAGTGAGCAATGGCCATGTGTGTGAGTGCAGGTAAGTAACAGCTGTGCTTGGCTAGTGGCCATACTGGGCAGGATTGGGAGTGCAGACTATCTGCAGTGGGCAATGGCCATGTGTGTGTGTGTTCAGGCCAGTAACAGCTGCACTTGGTTAGGGGATGTACTGGGCAGGCTTGTGAGTGCACACTATCTGCAGTGGGCAATGGTCATGTGTGTGTGTGTTCAGGCCAGTAACAGCTGTGCTTGGTTAGTGGGTATACTGGGCAGGCTTGGGAGTGCAGACTATCTGCAGTGGGCAATGGCCATGTGCGTGTGTGATCAGGCCAGTAACAGCTGAGCTTGGTTAGTGGGCATACTGGGCAGGCTTGGGAGTGCAGATTATCTGCAATGGGCAATGGCCATGTGTGTGTGTTCATGCCAGTAACAGCTGCACTTGGTTAATGGGCATACTGGGCAGGCTTGGGAGTGCAGACTATCTGCAGTGGGCAATGGCCTTGTGTGTGTGTCAGGTGCAGTAACAGCTGCACTTAGTTAGTGGCCATACTGGGCAGGCTTGTGAGTGCAGACTATCTGCAATGGGCAATGGCCATGTGTGTTTGTGTTCAGGCCAGTAACAGCTGCACTTGGTTAGTGGGCATAATGGGCTGGATTGGGAGAGCAGACTATTTGCAGTGGGCAATGGCAATGTGTGTGTGTTCAGGGAAGTAACAGCTGTGCTTGGCTAGTGGCCATACTAGGCAGGCTTGGGAGTGCAGACTGTCTGCAGTGGGCAATGGCCATGTGTGTGTGTGTTCATGCCAGTTACAGCTGAACTTGGTTAGGGGATGTACTGGGCAGGCTTGGGAGTGCAGCCAGTAACAGCTGCACTTAGTTAGTGACCATACTGGGCAGGCTTGGGAGTGCAGACTATCTGAAGTGGGCAATGGCCATGTGTGTGAGTGCAGGCCAGTAACAGCTGTGCTTGGCTAGTGGCCATACTGGGCAGGCTTGGGAGTGCAGACTATCTGCAGTGGGCAATGGCCATGTGTGTGTGTGTTCAAGCCAGTAACAGCTGCACTTGGTTAGTGGGCATACTGTGCAGGCCTGGGAGTGCAGACTATCTGCAGTGGGCAATGGCCATGTGTGTGTGTGTTCATGCCAGTTACAGCTGAACTTAATTAGGGGATGTACTGGGCAGGCTTGTGAGTACAGACTATCTGCAGTGGGCAATGGCCATGTGTGTGTGTCAGGTGCAGTAACAGCTGCACTTAGTTAGTGGCCATACTGGGCAGGCTTGTGAGTGCAGACTGTCTGCAGTGGGCATTGGCCATGTGTGTGTGTTCAGGCCAGGAACAGCTGCACTTGGTTAGTGGGCATACTGGGCAGGCTTGGGAGTGCAGACTATCTGCAGTTGGCAATGGCCATGTGTGTGTGTTCAGGCCAGTAACAGCTGTGCTTGGTTAGTGGGCATACTGGGCAGGCTTGGGAGTGCAGACTATCAGCAATGGGCAATGGCCATGTGTGTTTGTGTTCAGGCCAGTAACAGCTGCACTTGGTTAGCGGGCATACTGGGCAGGCTTGGGAGTGCAGCCAGTAACAGCTGCACTTAGTTAGTGACCATACTGGGCAGGCTTGGGAGTGCAGACTATCTGAAGTGGGCAATGGCCATGTGTGTGAGTACAGGCCAGTAACAGCTGTGCTTGGCTAGTGGCCATACTGGGCAGGCTTGGGAGTGCAGACTATCTGCAGTGGGCAATGGCCATGTGTGTGTGTGTTCAGGCCAGTAACAGCTGCACTTGGTTAGTGGGCATACTGTGCAGGCCTCGGAGTGCAGACTATCTGCAGTGGGCAATGGCCATGTGTGTTTGTGTTCAGGCCAGTAACAGATGTGATTGGTTAGTGGGCATAATAGGCAGGATTGGGAGAGCAGACTATTTGCAGTGGGCAATGGCAATGTGTGTGTGTTCAGGGAAGTAACAGCTGTGCTTGGCTAGTGGCCATACTGGGCAGGCTTGGGAGTGCAGACTGTCTGTAGTGGGCAATGGCCATGTGTGTGTGTGTTCATGCCAGTTACAGCTGAACTTGGTTAGGGGATGTACTGGGCAGGCTTGTGAGTGCAGACTATCTGCAGTGGGCAATGGTCATGTGTGTGTGTGTTCAGGGCAGTAACAGCTTTGCTTGATTAGTGGGCATACTGGGCAGGCTTGGGAGTGCAGACTATCTGCAATGGGCAATGGCCATGTGTGTGTGTTCAGGCCAGTAACAGCTGTGATTGGTTAGTGGGCATACTGGGCAGGCTTGGAAGTGCAGACTATCTGCTGCGGGCAATGGCCATGTGTGTGTGCCTTCAGGCCAGTAACAGCTGTGCTTGGTTAGTGCGGCGTACTGGGCACGCTTAGGAGTGGCAATGGCGATGTGTGTGTGTTCAGGCCAGTTACAGCTGTGCCTGGTTAGTGGGCATACTGGGCAGGCTTGGGAGTGCAGACTGTCTGCAGTGGGCAATGGCCATGTGTGTGTGTGTTCATGCCAGTTACAGCTGAACTTGGTTAGGGGATGTACTGGGCAGGCTTGTGAGTGCAGGCTATCTGCAGTGGGCAATGGTCATGTGTGTGTGTGTTCAGGGCAGTAACAGCTTTGCTTGATTAGTGGGCATACTGGGCAGGCTTGGGAGTGCATACTATCTGCAATGGGCAATGGCCATGTGTGTGTGTTCAGGCCAGTAACAGCTGCACTTGGTTAATGGGCATACTGGGCAGGCTTGGGAGTGCAGGCTATCTGCAGTGGGCAATGGCTTTGAGTGTGTGTCAGGTGCAGTAACAGCTGCACTTAGTTAGTGGCCATACTGGGCAGGCTTGTGAGTGCAGACTATCTGCAATGGGCATTGGCCATGTGTGTGTGTTCAGGCCAGGAACTGCTGCACTTGGTTAGTGGGCATACTGGGCAGGCTTGGGAGTGCAGACTATCTGCAGTTGGCAATGGCCATGTGTGTGTGTTTAGGCCAGTAACAGATGTGCTTGGTTAGTGGGTATACTGGGCAGGCTTGGGAGTGCAGACTATCTGTAGTGGGCAATGGCCATGTGTGTGTGTCTTCAGACCAGTAACAGCTGTGCTTGGTTAGTGGGCATACTGTGCAGGCTTGGGAGTGCAGACTATCTGCAATGGGCAATGGCCATGTGTGTGTGTGTTCAGTCCAGTGACAGCTGTGCTTGGATAGTGGGCATACTGGGCAGGCTTGGGAGTGCAGACTATCTGCAATGGGCAATGGCCATGTGTGTGTGTTCAGGCCAGTAACAGCTGCACTTGGTTAGTGGGCATACTGGGCAGGCTTTGGATTGCAGAATTTCTGCAATGGGCAATGGCCATGTGTGTTTGTGTTCAGTCCAGTAACAGCTGTGCTTGGTTAGGAGGCATACTGGGCAGGCTTGGGAGTGCAGACTATCTGCAATGGGCAATGGCCATGTGTGTGTGTCATCAGACCAGTAACAGCTGTGCTTGGTTAGTGGGCATACTGGGCAGGCTTGGGAGTGCAGACTATCTGCAATGGGCAATGGCCATGTGTGTGTGTGTTCAGGCCAGTAACAGCTGCACTTGGGTAGTGGGCATACAGGGAAGACTTGGGAGTGCAGACTATCTGCAGTTGGCAATGGCCATGTGTGTGTGTTCAGGCCAGTAACAGTTGTGCTTGGTTAGTGGGCATACTGGGCAGGCTTTGGAGTGCAGACTATCTGCAATGGGCAATGACCATGTGTGTGTGTGATCAGGCCAGTAACAGCTGCACTTGGTTATTGGGCATACTGGGCAGGCTTGGGAGTGCAGACTATCTGCAGTTGGCAATGGCCATGTGTGTGTGTGCTCAGGCCAGTAACAGCTGTGCTTGGTTAGTGGGCATACTGGGCAGGCTTGGGAGTGCAGACTATCTGCATTGGGCAATGGCCATGCGTGTTTGTGTTCAGGCCAGTAACAGCTGCACTTGGTTAGTGGGCATACTGGGCAGGCTTGGGAGTGCAGCCAGTAACAGCTGCCTTAGTTAGTGACCGTACTGGGCAGGCTTGGGAGTGCAGACTATCTGCAGTGGGCAATGGCCATGTGTGTTTGTGTTCAGGCCAGTAACAGATGTGATTGGTTAGTGGGCATAATAGGCAGGATTGGGAGAGCAGACTATTTGCAGTGGGCAATGGCAATGTGTGTGTGTTCAGGGAAGTAACAGCTGTGCTTGGCTAGTGGCCATACTGGGCAGGCTTGGGAGTGCAGAATCTCTGCAGTGGGCAATGGCCATGTGTGTGTGTGTTCATGCCAGTTACAGCTGAACTTGGTTAGGGGATGTACTGGACAGGCTTGTGAGTGCAGACTATCTGCAGTGGGCAATGGTCAGGTGTGTGTGTGTTCAGGCCAGTAACAGCTGAGCTTGGTTAGTAGGTATACTGGGCAGGCTTGGGAGTGCAGACTATCTGCAATGGTCAATGGCCATGTGTGTGTGTGATTAGGCCAGTAACAGCTGTGCTTGGTTAATGGGCATACTGGGCAGGCTTGGGAGTGCAAACTATCTGCAGTGGGCAATGGCCATGTGTGTGTGTCTTCAGACCAGTAACAGATGTGTTTGGTTAGTGAGCATACTGGGCAGGCTTGGGAGTGCAGACTATCTGCAATGGGCAATGGCCATGTGTGTGTGTGTTCAGGCCAGTAACAGCTGTGCTTGGTTAATGGGCATACTGGGCAGGCTTGGGAGTGCAGATTATCTGCAATGGGCAATGGCCATGTGTGTGTGTGATCAGGCCAGTAACAGCTGTGCTTGGTTAATGGGCATACTGGGCAGGCTTGGGAGTGCATATTATCTGCAATTGGCAATGGCCATGATTGTGTGTTCAGGCCAGTAACAGCTGCACTTGGTTAATGGGCATACTGGGCAGGCTTGGGAGTGCAGACTATCTGCAGTGGGCAATGGCCATGTGTGTGTGTCAGGTGCAGTAACAGCTGCACTTAGTTAGTGGCCATACTGGGCAGGCTTGTGAATGCAGACTGTCTGCAGTGGGCATTGGCCATGTGTGTGTGTTCAGGCCAGGAACAGCTGCACTTGGTTAGTGGGCATACTGGGCAGGCTTGGGAGTGTAGACTATCTGCACTGGGCAATGGCCATGTGTGTTTGTGTTCAGGCCAGTAACAGCTGCACTTGGTTAGTGGGCATACTGGGCAGGCTTGGGAGTGCAGCCAGTAACAGCTGCACTTAGTTAGTGAACATACTGGGCAGGCTTGGGAGTGCAGACTATCTGAAGTGGGCAATGGCCATGTGTGTGAGTGCAGGCCAGTAACAGCTGTGCTTGGCTAGTGGCCATACTGGGCAGGCTTGGGAGTGCAGACTATCTGCAGTGGACAATGGCCATGTGTGTGTGTGTTCAGGCCAGTAACAGCTGCACTTGGTTAGTGGGCATACTGTGCAGGCATGGAAGTGCAGACTATCTGCAGTGGGTAATGGCCATGTGTGTTTGTGTTCAGGCCAGTAACAGATGTGATTGGTTAGTGGGCATAATGGGCAGGATTGGGAGAGCAGACTATTTGCAGTGGGCAATGGCAATGTGTGTGTGTTCAGGGAAGTAACAGCTGTGCTTGGATAGTGGCCATATTGGGCAGGCTTGGGAGTGCAGACTGTCTGCAGTGGGCAATGGCCATGGGTGTGTGTGTTCATGCCAGTTACAGCTGAACTTGGTTAGGGGATGTACTGGGCAGGCTTGTGAGTGCAGACTATCTGCAGTGGGCATTGGCCATGTGTGTGTGTTCAGGCCAGTAACAGCTGTGCTTGGTTAGTGGGCATACTGGGCAGGCTTGGGAGTGCAGACTATCTGCAATGGGCAATGGCCATGTGTGTGTGTGTTCAGGCCAGTAACAGCTGCACTTGGTTAGTGGGCATACTGGGCAGGCTTGGGAGTGCAGACTATCTGCAGTTGGCAATGGCCATGTGTGTGTGTTCAGGCCAGTAACAGCTGCGCTTGGTTAGTGGGCATACTGTGCAGGCTTGGGAGTGCAGACTATCTCCAATGGGCAATGGCCATGTGTGTGTGTGTTCAGGCCAGTAACAGCTGTGCTTGGTTAGTGGGCATACTGGGCAGGCTTGGGAGTGCAGACTATCTGCAATGGGCAATGGCCATGCGTGTTTGTGTTCAGACCAGTAACAGCTGCACTTGGTTAGTGGGCATACTGGGCAGGCTTGGGAGTGCAGCCAGTAACAGCTGCACTTAGTTCGTGACCGTACTGGGCAGGCTTGGGAGTGCAGACTCTCTGCAGTGGGCAATGGCCATGTGTGTTTGTGTTCAGGCCAGTAACAGATGTGATTGGTTAGTTGGCATAATAGGTAGGATTGGGAGAGCAGACTAATTGCAGTGGGCAATGGCAATGTGTGTGTGTTCAGGGAAGTAACAGCTGTGCTTGGCTAGTGGCCATACTGGGCAGGCTTGGGAGTGCAGAATCTCTGCAGTGGGCAATGGCCATGTGTGTGTGTGTTCATGCCAGTTACAGCTGAACTTGGTTAGGGGATGTACTGGACAGGCTTGTGAGTGCAGACTATCTGCAGTGGGCAATGGTCAGGTGTGTGTGTGTTCAGGCCAGTAACAGCTGTGCTTGGTTAGTAGGTATACTGGGCAGGCTTGGGAGTGCAAACTATCTGCAGTGGGCAATGGCCATGTGTGTGTGTCTTCAGACCAGTAACAGATGTGTTTGGTTAGTGGGCATACTGGGCAGGCTTGGGAGTGCAGACTATCTGCAATGGGCAATGGCCATGTGTGTGTGTGTTCAGGCCAGTAACAGCTGTGCTTGGTTAGTGGGCATACTGGGCAGGCTTGGGAGTGCAGACTATCTGCAATGGTCAATGGCCATGTGTGTGTGTGATCAGGCCAGTAACAGCTGTGCTTGGTTAATGGGCATACTGGGCAGGCTTGGGAGTGCAGATTATCTGCAATGGGCAATGGCCATGTGTGTGTTTGATCAGGCCAGTAACAGCTGTGCTTGGTTAATGGGCATACTGGGCAGGCTTGGGAGTGCATATTATCTGCAATGGGCATTGGCCATGAGTGTGTGTTCAGGCCAGTAACAGCTGCACTTGGTTAATGGGCATACTGGGCAGGCTTGGGAGTGCATATTATCTGCAATGGGCATTGGCCATGTGTGTGTGTTCAGGCCAGGAACAGCTGCACTTGGTTAGTGGGCATACTGGGCAGGCTTGGGAGTGTAGACTATCTGCAGTTGGCAATGGCCATGTGTGTGTGTTCAGGCCAGTAACAGCTATGCTTGGTTAGTGGGCATACTGGGCAGGCTTGGGAGTGCAGACTATCTGCAGTGGGCAATGGCCATGTGTGTGTGTGTTCAGGCCAGTAACAGCTGCACTTGGGTAGTGGGCATACTGTCAGGCCTGGAAGTGCAGACTATCTGCAGTGGGTAATGGCCATGTGGGTTTGTGTTCAGGCCAGTAACAGATGTGATTGGTTAGTGGGCATAATGGGCAGGATTGGGAGAGCAGACTATTTGCAGTGGGCAATGGCAATGTGTGTGTGTTCAGGGAAGTAACAGCTGTGCTTGGCTAGTGGCCATATTGGGCAGGCTTGGGAGTGCAGACTGTCTGCAGTGGGCAATGGCCATGTGTGTGTGTGTTCATGCCAGTTACAGCTGAACTTGGTTAGGGGATGTACTGGGCAGGCTTGTGAGTGCAGACTATCTGCAGTGGGCATTGGCCATGTGTGTGTGTTCAGGCCAGTAACAGCTGTGCTTGGTTAGTGGGCATACTGGGCAGGCTTGGGAGTGCAGACTATCTGCAATGGGCAATGGCCATGTGTGTGTGTGTTCAGGCCAGTAACAGCTGCACTTGGTTAGTGAGCATACTGGGCAGGCTTGGGAGTGCAGACTATCTGCAGTTGGCAATGGCCATGTGTGTGTGTTTAGGCCAGTAACAGCTGCGCTTGGTTAGTGGGCATACTGGGCAGGCTTTGGAGTGCAGACTATCTGCAATGGGCAATGACCATGTGTGTGTGTGTTCAGGCCAGTAACAGCTGCACTTGGTTAGTGGGCATACTGGGCAGGCTTGGGAGTGCAGACTATCTGCAGTTGGCAATGGCCATGTGTGTATGTGTTCAGGCCAGTAACAGCTGTGCTTGGTTAGTGGGCATACTGGGCAGGCTTGGGAGTGCAGACTATCTGCAATGGGCAATGGCCATGCGTGTTTGTGTTCAGGCCAGTAACAACTGTGCTTGGTTAGTGGGCATACTGGGCAGGCTTGGGTGTGCAGACTATCTGCAATGGGCAATGGCCATGCGTGTTTGTGTTCAGGCCAGTAACAACTGTGCTTGGTTAGTGGGCATACTGGGCAGGCTTGGGAGTGCAGACTATCTGCAATGGGCAAAGGCCATGTGTGTGTGTTCAGATGCAGTAACAGCTACACTTAGTTAGTGGCCATACTGGGCAGGCTTGTGAGTGCAGACTGTCTGCAGTGGGCATTGGCCATGTGTGTGTTTTCAGGCCAGTAACAGCTGTGCTTGGTTAGTGGGCATACTGGGCAGGCTTGTGAGTGCAGACTGCCTGCAGTGGGCATTGGCCATGTGTGTGTTTTCAGGCCAGTAACAGCTGTGCTTGGTTAGTGGGCATACTGGGCAGGCTTTGGAGTGCAGACTATCTGCAATGGGCAATGACCATGTGTGTGTGTGTTCAGGCCAGTAACAGCTGCACTTGGTTAGTGGGCATACTGGGCAGGCTTGGGAGTGCAGACTATCTGCAGTTGGCAATGGCCATGTGTGTGTGTGTTCAGGCCAGTAACAGCTGTGCTTGGTTAGTGGGCATACTGGGCAGGCTTGGGAGTGCAGACTATCTGCAATGGGCAATGGCCATGCGTGTTTGTGTTCAGGCCAGTAACAGCTGCACTTGGTTAGTGGGCATACTGGGCAGGCTTGGGAGTGCAGCCAGTAACAGCTGCACTTAGTTAGTGACCATACTGGGCAGGCTTGGGAGTGCAGACTATCTGAAGTGGGCAATGGCCATGTGTGTGAGTGCAGGCCAGTAACAGCTGTGCTTGGCTCGTGGCCATACTGGGCAGGCTTGGGAGTGCAGACTATCTGCAGTGGGCAATGGCCATGTGTGTGTGTGTTCAGGCCAGTAACAGCTAAACTTGGTTAGTGGGCATACTGTGCAGGGTTGGGAGTGCAGACTATCTACAGTGGGCAATGGCCATGTGTGTTTGTGTTCAGGGAAGTAACAGCGGTGCTTGGCTAGTGGCCATACTGGGCAGGCTTGGGAGTGCAGACTATCTGCAATGGGCAAAGGCCATGTGTGTGTGTTCAGGCCAGTAACAGCTGCACTTGGTTAGTGGGCATACTGGGCAGGCTTGGGAGTGCAGACTATCTGCAGTGGGCAATGGTCATGTGTGTTTGCGTTCAGGCCAGTAACACTTGTGATTGGTTAGTGGGCATAATGGGCAGGATTGGGAGTGCAGCCTATTTGCAGTGGGCAATGGCAATGTGTGTGTGTTCAGGGAAGTAACAGGTGCGCTTAGTTAGTGGGCATACTGGGCAGGCTTGTGAGTGCCGATTATCTGCAGTGGGCAATGGTCATGTGTGCGTGTGCGTGTTCAGGCCAGTAACAGCTGTGATTGGTTAGTGGGCATAACGGGCAGGATTGGGAGTGCAGACTATTTGCAGTGGGCAATGGCAATGTGTGTGTGTTTAGGGTAGTAACAGCTGCGCTTAGTTAGTGGGCATACTGGGCAGGCTTGGGAATGCAGACTAGCTGCAGTGGGCAATGGCCATGTGTGATTGTGTTCAGGCCAGTAACTGCTGTGCTTGGTTAGTGGGCATACTGGGCAGGCTTGGGAGTGCAGACAGTCTGCAGTTGGCAATGGCCATGTGTGTGTGTTCAGGCCAGTAACAGCTGTGCTTGGTTAGTGGGCATACTGGGCAGGCTTTGGAGTGCAGACTATCTGCAATGGGCAATGGCCACGTGTGTGTGTGTTCAGGCCAGTAACAGCTGTACTTGGTTAGTGTGCATACTGGGCAGGCTTGGGAGTGCAGACTATCTGCAATGGGCAATGGCCATGTGTGTGTGTTCAAGCCAGTAACAGCTGTGTTTGGTTAGTGGGCATACTGGTCAGGCTTGGGAGTGCAGACTATCTGCAATGGGCAATGGTCATGCGTGTTTGTGTTCAGGCCAGTAACAGCTGCGCTTGGTTAGTGGGCATACTGGGCAGGCTTGGGAGTGCAGCCAGTAACAGCTGCACTTAGTTAGTGACCATACTGGGCAGGCTTGGGAGTGTAGACTATCTGAAGTGGGCAATGGCCATGTGTGTGAGTGCAGGCCAGTAACAGCTGTGCTTGGCTAGTGGCCATACTGGGCAGGCTTGGGAGTGCAGACTATCTGCAGTGGGCAATGGCCATGTGTGTGTGTGTTCAGGCCAGTAACAGCTGCACTTGGTTAGAGGGCATACTGTGCAGGCCTGGGAGTGCAGACTATCTGCAGTGGGCAATGGCCATGTGCGTTTGTGGTCAGGCCAGTAACAGATGTGATTGGTTAGTGGGCATAATGGGCAGGATTGGGAGAGCAGACTATTTGCAGTGGGCAATGGCAATGTGTGTGTGTTCAGGGAAGTAACAGCTGTGCTTGGCTAGTGGCCATACTGGGCAGGCTTGGGAGTGCAGACTGTCTGCAGTGGGCAATGGCCATGTGTGTGTGTGTGTTCAGGCCAGTACCAGCTGTGCTTGGTTAGTGGGCATACTGGGCAGGCTTGGGAGTGCAGACTATCTGCAGTGGGCAATGGCCATGTGTGTGTGTGTTCAGGCCAGTAACAGCTGTGCTTGGTTAGTGGGCATACTGGGCAGGCTTGGGAGTGCAGACTATCTGCAATGGGCAATGGCCATGTGTGTGTGTGTTCAGGCCAGTAACAGCTGTGCTTGGTTAGTGGGAATACTGGGCAAGCTTGGGAGTGCAGACTATCTGCAATGGGCAATGGCCATGTGTGTGTGTTCAGGCCAGTAACAGCTGCACTTGGTTAGTGGGTATACTGGGCAGGCTTGGGAGTGCAGACTATCTGCAATGGGCAATGGCCATGTGTGTGTGTGTTCAGGCCAGTAACAGCTGCACTTGGTTAGTGGGCATACTGGGCAGGCTTGGGAGTGCAGACTATCTGCAGTGGGCAATGGTCATGTGTGTTTGCGTTCAGGCCAGTAACAGCTGTGATTGGTTAGTGGGCATAATGGGCAGGATTGGGAGCGCAGCCTATTTGCAGTGGGCAATGGCAATGTGTGTGTGTTCAGGGAAGTAACAGGTGCGCTTAGTTAGTGGGCATACTGGGCAGGCTTGTGAGTGCCGATTATCTGCAGTGGGCAATGGCCATGTGTGTGTGTGCGTGTTCAGGCCAGTAACAGCTGCACTTAGTTAGTGCCCATACTGGGCAGGCTTGTGAGTGCAGACTGTCTGCAGTGGGCATTGGCCATGTGTGTGTTCAGGCCAGTAACAGCTGTGCTTGGTTAGTGGGCATACTGGGCAGGCTTGGGAGTGCAGACTATCTGCAATGGGCAATGGCCATGGCCATGTGTGTGTGTGTTCAGGCCAGTAACAGCTGCACTTGGTTAGTAGGCATACTGGGCAGGCTTGGTAGTGCAGACTATCTGCAGTGGGCAATGGTCATGTGTGTTTGCGTTCAGGCCAGTAACAGCTGTGATTGGTTAGTGGGCATAATGGGCAGGATTGGGAGTGCAGCCTATTTGCAGTGGGCAATGGCAATGTGTGTGTGTTCAGGGAAGTAACAGGTGCGCTTAGTTAGTGGGCATACTGGGCAGGCTTGTGAGTGCCGATTATCTTCAGTGGGCAATGGCCATGTGTGTGTGTGCGTGTTCAGGCCAGTAACAGCTGTGATTGGTTAGTGGGCATAACAGGCAGGATTGGGAGTGCAGACTATTTGCAGTGGGCAATGGCAATGTGTGTGTGTTCAGGGTAGTAACAGCTGTGCTTGGTTATTGGGCATACTGGGCAGGCTTGGGAATGCAGACTATCTGCAGTGAGCAATGGCCATGTGTGTGTGTGTTCAGGCTAGTAACAGCTGCACTTGGTTAGTGGGCATACTGGGCAGGCTTGAGAGTGCAGACTATCTGCAGTGGACAATGGCCATGTGTGTGTGTTCAGATGCAGTAACAGCTGCACTTAGTTAGTGGCCATACTGGGCAGACTTGTGAGTTCAGACTGTCTGCAGTGGGCATTGGCCATGTGTGTGTGTTCAGACCAGTAACAGCTGTGCTTGGTTAGTGGGTATACTGGGCAGGCTTGGGAGTGCAGACTATCTGCAATGGGCAATGGCCATGTGTGTGTGTGTTCAGGCCAGTAACAGCTGCACTTGGTTAGTGGGCATACTGGGCAGGCTTGGGAGTGCAGACAGTCTGCAGTTGGCAATGGCCATGTGTGTGTGTTCAGGCCAGTAACAGCTGTGCTTGGTTAGTGGGCATACTGGGCAGGCTTTGGAGTGCAGACTATCTGCAATGGGCAATGGCCACGTGTGTGTGTGTTCAGGCGAGTAACAGCTGTACTTGGTTAGTGGGCATACTGGGCAGGCTTGGGAGTGCAGACTATCTGCAGTTGGAAATGGCCATGTGTGTGTGTTCAGGCCAGTAACAGCTGTGCTTGGTTAGTGGGCATACTGGTCAGGCTTGGGAGTGCAGACTATCTGCAATGGGCAATGGTCATGCGTGTTTGTGTTCAGGCCAGTAACAGCTGCAACTGGTTAGTGGGCATACCAGGCAGGCATGGGAGTGCAGCCAGTAACAGCTGCACTTAGTTAGTGACCATACTGGGCAGGCTTGGGAGTGCAGACTATCTGAAGTGGGCAATGGCCATGTGTGTGAGTGCAGGCCAGTAACAGCTGTGCTTGGCTAGTGGCCATACTGGGCAGGCTTGGGAGTGCAGACTATCTGCAGTGGGCAATGGCCATGTGTGTGTGTGTTCAGGCCAGTAACAGCTGCACTTGGTTAGTGGGCATACTGTGCAGGCCTGGGAGTGCAGACTATCTGCAGTGGGCAATGGCCATGGGCGTTTGTGTTCAGGCCAGTAACAGATGTGATTGGTTAGTGGGCATAATGGGCAGGATTGGGAGAGCAGACTATTTGCAGTGGGCAATGGCAATGTGTGTGTGTTCAGGGAAGTAACAGCTGTGCTTGGCTAGTGGCCATACTGGGCAGGCTTGGGAGTGCAGACTGTCTGCAGTGGGCGATGGCCATGTGTGTGTGTTTTCAGGGAAGTAACAGCTGTGCTTGGTTAGTGGGCATACTGGGCAGGCTTGGAAGTGCAGACTATCTGCAGTGGGCAATGGCCATGTGTGTGTGTGTTCAGGCCAGTAACAGCTGCACTTGGTTAGTGGGCATACTGGGCAGGCTTGGGAGTGCAGACTATCTGCAGTGGGCAATGGCCATATGTGTGTGTCTTCAGACCAGTAACAGCTGTGCTTGGTTAGTGGGCATACTGGGCAGGCTTGGGAGTGCAGACTATCTGCAATGGGCAATGGCCATGTGTGTGTGTGTTCAGGCCAGTAACAGATGTGCTTGGTTAGTGGGAATACTGGGCAAGCTTGGGAGTGCAGACTATCTGCAATGGGCAATGGCCATGTGTGTGTGTTCAGGCCAGTAACAGCTGCACTTGGTTAGTGGGCATACTGGGCAGGCTTGGGAGTGCAGACTATCTGCAGTTGACAATGGCCATGTGTGTGTGTTCAGATGCAGTAACAGCTACACTTAGTTAGTGGCCATACTGGGCAGGCTTGTGAGTGCAGACTGTCTGCAGTGGGCATTGGCCATGTGTGTGTTCAGGCCAGTAACAGCTGTGCTTGGTTAGTGGGCATACTGGGCAGGCTTGGGAGTGCAGACTATCTGCAGTTGGCAATGGCCATGTGTGTGTGTGTTCAGGCCAGTAACAGCTGCACTTGGTTAGTGGGCATACTGGGCAGGCTTGGGAGTGCAGACTATCTGCAGTTGGCAATGGCCATGTGTGTGTGTGTTCAGGCCAGTAACAGCTGTGCTTGGTTAGTGGGCATACTGGGCAGGCTTGGGAGTGCAGACTATCTGCAATGGGCAATGGTCATGCGTGTTTGTGTTCAGGCCAGTAACAGCTGCACTTGGTTAGTGGGCATACTGGGCAGGCTTGGGAGTGCAGCCAGTAACAGCTGCACTTAGTTAGTGACCATACTGGGCAGGCTTGGGAGTGCAGACTATCTGAAGTGGGCAATGGCCATGTGTGTGAGTGCAGGCCAGTAACAGCTGTGCTTGGCTAGTGGCCATACTGGGCAGGCTTGGGAGTGCAGACTATCTGCAGTGGGCAATGGCCATGTGTGTGTGTGTTCAGGCCAGTAACAGCTGCACTTGGTTAATGGGCATACTGGGCAGGCCTGGGAGTGCAGACTATCTGCAGTGGGCAATGGCCATGTGTGTTTGTGTTCAGACCAGTAACAGCTGTGCTTGGTTAGTGGGCATACTGGGCAGGCTTGTGAGTGCAGACTGTCTGCAGTGGGCATTGGCCATGTGTGTGTGTTCAGGCCAGTAACAGCTGTGCTTGGTTAGTGGGCATACTGGGCAGGCTTGGGAGTGCAGACTATCTGCAATGGGCAATGGCCATGTGTGTGTGTGTTCAGGCCAGTAACAGCTGCACTTGGTTAGTGGGCATACTGGGCAGGCTTGGGAGTGCAGACTATCTGCAGTTGGCAATGGCCATGTGTGTGTGTTCAGTCCAGTAACAGCTGCGCTTGGTTAGTGGGCATACTGGGCAGGCTTGGGAGTGCAGACTATCTGCAATGGGCAATGGTTATGCGTGTTTGTGTTCAGGCCAGTAACAGCTGCACTTGGTTAGTGGGCATACTGGGCAGGCTTAGGAGTGCAGAAAGTCTGCAGTTGGCAATGGCCTTGTGTGTGTGTTCAGGCCAGTAACAGCTGTGCTTGGTTAGTGGGCATACTGGGCAGGCTTTGGAGTACAGACTATCTGCAATGGGAAATGGCCACGTGTGTTTGTGTTCAGGCCAGTAACAGCTGCACTTGGTTAGTGGGCATACTGAGCAGGCTTGGGAGTGCAGACTGTCTGCAGTGGGCATTGGCCATGTGTGTGTGTTCAGGCCATTAACAGCTGTGCTTGGTTAGTGGGCATAATGGGCAGGCTTGTGAGTGCAGACTATCTGCAATGGGCAATGGCCATGTGTGTGTGTGTTCAGGCCAGTAACAGCTGCACTTGGTTAGTGGGCATACTGGGCAGGCTTGGGAGTGCAGACTATCTGCAGTTGGCAATGGCCATGTGTGTGTGTGTTCAGGCCAGTAACAGCTGTGCTTGGTTAGTGGGCATACTGGGCAGGCTTGGGAGTGCAGACTATCTGCAATGGGCAATGGCCATGTGCGTGTGTGTTCAGGCCAGTAACAGCTGCACTTGGTTAGTGGGCATACTGTGCAGGCTTGGGAGTGCAGACTATCTACAGTGGGCAATGGCCATGTGTGTTTGTGTTCAGGCCAGTAACAGATGTGATTGGTTAGTGGGCATAATGGGCAGGATTGGGAGAGCAGACTATTTGCAGTGGGCAATGGCAATGTCTGTGTGTTCAGGGAAGTAACAGCTGTGCTTGGCTAGTGGCCATACTGGGCAGGCTTGGGAGTGCAGACTGTCTGCAGTGGGCAATGGCCATGTGTGTGTGTGTTCATGCCAGTTACAGCTGAACTTGGTTAGGGGATGTACTGGGCAGGCTTGTGAGTGCAGACTATCTGCAGTGGGCAATGGTCATGTGTGTGTGTGTGTTCAGGTCAGTAACAGCTGTGCTTGGTTAGTGGGCATACTGAGCAGGCTTGGGAGTGCAGACTATCTGCAGTGGGCAATGGCCATGTGTGTGTGTCTTCAGACCAGTAACAGCTGTGCTTGGTTAGTGGGCATACTGGGCAGGCTTGGGAGTGCAGACTATCTGCAATGGGCAATGGCCATGTGTGTGTGTGTTCAGGCCAGTAACAGTTGTGCTTGGTTAGTGGGCATACTGGGCAGGCTTGGGAGTGCAGACTATCTGCAATGGGCAATGGCCATGTGTGTGTGTTCAGGCCAGTAACAGCTGCACTTGGTTAGTGGGCATACTGTGCAGGCTAGGGAGTGCAGACTATCTACAGTGGGCAATGGCCATGTGTGTTTGTGTTCAGGCCAGTAACAGATGTGATTGGTTAGTGGGCATAATGTGCAGGATTGGGAGAGCAGACTATTTGCAGTGGGCAATGGCAATGTCTGTGTGTTCAGGGAAGTAACAGCTGTGCTTGGCTAGTGGCCATACTGGACAGGCTTGGGAGTGCAGACTGTCTGCAGTGGGCAATGGCCATGTGTGTGTGTGTTCATGCCAGTTACAGCTGAACATGGTTAGGGGATGTACTGGGCAGGCTTGTGAGTGCAGACTATCTGCAGTGGGCAATGGTCATGTGTGTGTGTGTTCAGGCCAGTAACAGCTGTGCTTGGTTAGTGGGCATACTGTGCAGGCTTGGGAGTGCAGACTATCTGCAGTGGGCAATGGCCATGTGTGTGTGTCTTCAGACCAGTAACAGCTGTGCTTGGTTAGTGGGCATACTGGGCAGGCTTGGGAGTGCAGACTATCTGCAATGGGCAATGGCCAAGTGTGTGTGTGTTCAGGCCAGTAACAGTTGTGCTTGGTTAGTGGGCATACTGGGCAGGCTTGGGAGTGCAGACTATCTGCAATGGGCAATGGCCATGTGTGTGTGTTCAGGCCAGTAACAGCTGCACTTTGGTTAGTGGGCATACTGGGCAGGCTTGGGAGTGCAGACTATCTGCAGTTGGCAATGGCCATGTGTATGTGTTCAGGCCAGTAACAACTGTGCTTGGTTAGTGGGCATACTGGGCAGGCTTGGGAGTGCAGACTATCTGCAATGGGCAATGGTCATGCGTGTTTGTGTTCAGGCCAGTAACAGCTGCACTTGGTTAGTGGGCATACTGGGCAGGCTTGGGAGTGCAGCCAGTAACAGCTGCACTTAGTTAGTGACCATACTGGGCAGGCTTGGGAGTGCAGACTATCTGAAGTGGGCAATGGCCATGTGTGTGAGTGCAGGCCAGTAACAGCTGTGCCTGGCTAGTGGCCATACTGGGCAGGCTTGGGAGTGCAGACTATCTGCAGTGGGCAATGGCCATGTGTGTGTGTGTTCAGGCCAGTAACAGCTGCACTTGGTTAATGGGCATACTGTGCAGGCCTGGGAGTGCAGACTATCTGCAGTGGGCAATGGCCATGTGTGTTTGTGTTCAGGCCAGTAACAGATGTGATTGGTTAGTGGGCATAATGGGCAGGATTGGGAGAGCCGACTATTTGCAGTGGGCAATGGCAATGTGTGTGTGTTCAGGGAAGTAACAGCTGTGCTTGGCTAGTGGCCATACTAGGCAGGCTTGGGAGTGCAGACTGTCTGCAGTGGGCAATGGCCATGTGTGTGTGTGTTCATGCCAGTTACAGCTGAACTTGGTTAGGGGATGTACTGGGCAGGCTTGTGAGTGCAGACTATCTGCAGTGGGCAATGGTCATGTGTGTGTGTGTTCAGGCCAGTAACAGCTGTGCTTGGTTAGTGGGCATACTGGGCAGGCTTGGGAGTGCAGACTGTCTGCAGTGGGCATTGGCCATGTGTGTGTGTTCAGGCCATTAACAGCTGTGCTTGGTTAGTGGGCATACTGGGCAGGCTTTGGAGTGCAGACTATCTGCAATGGGCAATGACCATGTGTGTGTGTGTTCAGGCCAGTAACAGCTGCACCTGGTGAGTGGGCATACTGGGCAGGCTTGGGAGTGCAGACTATCTGCAGTTGGCAATGGCCATGTGTGTGTGTGTTCAGGCCAGAAACAGCTGTGCTTGGTTAGTGGGCATACTGGGCAGGCTTGGGAGTGCAGACTATCTGCAATGGGCAATGGCCATGTGTGTGTATGTGTTCAGGCCAGTAACAGCTGCACTTGGTTAGTGGGCATACTGTGCAGGCTTGGGAGTGCAGACTATCTACAGTGGGCAATGGTCATGTGTGTTTGTGTTCAGGCCAGTAACAGATGTGATTGGTTAGTGGGCATAATGGGCAGGATTGGGAGAGCAGACTATTTGCAGTGGGCAATGGCAATGTCTGTGTGATCAGGGAAGTAACAGCTGTGCTTGGCTAGTGGCCATACTGGGCAGGCTTGGGAGTGCAGACTGTCTGCAGTGGGCAATGGCCATGTGTGCGTGTGTTCATGCCAGTTACAGCTGAACTTGGTTAGGGGATGTACTGGGCAGGCTTGTGAGTGCAGACTATCTGCAGTGGGCAATGGTCATGTGTGTGTGTGTTCAGGCCAGTAACAGCTGTGCTTGGTTAGTGGGCATACTGGGCAGGCTTGGGAGTGCAGACTATCTGCAGTGGGTAATGGCCATGTGTGTGTGTCTTCAGACCAGTAACAGCTGTGCTTGGTTAGTGGGCATACTGGGCAGGCTTGGGAGTGCAGACTATCTGCAATGGGCAATGGCCATGTGTGTGTGTGTTCAGGCCAGTAACAGTTGTGCTTGGTTAGTGGGCATACTGGGCAGGCTTGGGAGTGCAAACTATCTGCAATGGGCAATGGCCATGTGTGTGTGTTCAGGCCAGTAACAGCTGCACTTGGCTACTGGGCATACTGGGCAGGCTTGGGAGTGCAGACTATCTGCAGTGGACAATGGCCATGTGTGTGTGTTCAGATGCAGTAACAGCTACACTTAGTTAGTGGCCATACTGGGCAGGCTTGTGAGTGCAGACTGTCTGCAGTGGGCATTGGCAATGTGTGTGTGTTCAGGCCAGTAACAGCGGTGCTTGGTTAGTGGGCATACTGGGCAGGCTTGGGAGTGCAGACTATCTGCAATGGGCAATGGCCATGTGTGTGTGTGTTCAGGCCAGTAACAGCTGCACTTGGTTAGTGGGCATACTGGGCAGGCTTGGGAGTGCAGACTATCTGCAATGGGCAATGACCATGTGTGTGTGTGTTCAGGCCAGTAACAGCTGCACTTGGTTACTGGGCATTCTGGGCAGGCTTGGGAGTGCAGACTATCTGCAGTTGGCAATGGCCATGTGTGTGTGTGTTCAGGCCAATAACAACTGTGCTTGGTTAGTGGGCATACTGGGCAGGCTTGGGAGTGCAGACTATCTGCAATGGGCAATGGCCATGTGTGTGTGTGTTCAGGCCAGTAACAGCTGCACTTGGTTAGTGGGCATACTGTGCAGGCTTGGGATTGCAGACTATCTACAGTGGGCAATGGCCATGTGTGTTTGTGTTCAGGCTAGTAACAGATGTGATTGGTTAGTGGGCATAATGGGCAGGTTTGGGAGAGCAGACTATTTGCAGTGGGCAGTGGCAATGTGTGTGTGTTCAGGGAAGTAACAGCTGTGCTTGGCTAGTGGCCATACTGGGCAGGCTTGGGAGTGCAGACTATCTGCAGTGGGCAATGGCCATGGTTGTGAGTGCAGGCCAGCAACAGCTGTGCTTGGCTAGTGGGCATACTGGGCAGGCTTTGTAGTGCAGACTCTCTGCAATGGGCAAAGGCCATGTGTGTGTTCAGGCCAGTAACAGCTGCACTTGGTTAGTGGGCATACTGGGCAGACTTGGTAGTGCAGACTATCTGCAGTGGGCAATGGTCATGTGCATTTGCGTTCAGGCCAGTAACAGCTGTGATTTGTTAGTGGGCATAATGGGCAGGATTGGGAGTGCAGCCTATTTGCAGTGGGCAATGGCAATGTGTGTGTGTTCAGGGAAGTAACAGGTGCGTTTAGTTAGTGGGCATACTGGGCAGGCTTGTGAGTGCCGACTATCTGCAGTGGGCAAAGGCCATGTGTGTGTGTGTTTGTGTTCAGGCCAGTAACAGCTGTGCTTGGTTAGTGGGCATACTGGGAAGGCTTGGGAGTGCAGACTATCTGCAATGGGCAATAGCCATGTGTGTTTGTGTTCAGGCCAGTAACAGCTGTGCTTGGTTATTGGGCATACTGGGCAGGCTTGGGAGTGCAGACTATCTGCAGTGGGCAATGGCCATGTGTGTTTGTGTTCAGGCCAGTAACAGCTGTGCTTGGTTATTGGGCATACTGAGCTTTCCTGGGAGTGCAGACTATCTGCAATGGTCATGGGTGTGTGTTCAGGCCGGTAAGAGCTGTGCTTGGTTAGTGGGCATACTGGGCAGGCTTGGGAGTGCAGACTATCTGCAATGGGCAATGGCCATGCGTGTTTGTGTTCAGGCCAGTAACAACTGTGCTTGGTTAGTGGGCATACTGGGCAGGCTTGGGTGTGCAGACTATCTGCAATGGGCAATGGCCATGCGTGTTTGTGTTCAGGCCAGTAACAACTGTGCTTGGTTAGTGGGCATACTGGGCAGGCTTGGGAGTGCAGACTATCTGCAATGGGCAAAGGCCATGTGTGTGTGTTCAGATGCAGTAACAGCTACACTTAGTTAGTGGCCATACTGGGCAGGCTTGTGAGTGCAGACTGTCTGCAGTGGGCATTGGCCATGTGTGTGTTTTCAGGCCAGTAACAGCTGTGCTTGGTTAGTGGGCATACTGGGCAGGCTTGTGAGTGCAGACTGCCTGAAGTGGGCATTGGCCATGTGTGTGTTTTCAGGCCAGTAACAGCTGTGCTTGGTTAGTGGGCATACTGGGCAGGCTTTGGAGTGCAGACTATCTGCAATGGGCAATGACCATGTGTGTGTGTGTTCAGGCCAGTAACAGCTGCACTTGGTTAGTGGGCATACTGGGCAGGCTTGGGAGTGCAGACTATCTGCAGTTGGCAATGGCCATGTGTGTGTGTGTTCAGGCCAGAAACAGCTGTGCTTGGTTAGTGGGCATACTGGGCAGGCTTGGGAGTGCAGACTATCTGCAATGGGCAATGGCCATGCGTGTTTGTGTTCAGGCCAGTAACAGCTGCACTTGGTTAGTGGGCATACTGGGCAGGCTTGGGAGTGCAGCCAGTAACAGCTGCACTTAGTTAGTGACCATACTGGGCAGGCTTGGGAGTGCAGACTATCTGAAGTGGGCAATGGCCATGTGTGTGAGTGCAGGCCAGTAACAGCTGTGCTTGGCTAGTGGCCATACTGGGCAGGCTTGGGAGTGCAGACTATCTGCAGTGGGCAATGGCCATGTGTGTGTGTGTTCAGGCCAGTAACAGCTAAACTTGGTTAGTGGGCATACTGTGCAGGGTTGGGAGTGCAGACTATCTACAGTGGGCAATGGCCATGTGTGTTTGTGTTCAGGGAAGTAACAGCTGTGCTTGGCTAGTGGCCATACTGGGCAGGCTTGGGAGTGCAGACTATCTGCAATGGGCAAAGGCCATGTGTGTGTGTTCAGGCCAGTAACAGCTGCACTTGGTTAGTGGGCATACTGGGCAGGCTTGGGAGTGCAGACTATCTGCAGTGGGCAATGGTCATGTGTGTTTGCGTTCAGGCCAGTAACACTTGTGATTGGTTAGTGGGCATAATGGGCAGGATTGGGAGTGCAGCCTATTTGCAGTGGGCAATGGCAATGTGTGTGTTTTCAGGGAAGTAACAGGTGCGCTTAGTTAGTGGGCATACTGGGCAGGCTTGTGAGTGCCGATTATCTGCAGTTGGCAATGGTCATGTGTGCGTGTGCGTGTTCAGGCCAGTAACAGCTGTGATTGGTTAGTGGGCATAACGGGCAGGATTGGGAGTGCAGACTATTTGCAGTGGGCAATGGCAATGTGTGTGTGTTCAGGGTAGTAACAGCTGCGCTTAGTTAGTGGGCATACTGGGCAGGCTTGGGAATGCAGACTAGCTGCAGTGGGCAATGGCCATGTGTGATTGTGTTCAGGTCAGTAACTGCTGTGCTTGGTTAGTGGGCATACTGGGAAGGCTTGGGAGTGCAGACTATCTGCAATGGGCAATGGACATGTGTGTTTGTGTTCAGGCCAGTAACAGCTGTGCTTGGTTATTGGGCATACTGGGCAGGCTTGGGAATGCAGACTATCTGCAGTGAGCAATGGCCATGTGTGTGTGTGTTCAGGCCAGTAACAGCTGCACTTGGTTAGTGGGCATACTGGGCAGGCTTGGGAGTGCAGACAGTCTGCAGTTGGCAATGGCCATGTGTGTGTGTTCAGGCCAGTAACAGCTGTGCTTGGTTAGTGGGCATACTGGGCAGGCTTTGGAGTGCAGACTATCTGCAATGGGCAATGGCCACGTGTGTGTGTGTTCAGGCCAGTAACAGCTGTACTTGGTTAGTGTGCATACTGGGCAGGCTTGGGAGTGCAGACTATCTGCAATGGGCAATGGCCATGTGTGTGTGTTCAGGCCAGTAACAGCTGTGCTTGGTTAGTGGGCATACTGGTCAGGCTTGGGAGTGCAGACTATCTGCAATGGGCAATGGTCATGCGTGTTTGTGTTCAGGCCAGTAACAGCTGCGCTTGGTTAGTGGGCATACTGGGCAGACTTGGGAGTGCAGCCAGTAACAGCTGCACTTAGTTAGTGACCATACTGGGCAGGCTTGGGAGTGTAGACTATCTGAAGTGGGCAATGGCCATGTGTGTGAGTGCAGGCCAGTAACAGCTGTGCTTGGCTAGTGGCCATACTGGGCAGGCTTGGGAGTGCAGACTATCTGCAGTGGGCAATGGCCATGTGTGTGTGTGTTCAGGCCAGTAACAGCTGCACTTGGTTAGTGGGCATACTGTGCAGGCCTGGGAGTGCAGACTATCTGCAGTGGGCAATGGCCATGTGCGTTTGTGGTCAGGCCAGTAACAGATGTGATTGGTTAGTGGGCATAATGGGCAGGATTGGGAGAGCAGACTATTTGCAGTGGGCAATGGCAATGTGTGTGTGTTCAGGGAAGTAACAGCTGTGCTTGGCTAGTGGCCATACTGGGCAGGCTTGGGAGTGCAGACTGTCTGCAGTGGGCAATGGCCATGTGTGTGTGTGTTCAGGCCAGTACCAGCTGAGCTTGGTTAGTGGGCATACTGGGCAGGCTTGGGAGTGCAGACTATCTGCAGTGGGCAATGGCCATGTGTGTGTGTGTTCAGGCCAGTAACAGCTTTGCTTGGTTAGTGGGCATACTGGGCAGGCTTGGGAGTGCAGACTATCTGCAATGGGCAATGGCCATGTGTGTGTGTGTTCAGGCCAGTAACAGCTGTGCTTGGTTAGTGGGAATACTGGGCAAGCTTGGGAGTGCAGACTATCTGCAATGGGCAATGGCCATGTGTGTGTGTTCAGGCCAGTAACAGCTGCACTTGGTTAGTGGGTATACTGGGCAGGCTTGGGAGTGCAGACTATCTGCAATGGGCAATGGCCATGTGTGTGTGTGTTCAGGCCAGTAACAGCTGCACTTGGTTAGTGGGCATACTGGGCAGGCTTGGGAGTGCAGACTATCTGCAGTGGGCAATGGTCATGTGTGTTTGCGTTCAGGACAGTAACAGCTGTGATTGGTTAGTGGGCATAATGGGCAGGATTGGGAGTGCAGCCTATTTTCAGTGGGCAATGGCAATGTGTGTGTGTTCAGGGAAGTAACAGGTGCGCTTAGTTAGTGGGCATACTGGGCAGGCTTGTGAGTGCCGATTATCTGCAGTGGGCAATGGCCATGTGTGTGTGTGCGTGTTCAGGCCAGTAACAGCTGCACTTAGTTAGTGCCGATACTGGGCAGGCTTGTGAGTGCAGACTGTCTGCAGTGGGCATTGGCCATGTGTGTGTGTTCAGGCCAGTAACAGCTGCACTTGGTTAGTGGGTATACTGGGCAGGCTTGGGAGTGCAGACTATCTGCAATGGGCAATGGCCATGTGTGTGTGTGTTCAGGCCAGTAACAGCTGCACTTGGTTAGTGGGCATACTGGGCAGGCTTGGTAGTGCAGACTATCTGCAGTGGGCAATGGTCATGTGTGTTTGCGTTCAGGCCAGTAACAGCTGTGATTGGTTAGTGGGCATAATGGGCAGGATTGGGAGTGCAGCCTATTTGCAGTGGGCAATGGCAATGTGTGTGTGTTCAGGGAAGTAACAGGTGCGCTTAGTTAGTGGGCATACTGGGCATGCTTGTGAGTGCCGATTATCTGCAGTGGGCAATGGCCATGTGTGTGTGTGCGTGTTCAGGCCAGTAGCAGCTGTGATTGGTTAGTGGGCATAACAGGCAGGATTGGGAGCGCAGACTATTTGCAGTGGGCAATGGCAATGTGTGTGTGTTCAGGGTAGTAACAGCTGTGCTTGGTTAGTGGGCATACTGGGAAGGCTTGGGAGTGCATACTATCTGCAATGGGCAATGGACATGTGTGTTTGTGTTCAGGCCAGTAACAGCTGTGCTTGGTTATTGGGCATACTGGGCAGGCTTGGGAATGCAGACTATCTGCAGTGAGCAATGGCCATGTGTGTGTGTGTTCAGGCTAGTAACAGCTGCACTTGGTTAGTGGGCATACTGGGCAGGCTTGAGAGTGCAGACTATCTGCAGTGGACAATGGCCATGTGTGTGTGTTCAGATGCAGTAACAGCTGCACTTAGTTAGTGGCCATACTGGGCAGACTTGTGAGTTCAGACTGTCTGCAGTGGGCATTGGCCATGTGTGTGTGTTCAGACCAGTAACAGCTGTGCTTGGTTAGTGGGTATACTGGGCAGGCTTGGGAGTGCAGACTATCTGCAATGGGCAATGGCCATGTGTGTGTGTGTTCAGGCCAGTAACAGCTGCACTTGGTTAGTGGGCATACTGGGCAGGCTTGGGAGTGCAGACAGTCTGCAGTTGGCAATGGCCATGTGTGTGTGTTCAGGCCAGTAACAGCTGTGCTTGGTTAGTGGGCATACTGGGCAGGCTTTGGAGTGCAGACTATCTGCAATGGGCAATGGCCACGTGTGTGTGTGTTCAGGCCAGTAACAGCTGTACTTGGTTAGTGGGCATACTGGGCAGGCTTGGGAGTGCAGACTATCTGCAATGGGCAATGGTCATGTGTGTTTGTGTTCAGGCCAGTAACAGCTGCACCTGGTTAGTGGGCATACTGGGCAGGCATGGGAGTGCAGCCAGTAACAGCTGCACTTAGTTAGTGACCATACTGGGCAGGCTTGGGAGTGCAGACTATCTGAAGTGGGCAATGGCCATGTGTGTGAGTGCAGGCCAGTAACAGCTGTGCTTGGCTAGTGGCCATACTGGGCAGGCTTGGGAGTGCAGACTATCTGCAGTGGGCAATGGCTATGTGTGTGTGTGTTCAGGCCAGTAACAGATGCACTTGGTTAGTGGGCATACTGTGCAGGCCTGGGAGTGCAGACTATCTGCAGTGGGCAATGGCCATGTGCGTTTGTGTTCAGGCCAGTAACAGATGTGATTGGTTAGTGGGCATAATGGGCAGGATTGGGAGAGCAGACTATTTGCAGTGGGCAATGGCAATGTGTGTGTGTTCAGGGAAGTAACAGCTGTGCTTGGCTAGTGGCCATACTGGGCAGGCTTGGGAGTGCAGACTGTCTGCAGTGGGCAATGGCCATGTGTGTGTGTGTTCAGGGCAGTAACAGCTGTGCTTGGTTAGTGGGCATACTGGGCAGGCTTGGAAGTGCAGACTATCTGCAGTGGGCAATGGCCATGTGTGTGTGTGTTCAGGCCAGTAACAGCTGCACTTGGTTAGTGGGCATACTGGGCAGGCTTGGGAGTGCAGACTGTCTGCAGTTGGCAATGGCCATGTGTGTGTGTGTTCAGGCCAGTAACAGCTGTGCTTGGTTAGTGGGCATACTGGGCAGGCTTGGGAGTGCAGACTATCTGCAGTGGGCAATGGCCATATGTGTGTGTCTTCAGACCAGTAACAGCTGTGCTTGGTTAGTGGGCATACTGGGCAGGCTTGGGAGTGCAGACTATCTGCAATGGGCAATGGCCATGTGTGTGTGTGTTCAGGCCAGTAACAGATGTGCTTGGTTAGTGGGAATACTGGGCAAGCTTGGGAGTGCAGACTATCTGCAATGGGCAATGGCCATGTGTGTGTGTTCAGGCCAGTAACAGCTGCACTTGGTTAGTGGGCATACTGGGCAGGCTTGGGAGTGCAGACTATCTGCAGTGGACAATGGCCATGTGTGTGTGTTCAGATGCAGTAACAGCTACACTTAGTTAGTGGCCATACTGGGCAGGCTTGTGAGTGCAGACTGTCTGCAGTGGGCATTGGCCATGTGTGTGTTCAGGCCAGTAACAGCTGTGCTTGGTTAGTGGGCATACTGGGCAGGCTTGGGAGTGCAGACTATCTGCAATGTGCAATGGCCATGTGTGTGTGTGTTCAGGCCAGTAACAGCTGCACTTGGTTAGTGGGCATACTGGGCAGGCTTGGGAGTGCAGACTATCTGCAGTTGGCAATGGCCATGTGTGTGTGTTCAGGCCAGTAACAGCTGTGCTTGGTTAGTGGGCATACTGGGCAGGCTTGGGAGTGCAGACTATCTGCAATGGGCAATGGTCATGCGTGTTTGTGTTCAGGCCAGTAACAGCTGCACTTGGTTAGTGGGCATACTGGGCAGGCTTGGGAGTGCAGCCAGTAACAGCTGCACTTAGTTAGTGACCATACTGGGCAGGCTTGGGAGTGCAGACTATCTGAAGTGGGCAATGGCCATGTGTGTGAGTGCAGGCCAGTAACAGCTGTGCTTGGCTAGTGGCCATACTTGGCAGGCTTGGGAGTGCAGACTATCTGCAGTGGGCAATGGCCATGTGTGTGTGTGTTCAGGCCAGTAACAGCTGCACTTGGTTAATGGGCATACTGGGCAGGCCTGGGAGTGCAGACTATCTGCAGTGGGCAATGGCCATGTGTGTTTGTGTTCAGACCAGTAACAGCTGTGCTTGGTTAGTGGGCATACTGGGCAGGCTTGGGAGTGCAGACTATCTGCAGTTGGCAATGGCCATGTGTGTGTGTTCAGTCCAGTAACAGCTGCGCTTGGTTAGTGGGCATACTGGGCAGGCTTGGGAGTGCAGACTATCTGCAATGGGCAATGGTTATGCGTGTTTGTGTTCAGGCCAGTAACAGCTGCACTTGGTTAGTGGGCATACTGGGCAGGCTTAGGAGTGCAGAAAGTCTGCAGTTGGCAATGGCCATGTGTGTGTGTTCAGGCCAGTAACAGCTGTGCTTGGTTAGTGGGCATACTGGGCAGGCTTTGGAGTACAGACTATCTGCAATGGGAAATGGCCACGTGTGTTTGTGTTCAGGCCAGTAACAGCTGCACTTGGTTAGTGGGCATACTGAGCAGGCTTGTGAGTGCAGACTGTCTGCAGTGGGCATTGGCCATGTGTGTGTGTTCAGGCCATTAACAGCTGTGCTTGGTTAGTGGGCATGGGCAGGCTTGTGAGTGCAGACTATCTGCAATGGGCAATGGCCATGTGTGTGTGTGTTCAGGCCAGTAACAGCTGCACTTGGTTAGTGGGCATACTGGGCAGGCTTGGGAGTGCAGACTATCTGCAGTTGGCAATGGCCATGTGTGTGTGTGTTCAGGCCAGTAACAGCTGTGCTTGGTTAGTGGGCATACTGGGCAGGCTTGGGAGTGCAGACTATCTGCAATGGGCAATGGCCATGTGCGTGTGTGTTCAGGCCAGTAACAGCTGCACTTGGTTAGTGGGCATACTGTGCAGGCTTGGGAGTGCAGACTATCTACAGTGGGCAATGGCCATGTGTGTTTGTGTTCAGGCCAGTAACAGATGTGATTGGTTAGTGGGCATAATGGGCAGGATTGGGAGAGCAGACTATTTGCAGTGGGCAATGGCAATGTCTGTGTGTTCAGGGAAGTAACAGCTGTGCTTGGCTAGTGGCCATACTGGGCAGGCTTGGGAATGCAGACTGTCTGCAGTGGGCAATGGCCATGTGTGTGTGTGTTCATGCCAGTTACAGCTGAACTTGGTTAGGGGATGTACTGGGCAGGCTTGTGAGTGCAGACTATCTGCAGTGGGCAATGGTCATGTGTGTGTGTGTGTTCAGGTCAGTAACAGCTGTGCTTGGTTAGTGGGCATACTGAGCAGGCTTGGGAGTGCAGACTATCTGCAGTGGGCAATGGCCATGTGTGTGTGTCTTCAGACCAGTAACAGCTGTGCTTGGTTAGTGGGCATACTGGGCAGGCTTGGGAGTGCAGACTATCTGCAATGGGCAATGGCCATGTGTGTGTGTGTTCAGGCCAGTAACAGTTGTGCTTGGTTAGTGGGCATACTGGGCAGGCTTGGGAGTGCAGACTATCTGCAATGGGCAATGGCCATGTGTGTGTGTTCAGGCCAGTAACAGCTGCACTTGGTTAGTGGGCATACTGTGCAGGCTAGGGAGTGCAGACTATCTACAGTGGGCAATGGCCATGTGTGTTTGTGTTCAGGCCAGTAAAAGATGTGATTGGTTAGTGGGCATAATGGGCAGGATTGGGAGAGCAGACTATTTGCAGTGGGCAATGGCAATGTCTGTGTGTTCAGGGAAGTAACAGCTGTGCTTGGCTAGTGGCCATACTGGGCAGGCTTGGGAGTGCAGACTGTCTGCAGTGGGCAATGGCCATGTGTGTGTGTGTTCATGCCAGTTACAGCTGAACGTGGTTAGGGGATGTACTGGGCAGGCTTGTGAGTGCAGACTATCTGCAGTGGGCAATGGTCATGTGTGTGTGTGTGTGTTCAGGCCAGTAACAGCTGTGCTTGGTTAGTGGGCATACTGTGCAGGCTTGGGAGTGCAGACTATCTGCAGTGGGCAATGGCCATGTGTGTGTGTCTTCAGACCAGTAACAGCTGTGCTTGGTTAGTGGGCATACTGGGCAGGCTTGGGAGTGCAGACTATCTGCAATGGGCAATGGCCATGTGTGTGTGTGTTCAGGCCAGTAACAGTTGTGCTTGGTTAGTGGGCATACTGGGCAGGCTTGGGAGTGCAGACTATCTGCAATGGGCAATGGCCATGTGTGTGTGTTCAGGCCAGTAACAGCTGCACTTGGTTAGTGGGCATACTGGGCAGGCTTGGGAGTGCAGACTATCTGCAGTTGGCAATGGCCATGTGTATGTGTTCAGGCCAGTAACAACTGTGCTTGGTTAGTGGGCATACTGGGCAGGCTTGGGAGTGCAGACTATCTGCAATGGGCAATGGTCATGCGTGTTTGTGTTCAGGCCAGTAACAGCTGCACTTGGTTAGTGGGCATACTGGGCAGGCTTGGGAGTGCAGCCAGTAACAGCTGCACTTAGTTAGTGACCATACTGGGCAGGCTTGGGAGTGCAGACTATCTGAAGTGGGCAATGGCCATGTGTGTGAGTGCAGGCCAGTAACAGCTGTGCCTGGCTAGTGGCCATACTGGGCAGGCTTGGGAGTGCAGACTATCTGCAGTGGGCAATGGCCATGTGTGTTTGTGTTCAGGCCAGTAACAGCTGCACTTGGTTAATGGGCATACTGTGCAGGCCTGGGAGTGCAGACTATCTGCAGTGGGCAATGGCCATGTGTGTTTGTGTTCAGGCCAGTAACAGATGTGATTGGTTAGTGGGCATAATGGGCAGGATTGGGAGAGCCGACTATTTGCAGTGGGCAATGGCAATGTGTGTGTGTTCAGGGAAGTAACAGCTGTGCTTGGCTAGTGGCCATACTAGGCAGGCGTGGGAGTGCAGACTGTCTGCAGTGGGCAATGGCCATGTGTGTGTGTGTTCATGCCAGTTACAGCTGAACTTGGTTAGGAGATGTACTGGGCAGGCTTGTGAGTGCAGACTATCTGCAGTGGGCAATGGTCATGTGTGTGTGTGTTCAGGCCAGTAACAGCTGTGCTTGGTTAGTGGGCATACTGGGCAGGCTTGGGAGTGCAGACTGTCTGCAGTGGGCATTGGCCATGTGTGTGTGTTCAGGCCATTAACAGCTGTGCTTGGTTAGTGGGCATACTGGGAAGGCTTGTGAGTGCAGACTATCTGCAAAGGGCAATGGCCATGTGTGTGTGTGTTCAGGCCAGTAACAGCTGCACTTGGTTAGTGGGCATACTGGGCAGGCTTGGGAGTGCAGACTATCTGCAGTTGGCAATGGCCATGTGTGTGTGTTCAGGCCAGTAACAGCTGTGCTTGGTTAGTGGGCATACTGGGCAGGCTTTGGAGTGCAGACTATCTGCAATGGGCAATGACCATGTGTGTGTGTGTTCAGGCCAGTAACAGCTGCACCTGGTGAGTGGGCATACTGGGCAGGCTTGGGAGTGCAGACTATCTGCAGTTGGCAATGGCCATGTGTGTGTGTGTGTTCAGGCCAGAAACAGCTGTGCTTGGTTAGTGGGCATACTGGGCAGGCTTGGGAGTGCAGACTATCTGCAATGGGCAATGGCCATGTGTGTGTATGTGTTCAGGCCAGTAACAGCTGCACTTGGTTAGTGGGCATACTGTGCAGGCTTGGGAGTGCAGACTATCTACAGTGGGCAATGGTCATGTGTGTTTGTGTTCAGGCCAGTAACAGATGTGATTGGTTAGTGGGCATAATGGGCAGGATTGGGAGAGCAGACTATTTGCAGTGGGCAATGGCAATGTCTGTGTGATCAGGGAAGTAACAGCTGTGCTTGGCTAGTGGCCATACTGGGCAGGCTTGGGAGTGCAGACTGTCTGCAGTGGGCAATGGCCATGTGTGCGTGTGTTCATGCCAGTTACAGCTGAACTTGGTTAGGGGATGTACTGGGCAGGCTTGTGAGTGCAGACTATCTGCAGTGGGCAATGGTCATGTGTGTGTGTGTTCAGGCCAGTAACAGCTGTGCTTGGTTAGTGGGCATACTGGGCAGGCTTGGGAGTGCAGACTATCTGCAGTGGGTAATGGCCATGTGTGTGTGTCTTCAGACCAGTAACAGCTGTGCTTGGTTAGTGGGCATACTGGGCAGGCTTGGGAGTGCAGACTATCTGCAATGGGCAATGGCCATGTGTGTGTGTGTTCAGGCCAGTAACAGTTGTGCTTGGTTAGTGGGCATACTGGGCAGGCTTGGGAGTGCAAACTATCTGCAATGGGCAATGGCCATGTGTGTGTGTTCAGGCCAGTAACAGCTGCACTTGGCTACTGGGCATACTGGGCAGGCTTGGGAGTGCAGACTATCTGCAGTGGACAATGGCCATGTGTGTGTGTTCAGATGCAGTAACAGCTACACTTAGTTAGTGGCCATACTGGGCAGGCTTGTGAGTGCAGACTGTCTGCAGTGGGCATTGGCCATGTGTGTGTGTTCAGGCCAGTAACAGCTGTGCTTGGTTAGTGGGCATACTGGGCAGGCTTGGGAGTGCAGACTATCTGCAATGGGCAATGGCCATGTGTGTGTGTGTTCAGGCCAGTAACAGCTGCACTTGGTTAGTGGGCATACTGGGCAGGCTTGGGAGTGCAGACTATCTGCAATGGGCAATGACCATGTGTGTGTGTGTTCAGGCCAGTAACAGCTGCACTTGGTTACTGGGCATTCTGGGCAGGCTTGGGAGTGCAGAATATCTGCAGTTGGCAATGGCCATGTGTGTGTGTGTTCAGGCCAGTAACAACTGTGCTTGGTTAGTGGGCATACTGGGCAGGCTTGGGAGTGCAGACTATCTGCAATGGGCAATGGCCATGTGTGTGTGTGTTCAAGCCAGTAACAGCTGCACTTGGTTAGTGGGCATACTGTGCAGGCTTGGGATTGCAGACTATCTACAGTGGGCAATGGCCATGTGTGTTTGTGTTCAGGCCAGTAACAGATGTGATTGGTTAGTGGGCATAATGGGCAGGTTTGGGAGAGCAGACTATTTGCAGTGGGCAGTGGCAATGTGTGTGTGTTCAGGGAAGTAACAGCTGTGCTTGGCTAGTGGCCATACTGGGCAGGCTTGGGAGTGCAGACTATCTGCAGTGGGCAATGGCCATGGTTGTGAGTGCAGGCCAGCAACAGCTGTGCTTGGCTAGTGGGCATACTGGGCAGGCTTGGTAGTGCAGACTATCTGCAATGGGCAAAGGCCATGTGTGTGTTCAGGCCAGTAACAGCTGCACTTGGTTAGTGGGCATACTGGGCAGACTTGGGAGTGCAGACTATCTGCAGTGGGCAATGGTCATGTGCATTTGCGTTCAGGCCAGCAACAGCTGTGATTTGTTAGTGGGCATAATGGGCAGGATTGGGAGTGCAGCCTATTTGCAGTGGGAAATGGCAATGTCTGTGTGTTCAGGGAAGTAACAGGTGCGCTTAGTTAGTGGGCATACTGGGCAGGCTTGTGAGTGCCGATTATCTGCAGTGGGCAAAGGCCATGTGTGTGTGTGTTTGTGTTCAGGCCAGTAACAGCTGTGCTTGGTTAGTGGGCATACTGGGAAGGCTTGGGAGTGCAGACTATCTGCAATGGGCAATGGCCATGTGTGTTTGTGTTCAGGCCAGTAACAGCTGTGCTTGGTTATTGGGCATACTGGGCACGCTTGGGAGTGCAGACTATCTGCAGTGGGCAATGGCCATGTGTGTTTGTGTTCAGGCCAGTAACAGCTGTGCTTGGTTATTGGGCATACTGAGCTTTCCTGGGAGTGCAGACTATCTGCAATGGTCATGGGTGTGTGTTCAGGCCGGTAAGAGCTGTGCTTGGTTAGTGGGCATACTGGGCATGTTTGGGAGTGCAGGCTATCTGCAGTGGGCAATAGCCATGTGTGTCTTTGTGTTCAGGCCAGTAACAGCTGCGCTTGCCACCCAATCATCTTCACTCGGGCCTTTAACAAGTACGTCTAGTAATGGTCTATTGATGAGGCGCAGTGCAGGAAGCAGACACATGTGTACAGTGCACCCCATGTACCTGCCGCTCTCCCCAGGCATCATGTGGGTACTGCTAAGAGCTTTTGACTGAGGTAGATCATAATTTTAAAGCAGAGCTTTCCAAATGCATCGGGGCTAGCAGACAGCATGGCCCTAGAGCTCATGCTGTGCCTGTTCTTTGCAAGTAAAGCGTGCACTGTCACTGTCTCTGCTGTGCAAGTTGTCTGTTGGGGGAGCTTGCCCTGGCTCTGGCCATGCTGCAACCGTATTATTTAGGTGGGAAATCTGCCCTGGCCTTGCTCATGCTGTACCTGTGCTAGTGTGTGAGGGAAGCTTGCACTGATCCTGTTTGTTGTGCCATAAACGTACCAAACATTTCCTGCTTACAGCTGCTCTGTCAATGCTGTATCTGTCAGTGCTGTACGTGTGCACATTTGTGAGGGAAACCTACACTTGCACTGGTTTGCTGTGCCAGTACCCATTTTACAGGACATGCACTGACCCTGGCAATGCTGTATCTGTGAGGGAAGCTGCTCTGGCCCTTCCCATGCTGTACGTGTACCCACATGTGAGGGAAACATGTACTGGACTTGTCCATGCTCTACATGTACCCACATGTGAGGGAAACATGTACTGGACTTGTCCATGCTGTACTTGTACCCGCATGTGAGGGAAATATGTACTGGACTTGTCCATGATGTACGTGTACCCGCATGTGAGGGAAACATGTACTGGACTTGTCCATGCTGTACTTGTACCCGCATGTGAGGGAAATATGTACTGGACTTGTCCATGATGTACGTGTACCCGCATGTGAGGGAAACATGTACTGGACTTGTCCATGCTCTACATGTACCCGCATGTGAGGGAAACATGCACTGGACTTGTCCATGCTGTACTTGTACCCGCATGTGAGGGAACCATACACTGGACTTGTCCATGATGTACGTGTGCCCACATGTGAGGGAAACATGTACTGGACTTGTAAATGCTGTACGTGTACCCGCATGTGAGGGAAACATGCACTGGACTTGTCCATGCTCTACTTGTACCCGCATGTGAGGGAAACATGCACTGGACTTGTCCATGCTCTACTTGTACCCGCATGTGAGGGAAACATGCACTGGACTTGTCCATGCTGTACGTGTGCCCACATGTGAGGGAAACATGTACTGGACTTGTAAATGCTGTACGTGTACCCGCATGTGAGGGAAACATGCACTGGACTTGTCCATGCTCTACTTGTACCCGCATGTGAGGGAAACATGCACTGGACTTGTCCATGCTCTACTTGTACCCGCATGTGAGGGAAACATGCACTGGACTTGTCCATGCTGTACTGGTACCCACATGAGAGGGAAACATGCACTGCCCACTTCATACCTATACCTTTTTGTGAGGGATGTTTGCATTGGTTTAATAATGTTGGCGGCTTCCACTTGACCATGCTGAACTGCTTGTGAGAGAAGCCTGCTCTTGTATACATGCTGTGTGTGATGGAATGCTGCACTAGCTCTATGTATGTATGTATGTATGTATATTTGGTTGTTAGGGAAGACCGTAGTGATCATGTCATGTGAACCATCCAAGGTGGGGGCCAGGGGGATATCTTTTTTTTTTAGCAATCCACGATGGAGCAGGATTAATTAGAGCTGCCATTACCTTTGTTTCTGGCTGACGCACCTGTTATGCCTGGAAGATCATTAACACACGTTATCATCTCGGAAACATCTTGACCCATCGGTGATCAATAGCCCAGGCCTGGAACGCCTCTTCCAAGGAGTCCTACCTGTAGAATGGGCCCCGGAGGCGCCATTACAGTAATGGGCAACGCCCACAGACTCGCTGCGGTGCCAGTCAGCGCTTCTCTTTCATGATCATTCATTAAGGATGCGCTTCCCATTTACTCTGCGTTCTGCTTATGGCCTGTGTAATGCCTCTAGCAACACGTGTGCACAGGCGCGTTATAAATGACATATCATATCCTATTTTACCAATCGCCATTGCATTGCTCGCTTTAATGTTTGAGCCAACCTTCCGTTCGAGCGCCATACCCGAAGCAAAGGCTGAAGCTGCAGGGTGTAAGGGTTCTCACGGGGAAACCCCAAAATATTAGTTTAAAAATTCCTCTAGCAATTGATCAGAGTGTAAAGGAACGTGTGCCTTGAAGGCTCCCTTGGCATCCATGCAATGCCCTTCTCTTATTCCCTCACAGAGGAGCCCGCCTGGTGGCATCTCAATGAAGACCTGCCATCATTTGCCCAGGTTTCCATTAGTTAACTCTCTGTTGGGCATTAGGGCGATGGGGCCTAGAAGGAGCAAAGAGGCAGTACGAGGGCAGGTTATACAGAGAATGGAAACAAGCCAGACCGTTGGACATTGGCTTGGGTGAGAGCTTGACCCCAAATCATGGAACATTAGCAATAGAACGGCGAGCAATCCGGTCCCACCTTTTCTCAAGGGATGAAAGGAGGTTCCTCCGCCTTCCCAGCACGCTGACCCATCCAGGTCTTCAGCCCATTCTCTAAGCTCTAGTTACATACGGCCTCATCATGAGTTTGGTGGTAACGCTTAAATGCGGCAGTAGCGCTATTATCGCCACATTTAAAGGTCCGCCAGATCATGGCCTTGGCGGATTTCCCCCCAGCTCAGAGCTGGGGGGGAAATCCACTGCAAATTTGCCGATTTTTGGCGCTATTACTGCCGGCGAGAAATCCACCGGCGGTAATAGCGTACATTTTCCCCATTGGGCCCAATGGGGAATGAGGAATTCCCGAATGGTCCCAATGGGCAATGGGCACTAACCGTTCCCGCCAAACCCATGATCCGGCACTAATAGTGCCACAAGGTTTGGCGGTAGGGCTAATAGCGTTGGCGGTAATAGCGCCGGCGTTACCGCCCAACTCGTGGTGAGGCCCATAGTGTTTAAATGCCTTCTAGCTGAGGTTGAGCAATGAGTCCTGTCTCTGGCGGCATGTTGGTGAAGGGTTAACACATGAAGTCGTGGTCACTCGACAAGACACCGGCTCTGGTGGAGTCGCCTTGTTGAGTGGATCTTGGCGTCATACTCCACTGCTTGATCTATTTCAGTGTTGTGGCCAGTACTAGGATGATGTCCAGTCCGTAATGGTGAACTCCATATGTGGAGTGCGCTGTTTGGTGCATGTTTAAAGCAACAGAGCCATCACGTTAGCGCGTGGCTGTGGGGGCTGTTTCAGCTGTTTCCAGCTGGTAGCAGTGGAAGCAGAGCAGCTGGCAGCGGGCTGCAGTGTTGGCATTCCTTTGGAAATCCCATTGGGAATGGCGTAATTGCTCGCCTTTGAAGGCCACCTTATGGCTGCCTGTGAGTTTCACTTGGTCTGTGGGTCTCTTTCTTGCCTCTATAATCCTGGTCCTTAGATCTGGACCAGAAGAATCTCAGCCTAGCCTATTGTGTCCCAGTCATTTTCCTATAACCTTGCTTAAGGAAAGGTCAGGGTCGTGTACAATAATAAGCCTGCATGGCTTATAATTTTAGATGGAAAACAGCCCCGCCGGCCTTGGAAGAGCAGACCCCTTCATATGTTGTGATGTATCTTCTCGAGTTATTAAGGGTAGTCCAGTTTTTGCTGCTGAGATAAGTCTGGAAATTTAGCATATTGTGGGGCCTGAGACTAGGCCCAATATAGGAGAACCCTTGACGACTGCTGCTGTTTCTTGGGATTCATCACTTGTTCGAAAATTAACTGAAGTAAACTGCAACAGATATAATGGACATTCATCCACACCCCTTACTCCATTTTTAAGGTACTTGGTACAATAAGCTCTGTGGTTCCTAATACGTTCCTATCCCTTCCATTGCCTGAGTCGCACAGTGACCTGAATGGATTACTGAGTCACTGTACAGAAAATTAATAATTCGAACGAGAATGACGATCCCGAACAGAATCCACCGATTGAGAATTTGGACAATTTACCATAATCTTTCAGGAGGGTGTGAAAGTACTCAGACTTCTCTGATGAACCCAATGTGAGCAAGCAGGTGGGGTTGGAGGCTCTGGATGATACTAACTCTATGGAGAAGACGAGTAACACGATTCTCGGTGTGGACAATGACCGTATGCCTGTGCACAACATGACTATTGGACCTAGTGCAGAATTAGTATCCACCCCGGCTCCTTCTACTTTTAAGGTTTAACATTGGATTCTAAGAGGGCTAGTAAAATTATACTACATAGTTAAGTCAGAAGTAGCTAAAATAACCTGCTACTATGGAAGAAATTAAGGAGATTTTGGCTTACATGTTTCTAAAAGATAATATTGGTGAGAGACATGATCACTCTGAACTAGAACATTTTTAACACTCCCCTCAAAAAAATACCTAAGTACTAATCCTATTAAAGGTGGAGGAAAATAGAAAAGGCACAAATAGGAAAAAGATAGTGCAATTCCATAATTACTCTAAGCAACCTCATACGAAAAACAACAAGCGTGAATTAAGTGTGTTTGGTGCAGCAACAATAGTATTAAAAGGTCAAGGTTCCTGGTACATAAGAATTGTGTGCCAAAACCAATCTTCTAAATTTCAGAAAGCGCTTGAAAACACTCCTCTTTGAATAGCCATGGATTGTGTGATCTGACTCACTTACCGCTCTCTCTTCTTCTGCGTCCTGATGCCTGCGGACTCCGGCGCTATACAAACGGATACATAAAAATAAAATAAAGTAATGGAAGACATAGGGTTTCAATTAACTGAAACAAATAAGAAGCAGGTTGCTAAGATGTTTGGTCCCTGATACCCAATTGAAAGTTAGCATCCAAGATTGGAAGAACAGTAAACATAAGTCAGTGAACAGAACTGATAGAGGTTTGGCCCAAAGTAAAGGTTTGAGAGAGTTCTGGGCATATGAATCTAATCCAGGTGTGTTGGTGATGCCCAATTTCATAGAGATCATGACCGTGTGCGGACTCTGACGTGTGTACAATATCTAATGTCCAGTTTATTAATGTGCTAAACGCAGTAGCCGATAGAAGGGTGAAGTAACTGAGGCACTAGACCATGGTGTCCAGTGAAAAGGGAGTTAGAGTCTAGGGAGTGACTGGCATATGTCTTAATGATAAATGTGACTGTCCTTTAAACCGTGCACACGTGAAACATCAGATGAACCAAATCCATGAGTTAGGAATGGTACACCTTTCTGATACTGATGTTCTGGAGTTATTTGATAATTTTAATAATGGGAATGTTTGTGTATATTTCAAATCAAACTCAATGGCCAATTTGGTTTATAAAAAAAAGCGATAATCTTATTTGGATGGGACTTGATGTATTGTAATCTTCAAGGAAGTCGTTCATGCCTGCAGTGAATGTCTTGCAGAATGATGGGGAGGTAGGGCTGGAGCCAGCAGAAGAGAGCAATTGGATCAGAAAAAAACAGACCAGTAAGAATGTCGAACAGGGTCTGATGCCACAAAACATGTGGACGATGATTGATCATTAATGGCAAAAAATGCTCCTGATAAAATGCAGAATGTTGGCATGGAACATCTCGTCTCTAAAGGTCCGTCGCCATGTGTTTTAAAATAACATGATTGCATTCTTTTGCAGGAAGTTTGGCTGGAGCAAGTAGGATCCACTTTTTGATGCTTTTACTTCCATTATGAACCCAGCTGTAATAAGACTGCAGGGAGGGCTCAGCAGAGGATTCATAGTAGGTGTAAAAAGGAGTTACACAATTGTTATAATGACAAATGTCCTTGATTGTTAAAACACATAAGCCTGTCACGACATTTCTCCTCCAAGGATGGGCAGCACACTGTGATGCTGATACCAGTATATTGTAGGAGTATGGGCTTTGCATTTCAACATTTAGACTCAGCATTTCACATTCACATTTTGAGCGAGGATTTGAACTTCAACTGGGCCCAGGGTGTGAAATTCATTGCTGGATTCAAGAGTGTGAGTCTCAGGCAGAATTACATGGATACCAATGCACAGAGCACATGCTAGAAAAGATCACTTTGCTCCGGGATTATATTTCAATGCACTGAACTGCATGAATATAATACTGAACTAAATCTAACATACTAATGAACCCAATCCCATAATAACATTTAGTACAAATTAGCTCATGAAATAAGCTGCAGGCAGACCGATGAAAATGCACCATGCTCTGAAAATGGGCTGAAAAATGAACTCTAAACATGCACGCTGGATCGGCGCTGTGTGGTAAGCTGAAAAATGTGAAGATCCGTTCTGCTGAAAACATGGCTTTGCTTTCGGAGCAGGAAGTGCAAGAGACATGTTTCTTTTTTTCTCTTCAGCAATGCAATGAGCACAATAAGGAAGGCACAGAGAAAGATTGCGTGATGTGGGTAGGTCTGGCCAAGGGGAGGGGCTCATGATTGACAGGGGCCCTCATTACGACCCAGGCGGTAAGGGGTTTACGCCGGCGTAAACTTCGCCGACCCTTACCGCCTGAGTACGAGTTCCCGTAGCGCCATGGTGATTTTAACGCCTGCTTTTTGCAGGCGTTAAAATCCATGGCGCTAAGGGACCTTGATGTTAATTACGCCACCGTAATTTACGGTGGCGTAATTAACGCCTTCCCCACTCCCATTATGCCCTATGGGGCAAAAATGGGAATGGGGAAGGGTAAATGGGGATTGGGGACTTACCGCCCCGCCAAGGTCGAAATGGGGCGGTAAGTCCGCCAACCACCATGGCGGAGTTGGCAACTTAGCGCCATGGTCCATGGTGCTAATAGCACCATGGTTCTCCGCCAAGGTCGTAATGAGGGCCAGGGTCTTTCATATAAAAGGGTTTTGAGGCAGAGAGGGGGGCATTCCTCTTCGGGAGCTGACGGATGAAGGAGGCAGAAGTGCTGGTTGCTGAGCAGACGGAGTTCAGCGCTTGCAAGCTGCAATTGAAGCTGTCTCTACTCGGGTGACGATCCTGAGAAAAACTGCAGTCTGGAGAATCCTTACCTTGGTTGACTCTGTGCAAGGCAGGCAGAAAGGCTCAGGAACATTACACCACCAAGCTGAGTCAGGAATATCGCCAACAGAGTTAGGTAAATATGAGGTTAATTGAGGTGCTGGTGATGTGAATGATGCATGTAGCACAGGTTAAATAGTTCTGATCATTTTAGGTGCTGCATTAGAGATTTGGATTTAAATGTGTCACTCTGTGTTCAGATTTCTCAAAGTCTTGCTGTTTTTTAAAAGGGTATTTTTCCTGCCAAATTGCACGAGGCCAAGGTCGATTGGCAGAGCTTTACACAGATAGAGCGCTGAAAGCCATTGCAAGAAAAACCTACTTGCACTCTGAAGTACACTGTGGGCATAAGTGTCACTCTGCATAATTCTATTTTAGGATAAAGAACAAATTCAAAAAGGTAATTTAGTCTCATTATATTTATTCTGCATTCAGTCCCTTTGATTTCACATGCATAGAGAGATGTAGACGTGTGGTAAGAAATATTTCATAGCAAAGTAGCCGCAGTGAATTGTTTTATCTATAGAGGCCGAATGAATGAGCTGTATTTCAAATTAATGCTTTACATTTGTTTTAACTCAGCCAAAAAGGCATAATGTGGTATTGTACATAACATGCCACAGGAGGGTATGAGCCATCTATTCAGAGTGTATTAAGGCCAGTATGTGTTTTTGTTTTTAGTGACCCTGGTAAAAATATTTATTAGGCATTATTCTGAAATCAGTCCCACCACTATAAAAAAATGGTACCACGTCCTTTCATCGCAGGATGTTTTTTCGCAGGGTTTTTTACCGCAATTTTTTTTTATTAAAAAAAAAACATTGAATTTTTTAGAAAATGGGGGATTGGGGGTGGAAACCCCCCTAAAAATAATGAAAAAAAGTGATGGGTTTTTTCGTAAAAATAATTGCGGTAAAAAAACCTGCGAAAAAAAACATCCCACGATGAAATGACATGGAACCAAAAAAATACCCAAACAACTTTACCACAATATATTGCCAAGCACTATAAAATACCACCAAATACTGCCATAACAAAATAAATACCATGACGTAATAGATATAACCCCAAAATATATCTAACAATATGATACCACATATAGAAAATGTAATAGTAGACCAGATGTGGAGGCTATTATTTGCATTGTGTATTTCTGAATTGCCTAGCAAAATGAATCTGATGGGTACACTTAGGTCTACCATTTTAAGAAGAATGGAAGGGAATGAGTTGGAGTGCAATCTAACAGATACTGCAGTGAATGTCCAGGAACGGAGATGGGCTCAACGATTCTGTCATTGGCAATTCAATATTTAAAATGTAAGATAGATGGGAGGAAACCCAGAAGATTATACCTGTCCTTTGGGTTCTTCCAGGGCTACACCAGCTTACTTCTTCTTAACATTAGCCTCATACATAAAATACAATAACTAAATATTCAAGATGATTCCAATAGGTAACACTCTACTCTTTCCTTGACTGTAGCAATTGATTTCGAAAAGCAACACTATCTTTGCGGGCAATATGGTGGTTTAACAAGGTGGTATCAAATTAAGTAGTCTTCAAGTAACATTACTAAATATAATCTGCATTTTGAGAACGTTGTCTGAGTTTATTTTTTATTGGTCTTCTGGCCCGGTATTCTTTTCCAACAAAGTTCATGGCATTTATAAATTGTGCAGTTGTTTATTGAAAGGGGGACCAGTGAAAGGCTAAAAATTCAACTATGATGGATTTACAGTACGAAGGAAATGCATTTGCGAGTCAAAATAAGGAGGTTAAAAGCTATTTTTGTTTCTAACAATGTGTTATACCATTCTGCTAAATTGTATGTGACACTTGAATTTAAGAATTGGCCAAAACATTATAGGGGAACGCAAATAAATCATAATGGAGAAGAAATATTGAGGGTTTTTCAACAGAGAGACACAAGGAAATGATGGTTCTCGTTTAACAATAATAACAGCATGTTGATACCGAGCCACACCAACCCGGCAGACCAACGAGTACAGTCTCTATTTCTAGAAGAGACAAATGAGGGGGAAAATAATAAGTATGTTTTCGCTGCTGCTACTGAATCTAAATGGTTGAACCTTTGTGGGGAAGAAACAATGTATGCTGAGTTTGTTTTATCTATTTATTTATTTCATTTATAAAATGCAGAAACAACCCGCAGGCATTGAGGCGCTGTTGCAGGTACAAGTCAAGGAAGGATAGTTTGTCATACAGTTAGCAGATTACATAAATAATGAGAACAATAGAACACTTACATAGACGTGCCATGCCAGCAGGTCAGCAGAGTGCTGATAATATGTACAGGTCTGTGGGAGGAGTGGGAGGGGTTGCACGTTAGGAGAAGAGCTGGGTTTTGAGAGCTTTGTAAAAGATCCAGCAGGATTTCTCAGCCCTACGGGAGATGGGGAGGTTGTTCCAGAGCTTTGCAGCAAGGTAAGGGAAGCTTGAAGCTCCTGCTTTGCATCTCTTGCTTGTCTTTGGCCGTGACTAGGTGGTCATTGTAGGGAGACCTGGTGGGACTGGAAGATTGCGCCTTGGTGATTCTGTGTGTGAGGTAAAGGGGAGCTGTGTTGGATAAGCATTTGTGGGTGATGGAGAGAATTTTAAATCTAATGCACTGCTGATGGGAAGTCAGTCTGCATCTCTTCTAGCTTTGGAGATGTGTTCTCTTTTAGGGATGTGTGAGGGGCCGCTCTCAAGGCGTTGTTTTGCACCACTCGTAATCATTTTATGTTTTTGCTGAGGTGCCTGTGACGAGGACAATACAGTAGTCGATCTTCGAGCCAATGATAGCGCAGGTGATTGTGAGGCAGTTTATATTAGTGACGAAGTGTCTGGCTGCATTAAGGACCTTGGTGGCATAGGCTGCTGAGGAGGCAATGGTACTTACTCGCCTGGATATGGTAAGTGAGGCGTCAAGGTAGACTCCTAAAATCTTCACGGTTGATGAGACGGGAATTGTGCAATTATCAATCTTGAAAGCAGAGTATTGTTTGTCAAGGGACTTCAGGGCATTTGGAAGGCAGACAATTAGAATTTCGATCTTATTGCTGTTAAGGCAAAGGTGGTTGGCTGCCATCCATGCCTGTATGGACGAGTGGATGTTGTGGAGGGAGGTGGAGTTGGCTGTGTAGTTGCCTGATAGTGGGGTCAAGATTTGAGTGTCATTGGCGTAGTTGGTGTAGGCCATGCCCAATGAATCAAGGATGTTGAAGAGAGGCCTGGTGAAGATATTGTAGAGTGCTTGGGTGATACAAGACCCCTGTGGTACACCGCTGCTAATCGGAGAAGGTGAGGTGAGTGCAATTTCTGAGAAGACCCACATGACCCTTCCTTCCAGAAAGGATGCAATACAGGCAGTGGCAGGTGGGGAGAAATTGGCATGGGTGGTGAGGGGGTGACAAGGGATTTGGTGGTTGACTAAGTCGAATGCCGCGGATAGGTCTAGGAGGAGCAAGGCAGAATTTCCTTTGTCTCTGATCTTGTCAAGTTGATTCTTTAAGTCGAGAAGGGCAGATTCAGTCCTGTGTCCTGGGTGGAAGCCAGATAGACACATCCCTTGAATTTGTCTGTCTTCCAGGAAACACTGAACATGCAGGTAGGCTGCACGGTCTAAGATTTTTAATAAGAAGGGGACTGTGGTGATTGGCCTATAATTTGATGGAATTGCAGGGTCAATGGCTTTTTCTTTTTTTAGGAGAGGGAGGACCCATGCTCCTTTGAGGCTGACTGGGACGGTACTCTTAGCGACGGCAGTGATGACTCACGTCAGCGCAGTCTTTAATGAGAGTTGCAGGGCAGCTATCGCCTTTACATTTGGAAGGTTTTAGACTTTCAATCAATTTAAGGATTTCACTTTCAGAAAGAGCTCTGAAGCAAAACTGTGTGGAGGATGGGGAGAGGGGGGGGTGCAGCTGATATTGGTGACTGTAGGGTGGGTGTTGAATAGGGCTTGTTGAGAGAGAATGTTTGTGTTTAAGGTATCGATTTTACCTAGTAATGCTGCCTGGATATCTGAGCACTGCGAGGCATCTTTGGTGGGTGAAGTGGGCAGTGGGGCAGGAGCTTCGAGGTCTCTAAAGATATTAAAGATGTCTTTTACATCAGAGTTTGCATTGCTAATTCTTGAGTTGAAAGAGTTAGATTTAGCTGTGATGGAGGCAGATTTATAGGATCTGGCTAGTTTGCTGAAGTCATTTTTGAGAGCGTCGGTCGTGTCCTTTAGCCCTGTTAGCTGTGCTTGTCATTTCTGGGAGCATAGTTGAAGTAAGTTGGGAGTAAACCAAGAGCGAGAGTGTCTGACATTTTTGGATTTGTTATAGGCTAGGGGGGGCTATGGTTTTCACTGCATTGGAGAGGATGAATGTGTAAGCGTCCACTATTGAGTTGAGTTGTCTCCAGGTGTCGGCTCAGATGGCTTAGAAATTACCCTTTGAAAGGAGCTCTTGACTTATGGTCTCATATTCTCGCTGTCTTGAAACTCGAAGAATTCCTTCTTCTTGGCATAAGAGGTTTTTTTTTTTATCCCTTTATATAAAAAGGCAATTGTTTAAAACCAGAACGTTTTTGTTTAATCATCTTCCTTGATGACAGAAAAAAATAAATGTGTGCTTCTATTCTTTTGAGCACACTTCATGAATGGGTGGGAAAGGAAAACATTCTCTCCTAAAATCAATTTGGCGTCTGAAGAGGAAAGTCTACACATAATAACATCCTGATCCTGAAATCCCTGCTTAGCAAAGCATATAGATTAGACAAACCAGCCCTGCATTTATCAACTTTAAGTCGACTTTTGGACAAAGTATATAGAGATTGTCTTTTGACAAAGCGGAGGATTATACTGATCAGTTGCTGCTAATTGAGGCCCTACATGTGTCTACCAGGGTCCGAGTGCAGCGTGAACTAAGGGGCCACTGTTCAAAAGAGACCTGCAGGGAGGTAGGGGTAAAACAGGGCTGTGGACTTGCGCCAGTCCGGTTTAATTTATGTTTCTCTGCTGTAAAGTGGACTTAAATATTGTCAATGCTTTTCCTCCTAAAATGGGTAATTTTAATCTACAGTCACTGACAAACGCAAAAGATCTGTGGATATTAGGTGACAGAAATTGGACTTCAGCATGTGTATAGGCGCATTATAAATACCATATAATATCATATTGGACTTAGCGGCCTCTATGATTATGCCAAAATAAATGGGCTAGTGATCAACATTGAACAATATAAGATCATGACTATCTTGACACTATTTTGACACGTAGACATTTGAAAGACAAATTTGTATGGAAAATAGGTTTTGACTCAGTGAAGGTAGGTCGTGAGCAATGTTTTATGATAAAAAGAATAAATGTTCTTCTTGTAAAGTTAATATCAATATAACAAAATCTACCTTTACTGCCTTAAAACATTTCCACAATAGTTACTGCACTTTTTTCCAAATTCCAATAAAGTTGGAGCATGAACAAAAAATAGTGCCAATAGCAACGTCTTGGCCCGAGACCGGGTTAGAGGGGACACCTAAATGTTGGAGGTACATTATGAATGCTCGGAACTGCTGCCCGATAGCTTTGATTCGTGTGGAATTGTTTGCTAGTTTAACGTTGGAGAAGTGTGGTTGTTCTGTGGCGCGCGCTTCTGGAAGAGTGCCCGCCGAGTGCTGTGCGGCTGTTCAGCCCTCTGCAGGCACCATCTTGCTTTTAGTATCCTGCAAGTTCCTATTTGTTTTAACTGAGGGTTTTCGACCACGCTAACTTAATTCTATGAAGGTTTACACTTTAAAAACAAACATGGCACTGAATCTAAAAGAAATAGAATCTGAAATGGGAACCCAAGCGCAGGCGGGAAAACAAGCTAATATTCACTGAAAAAAGCAGCACTCTGCGTCTGTAACAACTGACATTTGGCCACTTTGGCTCCCTACTCCAAAAGCCAATGAACAGTTTAAAAAAGTTAATTAATGAAACGAGATCCCAGAAAGAACACAATGACGTTACACATCTATCTGGCCAACGCCCTCCAATCCCGAATGCATGATCACGGACACGGACATTCTGACTTGCAGAACACAGATCCCAGCTGAAAAGCCCGCAACACACAACACCAAATGGATCCTCCACATCTCGGGTTAATAGAGTATTTCAAAACATCCCATTGTACTTCACTATTACAAAGAAACAGCTTCATGGAGCCAACACAAGCAGCACCAGCAAGTTTACTAATTAACAAGGCTGCTACTGCAGCAATACCAGTGATCAGTCTCGACCCTAGTTGCAATACTTCCAACTTAATCGACCTTGAGGCAGACGAAAACAGTGAACCCCATTTTATCACTGATACAATGTAGTGTTCCAAATCACAACTTACAGCCGGAAAAAACTTGACTCTGAGATGCATAAGTCTCTAAAGAGCTTGCAAAACTCGAACTTGTCAAAATCACCTGTATTATTTGAGAATCGAAATGCATCTTTCAACAGCGAACCCTGTGGCCAGGCCGTCTTTTGGATTAAGACCATCTTTGAATCCATCGTATGAAATAACATTAATGACCATGAACACAGCGCTACTTAGCTTAACAAAGCTATTTAAAAATGTGGATTAAAGAATGGTTGAACAGCAAATAATTACTCAAATAATATGCTCAGGACTTCAACCAATGCTACAACTATTACTAAAACAAACTGCTTTAGATAAATTAATGAGCAACCAACTAAATCTCAGTGCTGATTTAATGAAGAAATGTGATCAAATGCTAATCTTAGTATCTAATACTGCACCTTTACAGAGGCAATTTAACAACAGTGCGAACACGATTGAAAATGACACAAAACCCATCAACCTTGAAAGTGTAAGTATGGTTAAACCAGCTGTAAGCTATGAAGTCAACGGAAACTATGCAAATCTATTATCAGCTAAAAATAGCGAGAAGAAAGAACACACTGCTCCTATCGCTGAAGCACTATATGATGTATTTGCAAGTTCTAAAGGGAAAATTATGAAAGTAGCTCCTGCCCCGATTATCTTACAAGTAAGTCAGAATAAAAACAAAAATAAAAGAAATAATTAACAAAGAAATACGAAGAAAAAAAAGCATGGACTCACATACAAAGAATTGTGTAAGTAAAATGACTATACTCGATGATATTGTGGAAATACCTGTAACAAGTAACAATGATACTAACCCCGAGCAAGAGACAATAAGCAATGGGAAGGAATGAGACTAACCCTGAGCAAGAGACAATAAGAAATACCTCTGAAGTAAAGAAAAGAAACTCCATTACGAACACCACTATCCCTGATGAGGAATTAATTAATTTATCAACATACTCAACAAATACATTCCTTGAAATAACTGAAGATAAGAGATATTCCTCCAGTGATGATGGCGAATACAGAAGATCTAGCCCAGAAAGATAAGCAAATACTAAAAAATCACAAAGGGCAAATGAAGAAACTAATCCTAGGAGCTCACATTTGAACATAGAAAACCAAAAGGGAAAGTTATAGAAACCCAAGAAGCAACTAAGCAAAAGAATATAACAACTGATTCAAAGAACCAAAAGTCCCAGAACCATGTAAAAGAGATAAAACATCTAACTGACAAATCTTGAAAATAACTGATGCTAATTCTAAAAAGCTTGACACTGAAAATGTAAACAGTAAAGATGCAATGTGTATAAAACTAAGTAAGCCTGATATTCAACAATAACCATGTTAGGTAAAGACAGAAATTATCAATGTCCTAATCACTATAATGGAAGAATTTTGGTCCACAGACGAACTAAAACAAATTGAAACACGAGATATAGAGGCAATATATATCAAAAATAACAGAAGTATGGATACAGCAATATTGACTATTCCTTCTTACATCGTAAAGGAGAAAATATAGAAATACAAAGATGCCATGACTAAACTTGGATTCGAGATATGTGCCAAAAGACAGTACTCTACTGCATATAATAGAGAAGAAAACTATCGATCAAATGAAGAGAGCAATGATAATAAGAATGCCAGAGAACAACATTTGAGGATCCTTTGCGAAGGCCCGACAAGAAATCTGCACAGATAAGTTTATTCTGCACCAAATAAAGACAGAATCTCCAAGTCCAAATGGTCTCGGCTCCGAAGAGCCATTGTGAAAATGAACCATGAAGATGAGTATTAGAGCCAACCAAAATCGAGTGAATGTAAAGCTATTATATGGAACACAAGAGGCTTCAGTCATCTATTGGAAAAAAACTCAGAGCGCCCCCTTGAAAACTATAATCTTTTACTGTTACAAGAGACATGGATTACACTGCAGCCAATAATCCCAAACTACAAAACATGCTGGAATCCAGCAATAAAACAAAAGAAAGGGAAACCAAAAGCAGGACTGTTAGTAACACTGCGCCTAGATTCTGGGGGTAGAATAACTCAGTGGCTAACACCTCACCCTTGTATACAAGTTGTGAAAATTGAACTTGAATCTGAAAATCATCCTCTAACCAATCATGTGGCTGTTATACATTAATATTGGAACACCTCACTAATTCCAGATATCACCTTCATGAAGCATATAAAAGATATACTAGATATTATTCAAAATGAATCCGTTCAATATACTATATTCATTGCTGGTGATTTAAACACACATTTTTTTGTCACAAAATCATAATTCACTACCGCCTTAAGGGAAAGCATGGATGGAGCGTATGAAAGAAAGAAACATCACAATGTTTAATGGAACTATTTCAGGAGTTTTGAGTCTAAAACCCACCTGGAAAAGACACCAACTCTATAATTAACTGTGCCTTTATGTCTTCTGAAGACATAAACGAAATTCAATCATTTAAAATATTAGACTCATCCAAGAGTGACCACAAAATGCTAGAAATAATATGGAATTCAACGACTATAACTGACAGACCAATGTATGCCAGTAAGATATCTTTAAACAACGGACGGAACAGATTGAAATGGTCTCCTGCAAAAATAGATCAACTTTTGACAAAGGTCATACAGGAAAACACACATTTAATTGATAAATCAAATATAGTTGATATAGTTCCTTATAATCACTTCCTAGCTCTCCTCCACGATGATGTTCGTACTCACAGACGACCGGATTTCATTCACAAACATATAGCTGAACCAAAAATCAAAAGACTAAAGATGCAAATGAAACAGAAGCTACAGAAAATACTGCATAAACAAATCTAAAAAGCTAAAGTCAAAGTACAAAAATTGAATAAAACAAAAACTAGCAGGTCAGAAACAAGAAAATAATCAAGACATGCTGAAAGCACTATGTTCAAAATCGAGCTCCAGAATACAAATAAGAATGGAAACAAATTGCTACTATTAAACGCAATAAGCGAAAAGACCTGCTCGATGCATTATAAAAAACTATTTTGAAACCCAAACAGGAAACACGATCAGTCAAAGTCTATCTGAGCTAAAAATAGACCAACTTGATGTTCAAATAGAAATAAAACAAATGGAGTAATAAAAGAAAACCCAGAGAAATGGCCAGAAGTACTCTATAATATCTATCAAGCTGTACTAAAAACTGGACTTATACCATCAATATGGAAAGAATCCATTCTTATTCCCATATTCAAAAAAGGTGAAAGGAACAATCCTTCAAATTACAGACCATTGGCACTTCTGGCTACAGCTGGGAAAATATTTGCCAGATCTAAAAAATGGCTTACATCATCATCTTCATCAATATCAATCCAGATTTATAACTAGCACAAATCTAATAACTATGGCCACATTAAAAGAACAAGCACTCAAATCACAAACCCCCTCTACATTGCCTTCATTGGTTTTCGTCAAGCTTTTGACTCAATATGCAGAGATAAAGTGTGGAACAAATTGCAAAAAGCCAAATCTCCAAATTATATACTAAGCACAATCAGGCATTTTTATACTGATACTAGCATTAGAATCAAGCTAGACGGAAATGGACACTTATCAGAATCGATACCTACTTCCCTTGGATTGAAAAAAAGGAGGTATACTTGCAGCAACCCTTTTAAACTTTTATATAAGCAATATAGGCACTGATCTGGAAAACTGTAACTCGTTTCCCCCAAAGATTGGAAAACATATTGTATCTTATTTGCTTTACGCTGATGATCTGATATTAATCGATCAAACACTTATTGGATTACAGCATCAATCTTCACACTGAATCTGTTGGTTGTCTTTATGACCATCAGTCTGGCTTCAGAGCTGCCAGATGCACAAAACTGCTCTCCTGAACATCCGTGAAGACCTGCTCTCCAACCTTGATTCCAACACTCCCTGTGTCCTCATCTTACTTGATCTCTCTTCTGCCTTTGACACTGTCAACGATGCCATCCTGCTCAACCGTCTCCGTGATAACCACGGTATCACCTATCAAGCCCTGGCTTGGCTCACTTCTTTCCTCTCTGATCGACCCTCCCAGGTCCAACTTGGGTCCTTCCTCTCCTTCATCTCTATCTCTACCTGTGGTGTCCCCCAGGGTTCTCACCTCTCTCCTTGGCTGTTCAACTAATACCTGGCACTCCTTGCCGACCGCATCACCACTCTCTGCCCCAACTTTCAGTGCTATGCGAATGACACTCAGCCCATTTTCAGGCTCCCTTCAGCCACCTCTTCTCCTTCTCTCATCAAGGAGTGGTGTGCCACCAATGATTGCTGCCTTAATGCCAGCAAGACTGAGATTCTTCTCATTGGCACATCCGCTCTCTCCTTTCCTGTCTCTCTCTCTCGCCGACCTCTCTTGGCCCTCTTCCCGCTCCCACATTTGAGGCTAAAAACTTCTGTATCATCTTTGACTCCACACTCTCCTTCTCTCCTCACATCTCGGATGTCTCAAAGAAGTGAAACTACCAGCTGCACCTCCTCAGAGGCATTCCTCCTTTCCTCTCCTTTCCCCATAAGCTCACTATCTCCAGAGCTCTGGTTCTCTCTAGGCTGGACTACTGCAACAACCTCTTTCTATATATGCCTGCCTCTACTCTCCACCCTCTGCAACTAACACAGAACAGGACTGCAAGCCTTGTCCTTGGCCTCAAGCCTAGGGATTGTATCTCTGCAGAACTAAATCTCTGCATTGGCTCCCAGTGGCTGTGAGGATTAAGTTCAAAACTCTCTGCATTGTCCACAAGGCATTCTGGGGCCTTAATACCTTCAACTCTCTCTTGCTAAATATCTTCCTTCTCAAGCTCTTTGCTCATCCACCTCCAACTCCCCAAGGGTCAATCGTTCTCTAAGCAAAAAGCTGGTGGTAGATCTCTTTCTTTGGCTGGGTCCTCCCTCTGTAACAGACAGCCTCCCTGCCTCTCTGAAACTTGAGGAGAACCATCTCTGGTTCCAAAAGCACCTCAAGGCCTTCCTCTTTGCTTCTGCTTTCTCTTCTCCACTCCCCTGCTGAACTCCTGGCTGAATTTGAAACTGCACTGGTCACCTGGCTACCCTCTGTTCTTGGGCCCAGGTCCCCGCCCCGCCAGTTGCACACCTGCACTGCCCCCCTGGCAACCCTTGCACCGTGGGGCTGTTTCTGTATCCCTACAGCCCCCTTCCAGCACTCGACACCTGATGTCTGCACTTACCCTTGCACTTACCACCAACTGGATGCACTTCTTATTTGTTGTTCCTATTTATGGTCTCTATTTATTTACTGTTTTATCATATGTACTGCACTTCCCATCCCCCTTCCCCATCACACTTTTCCCCTTTCCCACCTCCCCTGTACTTGCGCAATCTCAATGTCACCCAGCGTAGTAAGATAGTTGTCTGTCTTCCCTCTGTTCCCCTCCCTTGCCTTGTCATGCCTTGAAGCACTTGCACGTTATTAATGCCATATCAAATCATATCATATCATATAACTACCATCATTGCAGAAATATGTTAAAAGAAAACAACTTGCAATAAATACAGATAAAACCAGCATTCAGCGAATGGAAAAAAAAGGGGTCCCTAAGAACTTCTGAATACAAATGGTATATTGATTTTTAAAAAAAAAACTTGATATAGTGAATGAATACCGATACTTAGGCGTGAATATTAATAACAGCATGGGTGACATCTTATATAAAACTGAGATCCAAGTCAAAATGAAATCCTCGGCATCGCAAGGTAAAACAATACAAAAAAACTTATGGAAGATTCTCTATGAAAGCAATAGTTATGTATTATGTACAAAAAGTGATTCCCACAATAATATACGGATCTGAGGCTAAAATTCCAAATCATCAACCTAAATGGGATTATATCAAAGGAGTTTTCTGGAAAACCTTGCTACCTGTGCCCAGTAGTTTTCCGATATTGATCATAAAATATGAGCTTGGTCTGATATTCTTGCAAGGAAGGGTATGGTGGAACATGTTATCACTGTACAGGAAATCTCTTACACCAGTCTTACATATGTCATCTGTTATATTAATAATATCAGACATGATAATTCCTGAAAAAAAAGTCTGTAATGACAAGCTGGAAGAAATGCTGTGAAACAATAATGGAGAAAGCAGACATATCTAAAGAAATGTTGATTGAAAATCCTGACCGCTCTAACAACAAATTATGGGATTACGACTGGCTGCAAACGCAAACCCAATCAAAGAACTTTAAAATCAATGAACATTATAATCTATATCCAAAAAAGTGGTCTACTACCAAAGTACTGGCTTAAATTTCCAGATTTGCACCATCGCTGCCAGATAATGGGCCTCATTACACGGTAGGCGCTAAAAAATGTGATTTACCGTCATGGCGCCATTAGCGTGTCCGCCATCGTAGGAGACCGCTAATAGCGTCACATCACGAGTTAGCGGACACGCGCATAGGGCCATGACGGTAAATGACCCCACCGCCATGGCGGAAAAGCACCTTACCGGCTTCGACCAAAGTGCTGATAGCACCTCCGCCCTCATGCTGCACGCTATTAGCGGCCACCGCTGTTAGCGGTCACTGCTATTAGCGGTCACTGCTATTAGCGGTCACCGTAAAACACCGGAACCGGAAATAGCGTCATCGCACCGGAACGGGAAAGAGCCCGGCGGCCATCTTTAAAAACACAATCCATTGCCATCCCCTGCACTCAGGACCTGCAGCAACACCACGACTGGCAAAACCACATCCCAGAAGAACAAACAATGCCCAAGGCCCTAAAGAAAGCCGATGCGCGCCAGCGCAAAGAACGCTTCTCAAACGAGGAATTGAAAATGCTGGCAGACACCCTGGCTGCAAATGCAGACGTAGTGTTCGCTAGCGACATGCGGCGCCCGGCACTCCTGAGAAAAAAGGAAATCTGGGCTGAGGTGGCGCAGAAAGTCAGTGCGGTGGGCTCCACCCCCCGCACCGTAAAGGACGTGCGCAAGCGGTGGGATGATCTGCGCCTCCGTGTACGCAGCATTTTATCGGCCAACAGGAATCTGGCCATGGGCACAGGAGGCGGAGGTGGATCCCCGATGAAGATGCAGGAGTGGGAGGAGACATGTGCCAGCACCATTGGCATAGAATCCATCGAGGGAGTGGGCCGAATGGAGTGTGGTGTGGCAACAACGTCAGACGGAGGTGAGTGACCACGCAAGACACAGCAATGCCAAGCATGAGTCCCTCCCCTAAATGTGAATTGGGAATCAGCTAATGGATGGGGTCATCACACACACATGTACACAACCCTGCATATATGCCCTGCACATCCCCACACAACCACATGCATGCAGCACCTCACACACGTGTCACCCTGACACATGTCCGGATGACCCACCCATCTGGCCAACAACCTGCAGGCCCAAAGTAGATGTCCAAATCCAAAGAACTGCAGCAACAACAACATATGCATGATGCACGTTGACCCATCACTGATGTTATCCCTGTCTTGCTCCCCCACAGGGTCACAATCTGACAGTGAGGAGCTGGACGCTGCAACGCAGGCCCCACCACCCAAAAAGCAGGCCAAGGGAAAGGATGCAGGCACCAGGCCCAGTACATCGAGGGGCACTGGGATATCTGGAGTGGCCCAGCGTACAAAAGCTACCCACGCAACGACCACACCAAGGGTCGAAATGCCATCCGACACTGTGGCAGCACCCCCACCACCCACCCCCACCACTCAGGAGCCAGTGCCAGAAGGCACGCCGTCCGCAGCCAATAGCTCCGTTGGGGAAGCAGCAGCCACGGCACCTATGAGTGATGTGGACGACCCATGTCCGACACCGGAAGGGCAGCGTACACCCAGCCCCTAGCTGTCCCCACTCCACAGCCCATGCAACACATCCAATGGCAACATCCATGAGGTGCATGCCGGAGATGCAATGGATGGGTCATTCAGTCCCGTGGCGAGCTCACCTGATGTCGGCCACATGCAGCAAGCTGCGCCGAGGAGTAACAGGGGCAGGGCCGCAGACGACACCATGAGCCTGATACGCCAGCGCCAGGAGGAGCTCAATGCCCTGGTTGCCCGGCAAGTGAGCGAGGCTGCCTCGACCAGGGAGGAGATCCGGGTGTTGTCAAGGGACATGAAAGCTGCCATGGACAGCAACACGACGCGCCTATGTGAGGAGATGGCCGCTGTGAGGCAGGTCCTAACGCGCATTGCTGAGGCGATGGAGAGCATGCGTCACTCACAGGGAGCAGATCAACCAGCCACGCCCTCGTCTACTAGCTCCGACCAGACAACCATCCTGCGCAGGTCCAGCCGGTCCTTGCGGCGGTCAGACTCACAACCCCCCAATGGTGGTAGTGGAGGAGGGAAGTAGGGCCAGCCTGTCCCTGTTGACACTTGGGAACTAATGCAGCACTGATGTGCACACCATGTTCGGTGGAGTTGTGGGGGGAGGGGGGTGAGGGTGTTTGGGGGAGTTGTGGGGGGAGGGGGGTGAGGGTGTTTGGGGGAGTTGTGGGGGGAGGGGGGTGAGGGTGTTTGGGGGAGTTGTGGGGGGAGTGGGGTGAGGGTGTTTGGGGTGGAGGGTACATGCACGTTTGAATGTCATAATGCTCAATACAGACGTAATGGCATGGATAATCACATGACTGGACATTGATAATTGTGTATGTGTGTTTTATTGTTGAAGGGTGCACTGTGATTATGTCCTCCATACACCCCGTGCCCTGAGCTGAACACCAATTGCACCCTCCTAATCCATGTGCATCAGAAACAATGGTCTATCAGGTGCTGCCGCACAGCACGTCCCTCATGGGCATCGCCACCTGCATGACCTGCAGCCCCCTCTCCTCCATCCTCATCCCCGTCATCATCCTCAGACGGTGGTCGCAGTTCTATGTCAGGGGGCATTGGCACATTCCGTCTGATACACATATTGTGAAGCATGACACATGCCATGGTGATCTTGGCCACCTTCTCATGCCCGTACAGGAGTGCCCCGCCCGACCTGCTGAGGCACCGGAAGCGTTCCTTCAATAGGCCGAATGTCTGCTCGATCACCACGCGGGTACGGGTGTGTGCATGATTGTAGTCCTCTTCGTGCCTGTTCTGTGGGTTCCGCACAGGGGTAAGGAGCCACCTCTTCAGGGGATAACCTGCATCACCTGCATGGGTGCAACAATGGGTATGTGTAAGTGTCTACATAATGTGGAGCGTGCACATATCACACAAACAAACATTGCATATTCAACGACATCCACTGATCCAAGCACGCATGGCAATCAGGGTAACTGCAATGTGGGAAGGTGAGGTGGTCCTTGCAAGTGGACATGCACCATGCATGCATACAGCAGGGATTGCCATGTCCCGCCAGAGTTTAAGTGATTTGTGTTTCCTGGCCCTGGCAACGTTAGTGCCACACTGCTAGTACACTGCCATTCCTTAGTTGATGTCCCCATGCTGTTTGATGGCAATTCTGTGGTGGGGTACGGGTGTGTCTCACCACAATGGCTACAGGGGATCCATTTGTATGCACTCATGTGCGCGGACCATTTCTGATGTAGTTCAGCGTACATTTCAGTTGTGATTTTGATATGCATGTTGCTGATTTGTGTAATGGGGGAATGGTGTGTTGTGCGGTGTGCATGTTGTTTGGAATGGCCTGTTTGGTGTAATGGATTGATATGTTTGCCGTGGCACTCACTTCCGGCATGTGGTTTTGTCTCTGGTCCATTGTGGGCTGCCTCACTGTACAGTGATGCAAATATGTATGTCCATTCTTCTCATGACACAAGTTCACGCCCAGTTGGAGTATGCATCTCCCCCCCCCCCATTCACGGCCAGTTGGAGTATGCATCTCCCCCCCCCACTCACAATCCACATCACACTGACATGTGGTCGGCCTGCTACTCACCAAGTAGCCACGAACGTTGTCCAGCATGTCGCTCCATGTATCGTGGTATTGTCGAGTTCCGCAGGACCATTGCATCATGGGTTGAACCGGGATATCGGGCACAGCAATGTGTGATGATCTTATTGGAGTCACATACCATTTGGACGTTGATGGAGTGGTATTGCTTTCTGTTACGGTACACTACCTCATTGGCATGTGGGACCACCAGTTCTACATGGGTACAGTCGATGGCCCCAATGCAACTTGGGATGCCTGCCAGTGAATGGAAGCCAACTTTGGTGTTGGAGATCTCCTGGGCAGTCCGTGGCATGTATATGTGTTGACTTGTGTGCTGCAGGAGGGCATCGAGCACCTGGTTCAGTGTGCGTGAGAATACTGGTTGTGATATGCCATGCATCTGACCTACCGTATGCTGGTAGGTGTCTGTGGCCAAGAAGTGGAGCACTGTTACTACCTTCAGTAGAGGGGGGATGGCAGTACGGATGTCAATGAGACTCACAATGTCGTTGTATATCATGTCTACTATGGTGGTGATGGTATCCCAGTCCAGACGGTACAGGGTGTGTATCTGCTCAGGGGTTAGGTTGACTGGACTGGCTCTGATCCTGGGAATTGGTGGCTGCCTCTGTGGTATCACTAGGTGCACTGGTGGTGCTTGCTGCGCCTGTCTTGCCCTCCTCCTCCTCCTCCTGCGTCTCCTCTGTGCTGCCTGTTGTTGTAGCTGCTGCACAGCAATCATGTCCTCTAGCCCATGTAATGCTGCTAGTATTGCATCCATCTTGGTGTGGGAATGGGTGTGGGGAGGGGTGTGGTGTGCTCTTTTGTGCTGCCAGTCTCCATTGCCTCCACCTGTGCTGATTTTGTCCACCTGTGGCAGGTTGGAACTCTGCTGTGCTCTTTTAACGTGTGGTTCGCGATGCCGGTATTAGCGCCTTGCCGGTAAGGGTTCTTTGGGTCTACTACATGCCGGTATTGCCATGTACGCATGGCTCGTGATGCCGTGATATTAGCGATATGCCGCTATTTCCGGTCTGAGGGGCCGCGCGCTCACGGACTTGCCGCTAATAGTGCCACCGTACTTTGCGGTGCCGCTAATAGCTGTATGTCCGGGTCGTGATTGGGGAGGGGATTTACCGATACCGGTAATCCCTTACCGGTAACGGTATGTCCCTACCGCCTACCGTGTAATGAGGCCCAATGTGATTAAGGTTTCACCGATGGCCTACCAAACAAGTTCTGGCAAGAAGACAAAGTTCAGTGGAGTTATCTGTGAGATGTAGATTCTGCAAGGAAATAGAAAATGCAGAGACGCTTGAACATTTATTGACATCTTGTAAAACTTTGTTAGATTTACGTAAATTGCACTTTTTAAAAATGATTTTAAAGACTATGAAAATGTAGAGACTCATGAAATGTGGAACATGACAATCTATGCTGAGTCAATGTCTCTTAATATTAAGGCTTTACAGTTTTTAAATGAACTAAATCTATACATTTAAACTGTCTCTAATTATATGTCGAGGTACCTAACTCAGTGGAGTAATACTAATATGCATATTACTGAAAGAGATAAATCTACTTCATAATGTACATACATGTTTGAATGAATTGATGAACTTGTGAAAGGCTTTATTTAAGCTATACCAGTAACTTAATCATAATTGTATAATATATATATATATATATATATATATATATATATATATATATATATATATATATATATAGTGACAGAGATCCATTGAGGGTGGTTTAAAAAAACATTGACTAATAGTGAATACTTGGCAAACTGGGCAAAACGGATCGGGAGAGTAAGACCTGTAGTCCATCAAGTGCATGTAGAGATTGTGTGATGCCTTTCCTAGGCAAACTTGGTGTTAGAATAGATCCCACCATAATCTTTACAGATGTTTACAGTAATCTGTGTACTAAATGAATTAAACTCCAGTCTTTCAAGGAAGTGTAGAGAACTTGTGATCACTTTCCTAGGGAAAAGTGGTGTTGTAATAGATCCCACCGTAACCTTCACCGATGTTTGCAGTAATGTGTGTAGTAAATGTTAGATCCCACCATAAACTTAACAGTGCAGTACAGATGTTTACAGTACTATATTGAACGAGAAATGAAAATATATTGGGCAACAAAAAAAACTGCCATGGAAATTTTTATCTAATATTCCTTAACTGTTCATGTGTGATTCCTGATAAGGTGTTAAGGACGGCTTCTATACATTTTGATTTCATTTACTGCTGGCTATGAAGTTTAATTGGCTCTTTTGAAGGTATTTGTAGATTGGGCCTGATTGTTAACCAACCTGAAACTGTTAAATATTGGCTTACCTTGTGGGATTTTTTAAAAATATATTGGAATACAGTATTTTAATCAATTTGTGTTTAATACTGAATTAATTGGCATTTACTGTTTCTGTGAATGTTGTATGAGGTGGAACCAAGTATCACTTTCGATTGCTGAAACTACCATTGAGTTGGAGGCATTGAAAATGGTTGATATTAAAGAATTGTAATTTTGAACGTTATTATGATTGATAATGTCAATCGTATTAGTGCCCGTAACCTTTATTCAGAATGACCCACTTAAAATTCTCATTGCTGTTTTCCCTTTCTACAAAATGTTTTACCATAGGAGCAGTTAGCACCTTATTTTTGATGCAACTTCGGTGCTCTGTCATTCTTGTATGGATCATTCTGTTGGTTTTCCCAATATAATGGAGGCCACAAGGAACCGTGATCATATTACAGTTAGTCATCTCACCCAATATCCATTCTGTTTGTAGACCAATGTTAACTTGAGTTGTCGTTTTGGTGAAATTACACATAGTACATTGACCACAGGGGAAATGTCCCTTTACACTGAGAAAACCCCACAACGCAGTTTGGCTGACTTTGAGATCTCTGTTTCTCAGAAATGTCATTTCTCACAAGAATATTTTTCAGATTTTTGTATGACAAATTGGATAAGGTATTAACAAACACTACCCCAATTTTTTCATCTTGCTTGTTCTTCTTTTCCAGTAAAGATTCCCGATTATTGTTATAAGCTCTCTTCGCAGAAGCTTTAATCAATTTGGTAGGGTAAAACTTTGCTGCCAATTTATTGCTCAAAAAGTCAGCACTCTCACAAAAATCTTGTTTCAGGCTGCTGTTTCTCTTTAGCCTCATGAATTGTCTGAAAGGTATCTTAGATTTTATGTGCTTGCATGACCCTTTTCAATTTAGAGCGGATTTCAAGGTTTAATGCGAAAAAAAGTACCTCTGAATGAGTATTTTAGGAATGACAACGATTTCACAAAGACTAATTTAAGTAGTTTGGGTAATAAGTCCACATCCCACCCATAGCTACTCTCCAGAATTATTGGTGTTCGAGAGACAGGTGTTGTCAGAAGTACGGAAATTGGAATTGACGGATACTCAACATCACTCCAATTTTAGTAGTGCTCAACGCACCCTCATGACCAAACTAGCCAAAGAGAAAGAAGTTATAGTTAGAAAGGCGGACAAGGGGGTAGCCATTGTTTTGTTGAATCGTGCTGATTACATCAAAGAATGCACAAGACTATTGAGTGATGAAAGTAGTTAACATCCTCTAACCTGTGATCCCACCACGGATCTGGTGAAGATAATAAAGGACAAAGTGTTGAGTGCATTAGAGGCCAAAATGATCAGTCAACAGGAGGTGGAATACCTCACAAGAGAACAGGGGAGAGTTCCTGTATTTTATATACTACCCAAAATATATAAGGGACTAGTTAATGCCCCTGGGAGAAAAATAGTTTCAAGTGTCAGCTCGGTACTCGAAACATTGTCCAAATAGGCAGATTTCTATCTGAGACCTTTTGTCCTTAAAATGTCTAGTTATCTTAGAGATACTACCGATGCAATTAATAAAATTGAAAATCTGAAGTATACTCCAGGACTCAGTCTGTTGATTGGTCTAGACATACAATCACTTTACACAGTGATTCCACAAATCACAGAGAGCCACTCTAGAAGTGGTGGAGGAAATATTTCTAAATTCACCAAAAAGAAATTCACCAAAAAGACAACTCAAGTTAACAATGGTCTACAAACAGACTGGATATTTGGTGAGGTGACTAGCAGTAATACCGAAAATGTTATATCCATGATCACATGTCCCTGCGGCCTCCATTATGTTGGGAAAAACTACAGAAAGTGCCATACAAGAATGACAGAGCACCGTAGTTGCATCAAAAATAAGGTGCTAACTGCTCCTATGGTAAAACATTTTGTAGAAAGGGAAAACAACTATGAGAATTTTAAGTGGGTCATTCTGAAAAAGGTTACAGGCACTAATAAGATTTGCATTGACCGCAAATTGATAAATTTTGAACAAAGAATGATTTTCAAAACTCAGAGTCATATTTGGGGCTGAACGAAGGGATCGACTGGCATCATGCCAACCTTTAATATATTGTGGTATTGGAAGTTATGATGATTACTAACTGATGTGGTGAATTTACATGTTAATAATCATTTGATATGGGGTGAATGTTGAGCCCGATAATGTGACATTGTTTGTTATACATTGGTTCAGTTATAAATACATTGACTGAAGTGCAGGTTGGAAGTATGAGTTCATCGGATATGTTCAGTATGACTGCCTAATGATGCAGCCATGTACTTATGAATTGCTTCAATTGAATTGGCTTTGTATTGTCAGTTATTAACATCAGGGGAAGTATTGACACTAATATCCAGGAAAATACTGCATAAGGTTGTTATACACATGTTTAAGAATCCTTACTTGTGAATGTTTCCCATGCAGATTGTTTCAATGTTCAATGGCCCAGGGTACTAACAATAATCAAAACATTTTTTTTCAAAAGCAAGTTTTTTTCGGAGGTTCGGCTAGCAGTAGGGGTATATACCTTTTTGATGCCCTTTTTGCCTCCACCCAGATTGTAGAGCACCGCCCAGGAAATAATACTGCTCGTTTGAGCATGTGAGCAAGCATTAACATTATGTTTCGCCCGTTCCAAGATGGAGCTCGCTGTAATGCACCCAGCAGTCACGAGTGGTTGTTCGTTGTTTGTTTCCAGTACTAGGTTATAACAACAGCAATGAGTGGGTGCATTTGTGCATACAGGATTTGAGATCAGAGCTCCGCATCTTGGATGTGAGTGTGTTGTGGTTTTTATTGACCAGAATTAAGCAGCATTTGGATGCGCCTGAGTGGAAATAGATTCAGACCATCACTGAGTTTGACATGTAATATGGTGTGAATCTTTAGTGGTGACTTGCTAAAGGTTGCGGATTTGTCATGTTACGGGGTGTCACAAGGCATTTGCATAGAACGCCTACTGAGTCCACCGATGCATGTAGTTTAGGGTACCCGCAGCATAACTCATAGAGTAATGCTTTGAATGCAATTGGACGTCCCCCTACCCCCTTTTTCAATCCAGCTTAGTGAGTGGAGCATTATTTCGGCAGTTTAAACATCAGCACTATTTTTCCCGCGCTTGGTAGCGGTTTTAGATGCTGTGGTCAGCGACATCCAGGGTTGATCTATTGCAAATGTAATGTTATATTGATCAAGAGTTTGGGATACACAGTTGAAATACAGCCAGGTCTCCCTTTATCACAGGTTGAAAGTTTACAGCTGAGGTGACTATCACATTAGTGATTGAAACACTTTTGTGTGCTGGACCTTCTATGACCAGTGGAAGGGACATTTTCTCCTGATGCGTTTTACATCTTGTGATATCAAACGGATGGGCTATCTGACCAGCTGAATACAGGTACAGTTGTGGCTGTGTGGCACTTCACCTGTATGGTGTCTCAATTATGGTAAATGTGGCCATTTTGGTGAAATAGTGATGAGGGTTCTTTTTATGTTTCTGCAGATATCTGTCTGTTCTGGTGCTACTTGTGAGCATGTTTATAGATTATGCTGCTTGAATTTACGAACAATGGGTGACCTACCAAAGAGGGAAGGTGCCAGAGACAAAGTACTACGTTGAGGTAATGTCTCTATATGTTTATGTGAATCAGTTTAGATGTTATATCTGATTTGTGAACCCACCACACTGATATGTTACAGTGGAGGTTGGATGTATGCTATTTGTTAGCCTATTCTCACAGTTTTAATAAGGGTGGTTTTGTATATATCTTTTATATTTTTCTAGGTGTTTTTACTTGCAACTCATTCATGATGTCTTCCGACCCTTGTCTATTGGCGTTGAAGGAATCTACATTCTAGAGTTTGTTCCTCTGAAGAATGTTCAGCCATTTGTGACAAAACAGAACAGAAACATTTTGTTTTATTGTGTTTAGAGACACGTTTTACAATGTTTTATGTTGTATTTTCAGTCATATGAGTCCGTAAATTGTGATTTGACGATGTTTGTGATTTACCAATGATAAGCACACACAGTTACCTTCAGCCTTGTGGCTTATAAGGGTCTGTTTAATGTGTTTTACAAAATCAGAAAATTTGTTTATATAAAAAGTTTTTTATGATATGAATAAATCAAATTGATTTGTGCAATTTAATTTAGACGAGTACTGCGTCCATTATTTTAGGACGAACAGTGCTAGGAAAATCTTGCAACCTTGTTAGGCTAGTGAGTCGCTTGTGTATAGGTGAATTAGATCTTTCTCCTCCTTGTATCCATATAAATGGGTCCACCCCTGATCGTGGAGTTAGGATGTTCTAACTAGGGGTCCTTTTTGTCCTGTCCTGTACTGTACATATGACGGTCCAATAGGTGTCATTTCTACAGGTTTGCTTATTCAAATAATAAATACAAGGCCTATCTATCCCTAGTAATAACGTGTTTGTCCTACCTAGCACAAAAATAACTATGGTGCTCGTCATCAGTGAGGTTTTCCAAATCAGCAGTCTGTCCTCAGTCCAAACCTCACTTGCCTTGTCCCTACCACTGACCATGAAACCTCAATGAAAAGAGGTGTCCAGGAGAATGACTCCCTTCTCCTGGACAGGCTTTTATAGCCTCAACAGTTCTGTCTTAGCAGGGCTTCTAATAATTTTCTTTATGAGTTATTCTAATCCTTCAAGGGGGTTTCTACCCCTCTGGGGATTCACCTTGCTCTCTACACAGACAGTTACTTGATTCCACAAAGAAAATTCTGTTTCCTGAATCTTCTTTAAAACTTGCAGTGTTCCTATATTTTCTGGGAAGTGATCTGCGTGTCTTTCATGGCTCCTTTACTTGATGTATCATATTCCCCTTTTCTGGGAGGAGTCTGACTAGTCCCTTGACCGTCACAATTCACTTTCCGATATTGACATACCCTGGGACGAGTGTGATTGGTTCCTTGGTATTCCTCACTCTCTCTCACTCTCTTTCCGATGTTCACATGTACCAATTCATGATGACCCCTTTCTGTTCTTTTGCATTCATGACGAGTCCGATTGGTCCCTTGCTAGTCTTCACTCTCTTGATAATAGTGACTTGCACTACTGGGACGAGGATGAGTGGTCCTGTGCACTAGTACCTTGAAGCATCTCTTGTGATAGATGGAATTACCAAAAAATATCTTAGAGAAAATAACCGGCCAGACTCAAAGAATACAGAAAAGAACTACTTTATTGTCAATTTAATAAAGCAAGGTCAACTGGCAGACAACGGACAGATGTGTGCACACTCACACACAAACTTTATTACGCAGAGGTTTTATACCACAATATGCGTCATCTATGAAATCATCCTATGTGGCAAACCATAAAACTTATTAGCGGGAGGGATTGGTTAGGGAAACATATTAACATTTATAATGTATGCGGGTTAGTAGTTCATTGGCTGTCTCTTATCTGTAAGACACACCTTGAACTGCCTCTAAATACGTATAATACTGATTATAAAGAACAAAATGACAGCGGATTGCTCTATGCAACATTGTTTAGCAGGTTGCCCCATAGACACACTGATTGGTTGGCATTCTCACCCAACCTTGGACATTCGGCTCGGCTAGCAGCACGAAAGGAAACCAAAACCCAGGTGCTTCAATCACGTCAGATTACTCCCCACTTTCCCAATTAGTCCATCATCTCTCATCAGTCCAGCCATGGGCCAAACCTTTCCTTCTATAGTTGACCTTGCAGCCTGCTTTCTGTTCTGGGACATTCAAGGGAGTGAAAGCACATCACTATCTTCATACGAGGCTTAATGAATACCCCTTGTTTTCTACTTCTGAGCCACATATGAAGACACCACGAATGTGTCAATTTCAGCCTCTTATTTACTGCTATTTGATTTAATTATACTGAGTGTCATTGTTCTTCTTGGCCTCTGGAGACCTGCTCACTCCACCTTGTATAGACTTTTTATACATTTATATGGCCAATACTTTTCTCTTGAAGATGTCTTCTTCTTCTTTAATCTGTGAGAAAAATGTCTCATCCATGGCTTATCCATCTGCCTCGTTTTCTGCTTTGCAGCTATTCCTTACAAATGGCATCCTTGATCCCAAGCCAACATAGTCTCCTCTTTGTTCTACACACAATGTTGTTCTTTCAGTGTGTCCTGACTCAGCAACCATCCTCTGTTTCTGAGGTAGCTGAACTGAATATTAATACGAGCTAGAGTCCATTTTCCAACTATGTCAGTCCTTGCCACGTTATATATTTCTCTATAGCATGCTCCTATGTATCTTTTCTACCTTGCATTGCTGCATATTTACACTTATTGGTCAGTGAGTTACTTTGGGCCTCAAAATGAGTTGGGTGGTATCCCTGTGCTAATTGTGACGGGATACCGCCCATCGCAATTAGCATTACTGCAACTCGGTCTGGCACAATTTGCACCAGATCTCGAGCTGTGGGATCTGGGGGGTGGTAAGTCCCCATTTTCCTTGGGGTTGGGTGGTGCTATTACCACTGGTGGTAATAGTGGTGATGGCCTTCAAGCCGGCGCATCCCAGCTCAAAGCTGGAGGTGAATCCCCCGAAACACGGGATTAGGCAGAGCGGTAAATGTGGATGTAATAGTTTTACCCTGTATTTTCTTGCTCCACCCAATTCGTGATGAACCCCTTTCTGTTCTTTTGCATTCATGATTACTTTATCATTTCATACATGTTTCTCTTATCACTTCAGTTACATTGTTACTCTTAAGTATTTTCATATCGTTTCAATATGTCCTGGCATAGCTTCTTCATAACATCACTCTGCCCTTGTCAGATTTCACTCAGCACTCCATGATGTCCAGTGGAGCATGCTGACATCTTTTCATACGGCATCCTTCCATACTTTCAGTGTGAGGGTACATTTGATACAGCTGTCCGAGTGCATATCATCTCTTGTACACTCAATGCTGTATAGGCAAAACACATGGAGTCTCAGACATGGCCCTTCTCCTGCTGTTCAAGTATGACGTTGTGAGGGGTGAAGGTTATGGAAAATGCATCCAACTGCTCCTCTACATTCTCCCCTCTGGTCGAGTCCTCAACCACATTCCTCACTTCATTTTCCTTTATCATCTCTTCGTAATGTTGTTTCTTTGGCCCCCATATCTTTGTCACCCCCTCAATTGACCTGCATTGTTTATATGTTCATCCACACTCCAGGCCATGTGGCAGCAATCACCTGATTGTGGACAGAATATCCATCATCCTACTTACTTTTTTTGATCCTTAGAGTAGAAGAACTTCATTCCTGGAGGTACAATAATTTTCATTATATTCTCATGGGTACTTTCCTCATTTTGCATCTGCTGACCATTTTGAGCGTCTATATCAAACATGATCTTCATCCCAATAGCTTTCTTGGCTGTCTTCTGGCATTTTCCAAAGATGATCATTCTGAGACAAAATCCTAGCAATACCAACAGTATTAAGGCTCCAAGTAATTTGAAGGCATTTGCCAAACAAGTTGAAATCCATTAAAACAGAGACAAAAACCAGCCGTCCTCCTCTGTCTCGGCTACTTCTTCCACCATTTCTGTGCATAAGGTCGACAACATCGTTATTGCTTCTGTCAAAGTCCATTGACTTCATCATGAGCAGGTTTATATGTACAGCAAGAAAGCCTGATCTTGGTGCATATGCCTCCTTCCATTCATGTAATCATGTCCAGGTTATACCTGTTGTGGAGGTCCATAAGCCTGATTGTCCTCAACTCTTCTCTGATCACATGAAATCCTTTGATTGTCAAATGGGTCATTGGCAGCAGCTCCCATCTGGTGATTTGCAGCCACTTGGCGGTCTCTGCAGTCTGAATTTCTGGCAGGAATATAGCTTTGAATATCACTGCTGTACAGCTGAACAACGTATGCTCATCTGGAATGTCATAATAGGCTTCTATTGATTTTGCTGACAAGTAATTGCTTCTCCTCTGTCTGTTTGATGAAACAATCTTTTCTTCCTCAAGTGTGTGTCCATTTTTGGAAAGTCTAATCTGCAGGTCACTTTGTGGTACAACTAAGGCAGCTATGCTTATCAACACCAATAAACAAACTCCTCCCCATTTTGGTGGCAACTTAATATATGCTCTTGATCCACAGACCCAATAATGGTCCATCAGGACTGCTGTTCCATCGTTCATGCCTGGTACATTAAAAACTTGCCCACACTTGTGGTTTTCTCCAACTTTCACTGTGCCATTATTTATGAAGCATAAAGACACATTCTTCAGGGGGAGTATCTGCAATAGTCCTCCCTCATCGACCCATGTCAACAATCTTGCAATGGGCCTTTGTCACGATGCCTACCCCCGGAGCACCAGGCCAGGCCCAGCACCCCCGGGAGCAGGCATCATGCCCCCGGGTAAAAGCCCCTTATAGGGGCTCTTTGGACTCTGTCCTGGCGCCGTTGGCGCCAGGCTCATGTTGGACATCAGTCCTGGCGCCATAGGCGTCAGGCTCATAAAGGAAGGTGTTTTGTGCACTTACCTGATGCAAACCATGCTGCAGGATTCAGGCCTCCCTGAGACCTGAAAGGGACTATTTTTTCATTGGGACTATTTTGCCACTCGGGCGTGGCCAGGGAAGGATACTTACCTGGAACTACTTTGGGGGCTATTTAAGCCACGCCCAGACAGTAGCTCACTCTTCGCGTTGTTTTGCATCCAAGCAGCTGAACGCTCACCGTGTCTGCTCCTGCATCTGGTCTCCAGCCACGCCCGCCTTGATCCTGGAACACCTGTAAGGAAAGAAGAGAAGAGAAAGGTGAAAACCAAGAAATTTATCAAACTTCTTACCTGCATCCGGAACCTTCACGCCAGCGTTCCTGTTACTGAGAAAAGACTTTCATTTAAAAGCACCGCATTGCTCGCTGCAGCGCCGCACTTCACTCACCTGTCCTCGGGAGTTCTTCTGGCTTCACCGTGTCTGTCTGCACCGGTCGCCACATCTCTGCACCTAGGGGAGAGAAGAAGAGACAAAAGGTGAGCAGAAGGAACATATGAGGAAAGCCTAATTTTCCGCCATAACACTTACCGGTCTTCTGTTGGTGGACCATTCCTCATTTCGGGTTGGCGCTGCTTCGTTGGCAGGTACCGCACCCCGGCCCCTATGGGGAAAGGACAAAAGACATTACTGGAGGAATATAAAGACATTAAGAGGGATCGCCCCCATCGCTAACTCACCTGAGTTTACCATCGGCAATTCAATTCCTCAACGCATCGCCTTCATTCTGCACCTGAAATAAAGGACAGATCACAGGTTAGGAAGGCAACAGAAAAGGAGGCTCAACACTTGAACTTTTGTAATCTTCATACTTACGGCGTTCCACTCGGAAAAGTCAAGTGGATTTTGCCAGCGCCATTCTGAAAACCAGTGAAGTAACTGGACTAACACGCGCCCCTGCACCAGAAGCAGGATGGAGAGTTCATCCTTTCAAACCATAAGGTGAGCTTCAACCGGGGATTTCGGAGGAAGTTAGGGAAGAACGAAGGGGGGAAGGGAGGAGCAAGCACACTATTCTGCAGACTGTTAATCCCCTTTCTCATCTGCAGAAGGATATTCCTACGGGCCAGACAAGCAAGATTTGAGGGTCCTGTTCAGTCAGTGTTCCGAGTTCTGCGCATCACGCTCGAAGAGGCCACAGCAACCCAGACCAGACCAGCGCCTCCGTGGGAGTCAGGTGAGCGTTACAGAACGCGAAGCCTTCCTACAAATTCCCACCCAGGCGCTATGGAAAGTTCTGAGACTGATCAGTTGGCCCAACTACTGGGGGCATTACGGGCCGAAGTACACGCCGCTCGTCAAGAGACTAATGCTCTCAGGAGGGAAGTGATTGTATCAAAGGAAAGAACTGATGACCTGGCTAGACAGTTTTTGCAAGGTCAAGCTGGACACACTCCTCTACTCGGTTCCGGGGGGAACCCCGCTCCTGTGGTTCCCAGTAACCCTGTGCAGATTAATCTACCTGGAAACATGCCGCTGGCCCCACCCGAACGCTTTGCTGGGGACACCAAACGATTTGCCGTATTCATGAATCAGTGTCGTTTGCACTTCCTATGCAGACCTGGGGCCTTCCGTAATGACCAGACCAAGGTAGCCTTTGTATTGTCATATCTCAGCGGCTGTGCTGCCGATTGGTCAGTTCCACTGGTTACTCAAGATGACCCGATTCTCCGTGATTTTCAAGGATTTCAAGCAAGCATGGAAAGGTTATTTGCTCGACACTCTCAGGGGCAGGCTCTGGATGATGAACTCCTATCCCTGTGACAGGGCAATCAGGACCTCCTATCCTATCCTACATTGCAACCTTTAATAGACTAATTGTGGGAACTGGGTGGCCAGAGGATAAAAGAATCAAATTATTTTATCGAGGTCCACGCGGAGAACTTAAAGATGTCCTGGCCCAAGTTGTAAATCCGCCCCAAGAATGCACAGAATATATAGACTTAGTGGTCCAATTGGATCACAGACTTCAAAACAGAAAAGCAGATCGGTCCAAGTTTGAGACCCGGGTGTTGGTCAAGACCCACGCTAACCCCAAGGGTGCTGATGTCTCTGAGCCTATGCAAATCGGAGGGGTTAAAGGACCTCTAACTCAAAAAGAACGTGAAAGAAGATGGCAGATGCAATTATGTCTTTATTGTGGGTCCTCTGGACACTTTCTACGAGATTGCCCGGCAAAACCGCCCAAGAAGGTGGTAGGAGCCGCTGATAAAAACCATGAAGACTCTGTTTCGGGAAACGACCACGCCCGACAAGCGTAGGGGTCTGCTTGCTGAGCTTGAAAACTAACTCTCAGACCTCGCATTTCATTGTGCCAATGGTCCTCGTAGATCCGGAACAGCCTAAACGGTTGCATGCTATAAAGGCATACATCGATAGCGGGGCTATAGGAAACTATGTGGATCGAGAATTGGTCTCTAGGATAAACCTCCCTCTGCGTCCTAAAACCAACAAAGATGTCATCACCACAGTAGATGGAACCGAAATTGCCTCTGGACCGGTAACACATTCCACAGCGGAGGTGACACTTATGGGTCCGGACGGCCATCGGGAGGCAGTTGTGTTTGATGTAATCAAGGCTCCACAGTTTCAGGTTATTCTCGGAATACCTTGGTTAGAGACACATAATCCTCGAATTGATTGGCGAGCGAAGAGAATAACCTTCCCGGATTGTGCACAAACCTGCTACCCAGAAAATCTGAAGATTAGTCTAGCATCTGTAACCTCTGTCTCCATGCAACTACCTCCGGAATACCAAGACTTTCAGGACGTCTTCCAAAAGGAACAGGCCAACACGTTACCTCCACACAGATCGTACGATTGCCAAACGATCTGGTGCCCGGTGCACAACCCCCTTGTTCAGGATTTATGCCCTTACTGAACCTGAGAATCTGCATTTCAGACAATATTTAGATCAATACCTAGCCAATGGTTTAATTCGCCCGTCAAAGTCTCCGGCATCCTCGGGTTTGTTCTTCGTGCCCAAAAAAGAAGGCGACCTTAGAACTTGTATCGACTACCGTGCATTGAACCAGATAACTGTTAAAAACCGTTACCCTCTGCCTCTGATCCCTGAACTCCTTGACCAGGTGATATCCAAGGCTTGCGTATACACAAAGTTAGATCTCCGGGGGGCTTATCATCTGGTGCGAGTAAAAGAAGGCGACAAATGGAAAACGGCCTTTCGTACAAAATATGGATTATTCGAATACCAGGTTATGCCTTTCGGGTTGTGCAACGTGCCTGCTGCCTTCCAATTCTTCATGAACGATGTCCTTCGGGAACTCATCGATGTTTGTGTTGTCGTTTATAACGATGACATTCTTTTAGTGTACTCCTCTTCGGAATCTGATCACAGAAGGCATGTCAGGGCCGTCCTTGAGAAATTGCGCCAGCACAAACTGTTTGGAAAGCTGGAAAAGTGCGTTTTCCATACCACCGAGGTTGAGTTTCTTGGATTCATCCTGACACCTAAAGGTGTCCGCATGAACTCACGAAAAGTGGATGCCATCCTCAAATGGCCATCACCAAGTTCGGTGAAAGGTGTCCAAAGCATGCTTGGTTTTGCTAATTTTTATCGCAGATTTATCCCGGAATTTTCACGTGTGGTACAACCCATCACTGCACTCTTGCGAAAAAATAAAAGCTTTGAATGGACCGAGGAAGCCGAATATGCCTTTCAGGAATTGAAAGCTAAATTCACGTCCGCAACTATTTTGAAGCACCCGCGCCCCGATCTCCCATATATAGTCGAAACCGACGCGTCCAGCTTAGCCATGGGAGCTGTCCTGTCTCAGAGAGACCCTGAAACCAACCAACTGCACCCCGTAGCATTTTGGTCCAGAAAGTTCTCGCCACCTGAGGTAAATTATGCAATCACCGACAAGGAATTATTAGCCATTAAGTCCGCCTTTAAGGCTTGGCGGCATTATCTTCTTGGCGCCAGGCATACCATCACCGTGATCACTGATCACCGAAACTTACAATATTTAAAAACTGCCAAGGCTCAATCATCACGTCAGCTCTGATGGGCTTTGTTCTTTGCTGAGTTTGATTTTGTAATCACTTACCGCCCTGGCTGTAAGAATGGCAAAGCGGACGCGCTATCTCGAATAGGAATGGGAGAAATAGACACAAACTTAGAACCTGTGCCGATAATTCCCGAACAAAGAATTTTGGGGATAACCTCTTTACAAACCCTTGAAGACATTCAAGCACGGTTAAAACAACTCATGGACTCTACAGCCTTGCAGGATTGGATCCAAAGGGGGTCTTACTTTTTGGTCAACGATGGCATACCTTACTACCAAGGACGCTTATTTCTGCCAGAAAAGGAGTTGCAAGAACTGGTTATTTCCCGTCATCATGATACCCTGATGGAAGGACATCCTGGCATTGCCAAAACTGAGGAAAAAATTAAACGACAATTCTGGTGGTCTTCCTGGCGAAAGGATATTAAATCTTTCGTGATGTCCTGTGGAGTTTGCACCCAAAACAAAGGCCAAAAGACAAAACCCGCCGGTCTTCTTCAGACTTTAGACATTCCACCAGCACCTTGGCACACCTTGTCACTAGATTTTATCACGGACCTGCCCCCTTGTAATGGATACAATACTATTCTGGTTGTGGTGGATTTATTTTCCAAGATGGCCCATTTTATTCCGTTGAAAGGATTACCTTCAGCTTCTGTCCTAGCCAAGGAATTCCTCGAAAATATCATCCGTTTCTATGAATTCCCGTCCATACTAGTCTCCAACCGGGGAAGCCAGTTTATTTCTCATTTTTGGAGAAAGTGTTGTCAACTGGCACAAATCGACGTAAGACTCTCAACCAGCCATCACCCACAGACCGATGGTCAGATGGAGAGAACGAACCAGACCCTTGAACAATACCTACGATGTATGTTGCACCAATCGGAGGGTAATTGGAAGGATATTTTATGGGTGGCCGAATATGTATACAATAACTCGGTACACTCTGGAACTGGACAAAGCCCCTTTTATACCCTATATGGACATCACCCTCGTACTTCAGACTTGGACTCACCTCTGAGCCTTGAAATGCCCGCAGTGGACCATTTGCATTCCACGATAACTCAAGCCTTCGAGGATGCAACTGCACATTTGCAACAAGCGAAAGGGAAATACAAAAAGAATGCGGATCTGCATCGGAGTGAGGCGCCTCCATACCAAATAGGGGATCAAGTATGGTTCGCTACCAAACACTTATTGCTCAAGGGACCCCAAACTTTTAATCCAAGGTATTTGGGCCCTTACTCAATCAAAGCTATAATTAACCCAGTGGCAGTCAAGCTCGATCTACCAGCTAACATGCGGATTCACCCCGTTTTTCATGTGTCACTTTTGAAACCAGTGCAACCAGGAACCAGATTACTAAAGCCACCAGAACCAATCCAGATAGATGGGGAGCCTGAATTCGAGGTGAAGAACATTTTGGATTCTAAGATCTCAAAATCAAAACTTTTCTATCTAATTGGTTGGTAAGGGCGCGGACCTCAGGAAAGGTCTTAGGAACCCAGTGACCACGTACATGCACCTCAGCTGGTAAAAAGGTTCCATCGGAATTTCCCAAACAAATCGAAACCTCCAGAGGGAACAACCTTGGGAGGGGCTTTGGGGGGAGTGCTGTCATGATGCCTACCCCCGGAGCACCAGGCCAGGCCCAGCACCCCCGGGAGCAGGCATCATGCCCCCGGGTAAAAGCCCAGCGGCCCCTTATAGGGGCTCTTTGGACTCTGTCCTGGCGCCGTTGGCGCCGGGCTCATGTTGGACATCAGTCCTGGCGCCATAGGCGCCAGGCTCATAAAGGAAGGTGTTTTGTGCACTTACCTGATGCAGACCATGCTGCAAGATTCAGGCCTCCCTGAAACCTGAAAGGGACTATTTTTTCATTGGGACTATTTTGCCACTCGGTCGTGGCCAGGGAAGGATACTTACCTGGAACTACTTTGGGGGGCTATTTAAGCCACGCCCAGACAGTAGCTCACGCTTCGCGTTGTTCTGCATCCAAGCAGCTGAACGCTCACCGTGTCTGCTCCTGCATATGGTCTCCAGCCACGCCCGCCTTGATCCTGGAACACCTGTAAGGAAAGAAGAGAAGAGAAAGGTGAAAACCAAGAATTTTATCAAACTTCTTACCTGCATCCGGAACCTTCACGCTAGCGTTCCTGTTCCTGAGAAAAGACTTTCATTTAAAAGCACTGCGTTGCTCGCTGCAGCGCCGCGCTTCACTCACCTGTCCTCGGGAGTTCTTCTGGCTTCACCGCGACTGTCTGCACCGGTCGCCACATCTCTGCGCCTAGGGGAGAGAAGAAGAGACAAAAGGTGAGCAGAAGGAACATATGAGGAAAGCCTAATTTTCCGCCATAACACTTACCGGTCTTCTGTTGGTGAACTATTCCTCATTTCGGGTCGGCGCCGCTTCGTTGGCAGGTACCGCACCCCGGCCCCTATGGGGAAAGGACAAAAGACATTACTGGAGGAATATAAAGACATTAAGAGGGATCGCCCCCATCGCTAACTCACCTGAGTTTACCATCGGCAATTCAATCCCTCAACGCATCGCCTTCATTCTGCACCTGAAATAAAGGACAGATCACAGGTTAGGAAGGCAACAGAAAAGGAGGCTCAACACTTGAACTTTTGTAATCTTCATACTTACGGCGTTCCGCTCGGAAAAGTCAAGTGGATTTTGCCAGCGCCATTCTGAAAACCAGTGAAGTAACTGGACTAACACGCGCCCCTGCACCAGAAGCAGGATGGAGAGTTCATCCTTTCAAACCATAAGGTGAGCTTCAACCGGGGATTTCGGAGGAAGTTAGAGAAGAACGAAGGGGGGAAGGGGGGAGCAAGCACACTATTCTGCAGACTGTTGATCCCCTTTCTTATCTGCAGAAGGATATTCCTACGGGCAAGACAAGCAAGATTTGAGGGTCCTGTTCAGTCGGTGTTCCGAGTTCTGCGCATCACGCTCGAAGAGGCCACAGCAACCCAGACCAGACCAGCGCCTCCGTGGGAGTCAGGTGAGCGTTACAGCCTTTGGGTTTTGCATTCAATTTCTGCATTTGCAATAACTACTTCCCATTGTCCGGTTAATGCCATTGATTTGCACACAACCAATCCTTCAGCCCATCCTTCAGGAATAAGCTCATATTTGGCCCTTTTTGCAGCATTCTACTTTTTCCTACCCATTTTTATCCATGCATTGTAATATCTTATTTTCTTAAATCTTGATTCCTGCTCGATTTATGCCAGGCTATTTGTGTTTTATTATTTGATGCATTATTTCTGGCTTTTCTCTTGACTTTATGTCCTGTACATAATTGTCTTCTCTTTGAGATGTCACTTCATTCACCATCACTATGGATGCTGTGCTGCCGTGGAACTGTCCTCTGGTTAGGCAAAGTGCAAGGTGTATCAGGAAATGTGCCTATTTAACTAATACTTCTGTTTCTATGAATATTTTGGAGGTTCCCAAAGCATAAGGTATCAGGGGACACACATAGCAGCTTTCATCTGACCCACCTATTTCATGTGCTGATAGTACCAGAGGTTATTCTTAAAATGAGCCAAATTATTAAGGTACGTATTTATATCTTCATGATCTTACCCATCATCCCTTTGAAATCGAAATAAATGCCTAGTAAGATTATACAAAATGCTGTTCGTGATTTCATCAGGGACACGGCTAAATCTTTCATTGTCACCCACCACAACTGTATTACTTCTTATAAATTGTCTAAATGTCATAACAATCAACAGGAAAACACAAATCATATTGCAGAATGACACCACAATTATTATTCCAATTATTATTCCATGTGTAAGTGATTTCAATCCGGCACTTCACCTAAGTCAACACCTACCGTGTAATGCACAACTGAAATCCTTATTTATTTGTGTCTAAAAGTTATTTTATTCTGAACGATGTACCACTCATATCATGCCCCTCTCTTGGAAACCACCCCCTCCCGGTCACACTGAACCAGGAATCAGGCTGGTTTGCAAAGTTAAAATATTTATTTATGTAGTTACAAATTAATCACACTATGTTTAATGGGTATACAATAATCACCAATGGGGTGATGTAACACTAAGCAATCTCTTTAATGCACAAGGAGCAATAGTGAGTAATACAATTCAGCACAGAAATAATACTTTTGTGTGTGTTCAGATCAAATAGCAGTGTGGTTACTATTAACCCCTGCAAACCCCTCAACCCTCCCATAAGCAATGTAAAGAGATAGGAGGAGAGAGCAGGTATTCAGGAATGGCAGAATTCAACACAGAATATCAATCGCCATTTTCTCCCCAGCAACACAAGAGAAAAACAGAAATGATTGGCAAGCTGTCAAATGGTTTTTAAAGTTATCTTGAGAATGGACAGAGTAAAAACACTAAATATGGTCTAAATTTCTGACATTGTTTAAATTCTTATGGGAGCCACTTTGGATAGTTACAGACAAACACTAGCAATGATTTAATACTAAGAAGTAATGTGAAATTTGAAAACTGAGGTCGGAAGCAATCAAAAGCTGTTTTACAAGTGTCAGAAATTCCCTAATTGAAAATTAGTGGCAAACTTTTCTGTGTGCGATAATCGCGGTTACAGGATACCTACATGGATTTGGGATGCGGTTATAGATGCGGTTTTAGATGCAAATTAAAGCTGTGGATGTTAGCTACAGAATTTTGTTTCTAGCATAAACATTTTTTAGTGGAGGTTGTCTTTCTACGACAGGCACAAGAATGGGAAAACGGGAATGTGCTTTTAAAATGACAAAAAGGATTTCTTACACTAGAGGATGACTAGGAATAGACAAATACGACACAGGAACACAGCCACTGGATCATGGCGACTGCCTGTCGTGGTCCGCCTTATTCAGATGAGAAAGATCAGCGCAGAGATAGGTTTAAGAATACTAGCACAAGAGAAAGATAGGAGGAATAGGATAGAGAGTTCAGGCAATTCAAAAATATTTCTAACAATTCAGGTTCTGAAGACAAAGTAGGATGGATTTCAGATTGGGATTGGACTAAGTTAGGTACATAGGCTAGTGACACCGTTCTATTCTATAGATACTGACTAGATATGGTTAGAATGGAACCGTCAGGGATCTGGTCAGGGATTCTTGTCAGGGATTCTGGTCACAGCTCGGCACAGGACTGGATTGGATCTCTTGTTTCTGATGATAATTATTTTCAGCAGGCAAGCAGTACAGCACAGCCCGGCTGTCTATTTCCCCTTAGGTTTATGGGGTTCTGAAATTTTAAGGCCTAGCTGAAAATGGTTCAGCTAATGAAATGGGCCTTTCTGCTCTGCCAAGTTTCTGGAGTCTGGAACAAGTAAGATGGATGGTTCTGCTGCAGGGTGCTCTGCCAGCAATCGGTTAGTGGATAAAACTGTGTGTTTTGTCTGAGTGCTGAGCTGTCTCTATTTATGCTTATGATAAAGGGTTATGTATGCTGGTTTAACCTAAGCGTGCCCCTTGTACAGGGATTGGTCAGGGTCTCCTCTCTTCCTTGATAGGAGGAGAAAAACAGGGTGTCACCATGATGATGTGGGTAATTGAGGCCTAGAGTCCACCCCTAGCCTCTTGAACACAAAATCTACTTTTGGTACAATACATATTTCCATGTGTGCAACCTCTATAACAATCATATATACGGATTACATATTTTGTGTAGCAGATACTCTTCCAAACCCCGTCACTGTAAGTTCTTGTGCCTGCTTTTTACAGACTGATGTCCTTTTTATCTGGAACACAATGTCCAATTTAGGTGCACATTGCTACAAATGTGCACATTGAATATGGGCATAAGTGTATGAAGTTTCATGCTTCTATCAAAAATACATTTTGGCTAATATCACATTTTCTGCTGTTTCTTCCCAGAACATGTCACAGAGTTCTGCTGCCTTTTAACATGTGCAGCCAATATTTCCATTAACAATGCTGTTATACTTGGAACTGGGAATCAAGGTATCTACTTCTCTTCTTTATAATCCCCAAAAAATCCTGTTACTTTCATTTATATGTATTATTTACAACCCAGTCCCTCACCCTATTATTGCCACTTTCAATGTTTTACTTAAGTCTGTGGCTCAGCTCGAGTGCCTCATCATCGGCTCTCCCTCAACTGACCAGTTAGCCTTCCATCTATGGGGCACATGCCGGGACCGGACAGAAATGTCATCAAAGGGGGACCTGCCAACTGTATCCTTTTACATGTGAATTGTTGCATGCGGTTCTCCGCAGGAAGCTCAGCGGTCTTCTGGCTAATGGCTGGAGCAGCCAAAATGCCAAAGATCTGGATCTGGCCCTAGGTCAATGGATCAAAACCATCCTCTGCTACCAACCTGTTCTGTAGCACCTTGAAGCGCCTCTTGTGCTGGATGGAATTACCAATAAATATCTCAGACCAAATAACTGGACAAACTCAAAGAAGATGACAAAGTCCTACCTTATTCTCAATTAAATAAAGTCGGGTCAACTGGCAGACATCGTACGGATGCTTGCACACTCACACACAAACTTGATTACACAGTGGCCTTATACCACAATATGAGTCATCTATGATGTCATCCCACAGGGCAAACCATAAAAAGTATTACCGGGGAGGGATTGGTTAGGGGAACATATCTACATATAACATGTATACAGGTTAGTACTTCATTGGTTGTCTCTTATCTGTAAGACCTCTCACAAACTACCTAGAAATATAATACGGATTGTGGAATAAAATGGCAACGGACTGGTCTATGCAATGTTGTGTAGCAGATTACCCCATAGACCCACTGATTGGTTGGCATTCTCACCCAGCCTTGAACTTTTGACTTGGCTAGCAGCATGTAAGAAAACCAAAACCCATGTGCTTGAATCACGTCAGATTACTCCCCACTTTCCCAATGAGTCCATCATCTCTCATCAGTCTGACCATGAGCCAAACTTTTTCTTCTGTAGTAGACCTTGCAGCCTGCTTTCTGTTCTGGGACATTCAAGGGAGTATAGGCACATCACTACCTTCATCCAATGCTTAATGAATAGCCCTTGTTTTCGACTTCTGAGTCACATGTGAAGAGACCACAAATGTGTCCATGTCAGCCTCTTATTTACTGATATTTGATTTAATTATACTGAGTGTCATTGCTCTTCTTGGCCTCTTGAGACTTGCTCACTCAACCTTGTATAAACTTTATACACTTATAATTGTCCAATACTTGGTTCTTGAAGATGTTTTCTTCTTCTTTAACATAAGAGAAATATGTCTCATCCATGGCTGTTCCATCTGCCTCCATTCGTGCTTTGCAGCATTCCTTTAAAATAGCATCCTTGATCCCCGGCCAACATTGACTCCCCTTTGTTTTGTACACAAAGCTGTTCTTCCAGTGTTTCCAGACTCTGCAACCCTGATCAGTTGTTGAGGTAGCTGAATTCAATCTTAACGCAAGCTGGTGTCCATTTTCCAACTATGGCCATCCTAGCCACGTTATACATTCCTCTATAGCAAGCTTCTATGTATCTTTTTTACCTTTCGTTGCTACGTATTTAAACTTATTGGTCAGTGAGTTACTTTGCCTTCTATTGCATTCATCATTATTTTATCATTTCATACATGTTCTCTTATCACTTCATCACTTCAGTTACATCGTTACTTTCAAGTATTTTCATATCATTCGACTATGTCCTTGTATAGCTCCTTGATGACATCACTCTGCCCTCATCTGATTTTACTCTGCGTTCAATGATGTCCAATGGTGCGTGCTGACATGATATGATATGATATGATATGATGAATCATTTATAGTGCGCGTGTACAAAAGTGTTTCTAGGTGCTACAAGACAAGGTAGGCAGACAAAGGGAAGACAAAAACACACAATCTTACTAGGCCTTCTATCAGTCCTTCAGATCGTGCAAGTGCAGGGGGGGGAGAAGTTGTTCCAGGGGGAGAGAGAAACGGTAGTACGGTCAGGGCAGCGATTGCTCTGAATAAGTGCAGCCGGGAGAGCCAGCTATGGGAAGTGCAAAAGGGGGGACTATAGGGTTTCAGATACAGCTCCTAAGTGTGCAGAGGCCCGGAGGAAGTGCAGGTGCTTGCAGGTTGTGGAGGAAGCCTGGTGACCGTTGAGTTCAGAGGGTAGCCAGGTGACCAGCTAGCGCGGCAGACAGAGAAAGCAGAAGCAAAATGGAAAGTCTTGGCCTGCTTCCGGAACCTGAGGTGATCCTGCTCGAGTTTGTGAGGGGCAAGGAGGCCATTCCAGAGGGAAGCCCCTGCCGAGGAGAGAGATCTAACTCCAACTCTCTGCATGGAGAAGCACCTGAGGATCAGAGAGTTAGAGGTAGCTGAGCAAAGGGCTTGAGAAGGAAGATGTTAAGGAAGAGAGAGTTGGATTTAATCTGTAGACAATGCAGAGGGTCTTGAACTTGATCCTTGCAGCCACTGGGAGCCAGTGTAGAGATTTCAGGGCTGGAGAGATATTCTCCCTGGGCTTGAGGCCTAGGACAAGTCTCACAGTCCTGTTCTGGATTAGTTGCAGAGGGCGGAGTGTAGAGGAAAGCAGGCTAAGATAGAGAGTAGTCCAGCCTAGAGAGAACCAGGTCTCTGGAGACATTGAGCTTCTGGGGGAAATTGAGAAAACGAAGAATACATTTGAGAAAGTGCAGCTGATAGTGAGACTTCTTTGAGAGGTCCATGAGGGGAGAATGGGACAAGGGCATCATGTAGCACCCAAAATCCAGTAAGAGTATAGCAAGGGTGTTAGAGGACTGTGAGGAATTCGACCATCCTCACGGGGAGAGTGCCCTCGCCTGGGCTTTTTTGATGCATGAAAATTAATGATGGGAGATCAACCTCCCTGAAATGAGTGCGACCATTTCACGCCCATTTCATCTGCTTCCTGCACCAAACACATAGTCATCTCTTATCTGGGAGAACATAGCCTACAGGCACCGTCTTCCCCTGTCATATTTACATGTAATGTGACTGCCCTGGTTACACCAAAGCATTCCAAAAAGGGGGAAGGTACACCTTACTACAGCCATAAGCAGCCTAGTTAAAATATCAAAGGCTGCATGGATCTGCATTCCTTTATTCTCCAGCTGGTTGCAGTGTATACTAATGAGAGATAATTGAGGCAAGTCTGCCGAGTGGGCTTGGTTACTGGAGAGACAACAGGAAGGCAGGACGAACACCCCTTTGTTGTGCAATGTGTCAATTTGAGGCCAGTTCCCACCACTCTTTATGAAAGACAGTGGAATGCATTTCTGGGTCACTATTTACTGAAGGCAAACCCCTACAGAGCTGACCCCTTTCAGAGGGGAGATGTATGTGGTTTGGGGGAGACAGGAAGTATGGGGTTGGGGACACAAAACATATTTCAAGGGAAAACCTGCAGTTTAAACAAGAGTCACAGAGGGCTCAGTTAACCAGACAGACACTTTGATTTACAACAGACAGGATGATGGGTGGGACTTAGGTATAATAGCTAATAGCCACGGAGGACCCTACTTTGGTAGCAGGGAACTCCTTGACTTCAGTGTTGCCTGGCGCAGCGCAGGAACCTGAAGTGAAGGACAGGTGGGCACAGATCTGAAAAGTGCCCAAGCTGGATGAATTTGCATCAGCTGGGAGCCCAGATCAGACTGACTTCTACACAGCCCAGAAAGAGTGTCCCACTCTGATGGGTCTGCGGAAGTAGACGGTGGAGCAGGCTAAGGGTGAGGCCCTTCGACTGTTCAAAGTGTACTGGGAGGACGGGCTCCTGTACAGTGAGCCAAAGAATTTGCAGTGTGAGGACGCCAGAAGGTTGGTGGTTACCCAGTGCCACAGAAAGTTCTTTTTGGATTTGGCTCACCAAATTCCTTTAGCGGGTCACTTGGGAGTGACTAAGAAATTGGGCCGGTTGTCTGCACACTTTTACTAGCCCCAGTTCTGCGTAAAGGTAAATGAATTTGTCCGGTCCTGCCCAACTTGTCAAGCTTCTGGTAAGTCAGGTGGTGCCACAAAGGCCCCCTTAATTCCACCACTCGTGGTTGGGTGGCCTTTTGAGAGAATAGGCATGTATATTGTGGGTCCTTTGGATCCTCAAACCAGCTCAGGGAACAGATATAGCTTGGCGGTGGTGGACCACGCCACAAGATACCCTGAGCCTGTGCCTCTGGGGAACATCAAAGCCCCCGTGGTTACAAAAGCTCTGATTGGTATTTTCTCCTGTGTTGGATTCCCCAAGGAAGTCATTTCTGACTGAGGATCAACCTTCATATCAGCATATATGAAGGCTATGTTGGAAGAGTGTAGCGTCACCTACCGGTCCGCTACCGCCTTTCATCCACAAACCAATGGGCTTGTTGAGTGCGTCAACAAGACCCTGACAGGCATGATAGGTGGCTTGGAAGAGCACTTGAGGAGAAAATGGGATATTCTCCTGGCATGCCTTGTGTTCGCCTACAGGGAGGTGCACAGAACGGAGTAGGGTTTGGCCCCTTTGAGCTTCTGTTTTGACACCCTGTTCTAGGTCCCCTCAGTCTAGTGAAGGAGGGATGGGAAAGCAAACCCTCATCCAGGTCACGAGATGTGGTCGACTATCTACTCGGCCTTCAATCTAGAATGGCAAAGTACATGAAACAGTCAACAAAGAATCTAAATGTGACAGTTTAAGTGCCTGGTCTCCCTTTTCTCCCCCTTCTGTTGAGCTCTCCTCACTTGAACTGCCGGAATTGCTGTTGGGGTCCTGCAGACGCCGTCGAAGTAGATAATCCTTCTCCTTTTTCCGATGAGCTTGCTTGTCACGGAGGGAGGCCACCGTGACCGCTGAGGAGAACAGCTGTCCGAGGACCTCGCTTCCGGAACCAAGCCAAAATAGGGAAAACCCTGAATGGGAAAAAACCCTTGGACTCCTCTGGTCTGTAGCACGGAAGGCGTAGTTCCAGCGGAAAGTAGACTTTCAGATGAGTAGGAGGTAGGTAATAGACTGAATCCGTATGAGTAACTGAAGGCAACACTGCAGCGGAACAGGGGAGTCCTGCAGTGGGAGCCGGAGGACAGGACTCCACAGAACGCCCAACAGCCACTGCAACAAGCGGGGTGAGGACCGGAGGAGAGATAGGCAAAGAAGAAAAGCGCCAGACAAGTAGCGGAGAGAGAGAAGAAAAAGCGTAGGGAAAGGGGCGGCACCTGTCTGTGGGGACGGGGCTGCAAAAGAAGAGAAACAGTTACTGCCGAGGCGTGGCGGCAGCAGAGAAAAACTGGAGGGGAGAGAAGGTAGGAGGAACACTCGCTGGAGGGCATGAGAGACAGAAGCCTGGACAGAGCGAGGCAGGAGCGAAGAAACCCGGAAGAGCGAGAGCTTCCAAAGGATAGTTGCAACGCAGGGACCGCTGGGTCGGGAGAGAAGATATACTCCCGCGCTACAAGGAGGAAAAAGTAACGGACACAAAGGAGGGACTAGTACCTCCCGTACCTGCGTCCCAAAACCCAGCGCGGAAGAAGCCGCCAGTCGGAACGCCTGCGGCTGACACTAAAAGCCAGTCAGGAGCTGATGAAGCACTGACACGACCAAAAGGCCACAGTAACAGTTTATTGTCCAGGCCAGTGGGTGTGGATTATGGAGCCTGTCGAACCCAGTGCCCTTCAGGAGAAGTGGACTGGACCTTACTGTGTGCTGGAAAAGGTCAGTGAGGTGAATTATCTCATTGATCTGAAAGGACCTAAACAGATGTGCAGGGTCTTTCACATCAAGTGGCTAAAACCCCATTATAGCCGGGATGACTTGATCATGGCCTTAGTGACTGATGGAGAGACTGAGGATGAGACCGATCCTCTCCCAGACCTCCTGCACACTGAAGCCACAGATGGGTCAGTTGAAGGTGTCAACCTTGCAACAGACCTGTCAGAACAGCAACTGACAGACTGTCACCGTTTACTGGGACAGTGTGCCGGTCTGTTCTCTCTGACTCCTGATCATGCAGATTGGTGCATCTATGATGTAGACACTGGAGATAGTAAGCTGGTGAAGAGTAGAATTCACTGGGTGTCTGTTAAGGTCATTGACACCATCAAGTAGGATGTTTCCAAGATATTGTCCCTAGAAAGAGCCATCCCACAGCCCTTGGGCCAGTCCAGTGGTACTGGTCCTTAAAATGACCAGTAGTGGGAAGACTGAAGTTCGCTTTTGTGTGGACTACAGGGGGCTCAGTTCTGTCATGAGGACAGATGCTCAGCCCATTCCTCGGGCAGATGAGCTCATTGACAAGCTCAGTGCTTCCAAGTATTGGCAGGTCGGCTTGACAGATGGAGTGAAAGAGAGGTCAGCGTTCTCAACCCCGGAAGGACATTATCATTTCACTGTGATGCCCTTCGGATTGAAGAATGCCCCTGCCACTTTTCAGAGGATGGTGAACCAGGTTTTGTCCAGACTGGAAAAAGTCAGCATCGCCTGTCTAGTCGACATTGCTGTGTCCACCCACACCTGGGAGGATCATGTATCCCACCTGAAACAAGTGCCTCTGCAGAATTCAGGCCTGACGATCAAGGCCATGAGGTGACAGATAGCGCAGGGTTCTGTGACTTACCTAGGCCACCTGCTCAGTGGAGGTAATAAGCAACCTCTTGAAGCAAAGGTACAGGTTGTGCAGGAGTAGGACATCCCGACCACACAGACGCAGGTGAAAGCCTTTCTAAGTCTCACCGAGTGCTACTGGTCATTCATCAGAGGTTATGGGACCATTGCTATGTCCCTGAATAATGTAACATCCAAAAAGAAGCCAAAGAAGGTAACTTGGACCACCGCCTGTCAAACCTCCTTTCAGGATTTAAAGGATGAATTGTGCGGGGCCCCAGTTCTGAAAGTGCCAGACTATGATCAGGAGTTCATTATCCAGACAGACGCCTGTGATTTTGGAATTGGAGCAGTATTAGCACAGCTCAACAGTGAAGGGGTAAAGCAACCTCTCGCCTAAATTAGCAGGTGGTTGACAAAAAGGGAAAGGAACTGGTCTGTCATAGAAAAAAAAGCATATGCAGTCGTGTGGGCCATAAAGACGCTGAAACCATACATCTTTGGGTCTCACTTTATGATCCAGACAGAACACAGGCCTCTGCAATGGTTAATGGCCATGCAGGGGGAGAACGCTAAGCTTTTGTGTTGGGCCATATCCCTACAGGTTTAAGATATGGTCAACACAAGTCAGGCTCCCAACATGGACATTCAGTAGTCTCAGCCAGTACTTACGCCTTGATGACAAACCAGACCCTCAGTAGGGTGGTGGTTCACATGTTGAGGCTTTGGGGCATGTGAGGAATTCAACTCTCCGCACAGGGAGAGGGCGCTCACCTGGGCTTTTTTGATTGTTTGATATTTGAAAATGAATGATGGGAGACCAACCTCCGAGACCCATTATATCTGCTTCCTGCACCAAACAAATAGTCACCTGCACTCTGGAAGGAAACAGCCTACAGGTGTCATCTTCCCCTGTCATATTCACATGGAATGTGACAGCCCTGAGTACATCAAAGCATTCCAAGAAGGGGAAAGGCACACCTTCCTGCAGCCATGAGCAGCCTAATCAAAATATCAAAGGCTCCATGGATCTGCATTCCTTTGTGCTCCAGCTGGTGGCAGTGCATACTAAGGAGAGATAATTGAGGCAAGTCTGCTGAGTTGGCTTGGTTGCCAGAGAGAAAACAGGAAGGTAGGGCTAACAGCCCTTTGGTGTGTAATGGGTCAACTTAATGCTAGTTCCGACCCCTCTATATGAAAGGCAGTAAAATTGCATATCATGATCCACTATTTTCCGTAGCAAACCCCTGCATTGCTGACCCCTTTCAGAGGGGAGAATTATGTGGTTTGGGGGAGACAGGAAGTTTGCTACCAGAACATACATCAAGGGAAAACCTGTGCTTTAATCAAGAGTCACAGAGGGTTCAGTTAACCAGAGAGAAACTTTGATCTACAACAGACAGGAAGATGGGTGGGACTTAGGTATATGTTGCCACACCCCTTGCCTGTCCTGTTGAGAGCACTCTGGTCCTGACCTCATGCATAACAGAAGATTGTTGGTAGGGACCCAGGATTGGTTCATTAAGGTAGGTTTAGCTGACACCAATCACTGTGGGCAATTGGCTCTAAAAGAGGGCTAAACCCCTCACTTAGTAGATCATCTGAACACTTTGCAAGGAGTACGAAGAAGGACTAATGTGGACCCGAGCTGAAGGTACAGCCTACCTTACATCTTCTGCCAGTGAAGGAAGGCCAGGAGTTCCAAGAGGGAAGCAACATCCCTCCCCTAAAACTCTCCCAGGGAACAGTGGGAGGTACAAGACTGAGAGGACCCGTTCAGCAGCTCCAGAACTGGTACCCACACAGCACACATTGTGCCCTGTGAGGTTCTGTCAGCAAGCTTCATAGTTGAGAAGTGCCGGAGCATCTCTGGACAAAGGACAAGGCAGTTGCCTGCAAACACCCTCCTGAACTTTGGGCTGTTCCCCTTGAAATGACACAAGCCCTGCGAAGAAGCTAGGAGGAGTGCCACACAAGCATTATCCAGCATCCATCTTATTAAGGACAAGTTTGAGACAGTCGAGTCCTCGAACTGCATCCAGCTGCATTGCTATCTGTTGTCACGCCACAGTGACCAGAGCCATCCGAGACTCCTCGACCAGCATTCCAGATCCGCCAACCAGCACAGAGACAACGATTCTTGTCCATGAGCCACCACACCGGACAGCCTGCAGATGTCCATAGAGCCTTGCTTGCCAAACTGCCTGCAACCTGGTACCCACAGCAATCTCTGACCACTTACTCTGTCTCAAGGGCTTAGCTGTCGAACAACAAGAACTTCTTCAGCACCAGGCACATTGTGGTTCTGCCCCCCTGGTTCTTCTCCGAAGGCCCCTAGAGACAGTTACGACCCTTTGCCCCTTTGGTTCTAGAACCAAGTAATCTTGAACTATAAGACTGATTACTTTACCAACTACCCTCCTGTCAGTATCGGGAGTGCATCCCTTTCATTTGTGAAACGGTCTGTCCTCTGTGTTCCTTTACAGTGTGGGTTGTAATTGTAGTGTGCTAGAACTGTCTTTTGTAGTAATAATGAAGTTGATATTTGTATGCAATCTTGACTGGAATGTCCCCTTGGGTAATAATTGTATTTTCACTGTGTTTCAACTAACCAACGATCCACAACCTAGTGGAGATAAGCCTGCCGTTCTGTCCACAATACCAAAATACCAAAAAATTGTACAGGGAGGTCTTTTAATTCACTTGTATTCCAATCTGTTCAGATCCTTTGCTACCATTTAGATTCTGCCACCATTTTTTCACAAGAAGCTAAATGATGTATTCAATCTTTCCTCGACAACAGAACCATGCAGGTCTTCTCACCCTCTGTAGCTGCCGACCCGATACCTATCACCTGCGGTGTGCCCCAGGGTTCCAGCGTCTCACCTACTCTGTACAACATCTTTACAAAGCCCCTTTTTCATGATCTCGATGGCCTGGGTATAACCTACACAACTAAGCGGATGATACACAGATCCTCACCCCGATGACGGGAGATTACGACAAGGATTCGGCCTTTGTGAATAGAGTGTATCTCATCATCCAGGCATGGATGGCATCTCATGTTCTATGCCTGAATGATGACAAAACAGAACTCCTCATTGTTGGAATCACGGCTAACCTTAATAAATAGGGCCACCTCTCCTCGAACTTCATAATAGACAATAACAACATTACAGTAGCCAAGGAAGTCAAAACCCTTGGATTCTATTTAGATTCTACTCTCACCTTCAAAAAATAAGTAAACTCCATGGCATCAGCTACTGCTTATACCTGTAAGTTAATAAGAGCAGCTAAGCCTTTCCTTTCACCCAACAACTGTATCACCCTAGCACAAGCCCTTGTACTATCTAAATTGGACTATTACAATGCCTTATATGTAGGGAGCAATAAATACATCATCAAAAAGATTCAGATTCTACAAAACAATGCCCTAAGAGCAGCCCTGAATATCCCCAAGAAAGCCCACATATCTGACCTTAGAAGATACTTCAATTGGCTCTCTATAAAGACAAAATTTCCCTCAAAACTGCCTCCCTGACATACAAATGCCTACACCAGGCCGCCCCACAATACCTTACTTCCAGATTCTTGAAACAATCTTCCAACCGCCCGTCAAGAACAGCCACTGCCAACGTTCTAAAGTGCCCAGATTCAAACGCATAAAAACAGGCGGAAGTAGCTTCCCTGTCAAAGCCGCCCAGATCTGGAACTCACTCCCACCTACCTTAAGGGAAGACTTACCTCCTACCCACGCTTTAGATCCAACCTCATCCTCTGGATCAAGGAAAACGACATCTGACCTTGACCATACCTGACCCCCTCCACTTGCCATCGTCTGTATTTACTGTATATAATGTTCTTGATGTTTAAACTGCATGACGCTACATAGTATTGCATTTTAACATATTGTAATGTAATGTATTTTAGCATATACTCTTACAGCACTGTAACCTAACCTGAACAACCCTCTTTATGTTTTCTGCACCCTAATACCTACTGGTCGGGCGCGCATTATAAATAAAATAGACAAACAAACAGATCCCTTCAGGTGTACAAGAGGTGTGGGGTTAATTGATGCTTAAGAAACCGATATTCATCTCTGGACCACTGGTGCCTCGGAAGTTGATTCGTCACAAGGACGCCTGGACCAATGGCGTAATGGAGCACCCAGAAATAGGTAAGAATGTCAGCAAGGGTGTTAGAGGACACCTGGACCAATTGCATCCTGGAGCATGGGAATCAATTAAGAGCGTCGATGGGGGTTTTAGTGAACAACTGGAGCAAGGGCATCATGTAGCGCCAGAATCCAGTAAGAGTGGCACTGAGGGTGCTAGAGGATGCTTGGACCAATGGCATCGTGGAGCACAGGGAATCAAGAAAAAGTGTCAGCGAGGGTGTTAGAGGATGCTTGGACCAATGGCATCGTGGAGCACAGGGAATCCAGTAAGAGTGTCAGCGAGGGTGTTAGAGGATGCTTGGACCAATGGCATCGCAGAGCACAGGGAATCACGAAAGAGTGTCAGCGAGTATGTCAGAGGATGCTTGGACCAATGGCATCGTGGAGCACAGGGAATCAAGTAAGAGTGTCAGCGAGGGTGTTAGAGGATGCTTGGACCAATGGCATCGTGGAGCACAGGGAATCAAGAAAGAGTGTCAGCGAGGGTGTTAGAGGATGCTTGGACCAATGGCATCGTGGAGCACAGGGAATCAAGAAATAGTGTCAGCGAGGGTGTTAGAAGATGCTTGGACCAATGGCATTGTGGAGCACAGGGAATCAAGAAAGAGTGTCAGCGAGGGTGTTAGAGGATGCTTGGACCAATGCCATCGTGGAGCACGGGGAATCAAGTAAGAGTGTCAGCGAGGGTGTTAGAACATGCTTGGACCAATGGCATTGTGGAGCACGGGGAATCCAGTAAGAGTGTCAGCAAGAGTGTTTGAGGATGCTTAGACCAATGGTATCGTGGAGCATGGGGAATCAAGTAAGAGTGTCAGCAAGGGTGTTAGAGGATGCTTTGACCAATGGCATTGTGGAACACAGGGAATCCAGCAAGAGTGTCAGCGAGGGTGTTAGAGGATGCTTGGACCAATGGCATCGTAGAGCACGGGGAATCCAGTAAGAGTGTCAGCGAGGATGTTAGAGGATGCTTGGACCAATGCCATCGTGGAGCACGGGGAATCAAGTAAGAGTGTCAGCGAGGGTGTTAGAACATGCTTGGACCAATGGCATTGTGGAGCACGGGGAATCCAGTAAGAGTGTCAGCAAGAGTGTTTGAGGATGCTTAGACCAATGGTATCGTGGAGCATGGGGAATCAAGTAAGAGTGTCAGCAAGGGTGTTAGAGGATGCTTTGACCAATGGCATTGTGGAACACAGGGAATCCAGCAAGAGTGTCAGCGAGGGTGTTAGAGGATGCTTGGACCAATGGCATCGTAGAGCACGGGGAATCCAGTAAGAGTGTCAGCGAGGATGTTAGAGGATGCTTGGACCAATGCCATCGTGGAGCACGGGGAATCAAGTAAGAGTGTCAGCGAGGGTGTTAGAACATGCTTGGACCAATGGTATCGTGGAGCACGGGGAATGAAGAAAGAGTGTCAGCGAGGGTGTTGGAGGATGCTTGGACCAATGGCATTGTGGAGCACGGGGAATCCAGTAAGAGTGTCAGCAAGAGTGTTAGAGGATGCTTGGACCAATAGTATCGTGGAGCATGGGGAATCAAGTAAGAGTGTCAGCAAGGGTGTTAGAGGATGCTTGGACCAATGGCATTGTGGAACACGGGGAATCCAGCAAGAGTGTCAGCGAGGGTGTTAGAGGATGCTTGGACCAATGGCATCGTGGAGCACGGGGAATCGAGCAAGAGTGTCAGAGCGGGTGCTAGAGGATGCTTGGACCAATGGCATCATAGAGCACAGGGAATCAAGCAAGAGTGTCAGCGAGGGTGTTAGAGGATGCTTGGACCAATGGCATCGTGGAGCACAGGGAATCAAGCAAGATGTCAGCGAGGGTGTTAGAGGATGCTTGGACCAATGGCATCGTGGAGCACAGGGAATCCAGAAAGAGTGTCAGCGAGGGTGTTAGAGGATGCTTGGACCAATGGCATCGTGGAGCACATGGAATCCAGCAAGAGTGTCAGCGCGGGTGTTAGAGGATGCTTGGACCAATGGCACCGTGGAGCACGGGGAATCAAGCAAGAGTTTCAGCGACGGTGTTAGAAGATGCTTGGACCAATGGCATCGTGGAGCACAGGGAATCAAGAAAGAGTGTCAGCGAGGGTGTTAGAGGATGCTTGGACCAATGGCATCGTGGAGAACAGGGAATCAAGAAAGAGTGTCAGTGAGGGTGTTAGAGGATGCTTGGACCAATGGCATTGTGGAGCACAGGGAGTCAAGTAAAAGTGTCAGCGAGGGTGTTAGAGGAAGCTTGGACCAATGGTATCGTGGAGCATGGGGAATCCAGTAAGAGTGTCAGCGAGGGTGTTAGAAGATGCTTGGACCAATGGCATTGTGGAGCACAGTGAATCAAGAAAGAGTGTCAGCGAGGGTGTAAGAGGATGCTGGGACCAATGGCATCATGGAGAACGGGGAATCCAGTAAGAGTGTCAGCAATGGTGTTAGAGGATGCTTGGACCAATGGCATCGTGGAGCACGGGGAATCCAGCAAGAGTGTCAGCGAGGGTGTTAGAGGATGCTTGGACCAATGGCATGGTGGAGCACGGGGAATCCAGCAAGAGTGTTAGCGCGGGTGCTAGAGGATGCTTGGACCAATGGCATCGTGGAGCACAGGGAATCAAGAAAGAGTGTCAGCGAGGGTGTTAGAGGATGCTTGGACCAATGGCATCGTGCAGCACGGGTAATCAAGTAAGAGTGTCAGCGAGGTTGTTAGAGGAAGCTTGGACCAATGGTATCGTGGAGCACGGGGAATCCAGCAAGAGTGTCAGCGAGCGTGTTAGAGGATGCTTGGACCAATGGCATCGTGGAGCAAAGGGAATCAAGAAAGAGTGTCAGCGAGTGTGTTAGAAGAAGCTTGGACCAATGGCAGCGTGGAGCACGGGGAATCAAGAAAGAGTGTCAGCGAGGGTGTTAGAAGAAGCTTGGACCAATGGCATCGTGGAGCACGGGGAATCAAGTAAGAGTGTCAGCGAGGGTGTTGGAGGATGCTTGGACCAATGGCATCATGGAGCAAAGGGAATCAAGAAAGAGTGTCAGCGAGTGTGTTAGAAGAAGCTTGGACCAATGGCAGCGTGGAGCACGGGGAATCAAACAAGAGTGTCAGCGAGCGTGTTAGAGGTTGCTTGGACCAATGGCATCGTGGAGCAAAGGGAATCAAGAAAGTGTCAGCGAGGGTGTTAGAAGAAGCTTGGACCAATGGCAGCGTGGAGCACGGGGAATCAAGAAAGAGTGTCAGCGAGGGTGTTAGAAGAAGCTTGGACCAATGGCATCGTGGAGCACGGGGAATCCAGCAAGAGTGTCAGCGAGGGTGCTAGAGGATGCTTGGACCAATGGCATGGTGGAGCACGGGGAATCCAGCAAGAGTGTTAGCGCATGTGCTAGAGGATGCTTGGACCAATGGCATCGTGGAGCACGGGGAATCAAGAAAGAGTGTCAGCGAGGGTGTTAGAGGATGCTTGGACCAATGGCATCATGGAGCACGGGGAATCCAGTAAGAGTGTCAGCAAGAGTGTTAGAGGATGCTTGGACCAATGGTATCGTGGAGCATGGGGAATCAAGTAAGAGTGTCAGCAAGGGTTTTAGAGGATGCTTGGACCAATGGCATTGTGGAACACAGGGAATCCAGCAAGAGTGTCAGCGAGGGTGTTAGAGGATGCTTGGACCAATGGCATCGTGGAGCACGGGGAATCAAGCAAGAGTGTCAGCGAGAGTGTTAGAGGATGCTTGGTCCAATGGCATCGTGGAGCACGGGGAATCCAGTAAGTGTGTCAGCGAGGGTGTTATAGGATGCTTGGACCAATGGCATCATGGAGCACAGGGAATCCAGTAAGAGTGTCAGCGAGGGTGTTAGAGAATTGCATTGGTCCAAGCATTCTCTAGCACCCTCGCTGTCCTTGTTCCAGGTCTTTTTTAGCACTCTCATAGGCACTCTGACTTGACTCCTGGTGATACATGAGGCTCTTGTTTCGGCGTTCTCAAGTACTCTTGTTGACAGTCTTACTTGACTCCCCGTGCTCCACGATGCCATTGGTGCAGGCATCAAGCAGACTAGTACCCCGACATATCGCTATATAGATAATAAGGAGGGGGAGGGGGGGCGAGAGTCCAGCATGACATGTAAAAAGACATTTTTTAAAATGCATTTTTTTTTTTAGATTGGAGGAAATGGACTGGGGCGGCTGACATGGTCGAACTGGACCATAAAACGGCCTAAGGCACCAATGAAAAAGTAGCGGGCAGTTGCAATTGGATACTCATTGCTTTACGTCACCAAGTGGGTGTTTTTTGTTAAAATTTAAACAAATTGTGATATTTAAAGAATATTTATTCAGCAACAATGTCCAAAACTACTAGCTGCATAGTGAAGTAACTCATCAAACTGTCCCACATTGGCCAAAAAAGTGGTTCATTTAGACTGGCCTACACTGCATTTTGCATTTTTGTTACGGGTATCGTCTTATTGCCCTACAGGCCAGTCCGAGCCTGGCGGCTCATCCATAATAGGTGAGGGAGCGTCCACCCAGTGCAATCCATCTTACTCTGGAACATTCTAGCTGAGAATCTGTGAGAAAAGAGAAAAAAGGGGGCACGCGCCATGACATGACTGCCCAACAATAGGTAATGTGCAGCAATTTCAATTGGAATACTAAGGAGGAGGGGGTGGCAGGGTTAGCGGTCTGGGGGTACAATTGCAGTTTTAAGTTTAAAGTTTACAGGGATAGAAATAGCATCTTCAAGTTTTCCGGAGTAGAGATGGTGGGGGGAGTTGGGAATGCATTTTAAAATTGACCGGCAGCTGAGATTGCACCTTCAGTTTTCCCAGGAAGGGGGTGAGGGTTTGAAATTACATTTAGCCATTTAAATAGCTCAACAGGTTGAGCGCTCCCTGCTGCAATCTGTGTGTGATCTGCAGGTCGCAGGTTCGAGTCCCAGCAAAGCCACCTCAGCCTTTTATCCTTCCAGGGTCGAAACATGAGGGGTGACTTCGGTTGGGTGATATTGTATGTAATATGTTCTCTGTAAAGCGCTTCGTATCACTATCACTGTAAAGTTTATTGGAGGCTGAGATGGCATCCTGAAGTTTTCTGGGAGCTGATATTCCATGTTAAGATTCCCTGGGGGGCGGAGAATGCATCTTGAAGTTACCTGGGGTTCACATTGCATTTTAAGATGGGGGGGACGGAGAATCCATTTTAAGGCGTCCTAGGGGATAAGACTGGACCTTGAATTTGCCCAGGGCAAGGCTTCTAGGCGCCTTCTGGGTTGGGTATGTTCTGCTAATGAGCCCTCGTCATGCCCTAGCTACCAGCGCATTGTCTGTGCAGTGGACATGCGGGATTTCTATCCACTCAGTGGGTTTATATGGGGTTATGAACGAGGATTGCAGAGGGCCTCCTCTATATTTTGCGTTAAAGTTTGTCTGCTTGGATTGTGAGACATGTTGTGACGCATTGACTGTCTATCCGTTGCACTGGTGTTGCTAGGAGCTTTGCTAAATTTGAGATAAACAATTTCATGCTCTGAGTTCACACGAGGCACAGACTAGTCCTATCAAAAGGCCATGCCTGTGATTAATTAAACAAGGTCTTCCAAGCCTTACAATGGCGCCAGGGATTTAATGAGGGCGATATTCTTATCAAGGCCTGCGTGTGAAAAACAGCTGAAATGCCAACCCAGTAGCCATGGCATAATGAGCCCACATCGTGCCAGTCTGAACAGTGTGGATGGAATTCTTCACACTTCGTACATTATGCTTCAGAGTTGGGCGGGTTGTATCTGCCCCCCCTCCCTCCCCAATGTGCCGGTGCACTCTCTGCAGGTGCTTTTAGAAACTCAGTGCATGGTTAAGGTAGAGAGAACCGAGGATGAGGACGGGATTGCACGACAAAAGAATGTTTCTCACTCTACAGCAGTGGTCTTCAAACTTTTTTGGCCTGGGCCCCCCTGAGCAAAATTTGGCCAGGCCGGGCCCTAAAAAAATGCCAAATGAACAGTATGTATTGTGTCACCGCACCCTACTCCCATTATAGTCCCTGGGCTCCCTCATCCCACTCCTAGCCAGTCCCTGGGCCCTCCCCACACCATCACACACCGTGGGCTCTTCCTACCCTGCTCCCACCACTGTCCCAGTGCTCCCGCCCACCCCGTTCCCAACACAGTCCAAGGGCCAGTGGGAGCTGGTGAATTTTTTAAGTGGATGGTCATAAATATTTATTTTTTTTAAAGAAAAAAGGAATAAGTGGGCACCACTGGGTAGATACAATTATAATCAAGTGTCTGTATGAATCTTCAAGCTTTGACAAAAGAATATATGCAAACATAAGTGAAAGCTCACAGGAGCTGGCTGCGATGGGTCTGGAGACACCCTGACCCGAAAAGCAAGTGAAACAATAGACTAGATAAACTATCTAGTCAAACACTCTTCATACAAGGTAACTCTTGCCTGTGGCTTCCATTAGTAGACAACTTCTAACTTATCACCTGCTTGCTGTACTTATCCATTTCTTTTCTTTTCTTTTTCATATACCAATCCGTTCTGAATCCATTCTTCCATGGGTATGTCATCTTCATTTTTTATGTATGTTTATTTTTCATTATGTCATTTTCTTATGTATTATTGTTTTTCAGGTAATGCTACCACTTTTTATTTGCCATGTTTTGTTGGTACTACTTTTCAACACTATGTATAGACTGGCCCTGAAGAAGGAGCTTTATGCTCCGAAATGCATTGGCATTTAAAGTCTACTCAAAGTATGAGATGTGTCAGCTGCGTCCTCATTAAGATCATATTAGTGTCCATTTCTTTTTGATATTTTGATATTTTTTTGATAAAACACATATTACTTTAACCAAGACTCCGGATTTATTTGAACTGTAATTAACAACAGATGAAGTTGAAGCAGTAAACTTGAATTGTTTGGAATAACTTGTTTCAAATTACACGACCCAGGTTGGGTTCTAACAGAGAGCGGCTGTTTGACTGGGTTGTTTATCTAGTCTATTGTTTCACTGGTCATAAATATTTCCCACAAACATGCCATAGTGACCGGGTGCACTAAGGGAGCCCGAACCAATCAATGGGGATTTGTGGGGGGTTTTCCACCCATGATTTAAAAAAAAATAATGGGTTAAAAAGTTGCATTTTAGAGCAAACTTAAAATAAATGGGTAAAACGCCAAACAGTTTGCAATTGGCACTGCGGGTCCAAAGGGGGACCTGACCCGTAAGTGCGAGGCTGTTTGGCTGGAAACGCTGGGTGTCCTGGTCCATCTTCCTTATCATCGTCAGTAAGCAGAAGCACTACTCACGTCGCCACAACCCTTCTCCTTGTGCCTATTGGACATTTCTCTAAATCACACCCACTTGCTCTTCCCGCCCACCACTAGCCTGCCTGCATGAACAGCCTTCACATGCACGCCCGCGGGCACCTGTAAGTGCCCCGTAAGTGCGAGGCTGTTTAACTAGAAACAATGTGGCCTGGTCCATCTTCCTTATCGTCTTCAGTAAGGAGAACCACCACTCACGTCGTAACAACCCTTCACCCTGTGCCCATTGGACATTTTTTGTAAAGTAAATATTTGTGGCTTTAAGTCTATTGTTTTGCACTGACTTGTATAAGTCTCTGTGTCACTCATATGGTTGCTTTTCTTTCATTTCCCATTGTCACGCCCACTTGCTCTTCCCGCCCACCACTAGCCTGCTTACATCAACAGCCTTCACGCTCACTGCGCGCACACCCGAAAGTGCCCTGGAAGTGTCCCGTAAGTGCAGAGCTGTTTGGCTGTTCGGGTGAGCAGCGTATGGCGTGTGTAGACTGAAGCAGGTACATTGTTTGTGATTGTAAACATTCATCTTACAACTTGTTTTCTTCTCTTGTGCTGTGGGGCTGGCATTATTGAATTCAAACATGTCCTGTGAATGACCACTCAGCAGAACCATTGCACTGGATTACAGTCGCAATAGCTGTTTCATTACTTTTACAACTTAGCCATCTTTAATTTCAATTATTACAAGTAGGAGCGAAGGCTACGTGACACGCCCTGCCAAACCATATTTGCAAAATACCATCTGATAATAAATATTGGACTAAGCTCCTTCACATTTGTTCTGAAAACCGCATTTAAACAGACCTGAAATAGAGTTGACTTTGCCGCCATCTTAGAACCATCCACCATTTTGATTCTAACTCCTGCTTTCTGTCCTAAAATATTAAACTGTGTTTTTGGCTACAGCAGAGTAAAATTAACTTTGGACCATGTCAACATTGAGGCTGCTGAGAGCAGAATGTTTGTCTTGTGCTAAGAAACCTACGAGCCAAAGTAAACCTGCAATGTATGTGTTGTCTGCACCAATAGCTTCATCCTCATTCAAACAGTGGAATTGAATGCTGAACAACTAAAACCGCGTGCCTTTGTAGAAACCCACTGTGTTTGTTTCTTGAAACTGAACTTACTCTAAGCTCGGAAACAAGGAAAAACCAACATGACCAGACAGAACATAGTTGTAACCATTGTATGTTGTACACAGGAAAAACATTTGAAGTACTTAAGAAACAATATTGCTGTATTTGTCATGTAAACTGGGCATGAACCCTTTTTGTAACTTATTATTTTAAAGGAGGGTGGGACAATGACCGGGACTGTGTATAAATAATGCATGCTTCATGATGTCCAGCACTCTTTCCCCTCACGGTGACTGTTGGTACACACTGTTAGGTGCTTGAGAGCCAGATAGCTATCTGTATTTTGATTAAAAAGTATACTTGTAACTCTGAAATTGTGATTGGCCTATTTCATTTTGGTGGTACTAAGCCTCGATATTTTCCTTGGTCTTTCAGATGGCGCCCGAATATGGGGCCCTCAAGATTGATGTCACTGTGCTGAATAAGGAGACGCGGCTATCGGACCGAGATCAGAGAGTGAAGGGGCTCCTTATATGAGATGCATAACCTTGACAGTACTGCAAGATCCGATCCCTGGATGGTGAGCGAGCGGTTCGAGAGGACATCTTGACGAGGGTCCCCATATCGAGGCAGGTATTTTTGCTAAAATTGCCAGCCACAATGATCCTTTGTAAACCGATCGACCTCCTTAGAATTTGAAATCAGGTGAGTCATGCCCCGATTCCTAAGAATCCTGATATTGATTGTACTTTTGCACTTGCAAGTACAAACGACAACAGGTAACACCAGTAACCTGACATTCCTGGGAAATTGTCATCCTGTTTCAGGGTATTATTCCACAGAGATAGACAAGCTTTGGGACGAGGCCAACTGGCACCACCCATTGGGTTGCTGGCTTGTTTAATGTACTGTAAGTAGGGCCTAAATAGTATCGTATTTAATGATATTTGGCACAGACAAACTAGACATGTTTCCGAACTTCAGTGGCCAGTTCATGGTAGTTTTGAGATTGCTCACCTAGAGTATTTAGAATTCTATATTGTTGAAGAAAAAGGCTAGGCCTGCAGCATGTGATGCAATTAAAGATTGGAGAAAGGAAGCTATGCAGCAACTCAGAAGTAAAGGAAAGCATGCACGTAGGCACATGACTAATGGTGAAAAAGCACTATTGTATGATCAAAACAAACAGTCCGGATCTATTAGAAGCATGGAAAGGATATTTTTACTTGATGTACAGATGATATATCCATCTCAGGATTTTCATACACCAGATGAACTAATTAATAAACTGTTGAATGAACGTAGAACTGTTGCAACTGCACCTCCTCCTTATGTGCCTCGTCCCGTTGTTGTGCCTCCACCTGATGTAGTTCCTCCTCCTCCTGCTGCTGCTCCTCTTCCTGCTGCTGCTCCTCTTCCTGTTGCTGCTCCTCCTCCTGCTGCTGCTCCTCTTCCTGCTGCTGCTCCTCTTCCTGCTGCTGCTCCTCCTCCTGCTGCTGCTCCTCCTCCTGCTGCTGCTCCTCTTCCTGCTGCTGCTCCTCTTCCTGCTGCTGCTCCTCTTCCTGTTGCTGCTCCTCTTCCTGCTGCTGCTCCTCTTCCTGCTGCTGCTCCTCTTCCTGTTGTTGCTCCTCTTCCTGCTGTCATTCCTCCTCCTGCACCTTCACCCTGACCGACAGTTGCTGTTCCATTAATTCCATCTCCACCGCCAGCGGTAGTGTCTCTGCTACCTATTTAAAACGATTTGTCTGAACTTTCTTTTCCAAGTGGTTCTGCTCCACTTTTAGAGGTCGAAGAGGCGGGAGCTGGTTCAAGGATAGCGACTCGTGGTACAGTATCTAAAGCTACAAAAAGAGAATTGTATGCCTGGGCTAAAAAATATATAGAAGAGGGTGAGGAATCAGCTGTTTTAGTTGCGATTTCTGTCCAAGAAAGTATTCCCGAACAGGCTATTTTGATAGAGGGGATGGGAACGCATTTGGCTGATATTTGGAGTGATTTGACGGACATGAATGTCCCACAGGGGTAGAGGGATTTGTATGTCCTGGCTCGCTCAAGGGACACTGCGGAGAAAGTACATGAGCATGTTGAGAAGGTATTTGAGTTTAAGAGGGAGCTAAATCGGTTACAGAAAGATGAATTAGATGGTAATAGACTGGAAGCCTCATATGTGTAGAAACAATGGGCCTCATTACATGGATGGCGGTATGGGTTTACTGGTACCAGCATTTTACCGGTACCGGTAAATTCTTACCGCCTTACTACGAGGTCCCTTTGCGGGTTGGGGAATTTAACGCCTGCATTTTGCAGGCGTTAAAAACCAACCCGCAAAGGGACCCAGGGAGCTAATTATGGTAACGCAATTTGCGGCACCGTAATTAGCGCCTTCCCCATTCCCATTATGCCCTATGGGGCAAAAATGGGAATGGGGAAGGGCAATGGTGTAAGGGGGAATTACCGCCCCACCAACCTTGGAATGGGGCGGTAATTCCCCTTTCCGCCAAGGCGGTGCCGGTATTTTACCGGCATGAACCATGGCGCTAATAGCGCCATGGTTCTCCGCCATCCGTGTAATGAGGCCCAATATCTTCCCCCATCGAAACCAATGAGTGAGGAAATGCACATCTGCACAAGAGACGCTCTTAGATGGATTTCGGATGTTTACATTTCTCCCATTGAAGTGCATGACACGTTTAGTCAGTATGATCCGGGGATGCAAAAGAAAGTGTTACAGGTGATGGTAGAGTATCTACAAGATGAGATTTTGAAGAGAAAGGTTTGTTGTCCCACAGATTTGATGGTCATTTACAAGAGAGCATTTTCGCCTGATACGTCTTTGACTACTTTGTCACTTGATTTAGGCTTATTGCTTAATAAACATTCAGATTTGCCTACTCACAATAGCCGATGAGGGAGGTTCCTCCATTTGTCCCGAAAGTAGAAATTCCAGCTAATGCTGCAGCAGGAACACCTGCTAGTACTGTTGAAGCAAATTATGTTTCGCAGTTTGTTCATATCCGGTTTTGTAGACAGAAAGTGAATACCATTAGACAAACAATTCCAGATATTAGGAAGAATCCAACAGGATTTTATAAAGAAATGTAATCTGTCTTGTATTCATCAGTTTTCACATTGGGTGATATAGATTTATTGTTTCCCGTGATCCTTCCTGCTGATTTATGGAAGCAGATTAGAACTGTAGATGATCAGACAGGGATGGGTGATACATGGGATAACTTGGTAAGGATAGATGGGGAAAGAAATGCCGGTGAGAAACGGCCACAAGTGATACTGATGTTGCCAGACTGAATAGTAGCTAAATAAAAAACTCTGGTTCCTGAGAAAAGAATTATATGGGACAAGCTTACGGCTTGCGTACAATTGAAGTCAGAGGGTGCAACTGAGTATTTTAATAGATTTGAACAAGTATTTTCAGACTTTAGTGGTCAAGATTTGAGTACAGAGTCAGGAAAAAGACTATTTGTAGACAAGTTTGTACGCAGATTATTGATAATGACTTCTGAAAGCACTTGGCAAGCGAAGTCACAATCTGAAGTATTACATATGGCTCAGTATGATGAAAATAGAGTTAATTCAGAGAAGGAAAGAGTAGAAAAGAAGAAGGGAGACTTGAAAACTAGAGTACTGTTGCAGCAGGTCGCTAGGGAAGCCACAGGTGGGAATACACAGTTTAAAGGCCAATTTTCACCACAGAGTAATGTGCAACTTGGTCCTGTACACATGAACCAAGGCGCATATTGTAGATAGGAAGGTCATTGGCGAGCAAAATGCCTCATCCTTCAGCAGGGATCGAATAACACATATGGTGTCATGGGTAGATGATCCAGAGGCCCTCGTGGCACAGGGTTCTAGTAGAAGTCAGTTCGCTCAGAATCAACAGTCATCTTCACAGGATAGTCAGCAACATAGCGTTAATACCTGGAACATTTTTGATAACCCTTCGACTGTCTATTTTTCAGAGGATCTTGCATTTGATGATATACTGTTCTGCTTGGACAGCCCGAAGCAGAGTCTAGAACTGGTAACTATTCCCGTCGATCAGAAAGGGCCCTACGTTGAAATTAAGGTGGGGAATACGGAGCATCTATTTTTGATAGATACGGGAGCACAGAAGTGTTCTATTGATCATTCACGGGTTCCAGATATTCCACTGTCAGGGCAGAACAACATTTCTGTAGGGTTCTCTGGTATGCCAGTGGTTAGTCCGGTATCTCAGCCGGCACCGATTTCACTGGGGCCATTTACTGATTCGTGTCCATTTCTTCTGATGAAAAATTGTGGGAAAACATTTTTGGGATTGAATTTGTTGAAAGAATTGAATGCTGTAATTTACTGTTCTCCAGATGGAGTGTATTTAACAATTTCGCCTCAACAAACTTCTTTTCCACAATTTTTGTCTAGACCTTTACCACCTGAATTGAATAAGGTTCCGACATGTCTATGGGCATTTAATGACAATGACATTGGCATTTTACAAATTAAACCTGTTAAAATTGTATTGAAACCAGGTGTTAAACTAGCACGTATTCCGCTGTATAAGATTTTGGTTGAAGATGTACAGGCTTTAAAGAGTATTGTTTCTGATTTTGTACACATAGGTGTGATTGAGGAAATTGCAGGGATCGTGTGTAATAGTCCGATTCTACCTGTGTATAATAAAGGGGATAATGTGATTCCTTTTCACTTTAATATTGATTTACGCGCTATTAATGAGGTTGTTGCTCCATAGTTTCCTTTTGTACCTGATATTACTACATTAGTGACTATGATTCCAGCCTCAGCTACTAATTTTAGTGTTGTGGATTTAAAGGAATGCCTTTTTCAGTATTCCTGTACATGTTAACAGTAGATATTTGTTTGTGTTCACCCTACGAGGTCGCTCGTTTACATTTACTCGTGTGCCACAAGGGTACACTGAGAGTCTAGGCATCTATAGCAGAGCATTGAAGGAACAGCTTGATACACTTGAGTTACCTTTTACTTGCATGTTTTTGCAGTATGTAGACGATCTGCTTCTAGCTGTAGATTCTGAAGTTGCTTGCAAGGAGGGCACCATGTTGCTGCTTATTCATTTAGCAGAACATGGGCATAAGGCTTCATTAACCAAGTTTCAGTATTGTCAACTGGAAGTTGCCTATTTAGGCTACCTCCTGTCGAAGGAGGGAAGATGACTAACACCTGAACGGATACAAAGCATCTCTAGCATGTCTGTCCCAAATACACAGAAAGAGGTCAGAGCTTTAATAGGCATGGCTTCATACTGTAGACAGTGGATCCCAAACTTTTCATTAATGATAAAACTTATGTTGGCATTGACAAAGAAGGGCATTTCTTTGCCTTTATCGTGGAACATAGATTGCCAGAATGCTTTGATCTGCTCGAGGCTGCATTGTGTTCAGCACCATTTTTGGGCACACTAAATTACGAAAAGGCCTTTGTGTTGTATGTGCATGAATGTGATGGATGCGCTTTCACTGTTTTGATACAGGAACATGGGGGAAAGAATATATTGTGCAGTTGTTTTTCCTCCACGTCAGACACTGTTTCATGCGCTTTGCCAAGCTGTTTGAGAGCTGTTGCTGCTGCCGCTGCCTCTGTAAAACAAAGTGAGGGTATTGTTCTGGGTCACTTCTTAACTATGATGGTACCTCACTCTGTAGACGTTCTATTAAACAGAATGCAGACGCAACATCTCACATCAGCACGGCTAACAAGGTACGAGCTGATTCTATTTGCACCGCATAGCCAAATTAAGAGATGTTGCTCATTAAATCTGGCCAAACTATTGCCTCTTCCGCAAGAAATTGATTGCAGTGACAAAATGTCACATGACTGCCTCTATACCACAGAACAAGAGGCTAAGGGTAGAATTGACCTAAGCGATACAGCTTTAAAGAATCCACAAGGGGAGCTGTTTTGAGATGGCTCCTGGTTCAAACTTCCGGATGGTCCATCCACTGCTGCTTGCTTACGCAATCACTACATTAAGCTATATAGTGGAGACCAAACGAATTCTGCATCATTTTGCGCAGGCCGCAGAGATTATTGTGTTGATTAAAGCTTGTGAACTTTCTGAAGGGCTTAGTGTGAACAAATACATGGACAGCCAGTATGCCTTTGGGGTAGTTCTCAACTTTGGCTGACTATGTGCTGAGAGAGGTTTCTTGACCTCGCAGGGAACTAAGATACAACATGGCACTTTAATAGTTCCGCTACTTTCAGCACTTGAGGTTCCTGCACAGTTAGCAATAATGAAGTGCGCAGCACACCAAAAATTAACGGACGATGTGTGAAAAGGAAACATTTTTGTTGACAGAATAGCCAAACAAACTGCCGCCGATTTCCATTCTAAGATATATGTGTTGGAATCAACAAAATGGGTCACTAACACTTGTGTGATAGATGTAGGAATTGGTTGCATAAAAGAAATTCAGGCGGATGCCACTCCAGATGAAATTAAACAGTGGGCTGAGGGTCCAGCAAGTTTAGATGATGAGGGATGTTGGGTAGATAATGAAAAACAAAAATGGATGCTACCCAATGCCTATGTTACCGCTATGGTGACAATGGCTCATGATCCAACACACATATGTGCCAAAAAGATTTGCAAATTGCTACATCCTGTATGGTATAATACCAATATTAAAAAAACTGCTGAGTGTTTTGTCCAAAGCTGCATGGTATGCTTACAGCATAATATTGGCAAAGGTACATCGACACCAAAGGGTCGTTTTGGTCCCCCCCTCCATGCCATTTGAGGTCATACATTTTGATTTTATTGCAATGGAGCGTTGTCAAAATTATAAATATGTTTTGGTAGTTATCTGCGATTTTAGTAAATGGGTTGAAGCTTTTCCTCTGAGAGATACCACAGCAATGTCAATGGCGAAAGCCATGCTTAAGGAATATTTTCCTAGCTTTGGCTTGCCGAGAGTCATATGGTCTGATAATGGTCCATATTTTATTGCTGCTGTCATCCTGCAAGTATGTGCCAGTTTACAGATCGATAAACGGTTCCATTCAGCCAGGCATGCTCAGAGTGCCGGACTTATAGAACCCTATAACGGCAAATTAAAAAACAAGATTGCGAAAGTCAGTGCTCACAGCAACTTGAAATGGACTGATGCCTTACCAATAGCCTTATTATCTATGGGGACGACTGCACAATCAAAGCCAGGGCTTTCTCCTTATGAAATTGTCATGGGGAGACCAGCCAGCATATGGAAGATACCAAAACCCAAACTGCTAAAATATGTGGAGCATGTACTCCTTTCTGAATATTGTGACCAGTTAACTCAAAACGTGTATTTGATTCATCAACAGGTGCGAGAAGCCCTCTCAGTAAAGTACGAGTGTCCAGGTCATCGACTTTGACCTGGTGACTTGGTGTTATTGAAAGCCTTTGAAACAGACTCCTGTCTCGCACCTTCCTGGAGAGGACCACATCAAATCCTCTTGGCCACACAGACTGCTTCCCGATTCACCGAAAAGAAGAACTAGATCCATGCGACGCACGTGAAGAGGATCCCTTTTCCTCTGGCCTACGACAAAGGGAAATGGTGATCTTGATGCTCACAGCGAGCCTCCTCTGATCGACACAGAGGATGCCCCAGGTATCCTTCCTGAGCCTGTGGGGCCTGGGGAGACTGCTGCTTTGTCTACGGAAAACCTTCCTAAGCCTGTGGGGCATGGGGAGATTGTTGCTTCTGCTTTGAATTCTTCTTCACCATCAAGCAATCTTGCTTCTCCTTCCTCATTGTCTTCATTGCCTCCAGAAAACGACAACACTCTGTTTGCAGATCACACCGTACCTGGAGTCTTAAGGTACGATCTGCGACCATGAAACCAAACTTACAGTACAGCATCGGCTGTACCTGCAAAAAACCATCGTTGAGCCAGTCCCTCGTCACTCTTCTGCTGAAAATAAATAAGAGGCGGGGACTGGCAAAGTTACCTTCAATCAACATAGGCCACGTGGTCAGGAGCCACAGAGGGATGACCTAAAAAAGCCTAACAGAGAGGCTTCTTAACAGACTCTGAGAAACAATGCCCACTTTGAAGGCCACTTGTGAGAAAATGAAAGTTGGTCACTTCTTTGATGATAAATCTGCCCATCAAGGGTTATGGTCCCCAAGGACCAAATGTCTACTGATCACAATAGCAGTTTGTTTAGCCATCGTATTTTCATTTGGGATTTGGTATCTGGAAAGTGTGCATCTGCTTAATAATTAATTACTGACTGCAAGTATCCCTACTATGCCTTCGCATTATGTGCATCTGCACACCCTTCCTCCGCGAGATCTCCAACACAGAGGAGGTTATCATAATAACACTCTTTTAATGATTATGAACGCTATCCATGCGATTCTAAACAAAACAAATTGCTGGGTGTGTTCGCATTTGCCACTACATTAGGGAAAAGGGACTGGGCTGGTATATTCATCCTCTCTCTTTAACTACTGCTTGCTATGCCTCGTTCAGGGCATTATTCTTTGGTCATTGGAATGACAGAATTTCTGGGAAATTTGATGGGACTAATTGTCCTGCACAGTCCTTGGATCTACTGGCTAAGATGGAAATACTCCAAAAATGGTTCCGAATGTTCCATATTGACGCTCTAGTTCTCCAATATGGCCGCCAATACCATGATACTGTTCTCTGAACGCTTCCTCCTTGCGTTGTATCCGTCCTATGGTGAAACGCTGCCAGATCCTGTCCAACAGCATTCTAGCATTTTTCCTCGAGTTCCTCATTGTTTCTTGCCCTGCAGTTTCTAATTTTTTCTTTCTGCCGTCCTCGGTGTTCTGCGTGCTCGGATGTTTCGTCCTTCTTGAGGTAACGACTAGCGGCTTTGTTTATTTACTTTTACACGCCTTCTACTTCTGTTTCCTTCCGGTTCCTTCTACGTCCTTTCTACCTTTAATTTTGTCTCCAGTTACTGTTTTTTATTTCCTTTATTCGGTCCTCTCGCGGTGTAACAGTTCTGTCCTTGCCGTCTGGCAGCAATCATAGTTTTTCCTTCTGTTGCCTTCCCTCTTGTCTACTTACAATACCTGCGCTGTCGCGCTCACTTAGCTTTTATTTACCTGTACTTCTTCATGTTTATTTCATATCCTTTGCTGAATTACACGTACGCTTTCTTAAAGCCTCCTTTCTTGGTACGCAATTCACATATGTATCCAGCTATTATATCAACCCTTTTCTCTTTAGTAGTAGTCTATCTCCATCTCCTTGGAATCCCCCTGAGTTCTCTTTGTTCATTTAGCAAGCTCCCTGCAGCTCTTCTAGGCTGTATTGTTCCAGAGACTGTGCATTCAGTTCCATCTATCTACGGTTACGCAAGCACCCCCTCTCTACTACCGGTGTTGAGCAAACTCCTGTTCCTGATATTCTATTGGATTTGACTAAAAGAACATTGTGTGTATTCCGGCTAGAGTCTTCCTATACAAAGAGGACGAATTGCTCAAAATCTGCTGCTATCTAGGGTTTTTTGCACCTGAAAGCCTTTTTCCCTGTTTGGGGGCTTGCTCCTCTGGGGTCCTCTGGTCTTGGATTTCACTCCAGTCAGGGTGGCCACCGAAGGAGCTCGCCCCTACCTGCATCAAAAGAAGGAAAAGAGGATCAAAGAGCAGAGGAGGTTGCAACGGAAGAAGGATTCTGCCTCACAAGTAAGCTCCATAGAAGACTCAGGTGAGGAGAGTATTGGGAGGTACATTCAGGGCTTGACAGTATACAATGCCAGAAGGTAGAGATGGCTTGTTTGGAGCAGTATCAAGAACTATGCAATGCCATCCAAGGACTTAAGATTGAAGTACAAACCTTGCATGCAGAGAATGTAGCACTTTGACAACAGACTGCAGCCAGAGATGATGGTAGAGGCGATTTACCACCCATGCCGTTCCCTTTCGGCAAGTACGACGGTAATCCAAAGGTGATGGAGTTCTTGGATGCCTGTTCAGTATATTATTCCTTCAGACCAAGGACCTTTGAGACTGGAAGATCCTGGGTTGGGTTCTTAATTTCCAACCTTGTAGGGAGTGCTCTAGCATGGGCTATCCCTCTTGTGACCAACCAAGATCCATCAGTGAATGACTACGATCAGTTTGTTCAAAGCTTTAAGGTCCGATTCGAGCGTCCTGAGGTACAATTTTCTATCTACTTATGAAGCCATGCTTGATATAAAACAAGGAACACATGATGTCCAGGCTTAGGTAACCCACTTTCAGAGACTATCATTGAGAGCCGGATCGCCAGACACGGCTCAACAAACCATCTTCCGTAGAGGTTTACAGGATGAAATCAAAGATGAACTTGCAGGCATAGCACAACCCAACAACTTTCAAGAACTCGTCACTTTAGCCCTTCAGATAGAATACAGGCTGCTGGAGGGACGCCATGTGAAGAGGAAGAGTCGGAATTTCCCTCTGTTTAACCAACCACCCGCAACCAAGGAGAGACCTGTAGCTGGTGAACCAATGCAGATTGGTGCTACAAGAGGCCCTTTGACAGCAGAGGAATGGAAGAGACAACGTGATCTGAACCTATGCATATATTGTGGTTCTTCTAAGCACATTCTACGGAACTTCCCTGAGGTACCTCCACGCCGCTAGGGAAAAGCTTTGCCCCAAATTTATGCAAGGGAATCAACAAGGAATGCGGTTTAAATCCTTGCAACAACACCCGATCAATAAACAAAGGAGACAACCGCTTAATGGTTTTTCAGATATCGTTTGAGGTGATGTCTGATTCCTCCATTCCCGTCCTCGCCATGCTGGAATGTGGAGCTTCCGGAAACTTTATAGATGTTGCCTGGGCTGTGAAGAACCAAATACCTTTACAGGAGAAGAAGAAGGATATACCGGTGGAAGGGGTGGATGTCCGCCCTCTGTCCTCAGGACCCATTGTCATGGAGACCAGCCTAACTCAGATATATAAGGGCAATCATACTGAGAAACTTGCATTCTATTTGATCAGGCCAGCGCACTTCCCTGTGATTCTAGGGATATCTTAGTTGCGGTTACACAACCCCCGGATAGATTGGAGTGCCAACTGGTTAATTTTTTACTCCAAATACTGTTGTCAACATTGCATCAAGGATCCCCTAGTGGTGGTACAGTCTGACTGTATGGTAACCTCTCTGTGTTGCACCATATATTCAGTTCTGGTACATTACCAAGCCTTTGCTGAGGTTTTCGAAGATGTAGTTCCCTGACTCCTCTCACCTCATCGACTAGAAGACTGTGGTATCAATCTCAAGGTTGATGTGCCTCTTCCCTTCAGGCGGATGTACCCACTTTACCAGCCTGAGAAGACTGCTCTCAAGGACTACCTCGAGGCCAATCTTAAAAATGGATTGATCAGGGAATCCAAGTCATCAGGAGGGGCCTCATTGTTTTATGTATCCAAGAAGGATTCGGCAGAACTACGCCCTTGTATTGATTATAGGGGATTGAACAGCATAACAATACATGACAGGTATCCCATGCCTCTTATTCGAGACATACTTGAAGCAGTACAGAATTCCCATGTGTTTACCAAGTTGGATCTATGGGGTGCCTATCACCCGTTAAGAATCCAAAGGGGTGATGAGTGGAATACAGCCTTTAGAACACCGTTGGGGCTGTTTGAATATTGCATAATGCCCTTCGGCTTAGTGAATGCCCCAGCAGTGTTCCAAAGATTCATTGACAAGATATTCGCCAACATGCTCTATGATATCTTGGTCTTCTCCCCCAATATGAAGGAACATTGCAAACATGTTATAGAGGTACTGCAACGTGTCAGGAGTAATCAATTGTATGCCAAACCTATAAAGTGCACTTTCGAAGCTGCGAAATTGCTTTACCTGGGATACATCCTCTCTGCTAGTGGTATACGCATGGACCCGGAGAAGATTAAGGCCGTGATACTCTGATCTATACCCATCTCAGTGAAGGATGTATAGCAGTTTTTGGATTGGCCAATTTTTACAGCCGCTTTATTCTCAACTTCTCAGAAGTAGTCCTGCCCATCACCTCACTCCTCAAGAAGGGTGCTCTTTTACGTGGAACCCTGATGCTCAAGCCTCCTTCCTTCAGTTTAGGAACCTTTTTACTTCTGCTCCAGTGTTGGTTCAACCCAACCAGTCAAGACCTTTCATTCTTGAGACCAATGCTTCTGGTGGTTCATAGGGTGCTGTTCTGTTACAGGAAGGACAGGACGGTCAAGAACACCCCATTGCCTACTACTCACGTACACTTACTTTAAGCAAAAGGAATTACTCCGTCTTGGAGAGAGAACTGTTGGCCATTAGGCAGGCCTGCGAGGACTGGAAGCATTTGTTCTAGGGAGCCGCTCATCTATTCATTATCCGCACTGATCATCGGAATCATATAGAACTCCAACAGATGGAATGCAGAAACTCCAGGCATGCCAGATGGGCTTACTATTTTTCTAATTTCGACTTTCAGATCACTCTTATTCTGGGTACTCAAAACAAGGTGGCCAACAGACACAGAATAGCTCCTTGGTAAGGAGAAGCTTTTGCCCATGAAGAACTTTCTGGCAGTGGTAAACACCTTTCTTCAGGAGGTCCAAGCCGATCTAAAGACCAGTAAGCCTGGAGACCTTGCTTGTCTCAAACTCCAAAGAAGAGAAGGTTTTCTGTTTCACGGAACTGGTCTTTACTTACCTTCAATTTCCTCACAGAGAAGAGCCCTACAGCTATGTCATGACACACTCCTGGCTGGAAATAAGGGGCAGAAGTGTTATGCTCACCTGATCCCTGTGGAGGCATTAGATGCTACAGGTCCTATGCTTCTGCGTGATGCACACCCTCCCTCTGGTTCCCGGACTAGGACGGTTTCGAACAACCTCCCTGGGTCTGCTCCTATGTGGACAGAAAGGTAAGTTGAGTCTTGGCAGTTCTGGGTGGTCTAAACCCCCCTCCCGATCCTTTCAGTTTGTACTCCTTGGGGAATGGGCAAGCTGGGTGGCTCACCTGTTGTTTTGCAATGATAAGCTCTCCGTCCTTCTGTCCTCGCAGGGGCGCTAATCTTCGGGAATCAAGTTACTTCACTGGTTCCTAATGAGTACTTACCCAGGCCAGCTGCGGCATAGTCCTTAAGTGTGACGTTTCCCCTTTGTGGCAGTCCGGTAAGTTTTTGTGATCCAGTGAGTATTTTGTGCCTTTTTATGTCCTTCGCATCAATTGTAATGCTGCTCGTGCTCACCTTGTCTCTTTTCCCTTTTCAGGTGCAGATGCGGCTCTGGGGCGCAGCGTGATATGCTGAGGCGACTGCGATGAGTGACAATTGGTCCTCGTATGCAGATGTCCACGCCGCAGTGCGCAGCAACACGAGTAACAGGTAAGTGAAGCTTTTGATGTGAGCTTGAGCTTCCTTGCCATTGCACGTGCTTTCAACGGTGTTGTGCTAACATTTCTCTTCTCTTCTTTCCAGCGTTGCGGTCGTGACCTGGTGATGGATTTGTGGGTGAGTAATTGCAGACTTGCAGGTTTCCAGGTTTCCAGGTTTCTCTGCTCGTGTCGACGATGACAACTGTGCATCTCGAGGTAAGCAATTGCAGCTTCTTGGTTTCTCAGGTTAACAGGATAATATCTGCAGACAGAAATCACGGTGAGTGTCACGTTGCAAGGAAAAGTAATGCGAAGCACGGACTGGAGCAGAGGTGGGTCTTAAATAGCCTAGGCTGTAGCCACGCCCACAGGCAGCTTGAGTGGGCATGCCCTGCCCCTCCTGACACGAGATGCTGATGGGCCCACCCTGCCACACCCAGTGCATGATGCACTTGTACAGTGTCCCTGGGATTGTTGATAGACCCAGTGCTCCACATAGTTTGGCCTTCCTTATGAGCCTGATGCCCCAGAGGCGCCAGGACAAGGCCCACTTGGCTCCAGAACACCTCCCATAAGGGATTTTAGATCTTCCCAAGGGGCTTCCTTCCTAGGGTTGGATGGACAAGTGTGCCCTAGACTGGGTGGCCATGATAGGAAAGCTACATTTGAGTTTATCACCAGAAGCTTTTGGTGGCCATCTATATGCCAAGATGTTAGATTCTACGTGGCTTCATGTCCAATCTGCACCACCTGTAAGGTCTCGAGACAGAAGCCTTTAGGGTTACTGCAATACGGCGAGTTACCGTCCAAGCCATGGGAGCAGGTGTCCATGGATTTTGTGGTAGAATTGCCCCTCTCACACACTAAGACCGCCATACTGGTGACAATTGATTCTTACTCTAAGATGGCACACGTTTCCACCCTGTCAGGAGTACCTACTGCTTCTGAAACAGCAACAGTCTTTCTAAAAGACATTGTGAGGCTACATGGTATCCCTCAGACCATTGTGTCCGACCGAGGGACTCAATTTACCTCTAAATTTTGGTCTTCCCTCTGAAAACAATTGGGTATAAAGAGGGTTTTTGTAACAGGGACCAGGACAAATGGTCCGAGGTAATTCCTATGACAGAGTTTGCCTATAATAATACCCATCATACAGCCATAAACATGAGCCCTTTCAAGTGCACCTATGGATATGATCCTCACTATCTACACGGGATCTGCCCTACTACATCAAGAGCCCCGGCAGTGGACAGAATGTTGTCCATTCTCAGTCAGATCCACAAGGACGCTCTACGAGCTTTGGAAGAAAGCTGTAAATCCTACTAGAGGTACGCAGACCCAAAACGTAGGTCTACTCCTGACTGGAAGCCAGGTATGTGTATTTGGTTGTCCAACAAGAACCTACCATGTTAGACACATTTTGACACATTCACTCCTTGATACATTGGTTCTTACCGGATTTTATCCAGAATAAATCTGGTAGCATTCATACTACAACTTCCTCGCAGTTTAAAGAGGGTTCATTAGGTATTCCATTCTTCTTTACTCAACGCTCATTTGAACAATCCTTTTGGTGGAACCATCCAGAGAACTACCATGTTGGTACCTCCAGATCCTGATGAGTATGAAGCGGCTCGACTGCTGGACTCCAGGTACAGGAGAGGGGTTCTGCAGAACTTAGTTCACAAGAAAGGATATCCCAAGGCAGAATGGACCTGGGAGCAAAGATCTCATGTCCATGCCCCCAGGGAGGTGCAACGTTTTCACATACTGTCATGCACCGTCATTGGAAGTACTGGCTAAGATGGAAAAAGTCCTAAGATGGATCCGAATGTTCCATATTGATGGTCTAGTTCTCCTGTAATATGGCCGCCAATACCATAGTACTGTTCTCTGAACGCTTCCTCCTTGCGTTGTATCCACCCTATGGTGAAACGCTGCCAGATTCTGTCCAACAGCGTTCTAGCATTTTTCCTTGACTTCCTCATTGTTTCTTGCCCATGGGAGCAGGTGTCCGCTGCAGTTTCAAATTTTTCCTTTCTGCCGTTCTCGGTGCCCTGCACGCTCGGGTGCTTTGTCCTTCTTGAGATAAGTCTAGCGGCTTTGTGTCATGACCACTGTGAGGGGGCACAAGTTGTGCCACAAGCAGGCTCCCACCAGAACCCTGAGGGCCTTACAACCACTGCAAAAGTGCTTCTGGAGCCAGTCCTGGTGCCTTTGGCACCAGGCACATATGCAGGAAGGAAGGGCTGTTCAAACTAGATCCCATTTATGTACATGGGCCTTTAAATCCAACATGGAAGCACCCACACAGTCTAGTTTTAAGAATCAAGCCATGTGGTCTAGTGTTTTGGGTGTGGCAGGCCTGGAACTACTTTCCCTGGTACTACTTTACCTGGGCTATATAAACCACACCCTGACTGCAGAACACGCTTCGTGTTATTCTGCAACCAGCAACGTGATGCTCACCGTGTCCAGCTCCTGGTCTTCAGCATCTTCCTGTAGTCCTGCAAGACCAAAAACGAGGTTATTCAGTTTTACCTGAGAAAACACCATCCAGCACTCAGCATCTCAACCGGGCTGCAATCTGTGGAAACCAAGAGAAGAAGAAACATCACTCACCTGTGAGTACTAGCTTAAGGACTTCCGGCGAACCGCTACCACAGCTGCTGCTCGAACATCGCGACCTGCAATAACAAGAATGGAAAAACAATATTAGAATGCGCGCACTTCCAAAAACATCGAATTCCAGAGTCTTACCTGAATTCCATCGCGCTACGCTGTGCTTCCATCCGGAGCAGCACAGCAACATCGGCAAAGGAAAAGAAACATATTCAGGTTTGCTTTCAATATTAAACCGTACAGCGCTGTACTTACCTTATCGGATTCTGTGGGCCTCTTTTTCATCGCGCTGTCATCCACTCGCAGCACCACAGCGGCCTGTGAGGAGGAGAAGAAGAAAACATAGGTTAGCTTTAAAAGACAATAAAGGCGCTGCGCTTTGTGCTTTCTCTTACCTAGAAACGTGCCTCTCCTTCCGGCACGCCAGCATCAAGACCTTCACACCTGAAAAGAAGGAGATAAAGACATTAACAAATTCCCACCAGAAACAGAACAAAGACTTACAATTAACAAACCTACCTGCCTACCAGCAGATTCAGGGTCACAGCAGGCCTGGGCCCAAGGAAGGTGTACTGCACCAGTGAAGCAACTCGGGCAGCTTGCCAACAAATGTCAAGCGCCCCTGCACAAGAAAGGAAGGATGGATAGCTCACCCTACAAATAACTAAGATTCATTATTCAGCACTGGGCAACTACGCATCCAGGGTTCCAGATCTCAGAGCCTTCCAGACGCCCCCAGGGATATCAGGTGAGCGTAACACTGTGCTTGTTTACTTTTACACACCTTCTACCTCTGTTTCCTTGCAGTTCCTTCCGCGTTCTTTTGACATTTAATTTTCTCTCTGGTTACTGTTCTTTCTTTCCTTTACTCGGTACTCTTGTGGTGTAACAGTTCTGTCCTTGCCGCCTGGCGGCAATCATAGATTTTCCTTCTGTTGCCTTCCCTCTTGTCTACTTACAATACCTGCGCTGTCGCGCTCACTTAGCTTTTATTTACCTGTACTCCTTCACGTTTCTTTTATATCCTTTGCCTCATTACACGTATGCTTTCTTAAAGCCTCCTTTCTTGGTACGCAATTTGCGGACGTGTCCAGCTGTTATATCAACCCTTTTTTCTTCAGTAGTAGTCTATCTCCATCTCCTTGGAATTCCTCTGAGTTCTCCTTATTCCTTTGGCATGCTCCGTACAGCTCTTCTAGGCTGTATTGTTCCAGAGACTGTGCATTCAGTTCCATCTATCTACGGTTACTCAAGCACCCCCTCTCTACTACCGGTGCTGAGTAAACTCCTGTTGCTGATATTCTATTGGATTTGACTAACAGAACATTGTGTGTATTCCGGCTAGTGTCTTCCTATCGAAAGAGAACAAATGGCTCCAACTCCACTGCTATACAGGATTTTTTGTGCCTGAAAGGCTTTTTCCCTGTTTGGGGGCTTGCTCCTCTGGGGTCCTCTGGTCTTGGATTTCACTCCAGTCAGGGTGGCCACTGAAGGAGCTCACCTCTACCTTCATCAAAATAAGGAAATGAAGATCAAAGAGCAGAGGAGGTCGCAACGGAATAAGGATTCTGCCACCCAAGAAAGCTCCATAGAAGACTCAGGTGAGGAGAGTATTGGGAGGTACATTTAGGGCTTGAAACTAATCTAAATGAATTTGAGAAACGAGTCTGAACACCTTTAGGATGCTCCCTCTTTGTAAATAGGAGCACACTCAATGTTGCTTCTATCAGGAATTCTGACAGATTTTCTAGACCTTTCCAATCATTAATCACCTTCAAGATGGCTCCCGTAGGTAATAGGGATGCCATGCCTCCTTATACTATCAACCATAGTCCAGAAACTGTTTCTTTCTGCATACAGAGAGAGGGTTCCCGACCAATGGGTACATTTGAGGGATGCACGAATATTGCAGCGTTAACTAGTGAGGATAGACCTCTGTATGTATGAGATCCTGTTTACTTTGTTTGTGGCAATGAGGCCTATCCATGGTTACCCAGAGATTGGCAGGGTACTTGTTACTTGGGGATATTGTTGCCAGGAGTATATATTGCCACCGAAGTCTCTAGAGCTCGTCCAAGGCGGGATGAGAATGGTGATACTCCTTCACAAGTCTTGGGTGATGTTGTAAAATCCTTTGTGCCATTCTGGGGTCAGATAATGAATTCCGAGGATAGTCGAACATTTGCGAGGGTATTCGAGAGACCAATCAATAGGACCACTAATATTTTGTATAACATGCCGCTAGAGCAAAGGCATTTAGATTAGCAGCTCTTCAAAATAGAATGGTGTTAGACACCATTCTAGCTGAGCGTGGTGGGGAATGCAAAATGGTGGGATTTCCATGTTGTGTTTTTGCACCTGACTCCTCCCCCACCATATTTATGGCAATTCAGAATTTACATATTCTATGCACTGAAGTACAAGTTCCAGAGAGAAATTGGAATCTAAGTGCATGGTTCTGGGATTTGTTGCGTTCTTGGGGTTGGCAAATGTTTAAAGTCTTAATGGTGAACTTTGGTATTTTTCTGTTCTGCTGTTGTTGTATACAATGTCTGCCTGTCATAGGTTCTATGATAGGAGGATGTTGTGCTCAAGTAATAGGTACACTAGGACCTGAGATACAAATGCCTGAAAAAGTGACCAATGTCTTAATAATGCAGGAAATTGCTATCAAAGAGTTAATGGTGATTGATGTCCAGTGACTCAGGGTGCTATAATAGTGACACATGGGGCCTCATTACAACCCTGCCGATCCGGAAAGAACGGTGGTGGTGAATCCACCACCACCGTTCTTTCCGGACCGGCTGATTAAGAGTCCTGCAGGCGGGAGGTGTCACTCCCGCCAGGTCTGACCTGGCAGGCTTAACACCACCCGCCTGCAGGCGGACATGGAAACACTAGCTCTGTCCACCTATCTGACTCCATGGGAATGTGGACTTACGAAATTCCACCTCCGGAATTTCCGGGTCACCGGGGTCGTAATGCCCCAGTAATTCCAGGAATCACGGAGGCAGAATGGTAATACGAGTCCGGCAGTAACCTGCCGGTTTTTCCGGCTCGGTTACTGTCGGACTCGTAATGAGGCCCATGGTCTTTGTACAGTCAAAATGATTAAGTAATGCTCTTGGCTTAGGCCAAAAGGAGGTCTTGTCGAACCATATTCGCCTAATAGCATCTGATAATGAATATTAGCCTAAGTTCCTTCGCATTTGTACTGAAAACCACGTTTAAACATACATGAAATAGAGTTGACTTCGCCACCATCTTAGAACCATCCGCCATTTTGATTCTAACTCCTGCTTTCTGTACTAAAATGTTAAGCTGTGTTTTTGGCTGAAGCGGAGTAAAATGAACTTGAACTATGTCAACATCAAGGCTGTTGAGAGCAGAATGTTTGTCTTGTGCTAACAAACCTTGGGGCCAAAGCAAACCTGCAAATTATGTTTTGTCTGCACCAATAGCTTCATCCTCATTCAAACAGTGGAATTGAATGCTGATAAACTAAAACCGTGTGCCTTTGCAGAAACCCATTGTGTTTGTTTCTTGAAACTGGACGTTCTCTAAGCTCGAAAACAAGGAAAAACCAACATGACCAGACAGAACAATGTGGTAACCATTGTATGTTGTAGACAGGAAAAACATTTGAAGTACTTAAGAAATAATATTGCTGTATTTGTCATGGACATGAACCCTTTTTGTAACTTATTGATTTGGAGAGGTGCTGGACAATGACCAGGACTGTGTATAAATAAGGCATGCTTCATGATGTCCAGAACTCTGTCCTCTCACGGTGTTTGCTGGTACACACTGTGAGGCGCTTGAGAGCCAGATAGCTATATGAACTTTGATTACTTGTAACTCTGAACTTGTGATTGGCGTATTTAATTTTGGTGGTACTAAGCCTCGATATTTTCCTTGGTCTTTCAGCCCCCACCTCACAATGGACAAGAGTCTGAGGAGTGGGAAACGTCTTCAAGACTTATCTCAAAAACTACCAATTACCCTTTCTGTTCTGATCGGTTTGTCCTTTAAGTCTCCCAAAAAGATTATGTCAACGTTTGTTGATCAGCAAGCAGTCACAGTTGATCACAGAGTTGATATTGCAACGATGTCGAAAACAAACATAGACATAATATTCAATGTTGACTCAGTACCAAAAATATCTCAGTTTAAAAAAGGGTTTGTGTTCTGTAGCTAACAATAACCACTCCTTAACAGAAACCACTCTCAAAACCATGTCATACACGAAAACTATCTCCAACATACCCATTAATGACAACTCTATTTTGGGTGTGTCAAGTGAAGAGAGCTTCATGCCTACTTCGGATGCGTCTTTAGTCGCACCTGCTGGCAGAACTTTAATAAGCATGTTCGACTATCGAACTGCTCCTCCACTCCAGTTGCCAGATTGTCGGGCTTTCGTGAACAGGTTCATTTTCATAAGACACCATCTGGGAAACATGAGGTACCTGTTCCCAACAGGGAGGAGGGTCCATCAAACACAAAGGGTCGTGCACAGATGAATGCCAGCTCACCCACCTTAGACACAGCATCTTCCATTTTAGAGCCATAACACCCACACTCTCTGGTACTATCGCATGGCCTCAAGCACCAAAAGTTGTCTGTAGAAGAAATACGCCAACCCCATTCCTCTCTTCCCTTCTATCCTCTTGAAGAATCCCTTATCGATCTAAATGAGCAGGAACTACAAAACTTTACTGTACTCACACATATACTTAATATATTGGATAGGGGACATGAGCACACACATCTAGCTATTAATACCCTGAAAATGTCTACATCTGACATTCTTGTCAAATTAAGCAGAATAGAGGGATTCATGCTAGCACAAGAAAATTGTCATTCATTTTGGGCAATGCATGCCTTCAAGGGTTCTGAGCCCAAGCAAATCGAGCATGTGACTACACCAACACTCACCCTCTCACAGTATACTCAAACATACCCTGGATAGAACCCCCTGATGCACCCACGAAATGTTTTGCTCAGGTACTTCAGCAGCAACAGCTCTGACCTTCAAATGCTGTTGACACCCTTCAACATGATTTTATGGCAGTGGCCAAATTAAAACATGGCAGAATATTGGTCAATCGAAAACATTTTGCTTAATGCAAATATGGTTCCTCAAGACCCACTCAATCCGGTCTTCTCAACAAACTTGTCAACTATTCAATGTGATGTTGTATTGTCCTCTCCTGACAGCCCGTCAGCATTAACCGCACTGTTAGATTCCAATGCAGACACAGTAGGTGAGATTATGCCTTCCAATGAGGAGGCCATCACACAGGTCGAAGCACACCAAAACAAACAATTCATGACACGTAAAGCTAAAAGACTTTACTTGAGAGCTCAAAAACGGTGGTTTATGCCTAAATCTTGTAACTTGAATTCGATCACCTCAGCGTCCTCCCAACCTAAGTCACAAAATATGGTATCCGACAAAATTAAAGGACTCAATTCAGCCATCAAAATAATCTGTAACATCTTGCACGATGATGCCATCGTAGACTTGAATCAGTGCAACTCTGAAAGCCAAATGCATCTTGAACTGAAGAAGCATGAGGCAAACACTCCAGCTAGTGTGTCTGTGGACTCTACCCAGTTCTGCATGCACCCTCCAAAAGGGATAGCAAATGGCAGAACTTTAAATACGACACGCTTCACGACACGCTTCACAAAGAAGTGTGGCACCAAGTACTTCACACACTCAAACGCATATGTCTAACTTCTTCTATTCAACGGAAAACAAAAAGACCTCGGTTATATCACACACCAGCAACGCCGGTAATGATAACCCTATTCCTGCAACGAAGAATTTGACTATAAGTACCAAATTCGATCAATCCTCCGTTACCATTGCAGAGTCTACAGCACTTGGGTATAAGCCTGCAAACCCTCTGATTTCACCTTGTGTTGAAGGAGACCCTGGCGTAGGTCCTCTAATTGTACAAGAGCGACTGACTCTACTTTCTATAGTGAAACCGGATAATCAGGAAGACATTAGTGTGGGAACTTCTCCTGGTGCTTCCAGGGCTCCTTTCATTGATTTGGCAACATTCGCGGAGGTTTCACCAGCCATGAAACTTCTGTTGGGATGGAACACTAACCCATCTAAAAACGACCGAGCTAGCTTAAATCGCTCTGCGCTCATGAAATCATTCCATCAAATTCCTGCTCTGCGCAATCTGATCTCTGATGTTGAATGGATCAAACTTCCAAGCTGTCACAATCCCCACATGCTATGTAAGCTCCAGTCACATATAATAGCAAAGCTACTATGGGAACACCATACAGACCTTTCTTTACTTGGTTTTCAATTATTTGCCTTTCGCTCCATGCACAAGACCGCAGTATTCATTGAATTTGAGCCGCCCGTGGTTGCTCCTCTGTCGTTGCTAAGCACCTCTGACCAACAATTACATGTCTTAAATAACACAATGAAGAAACAACTTCAATCCTTCTCACATATTCTAAATGGTCTAGCTTGGTTGGAACCTCTCATCAAATCTCTTTCCAATGCAAATGGATAAGTCGTGAAAAACGACATTATCCATCTCCTCATGGAATAGTTGCGGCTTTAAACATGTGTTTGCATATCACAATTCCTTAGTTGCTTCTGAACAACCCTCGATTATTCTTCTACAAGAAACGATGTCGATGGCTGACATACTTCTAGATGGCTTTACTTCTTACTCACATTGTGCAAATAAAATGGATCGTGGGAGACCTTTGGGTGGGCTCGCTTTTCTGATTCAAAATAATCTTAAATTTACCTCTCAACAAATCTATTCGTCATCAGAGTTCTTGGTCATTGAACTTCTACTTGAATCTTCGCCTTTCCATAGTATCCTGGTTGTGTCCTTATATTGGAACCCCAGTGTCAGGAATAAGGGCTGGAGCAGGCGTGGAGTGCTCAGATTTGCTTACTAAGGACTAGGAGCTGGGGAAAGACTAAAGACTACATTTCCCAGCAGCACTAGGGAATCGTGTAGTTTCTATACGCGCGCGTGCATTGCCAGCTGACTCTGATTAAGGACAGCTTATTAGCAGCAATGGCGCGACACAGGTGTGGCTTATTGAAGCTATGGTGCGGTTGGTGTCAGAACAGGGAGGAGAGGTCTGCATGATGAGGAGCTGACGGTGTGAAATTCCTTGATTGATACAGCTCGGAGGGGCGAGGACGCTGCCGGGCTGCTTACTGCCGTGCAACCATCGCCCCAGAAGTCCCGGAGGGTCTCAGGGGAGAGTCTCAGGGGAGAGTTTGTGTACCTTGATAGGTTATGTTACGGGGTCCTAGGACCCGATTCCACTCCATTGCCTGTGTTGAGTCATACAAAACTCTGCTATCATATACGAAGCTCATTGCTAACAGTCACGCATGCCGTGCGCACACGCGGAATTGGCAATCCGCCACCCATGAGAGTATGGGAGCATAAAGACATTTGTGAATCAAATGAGGCCAACTGGGACTTCAAACTAGTTAAGGTTTATGATTGTTCTGTTTGTCATGTTCATGTTGCTTAAGCTTGCCCAATGGGCCATGTGTTTGTCTATCATTACGGGAAAAACACCCATTTGTTTGTTACATCACGCTTACTGCAAATGTGTTCATTCTATGTGTGGTAATGGTCGAGCACACGTATTAAGGTGTGCTCCAAACAGGCTCATGCAGTAATCCTGTATATGGTTTATGTTAGGTTATGTCTACCAGTGCTTTGGGCAATTAGTTGTAGGAAAACAAGTTAAGTATATGTTTAGACAGGTTAGGGTTCTTCCCTAGTGTTTCCCCTTCCCTATTTGTATTTGTATTTGTTTATTTATAACGCGCAAACCCACAGGCCCAGGGGCATCAGGGCGCAATTTGTACAAGGTTGCAAGAAAGGAACATACAGGGATATAAATTACAATAAAAGTGTGTCAAAACAGCAAAAAACAAACTTAATAATTACAAATATTACACAGGGTACAGTATCCCTAGGCTCAGCAGAGGAAGTATCCCTGAGGTAGTTGGGAGGGTAGCAGCCCGGAAATCATGTAAGGGAACAGGCGGGCTGGGTAAGCAGGACAAATGTCTGACACAACTATTGCTGGTCAAAGAGCCAGGATTTGGTTTTATTCTTGAAGGTGTTGAAGGAGTCTTCAGCTCTGATGGCAGCGGGGAGGGTATTCCAAAGTTTGGAGGCTAGGACAGGGAAGCTGGTGCCTCCGGCTTTTTGGAGCTTAAACCTGGGGATAGTAAGGCAGTTAGTCTGGGCAGTTCTTAGTGGCCGGGAAGTGGAGTGGCGCGAAAGCCGACTGCAGAGATAGATCGGAGCCTTGTTGGCTAGGCATTTGTGCGTGAGGGCAAGCGTTTTTAGGGAAATTCTCTGCTTCACGGGTAACCACTTAAGGCTAGATCTGGCTTCTGAGATGTGGTGGTTACGAGGGATGTTCAGGGCTGCTCGAATTGCATTGTTCTGGGTGGTTTGGAGTTTGGATAGGTTTTCTTGGCTAGTGCCTAAATATAGAGCACTGCAGTAATCTATTTTTGCCATGATAAGTGTTCTCGCTAGTGTGACGCTATTGTGGGTGGTGAGGAAAGGTCTACAGGCTGAAATGAGTTTGCACGTGTAGGCGGAGGTGGACCTGACTGCATTAGTTTGTCTTGACAAGGATAAGGTGGAATCTAGGTAAAAGCCTAGTGTTTTGGTGTCTTTCGAGACTTGTATGGAGTTGCCGTCTATGATGAATGACTATCCAACCTAAGTGTTCCCTTAACCTCAACCTGGTGTTCCTAAATTCCCCTACCCTATCCACAACCTCTCCCTAACTCGTCTGCCCCCCACTGGCTGCCACGTGGTGACCTGTTTAATACCTATCAGGTGCCAGTGCCAACCACGGTGGGAGGGTCGAATTCATTCGGCTTCAGTGGTTCGGGGGAGAGTGTCGATCTCTCTTCCCCTACATTGTGTGTTATTGACACCCAGTGCAACACATCTTGAAACGGTGATACACAATTTAAATTCAGTATTGACAGTTGCATTCTTTAAAAACCCAGATTACAAAATTATAATTGGAGGAGATTTCAATTCGACCTTGCTTACACACTCCATTACAACTCTTGATACCCACTACAATCAATATACTGCCCTTTCTCATGAAAGAAGGCTCTTATGGACTCACTTTTTGGATGATTGGGATATCCACATAATCTCACCTGACTTTCATACTCCACAAGCCATTTGGTATTGTGGCAATACCAGCTCATCCATAGATTATATTGCACTTTCGCGTGCACTAGCATGGAAATCTGACTCCTTAACTCTATATAATTCCAACACAAGTGACCATCAAATCCTAAAATGCACCATTGTGATCTCGATTCCATCCCATTGTGCAGCTCTATTCTAGCACGTCCGGTAATGGATAGGTACATGCTGTCCATTTGATGGAACTCTCTTTGTAGACAATTGAGTCATCTCGTAAATCGTGATCTCTGGATGCCAAAGAAGTCACGCTTATCGAGAGTTGGGAAGCTTGAGGTTGATGCATGGAACGCACAGGTGATCAAGAACCATCTCACAAGCTTAGCCTCTCAGGAGAAAACCAGGATTGCTTTTCCACATCTGAATACATTCAGTCTAGCAATCAACACACTTAAGTGTCGCAAAAATCGTGAAATTAGACGGTTACAAAAATCGAGAGGGCCAAATGCATCTTATATAGTTTCTGAAAAAAATCAATCATCTCGAGGTATAAAAGTGAGTTAAAAATATCAAATTTGATCATCATTTGGAAGAGAATCAGTCTATGATCAATCTTTTATGCAAAAAGTAATCTAGGGAAATTTGGCCCATGCTAAGGAACCCTTTGGGCCGGCAAATTACTGTGTTTCATGCCTCTAGTTCTGGTAACACCTGGATGGAATATTATGAAAGCAAATATCGCCTACCTCAGGGTTTCTCCAAATTTGATGCACAAACATTAGCCTCTTCTATGCTTCCATCTTGCCCGTGGGAAGTGGAGGATGTGGAATGGGCACTTAAGAAACTTAAATACTCCAAAGCAGCTGGGCCAGATGGCCAGCTGCCTTGTGTTTTGAAAGACGATCCTCACTTCTGGGCTGCTGTATTGAAGCGTCATTTTGACACGAGCTTTCAAACAAGGGCCATTCCGGAATCATCGCTTACTTCTATAATTATTCCATTGCACAAGAAAGACTCCACTGAAGTCCCCGCCAACTTTCGACCGATTGCTTTGATAGATGTGGCTGCAAAGGTTTTTGCCGCTTTAGTACTTAATGATTTGAACCGTTTCGCCCAGTTAGATGCTACTATCTTATTAAATACCTTAGCATCATCCCAACAGTCAAAAGATGGGCCTCTCTACATGGCATTACTTGAGCTGTATTCAGCATTTTATAGTGTTATTAGAGGGCTTCTGTGGAAAAAAGGCAAGTTTGTAACATCCCTCTGCACATTATTGCAACCATTATTGCATGACCATACCAACTACAGAATCAGAACAGATCAGACTAGTTTACTAACAGAAAAAAATCCCACTGAGATTGGGCTAAAGCAAGGGTGCAATCTTGCATCTATGTCGTTTAACCTTTACCTTGCTGACATAGACGTGCTGTGGTGCAATTCGGACTCTTTCCCGGTAAAAAGTTAGGAGACCTGCGACTTAATTGGCTCGCATTTGCTGATGATGTCATTTTATTTGACCGTACACCCTTCGAACTACAGACGAAGCTTCAGTACTTCTCATTATTTTGTATTCAACACAATCTGATCAAAAATTCTTCAAAACAAATATCTTGGTATTCTCCAACAAAAGAAAAGTGAGCAAATTTCAATGGAGTCTAGAAAACAATCCAATTCACTGCACGATTGGATCGACATACCTGAGCTATAATTTGACTAACACCAATTATTTCATAAAGTGGCACAATTCCATAACTATCAAAACGACTTCTTTAATAGCCCAAATGAGGATCATCTTAAATAAACTCTCACTCTTGCCATTGGTCAACTTTTACCTCCTAAAAGTAGAGGCAATAATCTTATATGGGCAAGATCTCTGCTTGTTAGAAATCGGTGGCTTTCTCAATAAAATTCAAGGTACAATTTGGAAGACCGTTTGGGCCTTCCTAAAAGTCTGCCCAACGTTATCATCATCTACGAGCTTGGATTGTTTTCACTAGCTTTAAGACTACAATGGAGAAGGCTTAGTAATTTCAGTACAATGATACAACCTGCCCCAAACTCACTATATGAGGACCTCGCATGAATGCTTGCAAATGAGTCACCAGCCTCTACATTGCTTTTCAACAATCAAATGTGGGCTGCACCTGTGATGATTGCAATGGAACCAGAAGATCTTATAATACGTCCTGGTATCGTAAAGAAAAAGTTATTTCAATACGATTGGGCTTGTACAGCTGATCGTATTGACCGTTATCAAGCAGATGCAGAATATGCAAAATTTAGTCACAAACAGATGCCGCGCTTGTCATATCTCATCGTGTTCCCTTGCAGTCAAGCTAGGAAAATCTATATGAGATTTAGGGCCTCATTACACGAACGACGGTAAGGGTTAACGGTCACCGTTAATGGTAACGGTGACCGTTAACCCTTACCGCCGTACTACGAGGTTCCTTTGCGGGTTGGGGAATTTAACGCCTGCTTTTTGCAGGCGTTAAAACCCAACCCGCAAAGGGACCAGGGTGCTAATTACGGCACCGCAAATTTGCGGTACCGTAATAAGCGCCTTCCCCATTCCCATTATGCCCTATGGGGCAAAAATGGGAATGGGGAAGGGCAATGGTGGAAGGGGGAATTACCGCCCCACCAACCTTGGAGTAGGGCGGTAATTCCCCTTTCCGCCAAGGCGGTGCTGGTAATTTACCGGCATGGTAATGAGGCCCTTAGACTTAATCTATTACGCACCAAAGCACGAACACAGTACTGGAAAAACAACAAAGTTGCCAAAAATGATGGTTTATGTCGATTTTGTTGTAGTGGAGATGAAGTGGAAACTTTGAAGCATTTAACTATATATTGTAGCTTCTTTGAAACACCCAGGGTGTTGACACCGGGACAATACCTAAGGGGCAATGCACCCCTCCCTCGTGAACTATTTTGGGTATTTAGTATGTGGGGGCAGAGACATGCTTTAATTGTGTCATTAGTGCGCTTATTAAGGATCATCAAGATCAATCTTGACGAACTTGAGGATTAAACAAAGCTAAGTGTTCAGCAGCAATTGACTCAAGTCATGTTCTATTGGAATGTTTGTTTCTTACTCATGATATTACATGTTCTGTCCAACTAGCCTGCACCAACAACGTTGTGTACGACAGTCACATGACTCTTATGTTTATAGCAAGATGTTCTTCGATCTGCTACACGGCTCTGTTGATGTGACTAAGGACCAATATAGTCTTAAATGCTTGCGAAACTTTTACACTTTCATTTTTACTTGGAGAATGTATTATCTTGGCTATTTTATTGCAACATTTTTGCATGTATTTTTCTCTCGTACATTTGTTATACGTTTTGTATATACGTGTATGTATTCACAGATATTGTACCTATGTTTTGTAAAGGTGCTGTGCACCAAACACAATAAAAAATACAATAAATAAACACATGGTATTTTTGACTGGACATCTATGATAGATATAAATTAAAAAAATACCATCCCTGTCCCCTGGGCTCCACAGCACCTTAGAAGGAGAGCTGATTTTGACAGGTGGGTAGGAGGATTGTGCAACAAAGGCATTTTTTAAATGATTTTGTTGTACAACCCTCCGTCCCCTTCTGCCCCCCACTTGCCAAAATCAGCTCAATGGACCAAAACAAACACACACACACACATTCACGCAGCAATCACTCTATCATTCATACAAGCACCCATCACCATACACTCACTCATAATTCAAGCATACACGCATCAATACACATATTTAAATAAAAAATAAATCGCCATAAACATACCTCGCGTGGTTGCTAAAATGCCCCGCTCCAGGTTGCTCTGTCCGTATGTGCGAGGAGGCGCAAAAGCTCCCCTTTGCACATACATACATGCAGTGCCGCAGCCAGTATTTAGAATGAGCTATGCAAGGCTGGCGAAGCAAAACACCTCCAGTGTTGCATGACTCAGTGAGCATGTGTGGCTCGGGAACTGAACTGTCAAAGGGAAACAGAAGCACTCACTCAGCTGGAGAAAAAAAACAGCTATACAATATCACCCAACCAAAGTTAGTACTCATTTGTTGACCTTGGAAGGATAAAAGGCTGAGGTGGCTTTGCTGAGACTCGAACCTGCGACCTGCAGATCACACACAGATTGCAGCAGGGAGCGCTCAACCTGTTGAGCTATTTAAATGGCTAAGATGCAGTTTCAAACCCTCACCCCCTTCCTGGGAAAACTTAAGGTGCAATTTCAGCTGCCGGTCAATTTTAAAATGCAATTCCAGCCCTCCCCAACCCCTCCAGAAAACTTCAAGATGCTATCTATACCCCTGGTAATCTGTAATCTGCAGTGTTACCCCCAAACCCCCAACCCTGCCACCCCCTACTCCTTAGTATTCCAAGTGAAATTGCTGCACATTACCTATTGTTGGGCAGTCATGGTATGGCCGCATGCCCCTATTTTCTCTTCTCTCACAGATTTCAGCTAGAACATTCCAGAGCAAGATGGATTGCATCTCCACAGTCCAGGATATCACTCATGGGAGTGTTTTAAAGATGTCTCCTTGTCTCTATGGCTCTCGGGATACACTGCTCCCCTGAGTGCCTGACGGGAGCAGAAAGGGCTGTGTGGCCAAATGCCCCTTCCCACTTTTAGCAGATAGGCCCAAGCACCAGGGATGGTCTGGCTGAAACACTCCAAATCCTGACACAGCAGTCTCTTTAAGGTGAAGTGTTGTGTCTTGCCCTTCCTTATCTGCTCGGTCCTGGGTGTGTGTGATGTCACGGTTGGAATATGGCGTGAATGCCTCTCTCTGAATGTTCTTGGAGTGTCAGTTGGTTGACACTGGCTAAGAGAGAGGGTGCCGATGGATGTGTCCCAGGGTACCTGTCCTGTGTTACCCAAAGCTATTTTTGTAACTGAAACTAAGTAAAGCAGCTTTCCTTTCCTACACTGGACTAAGGGCCTGATTTGTGGAATTGGTTGCACGGTTCAAAGTGACTTTGCACTGACTTTGAACTGCCGGCACAAAGCCTGATGCATCATGCCCTGCTTTTGTTCCACACTGAATCGGCACTGAGTAGTTTCAAGGCACAGAATCCTTGCCTGAGGGGTGGCAGTCATACAGAAAAGTGATCCATTCAGAATCTGACCCGTATTCTAATATTCTAATATTCGAACTGTGGGGCTGGATCGAATGCAAAACATATATACAAACAATGGACAAATCACCTCTGTCCAGGAGTGGGCTGGGCAGGGGAGAGAACGTTCTGAAAAACAACAATAGGAAAAGGAGAACGGTTGGAGAGAGGGAAAGGCGCTGGAGGGAGTGACAACCAGCTCTCTTGGGGTTGTGGCCTCGAGTTGCCCCCAAGGCCTAAGAGTCCTCAACAACTGGCCTGCGTATGCCAGGCACGCACGGCGCATGCCAGGTACGGCCTACGTGTGACAGGCACGGCCTGCGTGTGTGGCCTGTGTATGCCAGGCACGGCCTGCGTATGTGGCCTGCGCGTGCCAGGCAAAGCCTGCCATAAACCATGGCCGCTGCCATGATGAAGAGTTTGCTGGAGGCTGCAGCAGTGAGTCTGAATGGCCCCTGCCACAGAATGAACTATAGGCGCTGCCTAAGCAGTAGTGATGTAGCCCATCTCCTGTCCTAACTGTGACCAAGTCACGTGTGCGTGACGGCGGTGTTGGCCGTAGTGCATTTGCAGCTTGAATAAGGTGGGCCTACCCCGGTCCTCGTCAGAGCGTGCCGGGAACCTGAGCGAGCAAGACCTGCGCCATGCGTATTCTGTAAAGGGACGGGAGGCCGAGACTTGCCAGCGGGGTTCCCGGGTGGGGCAATACCAAGCATCACACTGGCGACTGACGAGGCTACTGGGTAGGGGGTACATTTTCCGATGCCCAGATCAGCCTCTGCATCACTGTTCTGACGCCTACCAGGAGGCAACCCACAGGGAACCTTCTATCCGCCATTTCATGCTTCGGATGGTTGCGGCCCCACGCGGGGGGTGCTTGTGCGCAATCCTGTGAATGTTTGGAGCCCATGAACTGAAAAAAGGCCACATGGGCCACCAGGAAGGGTCTGGGGTGGGCCCAACCAAATAAAAATAAAAAATAATGATAAAGAGACTTTGCCGCTGGTGCCATAGGAGGAGAGGGCACATCATGTGTCACCCAGTGTCCATCTGAAACAGCACCAACCCTCACCACCAAAAACCACAACCCGAAGGTGGGTGCTGGTGCAAATCAAGCACTTCTGTGATACATCCCGTTAGCGGATTTACGGCCTTCACACCAGCGTAGGTGCCTGTGCGGTCTGCGGACATGAGTAACGCCGGGGATGGCACTCAAGGGGCGAATGCACCCCCACAGATCAGGAGCACACTGGCCCCAATGCAGAATTTGACACTTCAGGTGCTCCATCGACTTTGGGTCCAAAATGGCTGCTGTGGGTGGAGAAGCTTGAGATGTATTTTAAAACCACAGGTGAGACAGATGATGAATCGAAGGTGGCGACACTCCTCTACGCTGCAGGATATGAAGTACATTGCATCTTCATAACAGGCCGTGAAAGACTTGCACAAGGAGCACTTCATACCTTTTGCAAACCAAGACTTTGAACGCTTCGTGATGTGCAGCGAGAGGCAACGTGAGGCTGAATCACTAGACCAATTTTGCAGGTGGCTACGTCAACTGGCCAGCAAGTGCCACTGGGAAAATGAGGAAGGAATGATCCGCAACCAGCTACAACATGGCTGTAGCTCAGAGAAACTACGTTGGCAAGTCCTCCGCAAACCAGGACTCTCACTGGCAGGCATCCTTCACATGGGGAGGTCCTACCAGCTTGCCGATAGCCGCGCCACCAAGATGAATGCCGCAGTCAAATCGGTGATAAAACATTGGGGCATACCCTTCCACCTAAGAGCGCAAGTAGAAAAAGAACTGAAAAACCTGGTGTACTCAGATATGATTGAAAAGATAGATGGCCCGACCCTGTGGGTTTCCCCATTGTGCTGGCATCCATGCCCAAACAGCCAGGATCTGTTTGCATATGCGTGGAAATGAGGTTACCCAACCTCGCCATAAAGCGCAAAAGAAAACTCACGCCAACACTAGACGGTGTGGTCGGAGAGCTACAGGGAGCCAAGGTATTTTGCAAACTCGATCTGCGATCCGGATAGCACCAGCTAGAATTGCACCTGGACTCATGTTATATAACAACATTCACAACCCACAACAGTCTATACCAATACAAGCGTCTGAGCTTTGGTGTCTCCTCAGCAGCAGAAGTATTCCAAAATGTCATTAGAGGTGCTTTCACCGGCCTAGATGGCGTAATGAACTTGAGCAATGATATTTTGGTAAATGCAGCTTCACAGTCTGAGCACATTACCAGGCTGGAAAAGACATTGGAAAGAATCATAAACCTAGGCCTGACATTACACTGGGAGAAATGTGAATTTCTCAGGGATCGCATCGAATTCTTTGGTTTCATTTTCCACTCAGACGGCATTTCTCCAGACCCACAGAAGGTGAAGGACATCCGAGAGGCCAAACCCCCAGAGAACCCCTTGGAAGTTAGAAGTTTCCTTGGCATGGTAACCTACTGCGGCAGGTTCATCCCAGACTTGGCAACTCTCTCGGAACCCCTTCGAGCCCTGACAATGAAAGACATCACATGGTCATGGTCTGATGTGGAACAGAAGGCTTTTGACACCATAAAAGCCGCCCTCACAGGGGGAGAAACCATGGCATTGTTCAACCCCAGGAAGGAATCCAAACTAATCGTGGATGCCAGCCCTGTAGGACTGGGGGCTCTGCTCCTCCAGCCAGATGTCTACTGACAAATGACACCCATTGCTTATACTAACAAGGCACCGACGGTGACCGAACAAGGATACTCCCAGATCAAGAGGGAGGCGCTGGTTGTGCTTGCGGGGCTGTCAAAACCTTTGCATCTATATTCTGGGGAAACCCATGTCCGTCATCACTGACCACAAGCCACTCATCCCAATCCTAGCAGGTTCATCATCCAAACCACCACCGAGGATAGATGGATGCTTGCCCTCATGGAATATGGGGTGAAATGACAATACCGACCAGTAACTCACAAACCAGCAGACTACCTGTCACGTCACCCCAGGAGTAGCAGTAATTTGGGGACAAAGTCATTCTGGGACTGTGAAGACCATGTTGGCCTAGTAGTGGATGCAGCCATACCAGTAGCCCTGACACTGGAGGAAGTGGCCGATGCATCCTGTGGGGATTAATGCTTCTGGCTCGAGCATGCGGTTGTTAGCGGTGACTGGAGGTCAACTCTAGCGGAGATGTCCCGCCAAGACAAAGACACGCAATGCGTGATCCAGCAACTGTGGTGAGTTCGACAAAATCTCAAGGTCGACAGATGGCCTGATATTGCGAGGGCAACAAATTGTGATAACGAGGAGGCTGGTTGCGAGAGTGACAGAATTGGCCCACTGTGGGCACTGGGGCACCGCCAAGACCAAGGCGAGGCTGCGCTCCAAGGTGTGATTCCCGGGGCTTGAGAAGAAGGTTGACGAATATGTGAGCAAGTGCATCTGGTGCTAGGCGGTTGCCCCCCTCAACAAAGAACCCTGCATCAAGTCAATGGAGTCAAGCAACAGCCCATGGGACACGGTGCATGTTGATTTTGGGTCAACAGGGAGAGGGATGTACTCAGTGATCGAAGTGAGCGGGAACGGTCAGGAGCTTTGTTCCACTACTTTTTATTTTTTTCTGTTTACCATTCCTCTACTTTTTACGAATATATTCCCCATTCTATACAGAGGATTTGTCCATTCATGTCCTTGTGCAAGTGTAAAGTTGTAATAGGAGTCTTAGTTACTATTGAAATGTCCATGTCACATGCTGCACTATGCTTTTTCCTACCCTCTCCCCTGCCAACATCACAGTTACACTGCTTTTTTTCTGTACACTTCTGCCACTGGATATATTTTTTGGTGTTGATGGACCAATAATCAAGTTATCCAAAGGTGAAACTAGTGGACTCCACATCTTGCAAACAAACAATCCAGGCAATGGAGAAAGTCTTCACAAGTCACGGATTACCACGGCTGATATACTCAGATAATAGGCCGCTGTTTCAAGGGAGACAATTTGCAGAATTCACGAGTGACTGCGGCATCATGCACACAAAAGTGACACCGGGATGGCCGATAGCAAATAGGGAGGCGGAGTGCTCCATGCACACGCTGAACCAAATATTTCGCATCTCGCAGGGTCAAGGAGGAGAATTAAAAAGAAAATTATACCACTTCCTCAGAGAGTATCCATTGACACCCCAGCAGTCCACGGTTGTACCTCCAGCTGAAGCTTTGTTTAACAGATGCCACAGGGAGCAAATTCCTGAGACGGATGGCCGACCACTGCATGTCATCGATGACCAGAAGGCATCCCAGGAAAGACAGGTGCATAGTGAGCTGGAAAACGCCAGGCTCCAGCAGAAGCCTCCGAATCCTGAAGTGGGCGACGTGGTGCTGGTGAGAAACCGGCATCCGGAAGGGAAACTCTCCCTCAACTATGAGCCCACTCCCATGGAAGTGACCCATGTCAAGGGGTCCATGGTGACTGCATCTGAACAGCGAGGGTTGGTAACGAGAAACTCATGCTTCTTTAAGAAAGTCGCCGGAGGGGGCCAACAACCCAAGTTAATATATGAAACATCCTCGGCCCGTACGATGCACAGGGAGCAAACCCCTGCAGAGGACACAGGGGACCCCGAAGGAGGAGGACATTGTCAAGAGAGAGAGCGAAGCGACGAGGAGACAAGGGCGAGATACCCCCGTCGGGAAGGACGGAGATGTCTGACGAGGTTCAAGGGCTATATCATGGACCCAAGCTGAAGAAAAGAGACTGTTACAAGTGTTTGCCCACGTTGGGCCCCTGCACTGTTTTGATTTACCTTCACAGGTCTGTATGTCACGTTGACAGCAAGTTATAGTGAACGTTGTTTAATGTTTTGTTATGAAAAAGGAGGGATGTGACAAAGTAACGGTGCTAGTCAGAGCGTGCTGGGAACCCAAACGAGCAAGACCTGCATCCTGCGTATTCTGTACAGGTACGGGAGGCCGAGGCCTGCCAGCAGGGTTCCCGGGGGCGCAATAACTAGCATCACACGAACATCATATATTGCTGGTTGCATAGTGCCACTTCCTGCCCAGCTGGTCTAGGGGGTGGGGTTCTCTCCCTAGCCTGGGGTAAGGAGCAGACGCCCTTGGTCTGGGCTGGCGGTCAGAAAGTGCAGGGGCTACAAATCCATTGTTTAACTGGTGAGTCAGTGCAAAGAAAGCAGGCCAGATAAGGGGTTCAGGCCTTTTTAGCTTCAGGAAGACTCTGACTGAAGCATTTTGGAGTCTGTGCAGCTGTTGGAGCAGATCAGCTGACAGGCCAGGATAAATGATGCTGTTGAACTCTTACCGGGAAGAAAGGACAACCTCCATTACCATAACCCTGTGCAAAAAGCCGGCAGCGGGGGGAGGGGAGAGAGCTGTGACTTGACTTCAAATTCCGCCTTGAGTTAGGGACAGGGGCCAAAGGAATGAGGCCAGAAAGCGGAGCTCCGGGGCTGCAGAGCATCGTTATCAGCTCGTACCTCGGAACTTTCCATCCATCCAACGTGTGTGGACATCAGGCTCTCTTTGACTCCTGCTAGTGTGCGATGTCCATGGCCAGAACTTCCCCACCGACTGAGTGATGGCCATCAGCAGAATTAAAAAAAAGAAACAAACCAACAGTGGACTGATGTCCCTCAGTGGTCGTAGATAAAGCTTGTAAAGTAGTGGCGATAGTGCGGTGACCAGTGAAGTGGCCTGGCGTCTGATTTCAAGGTATCCAGTAATACCAGCTGTGCACGACTGATTAAATCCATGTGAGGCCCTTGCAAGACATTGCCAGGCCTTTCAGAGTGGAGCAGCACATGCGATGGGTGAACCCAATGAACGCTGCCAACAGGGTGAGCAGCATCAGAGCCCTGCAGCCTCTCGCCATCCTCTTCTCTCATCTGACCTGGGATTGCACTTGTTGGTTTGAGTCTGGGATTGTTCAGCCAGGATAACCTCGGGACACCTTGCAGTGCAGCTGTGTGAGTGAGGTATTGATAGTGTGGAGGGTCGATGCAAGCGCTTCCTTTATGGTATTAGGGGGCATGGGGTCTCTGCAGCGCGTGGCTCTGACCTATCAGTGCATCAGTGCAGCTGTGTGAGTGAGGCATTGATAGTGTGGAGGTTAATGCAAGTGCTTCCTTTGTGGTGGCGTGGGGCATGTGGTCTCTGTAGCGCGTGGCTCTGACCTTTCAGTGCATCAGTGCAGTTGTGTGAGTGAGGCATTGCTAGTGTGGAGGTTAATGCAAGTGCTTCCTTTGTGGTGGCGTGGGGCATGTTGATGGCTCTGACCTTTCAGTGCATCAGTGCAGTTGTGTGAGTGAGGCATTGCTAGTGTGGAGGGTCGATGCAAGTGCTTGCTTTGTGGTGGTGCGGGGCATGTGCTCTCTGCAGCGCGTGGCTCTGACCTTTCAGTGCATCCCTGCAGTTGTGTGAGTGAGGCATTGCTAGTGTGGAGGGTCGATGCAAGCGCTTCCTTTGTGGTGGTGCGGGGCATTTGGTCTCTTTAGCGCGTGGCTCTGACCTTTCAGTGCATCAGTGCAGCTGTGTGAGTGAGGCATTGCTAGTGTGGAGGGTCGATGCAAGCGCTTCCTTTGTGGTGGCGTGGGCCATGTGGTCGCTGTAGCGCATGGCTCTGACCTTTCAGTCCATCAGTGCAGTTGTGTGAGTGAGGCATTGCTAGTGTGGAGGGTCGATGCAAGTGCTTCCTTTGTGGTGGTGCGGGGCATGTGGTCTCTGCAGCGCGTGGCTCTGACCTTTCAGTGCATCAGTGCAGTTGTGTGAGTGAGGCATTGCTAATGTGGAGGTTGATGCAAGTGCTTCCTTTGTGGTGGTGCGCGGCATGTGGTCTCTGCAGCGCGTGGCTCTGACCTTTCAGTGCATCCCTGCAGTTGTGTGAGTGAGGCATTGCTAGTGTGGAGGGTCGATGCAAGCGCTTCCTTTGTGGTGGCGCGGAGCATGTGGTCGCTGCAGCGCATGGCTCTGACCTTTCAGTGCATCAGTGCAGTTGTGTGAGTGAGGCATTGCTAGTGTGGAGGTTGATGCAAGCGCTTCCTTTGTGGTGACGTGGGGCATGTGGTCTCTGCAGCGCGTGGCTCTGACCGTTCAGTGCATCAGTGCAGTTGTGTGAGTGAGGCATTGCTAGTGTGGAGGGTCGATGCAAGTGCTTGCTTTGTGGTGGTGCGGGGCATGTGCTCTCTGCAGCGCGTGGCTCTGACCTTTCAGTGCATCCCTGCAGTTGTGTGAGTGAGGCATTGCTAGTGTGGAGGGTCGATGCAAGCGCTTCCTTTGTGGTGGTGCGGGGCATTTGGTCTCTGTAGCGCGTGGCTCTGCTCTGACCTTTCAGTGCATCAGTGCAGCTGTGTGAGTGAGGCATTGCTAGTGTGGAGGGTCGATGCAAGCGCTTCCTTTGTGGTGGCTTGGGTCATGTGGTCGCTGCAGCGCATGGCTCTGACCTTTCAGTCCATCAGTGCAGTTGTGTGAGTGAGGCATTGCTAGTGTGGAGGGTCGATGCAAGTGCTTCCTTTGTGGTGGTGCGGGGCATGTGGTCTCTGCAGCGCGTGGCTCTGACCTTTCAGTGCATCAGTGCAGTTGTGTGAGTGAGGCATTGCTAATGTGGAGGTTGATGCAAGTGCTTCCTTTGTGGTGGTGCGCGGCATGTGGTCTCTGCAGCGCGTGGCTCTGACCTTTCAGTGCATCCCTGCAGTTGTGTGAGTGAGGCATTGCTAGTGTGGAGGGTTGATGCAAGCGCTTCCTTTGTGGTGGCGCGGAGCATGTGGTCTCTGTAGCGCGTGGCTCTGACCTTTCAGTGCATCAGTGCAGTTGTGTGAGTGAGGCATTGCTAGTGTGGAGGTTGATGCAAGCGCTTCCTTTGTGGTGACGTGGGGCATGTGGTCTCTGCAGCGCGTGGCTCTGACCGTTCAGTGCATCAGTGCAGTTGTGTGAGTGAGGCATTGCTAATGTGGAGGTCGATGCAAGTGCTTCCTTTGTGGTGGTGTGGGGCATGTGGTCTCTGTAGCGCGTGTCTCTGACCTTTCAGTGCATCAGTGCAGTTGTGTGAGTGAGGCATTGCTAATGTGGAGGTTGATGCAGGTGCTTCCTTTGTGGTGGCGCGGGTCATGTGGTCTCTGTAGCGCGTGTCTCTGACCTTTCAGTGCATCAGTGCAGTTGTGTGAGTGAGGCATTGCTAATGTGGAGGTTGATGCAGGTGCTTCCTTTGTGGTGACATGGGGCATGTGGTCTCTGTAGCGTGTGGCTCTGACCTTTCAGTGCATCAGTGCAGTTGTGTGAGTGAGGCATTGCTAGTGTGGAGGGTCGATGCAAGCGCTTCCTTTGTCGTGACATGGGGCATGTGGTCTCTGTAGCGCGTGGCTCTGACCTTTCAGTGCATCAGTGCAGTTGTGTGAGTGAGGCATTGCTAGTGTGGAGGTTAATGCAAGTGCTTCCTTTGTGGTGGCGTGGGGCATGTTGATGTCTCTGACCTTTCAGTGCATCAGTGCAGTTGTGTGAGTGAGGCATTGCTAGTGTGAGGGTCGATGCAAGTGCTTCCTTTGTGGTGGTGCGGGGCATGTGGTCTCTGCAGCGCGTGGCTCTGACCTTTCAGTGCATCAGTGCAGTTGTGTGAGTGAGGCATTGCTAGTGTGGAGGTTGATGCAAGTGCGTCCTTTGTGGTGGCGTGGGGCATGTTGATGGCTCTGACCTTTGAGTGCATCAGTGTAGTTGTGTGAGTGAGGCATTACTAGTGTGGAGGGTCGATGCAAGCGCTTCCTTTGTGTTGGCGCGGGGCATGTGGTCTCTGTAGCGCGTGGCTCTGACCTTTCAGTGCATCAGTGCAGTTGTGTGAGTGAGGCATTGCTAGTGTGGAGGGTCGATGCAAGCGCTTCCTTTGTCGTGGCGTGGGCCATGTGGTCTCTGCAGCGCGTGGCTCTGACCTTTCAGTGCATCCCTGCAGTTGTGTGAGTGAGGCATTGCTAGTGTGGAGGGTCGATGCAAGCGCTTCCTTTGTGGTGGCGCGGGGCATGTGGTCTCTGACCTTTCAGTGCATCAGTGGAGTTGTGTGAGTGAGGCATTGCTAATGTGGAGGTTGATGCAAGCGCTTTCTTTGTGGTGACATGGGGCATGTGGTCTCTGTAGCGCGTGGCTCTGACCTTTCAGTGCATCAGTGGAGTTGTATGAGTGAGGCATTGCTAATGTGGAGGTTGATGCAAGCGCTTTCTTTGTGGTGACGTGGGGCATGTTGATGGCTCTGACCTTTCAGTGCATCAGTGTAGTTGTGTGAGTGAGGCATTACTAGTGTGGAGGGTCAATGCAAGCGCTTCCTTTGTGTTGGCGCGGGGCATGTGGGCCATGTGGTCTCTGCTGCGCGTGGCTCTGACCTTTCAGTGCATCCCTGCAGTTGTGTGAGTGAAGCATTGCTAGTGTGGAGGGTCGATGCAAGCGCTTCCTTTGTGGTGGCGCGGGGCATGTGGTCTCTGCAGCGCGTGGCTCTGACCTTTCAGTGCATCAGTGGAGTTGTGTGAGTGAGGCATTGCTAATGTGGAGGTTGATGCAAGTGCTTCCTTTGTGGTGGCGCGGGGCATGTGGTCTCTGCAGCGCGTGGCTCTGACCTTTCAGTGCATCAGTGGAGTTGTGTGAGTGAGGCATTGCTAATGTGGAGGTTGATGCAAGTGCTTCCTTTGTGGTGGCGTGGGGCATGTGGTCTCTGCAGCGCGTGGCTCTGAGGCTTGCAAGGACATTAGTCATGTTTTCCTGTGTTCTGCATCCAGGGTCTTGCATGATGTGATGATTGGTGTGGCAGCCACGTGCTTTCAGCTGTCATAGTGTCCTCTCTCCCTCGCCATGGATTCTGGGAACATTTGTGCCACAGCCTCGCAAGGTTCAGGGCCTGACTAGTTCAGGTATGGGGGTTTCATACATTGAAAATAAGTTTGAAAATAAGTTTTACTCATGATTTCTGCTTCAGACCTTGATGGTGTGAAAGAATGGGGTGACTATGGCCCCTCTGAGTAACTTTATGGGGGGTGCGGAAGATATCCTTTTACGGTCTGAGACTAGATTACAGTCTCGAAAATAATACATTTACTGATTTCAAGTGGTAAGAAGTTGGATGGGTTAGTTGTGTGGTTGGTGTTGTTTTTTGTCAACTTTATCTGTGAAGAAAATGTCGATGGCATTACATTCCCCAGTAATACCCCGATTGGGGTACCTCTGGTTCGGTAGGGGGCTAATCCAGAGCTTGATGGCTTTAAAGATGGTCTTGCTTGTATTGGAGGCTTCCGCTATGTTTGTGGTGTTAGGCATAGTGGTGGCTTCGCTTTGTTAGGCTTGGCCGTGATGACAAGGTTCCGACAGGCTGATCCAGGGGAACTCTGGGAGTTGGGGTCTACTTTATAGATGGCACGACTGCTGTTGGCGGGCTCTTGCCTGTTGGCAGGCTCTTGCCTGTGGGCGTGCTCTTGCCTGTTGGCTGGACTCTTTCCTGTTGGCAAGCTCTTGGCTGTGGGCCTGCTCTTGCCTGTTGGCAGGCTCTTGCCTGTGGGCGTGCTCTTGCCTGTTGGCTGGACTCTTTCCTGTTGGCAAGCTCTTGGCTGTGGGCGTGCTCTTGCCTGTTGGCAGGCTCTTGCCTGTGGGCGTGCTCTTGCCTGTTTGCTGGACTCTTTCCTGTTGGCAGGCTCTTGCCTGTGGGCGTGCTCTTGCCTGTTAGCAGGCTCTTGCCTGTGGGCATGCTCTTGCCTGTTGGCTGGACTCTTGCCTGTGGGCAGGCTCTTGCCTGTGGTCGGGCTTGTGCCTGTTGGCAGGCTCTTGCCTGTTGGCTGGACTCTTGCCTGTTGGCGGGCTCTTGCCTGTTGGTGGGCTCTTGCCTGTTGGCTGGGCTCTTGCCTATTGGCGGGCTCTTGCCTGTTGGCGGGCTCTTGCCTGTTGGCTGGACTCTTGCCTGTTGGCTGGACTCTTGCCTGTTGACGGGCTCTTGCCTGTGGGCAGGCTCTTGCCTGTGGGCGTGCTCTTGCCTGTTGGCTGGGCTCTTGCCTGTGGGCAGGCTGTTGCCTGTGGTCAGGCTCGTGCCTGTTGGCGGGCTCTTGCCTGTTGGCTGGACTCTTGCCTGTTGGCGGCCTCTTGCCTGTGGGCGGGCTCTTGCCTGTTGGCTGGACTCTTGCCTGTTGGCGGGCTCTTGCCTGTTGGTGGGCTCTTGCCTGTTGGCTGGGCTCTTGCCTATTGGCGGGCTCTTGCCTGTTGGCGGGCTCTTGCCTGTTGGCTGGACTCTTGCCTGTTGGCTGGACTCTTGCCTGTTGATGGGCTCTTGCCTGTGGGCAGGCTCTTGCCTGTGGGCGTGCTCTTGCCTGTTGGCTGGGCTCTTGCCTGTGGGCAGGCTGTTGCCTGTGGTCAGGCTCGTGCCTGTTGGCGGGCTCTTGCCTGTTGGCTGGACTCTTGCCTGTTGGCGGCCTCTTGCCTGTGGGCGGGCTCTTGCCTGTTGGCGGTCTCTTGCCTGTGGGCGGGCTCTTGCCTGTTGGCGGGCTCTTGCCTGTTGGCTGGACTCTTGCCTGTTGGCAGGCTCTTTCATGTTGGTGGGCTCTTGCCTGTTGGCTGGATTCTTGCCTGTTGGGAGGCTCTTGCCTGTGGGCGTGTTCTTGCCTGTTGGCTGGACTCTTGCCTGTTGGCTGGACTCTTGCCTGTTGGTGGGCTCTTGCCTGTTGGCGGGCTCTTGCCTGTTGGCTGGACTCTTGCCTGTTGGCTGGACTCTTGCCTGTTGGTGGGCTCTTGCCTGTTGGCGGGCTCTTACCTGTTGGTGGACTCTTGCCTGTGGGCGTGCTCTTGTCTGTTGGCGGGTTGTTGCCTGTTGGCAGGCTCTTGCATGTGTCGGGTTGTGTGATGGAGGGTTAGGTCACAATACTTGAGGTTTTGGTGGCACATACGTATTGACGGTGTCTTCATTGTGTGATTGAGTGTGATGAAGTGGATGCTGATATCTTTTGAGGGGTTGAGGATGGTGCCAGAGGGATGGCCTTGCCCTTGCAGCTTGATGGGGTGGTGTGATGTTTCGGCTGGCTTGGTTAGTTGGAGCAGTTTTGTGTGGTTGTGGTGATCTGGACGGATATTGCATCATTGTCGGTTCAGGCAAGTGGTGAGGTGTTTACCAAGGATACCGTGGGCACTGGGGGTGTGGGTAGGTCCTAAGGCAACAACTGCTTACCCAAACTTGCAACCGGGGTCGAAAAGAGCTTATAATGTGTGCAAATGCTAAAATATGCCAAAAATGCATTGAGAATCCGGCCCATAGGATGTGCAGGGTGCACTCAGTGGGGCCCGGGTGCGATGGGACGAGGATCAACTGAAGGGTTGAGAGCAGAGGTGAGAATGCTTTGAGAAGTAGAGGGCGCGCAGAACAGTGAGGGTTCACTTATGAACAAGTTAGAGTACATTAGGGGACACTATCAAGGGGGAGAGCACACTCAGGATGCAAGGGTGCACTCAGGGTTGGAGTGCACTTATAGTTGATGGCAGTGGGGTGAGGGGATGAGGCTATAGAGAGCGCTTTGAGAGCATGAGGGCTCAGAGAGCAAGCCAGCATTCATTAGGGGGTCACACTCAAGGCTTCAGAGAGGGTTGGCATATTGATGGGTCCAGAGAATGAGGGGTTGAGGGCCAACTCAGGGTATGAGGACAAATGGAGGGTGCTAACCCTCAATGACGGAGGAATAACTGCAGCTGAACTTGTGAGGGCACCATAAGGGCAGGTTTGAGGGATAATGGCCCATACCAAGAGACAGCCTGATACCAAGATGAGGCCACAGTAAGGGGTTACATTGCAGTGAGATGCATTGGGTGCAGTTAGGTCGGATTGAGGGAGAGAAAGCACACTGAGAGTATCAGCATTGAAGTCACACGTGTGCTGCCAGGATTAACATAGCATAGTTGTCTGTATTCCATTCCATGCTGTCATGCAAAACCTCACACTTGCAGCCTGGGCACAACTTAGCCAGTAGCAGTGGGGGCTGTGGGAAGGACGATGGTGAGATTAAGTGAAGCAGTGATATTAACAGCCATGTTCATGTCAGGAATTCAAACTGCAGTGAACGCCAAGTGGTTACAAATAACCGGGTGGGAGCTGCTGCAGACAATCAACACAACAGCAAAATGATTTCATGCGATCAGAGAAGAATTGAGGGCCATCAAGCTCATGCACGCTGCCGAAATACATTATCTGTTCACGGAACACTGCCCGGCCATACTGTGCTTAACGGGGACATGGCGTGTTCTTAGCTCCGCACCTGCTCTAGTACAGGCCATTCCAATGAACTATCACATTGTGCATTATGGTTGCCCCCCCTCCTCGACATGGTGGGGGCATTGCTGTTATTTACAGATCAGACCTTACGGTCAATCAACTGAATTTCGCACATGACCTAGACATGGAAGCCTGTCTGGTCAAATGTATTATGTACCCTACAAGTTTTTGTCATCTTCTGCTTATATATTGCCCTCCCGGCTCGCTGGGCAATTTTGGGAAATGTTTGATAGATTTGGTAGCTGACCTTCAGATGAGGCATACCAATCCAGCAGTTTTAGGGGATTTCAATCTAAAATTTAACACACTCAGGCCTATAGCCTCGAATTCCTTTTTCGACAGTTTAGATGATCTTAATATACATCAAATTGCATCTACAACTATGCACAAACTATGCAATATATTGGACCTGAATTTCATGATAGATACCTTTCTGTCATTAAAAACTATTGAGCTGGTAGTATGGTCTGACCATTTCTTAATAACATGCAAAATCAATGGACCTACGCTTAGTACCAAAACTGCTATGCCTAAAATCTGGCTACGTTCATGGCGCTCTGCCGACCTACAGGGGTTAACCTCCCATGTAGCTGCCAAATGTAATTTATCACCATATAATACCTTATCTACACTTGTTCAATCTATCCAGGAGGTAGCAGACAAGGCCGCCCCACTTAAACTCATACCACCACACAGTCTATCCTCTGAGTCCTGGCATTCGGCTGCTCTTAAAGCTGAAAAACAGAAAACTCAGACAGGCTGAGCGCAGCTGGCAGACAAATTATGATCCTGACCTCAAGGTACTATTTTGTCATCAGTCAACAAAGTACTCTATGGCGATGAAGACGGCCAAGACACACCATATTTCTGAGAAAATTGAAACAGCACTTTGTAAACCTAAGGCCTTATTCACTGCTGTTAAATCCCTGTCATCTTCAGATAAACTGACTGCTAGTGTCAGACAAACACAAGTTACGAGATCACTTATATCACTTCTACATTTCTAAAATTAGCAGCATCCGACAAATTATTGCAAATGCTGCTACCATCACGGCTAATAGTAATGATGATGTCTCTAACCTTTCCAATCCCACGGTAGAACATAGTGAGCTCCCCAAATGGTCGGTCTTGCCTATCTTCTCTGAAGATAAAGTGTTAGCAGCCATTCACAAGATCAAATCCTGCTCTCCGTCGGATGCCATTCCCATAGCAATAATGAAAGAGATCCCCCCAATCTTGTGGGGGCAATCACAGTGGACATTAATAGTTCCTGCCAAGCTGGACCTTTTCCATCTGAGCTGAAGGTGGCCAGAGTGATCCCTCTCCTAAATAAGCCATCACTTGACCCTACCGTCCTTGCTAACTTCCGGCCTATCTCTCTTCTCCCTTTTCTTGCTAAACTCCTGCAGTCTTTGGTGTCCCCTCTACTCTCCTTCTTTCTGCAATCCCCATCCTTCCTTGACCCTGCTCAGTCTGTCTTTAGGCCTAGCAGAGGCACTGAGAGTGTTCTGGTCTCCGTTCAGGATGATATGGCAAGGCTGGTGGACTCAGGTGGGGTGGGTGCCCTGATATTGTTAGATCTATATGCAGCTTTTGATACTGTCGACCACCCCATCCTGTTGTCCCGTATTGCCCAAATGGGTATTTCTGGGCAAGTTCTAGCATGGTTCACATTGTTCCTGTCAGATCGCACTTAGACCCTCTCTATGCCACCATTTTTGTTTCCCCCCCTGACTTCTTAATTCCGGAGTTCCGCAGGGTTCATCCTTGTCCCAGATCCTTTTTAATATTTATATTTGGGCACTTGTCTGTCTCATCCGCTCCTTCGGCATCAGGTATTATTCGTATGCTGACAACACTCAGATCCTGATACGTCTAGATCTGGAACAGGCTGAAATGGGGTTGTGCCTATGAAGATGCCTGTCATCTGTTGGTAAGTGGCTGAACGGCAACTGGCTCAAACTGAACGGTGATAAAACGGAGGTGTTGGTGGTAGGGTGTCCCCCTAATCCTTCACTTTGGGTGTATTCTTTCTGGCCTGTCTCTTTTGGTAATCTTCCCATCCCTACTGGGAAGGTGAAAAACTTAGGTGTAACTCTGTCGGCATCTCTCTATATGGAGAGCCAGATCACTTCTGTATGTCAAGCTGGCCACTTTCAGCTCAGAGTCCTGAAGAAAGTACTCCCTCTGATTCCTGAACCTCTCCACCCTACGGTGGTCGCAGCTCTTATATTGTCATGCTTAGATTACTGTAACTCTCTCTAGCTCAACCAAAAGGGCAAATTCAGAGACTAGAGCGACTACAAAATCTGGCTGCTAAGATGGCTACAGGTTCCCCGTATGGAGCCCATATTTCCCCTGTTCTACACTCCCTTCACTGGTTGCCGGTGATGCAACGGATTAGGTTTAAGTCCATGTGTATTGCAAAATTTACATGTTATGTTCCAACCCGCCATCTGCGTTCGGCTACTGCTGACCTACTCGTTGTACCACTCTACCGTCTAGTACGCATAGGAGGTAGAGCTTTGTCTCCAGCTGCAGCAATTGCATGGAATGAACTTCCATCTTATATAAAACAACTACCTAATCACCTTGCCTTCAGGAAGGCAATGAAAACCTACCTCTTCTGATAGGACACCCACTACTTCTCTTTATCTCGCTGTCTCGTTGTACTGCCTTCCCTTAAGCGCCAAGATGCCCGTGGGCGAACGTTTGTGCTTTAGAAAATGTATTAACATAACATAATATAACATGACCCTCCAGAACAGGTATGTCCTAGAATTTACAGCAATGGAAGTGGGAGTGTGTGCCAAATTGAGCCTTCTTGCTGTACCTACAAACCTGCCCATGATGCAGAAAATGGAACCCTGACATAAGCAATAACTATGCTGGCAACTCTACATACAACAATGTTGGAAGAAGTGGATGAAACCGAAGATCAAGAGTGATGTTCATCCCTGTTCTCGTGGGTTCCAACCCGGCTGGTGAATGCCTTCAAGCTGCTTGGAGCAATACTGGTGTTAGTATTACTGGGATATTGTCCTGTAAGAATAATCATAGGACAGTGCAAGAAGACAGCAAAGGAAGCTATTGGGATGAAGATAATGATTGATGTAAATGCTGTGACTGACGAGAACCCACAGACTGAAAGCATCACCCATGAGCACCTGAATGAAGGTACTCTGGCACCCCCAGGAATTAAGTTTTATTACCCCAAGGATCATAAGAACTATGTTGGATGATTGGTGTTCTTTCAACCAACTGGGGAGTGTTGTTAACCCGTGTACCCAGAGGGCTCTTTAAGATGAGGTAGCAATACTTTGAGATGGATGTGGATGCAGAATTTACTCAAACATCAATAATCAGACCGACTCAGGAAGTTGGCAAAGTTGGTATGTTTTATTTGCAATTGTCTAAAACAGTGAGCACAACGAAGATGAATGGATGTACGCTCGATTATTCTTACCAGCGAGTTTCATAAAAAAACACAGTTTATATAGTAAAAACACGTAATCACTGACGTCAATCTATGTGGCAATCTACAAAAAATCTACTTGGGAACGTGATAGGCTTAGAGGGAACATTTAGGTATATGTTCCATACTTGACAGGGATAGTGATTGGGTCTTTCACATCAGGTGGGCAACAAAGCCCTCCTCTAATACAAGTCACTATGTACGTCATCAAATACACAACATCCTATTGGTTATACAAACTATAGGGGTCTCTATTACGTGGCCCTCTAAAATTGGTTGTTACCCTGGTGCCCCTCTGTAATATTACACACATGCTAGCAGCACGCAGGCTGGCAACCCAGGTGCTTGTGAGCTGGTCTTGACCATAGCTTCCCACCTAATTAGCGTAACATCTATCATCACTCTTGCAGTCTGCCAGTCAATTAGCCTTTGGACATGACCTTGTAAATGTTCTCCGTGCCTGAGAATAAAAGGGAGGATAGCATAGTTTGTCTCCTAGTTTCAGTGTAGCTCAACCCAGTGTCTATTTTACTCTGACCATGTGACTAGAAACCATGTTTCAGAGGTTTTTGTATTAAAATACTATTAATTGATTAACCTCGGACATCTTCAATGTTCTTCCACCCTACCTCAGACAGGGTTTGTTCTTTTGTCATAGTTGTAACTACTGACTGAACACACAGGCTCACGGCGGCCTTGACTTTTTGGTGCTGGGCCAGCCAAGCCTTTCTTAAATTCACCTCTGCCATTTAGCTGTTTTCCAACTGTGCCGCACTGAAAAAGCCTTTCTGTTCACAGGGTCGAGACTCTGATAAAGTGTGTTGTGGAACATCAATTTTCCATACATTCCTATGACTATACATTGGCGCATCGCCATCATATATTCACTATGTAGTCAGCCTCAAGAATACTTGGTCTGCTTACGTTATTGCGTCTGTACAAGAGTAAAATGACTTTGCTTTTTCTTCATCGTTTCTGTAGCATAAGCATCTTCATCTCAAACCCGAAATGTTGCTCATCTTTACCACCTCCTCCTTAGATCCAAGAGATTGTCTATGGTCTTCAGCCTCTTGCCTCCTATCTGGGTGCTTCAGCTCTGCTTTGCATGGCGTCACAAGACTTCTTTCTTGCTCATCTTCACACTTCCTCCGGGATTTCATTCAAATGGCCATCATATTTTCATGAGTGCATATATGGATTCCTCAGTGGGTATCTTTATTCCATGATTCTTTGCGGTACAAGCATTGTCACTGGTAATGTATGTGTCTCAACTTCTGATTCCCAACATATAGGCAACATGGGGGCAAAGCTTTGGGTGGGGGTATTTGGCTCCTTCTCTACAGTTGCCATATGATCTAGACTGTGGATGAGCACATATAAAATCCAGGTGACTGGAGGCAGGTGACAAAAATATGGGTAAAGCAGCCATGATGAGAAAATGGACGTTGTTAAATAGTAAGCGAGAAGCCTGAAGGAGAGAAAGCAAGGCTGCAGAGCAGAAAGGCACTGCAAAACAGCTCTGAACAAGAACAAATAACATTTGCTTGGTTTAGAATTAAGGATACAGCAGCAAGAAACAATTGCAAAGCACGAAAGGAGTCATAGAGAATAAGCCATGTACGTAGGACATATTTCTCATAGATTAAGCAAACGAGGAAACATTTGCAAGCGCCAAGTATTGAACAATTAAAGATGCAGAAAGCATATACAAGACAGAGCAACCTAGAGGAGTAGAGGCCAAGAGGAGTAATTGCACCCATTATAATTGAATTCAATAGCACTAAATAGAAGAGGAGGATGGACAAAATCATGGTCTCCTCACACGTGGTGCAAAACCAAGAAACAAGGCCTATTCATAAAGCTCCAGAAGATAGAAATCTACCTTCACTCCCTTTAATGTTCAGATGAAGAGAACAGCCAGCAAGGTCAACTACAAAGAAGAAGCCTTGGCTTAGGGCCTAACTGATGAGAGATGGTAGGCTAATTGGCCAAGTGGGCAGTTGTCTGACATTGTTCGCCGCACCTGGATTTCACTTTGTTTATGTGCTGCTAACGAGACGAATGTCGAAGGTCGGAAGAGAATGCCAACTAATCATGAGGGCCTATGCAATGATGTATTTATACATTGTTGCAGAAGCCAATCCGCTGTTTTTATTCTGCTACTGTCTGTATTATACCCAGTTAGAGGTAGTTTAAGGTGTGGTTACTCGATAAGGGGCAGACAATGACGTTACTAACACCTAAATAAGCTATAGGTATATATGTTCCCTTAACCAATCCCTCCATTCGATAGGTTTTTACTTGTTACTACTTAGGATGACATCATAGCTGACGGACATTGAGGTATGACGCCTTTTGTGTAATTGAAATGCTTCAGGAGTGTGTGAGCTGCATTCTGTGTGTTCACCAGGTTTCCCTACTTTATCTGAGCTGATAATAAAGTAGTATGTTGCCATATTCTTTGAATCTATCCGGTTATTTAGGCCTGAGATAATTTATTGGTAACTCCATCTGGCACTTTGAGCGCTCCAAGAACTACTGCACCACAGGCTAAAGTTTGATGTTATCTCTTGCGAGAATGAGCTCAAAGATTTCCCAGAGGGTGTGTTTCTGGTAGGGAGAGTCAGCTAGTGGGTGGAATGGTCATAGAGATTACCATTGCCTGGGGCAGTCAATGGATGGGTAAATAACAAAGGAACACACACAAGCTGTGCGTCCCTCCTCAAATGCCTCTCTTCCTTCCTACCTGTACTCCAAGGCAATCGTTTCAGCTCATAGCCAAACGAATGAAACTGCCCCTGAGGGGCCACCCGCAGGCTTTGATCAATCCTAGTCATGCTATCTCTGGACCCAAAGCCAGCTACTGTCCACATGGAGGAATTGGAAGACCCTATGCACCCAACCCACTCATAAAGCCACACCCCTGCTTACAGCACACACTTTAACATATGGCCCGCTGCATGCTTTAAACGGTGTGCACTTTAAGAGCTGTAGTACTCCTTAAACGCACGCAAACTGCATTCAAGTGAATTTTAATTGGGATCCGGGAGCCAGTGTTGACTCTCCTCCCATCTGAGGGATAGCTGTAAATTATGATCCGTACCATATCCCTCCGCAGTTCATTTGAGCTGGAGACTCACCCAAGCAAACTTCCATCACATGCAAATCACCCTCATTATGCAAATGAGCGCATCCGTATTGCCGTGCGAGTGGAAAAGGATGTTTGTTTTTATCGTGATGAATGAGCAGCTCTGAGCAGCAGGCTGCCAGATCGGCTGGGAAGGCCTCTTGGGTGCAGTGTGTGTTTTTGAGACTATTTCGCTTGTTAGTTTGCAAATAAATCTATTGGCGACATGGGCGCGCCAGGCGGCTTGCGGAAGCCCCGTGGCTGAGCGCAGTCAATGGGCCTCATTACTACCCAGGCGGTAAGTTACCGCCTGGGCCGTGACTTTACTTGACCGGCATAATGGGAGTGGGGAAGGCGTTAATTACGCCACCGTAAATTACGGTGGCGTAATTAACTCCATGGTCCCTTAGCACCATGGATTTAAACACCTGCTAAAAGCAGGTGTTAAATCCGCCATGGCGCTAAGGGACCTCGTACTCAGGCGGTAAGGGTCGGCGCTGTTTACGCCGCCGTAAAACCCTTACCGCCTGAGTCGTAATGAGGCCCAATATGTCCTCATGTTGGTGGGTGAGGAACCGGACACGTTTACAGGCAATTATTCATCTGTGGTCTATGTCTCTCTCTTTCTCCAGCTCTCTCTCTCGCTCTTTCTCTCTCCCTGTCTCTCTCTCTTTCTCCAGCTCTCTCTCTCAACCTCTCTCTGTCTTTCTCTCTCTCTCTCTCTCTCCCTCTCTCCAGCTCTCTCTCCATCCTTCTCTCTCTCACTCCAGCTCTCTCTCTCTCTCGCTCTCTCTCTCTCTGTCCCTCTCTCTCTTTCTCTCTCTCTCCCTCTCTCTCTCTCGCTCTCTCTCTCTTTCTCTCTCCCTGTCTCTCCCTCTCTTTCCCTCTCTCAAGCTCTTTCTCTATCTCTCTCCCTCTCTCTGTATTTCTCACTCTCCCTCAATCTCTCTCACACTGTCTCCACCTCTGCTCTATCCTCTTTTTTTCCCTCTGACTCTCTTTCGTCTTTCTCCCTCAATCTCTCTCTCTCTCTCTCTCTCTCCCTTCTATCTCTCCAGCCATTTCTCTGTCTCTCTCTCCCTCTCACTCCTTGTCTTTCTCTCTCCCTCAAGCTCTCTCTCTCCCTTTCAAACCTTGTCCCTCACTTGTAATGCCTACCACAGAACTACTGCATATCCATCCGTGTGACTGCATATCCATCAGTGTGACTGCATATCCATCTGTGTGACTGCATATCCATCAGTGTGACTGCATATCCATGAGTGTGACTGCATATTCATGGGTGTGACTGCATATCCATCTGTGTGACTGCATATCCATCAGTGTGACTGCATATTCATGGGTGTGACTGCATATCCATGAGTGTGATTGCATATCCATCCGTATGACTGCATATCCATCTGTGTGACTGCATATCCATCAGTGTGACTGCATATTCATGGTTGTGACTGCATATCCATGAGTGTGATTGCATATCCATCAGTGAGACTGCATATCCATGGGTGTGACTGCATATCCATCAGTGTGACTGCATATCCATCAGTGTGACTGCATATCCATGAGTGTGACTGCATATCCATCCGTGTGACTGCATATCCATCCGTGTGACTGCATATCCATGGATGTGCGTGCATATCCATCCATGTGACTGGATATCCATGAGTGTGACTGCATATCCATCCGTGTGACTGCATATCCATTCGTGTGACTGCATATCCATCAGTGTGACAGCATATACATCAGTGTGACTGCATATCCATCTGTGTTGCAGCTAAGAAGTCTACCTCTGCTACATCTGCAGCCCACATGTAGCTCGTTGGGTGCCTCCCCTGTTGCTTCGTAGCTTGGTCTGCGCTTTATACACCCCATACATTCATACATAGCAAAGCACTACAGTTGCTTGGAACAGTGGTGTTGTTGTATAGATCATCACTGCATAGATTAGTAGTGCAGATCTCCTAGTCAAGAAGTGCGAATGCAAACTGCAGATGTGCAAATGAATAGCACAGCAGTGCGGCTGCATAGCCCAGTAGCGCAGATGCATAGTTCAGCAGTGCATATGCATAGTCCAGCAGTGTGGATGCATAACCTAGCAGTGTTGATGCATAGCCCATCAGTGTGGATGCATTAGCCGGCAGTGCATATGCATAGCCCAGCAGTGTGGATGCATAGCCCAGCAGTGTGGAAGCATAGCCCAACAGTCCAGATGCATAGCCCAACAGTGCAGGCTTACTGCCCAGTAGCTCGGTGCATAGCTCGGCAGTGTGTTTGTGTTTTCGATTATTATAGTTTCTTTGCTCATCAGGGTGGGTGTATAATTTAGCAGTATTTTAAAATAAGCCAGCAGTGTGGTTGCATAGTTCAGCAGTAGAGTTCTACAGTCCAGTAGCGTGGTTGCATAGTTCAGCAGTGTGGTTGCATAGCCCTGCAGTACAGATGCATAGTCCAGCAGCGTGGATGCATAACCTAGCCGTGCAGATGCATAGCCCAGCACTGTGGATGCATAGTGTAGCAGTGCGGTTGTGTTTTCCATTACTATAGTTTCTTAGCTCATCAGTGTGGGTGTATAATTCAGCAGTATTTTAAAATAAGCCAGCAGTGTGGTTGCATAGTTCAGCAGTAGAGTTGTACCGTCCAGTAGCGTGGTTGCATAGTTTAGCAGTGTGGTTGCATAGCCCTGCAGAACAGATGCATAGCTCAGCAGTGTGGATGATTAACCTAGCCGCATAGCCAAGCACTGTGGATGCATAGTGTAGCAGTGTGGTTGTGTTTTCCATTACTATAGTTTCTTAGCTCATCAGTGTGGGTGTATAATTTAGCAGTATTTTAAAATAAGCCAGCAGTGTGGTTGCATGGTTCAGCTGTAGAGTTGTACCGTCCAGTAGCATGGTTGCATAGTTCAGCAGTGTGGTTGCACAGCCCTGCAGAACAGATGCATAGCCCAGCAGTGTGGATGCATAGCCTAGCCGCATAGCCCAGCACTGTGGATGCATAGTGTAGCAGTGCGGTTGTGTTTTCCATTACTATAGTTTCTTAGCTCATCAGTGTGGGTGTATCATTTAGCAGTATTGTGAAATAAGCCAGCAGTGTGGTTGCATAGTTCAGCAGTAGAGTTGTACAGTCCAGTAGCGAGGTTGCGTAGTTCAGCAGTAGAGTTGTACAGTCCAGCAGTGTGGTTGCGTAGTTCAGCAGTAGAGTTGTACAGTCCAGCAGCGAGGTTGCGTAGTTCAGCAGTAGAGGCGTGCAGTCCAGTAGCGTGGTTGCGTAGCTCAGCAGTAGAGTTGTGCAGTCCAGCAGTGTGGTTGCATAGTTCAGCAGTAGAGGCGTGCAGTCCAGCAGCGAGATTGCATAGTTCAGCAGTAGAGTTATGCAGTCCAGCAGTGTGGTTGCATAGTTCAGCAGTACAGGCGTGCAGTACAGTAGCGAGGTTGCGTAGTTCAGCAGTAGAGGCGTGCAGTCCAGTAGCGTGGTTGCGTAGTTCAGCAGTAGAGTTGTGCAGTCCAGCAGTGTGGTTGCATAGATCAGCAGTAGAGGCGTGCAGTACAGTAGCGAGGTTGTGTAGTTCAGCAGTAGAGGCGTGCAGTCCAGTAGCGTGGTTGCGTAGTTCAGCAGTAGAGTTGTGCAGTCCAGCAGCGAGATTGCATAGTTCAGCAGTAGAGTTATGCAGTCCAGCAGTGTGGTTGCATAGTTCAGCAGTAGAGGCGTGCAGTGCAGTAGTGAGGTTGCGTAGTTCAGCAGTAGAGGCGTGCAGTCCAGTAGCGTGGTTGCGTAGTTCAGCAGTAGAGTTGTGCAGTCCAGCAGCGAGATTGCATAGTTCAGCAGTAGAGTTATGCAGTCCAGCAGTGTGCTTGCATAGTTCAGCAGTAGAGGCGTGCAGTGCAGTAGCGAGGTTGCGTAGTTCAGCAGTAGAGGCGTGCAGTCCAGTAGCGAGGTTGCGTAGTTCAGCAGTAGAGTTGTACAGTCCAGTAGCAAGGTTGTGTAGTTCAGCAGTACAGTTTTGCAGTCCAGCAGCGTGGTTGCGTAGTTCAGCAGTAGAGTTGTACAGTCCAGCAGCGAGGTTGCGTAGTTCAGCAGTAGAGGCGTGCAGTGCAGTAGCGAGGTTGTGTAGTTCAGCAGTAGAGGCGTGCAGTCCAGTAGCGAGGTTGCGTAGTTCAGCAGTAGAGTTGTACAGTCCAGTAGCAAGGTTGTGTAGTTCAGCAGTACAGTTTTGCAGTCCAGCAGCGTGGTTGCGTAGTTCAGCAGTAGAGTTGTACAGTCCAGCAGCGAGGTTGCGTAGTTCAGCAGTAGAGGCGTGCAGTCCAGTAGCGAGGTTGAGTAGCTCAGCAGTAGAGGCGTGCAGTCCAGTAGCGAGGTTGCGTAGTTCAGCAGTAGAATTGTGCAGTCCAGAAGTGTGGTTGCATAGTTCAGCAGTAGAGGCGTGCAGTCCAGCAGCGAGATTGCATAGTTCAGCAGTAGAGTTGTGCAGTCCAGTAGCGAGGTTGCGTAGCTCAGCAGTAGAGTTGTGCAGTCCAGTAGCGAGGTTGCGTAGCTCAGCAGTAGAGGCGTGCAGTCCAGCAGCGAGGTTGCGTAGCTCAGCAGTAGAGTTGTACAGTCCAGCAGCGAGGTTGCGTAGTTCAGCAGTAGAGGCGTGCAGTCCAGTAGCGTGGTTGCGTAGCTCAGCAGTAGAGTTGTGCAGTCCAGCAGTGTGGTTGCATAGTTCAGCAGTAGAGGCGTGCAGTCCAGCAGCGAGATTGCATAGTTCAGCAGTAGAGTTATGCAGTCCAGCAGTGTGGTTGCATAGTTCAGCAGTACAGGCGTGCAGTACAGTAGCGAGGTTGCGTAGTTCAGCAGTAGAGGCGTGCAGTCCAGTAGCGTGGTTGCGTAGTTCAGCAGTAGAGTTGTGCAGTCCAGCAGTGTGGTTGCATAGATCAGCAGTAGAGGCGTGCAGTACAGTAGCGAGGTTGTGTAGTTCAGCAGTAGAGGCGTGCAGTCCAGTAGCGTGGTTGCGTAGTTCAGCAGTAGAGTTGTGCAGTCCAGCAGCGAGATTGCATAGTTCAGCAGTAGAGTTATGCAGTCCAGCAGTGTGGTTGCATAGTTCAGCAGTAGAGGCGTGCAGTGCAGTAGTGAGGTTGCGTAGTTCAGCAGTAGAGGCGTGCAGTCCAGTAGCGTGGTTGCGTAGTTCAGCAGTAGAGTTGTGCAGTCCAGCAGCGAGATTGCATAGTTCAGCAGTAGAGTTATGCAGTCCAGCAGTGTGCTTGCATAGTTCAGCAGTAGAGGCGTGCAGTGCAGTAGCGAGGTTGCGTAGTTCAGCAGTAGAGGCGTGCAGTCCAGTAGCGAGGTTGCGTAGTTCAGCAGTAGAGTTGTACAGTCCAGTAGCAAGGTTGTGTAGTTCAGCAGTACAGTTTTGCAGTCCAGCAGCGTGGTTGCGTAGTTCAGCAGTAGAGTTGTACAGTCCAGCAGCGAGGTTGCGTAGTTCAGCAGTAGAGGCGTGCAGTGCAGTAGCGAGGTTGTGTAGTTCAGCAGTAGAGGCGTGCAGTCCAGTAGCGAGGTTGCGTAGTTCAGCAGTAGAGTTGTACAGTCCAGTAGCAAGGTTGTGTAGTTCAGCAGTACAGTTTTGCAGTCCAGCAGCGTGGTTGTGTAGTTCAGCAGTAGAGTTGTACAGTCCAGCAGCGAGGTTGCGTAGTTCAGCAGTAGAGGCGTGCAGTCCAGTAGCGAGGTTGAGTAGCTCAGCAGTAGAGGCGTGCAGTCCAGTAGCGAGGTTGCGTAGTTCAGCAGTAGAATTGTGCAGTCCAGAAGTGTGGTTGCATAGTTCAGCAGTAGAGGCGTGCAGTCCAGCAGCGAGATTGCATAGTTCAGCAGTAGAGTTGTGCAGTCCAGTAGCGAGGTTGCATAGCTCAGCAGTAGAGTTGTGCAGTCCAGTAGCGAGGTTGCGTAGCTCAGCAGTAGAGGCGTGCAGTCCAGCAGCGAGGTTGCGTAGCTCAGCAGTAGAGTTGTACAGTCCAGCAGCGAGGTTGCTAGTTCAGCAGTAGAGGTGTACAGTCCAGTAGCAAGGTTGTGTAGTTCAGCAGTAGAGTTGTGCAGTCCAGCAGTGTGGTTGCATAGTTCAGCAGTAGAGGCGTGCAGTCCAGCAGCGAGATTGCATAGTTCAGCAGTAGAATTGTGCAGTCCAGTAGCGAGGTTGCGTAGCTCAGCAGTAGAGTTGTGCAGTCCAGAAGCGAGGTTGCGTAGATCAGCAGTAGAGGCGTGCAGTCCAGTAGCGAGGTTGCGTAGCTCAGCAGTAGAGGCGTGCAGTCCAGTAGCGAGGTTGCGTAGTTCAGCAGTAGAGTTGTGCAGTCCAGCAGTGTGGTTGCATAGTTCAGCAGTAGAGGCGTGCAGTCCAGCAGCGAGATTGCATAGTTCAGCAGTAGAGTTGTGCAGTCCAGTAGCGAGGTTGCGTAGCTCAGCAGTAGAGTTGTGCAGTCCAGTAGCGAGGTTGCGTAGCTCAGCAGTAGAGGCGTGCAGTCCAGCAGCGAGGTTGCGTAGCTCAGCAGTAGAGTTGTACAGTCCAGCAGCGAGGTTGCTAGTTCAGCAGTAGAGTTGTGCAGTCCAGTAGCAAGGTTGTGTAGTTCAGCAGTAGAGTTGTGCAGTCCAGCAGTGTGGTTGCATAGTTCAGCAGTAGAGGCGTGCAGTCCAGCAGCGAGATTGTATAGTTCAGCAGTAGAGTTGTGCAGTCCAGTAGCGAGGTTGCGTAGCTCAGCAGTAGAGTTGTGCAGTCCAGTAGCGAGGTTGAGTAGCTCAGCAGTAGAGGCGTGCAGTCCAGCAGCGAGGTTGCGTAGCTCAGCAGTAGAGGCGTGCAGTCCAGCAGCGAGGTTGCGTAGCTCAGCAGTAGCGGCGTGCAGTCCAGCAGCGAGGTTGCGTAGCTCAGCAGTAGAGGCGTGCAGTCCAGCAGCGAGGTTGCGTAGTTCAGCAGTAGAGGCGTGCAGTCCAGCAGCGAGGTTGCTAATTCAGCAGTAGAGGTGTACAGTCCAGTAGCTGGGTTGCGTAGCTCAGCAGTAGAGGCGTGCAGTCCAGTAGCGAGGTTGCGTAGTTCAGCAATAGAGGCGTGCAGTCCAGTAGCGAGGTTGCGTAGTTCAGCAGTAGAGGTGTACAGTCCAGTAGCGAGGTTGCGTAGCTCAGCAGTGGAGTTGTACAGTCCAGCAGCGAGGTTGCTAGTTCAGCAGTAGAGGTGTGCAGTCCAGTAGCAAGGTTGTGTAGTTCAGCAGTAGAGTTGTGCAGTCCAGCAGTGTGGTTGCATAGTTCAGCAGTAGAGGCGTGCAGTCCAGCAGCGAGATTGCATAGTTCAGCAGTAGAGTTATGCAGTCCAGTAGCGAGGTTGCGTAGCTCAGCAGTAGAGTTGTGCAGTCCAGCAGCGAGGTTGCGTAGCTCAGCAGTAGAGGCGTGCAGTCCAGCAGCGAGGTTGCGTAGCTCAGCAGTAGAGGCGTGCAGTCCAGCAGCGAGGTTGCGTAGCTCAGCAGTAGAGGCGTGCAATCCAGCAGCGAGGTTGCGTAGCTCAGCAGTAGAGGCGTGCAGTCCAGCAGCGAGGTTGCGTAGTTCAGCAGTAGAGGCGTGCAGTCCAGCAGCGAGGTTGCTAATTCAGCAGTAGAGGTGTGCAGTCCAGCAGCGGGGTTGCGTAGCTCAGCAGTAGAGGCGTGCAGTCCAGCAGCGAGGTTGAGTAGCTCAGCAGTAGAGGCGTGCAGGCCAGCAGCGAGGTTGCGTAGCTCAGCAGTAGCAGGCCAGCAGCGAGGTTGAGTAGCTCAGCAGTAGAGGCGTGCAGGCCAGCAGCGAGGTTGCGTAGCTCAGCAGTAGAGGCGTGCAGTGCGTAGCTCAGCAGTAGAGGCGTGCAGGCCAGCAGCGAGGTTGAGTAGCTCAGCAGTAGAGGCGTGCAGGCCAGCAGCGAGGTTGAGTAGCTCAGCAGTAGAGGCGTGCAGGCCAGCAGCGAGGTTGCGTAGCTCAGCAGTAGAGGCGTGCAGTCCAGCAGCGAGGTTGAGTAGCTCAGCAGTAGAGGCGTGCAGGCCAGCAGCGAGGTTGCGTAGCTCAGCAGTAGAGGCGTGCAGGCCAGCAGCGAGGTTGAGTAGCTCAGCAGTAGAGGCGTGCAGGCCAGCAGCGAGGTTGAGTAGCTCAGCAGTAGAGGCGTGCAGGCCAGCAGCGAGGTTGAGTAGCTCAGCAGTAGAGGCGTGCAGGCCAGCAGCAAGGTTGAGTAGCTCAGCAGTAGAGGCGTGCAGTCCAGCAGCGAGGTTGCGTAGCTCAGCAGTAGAGGCGTGCAGGCCAGCAGCGAGGTTGAGTAGCTCAGCAGTAGAGGCGTGCAGGCCACCAGTGAGGTTGAGTAGCTCAGCAGTAGAGGCGTGCAGGCCAGCAGCGAGGTTGCGTAGCTCAGCAGTAGAGGCGTGCAGTCCAGCAGTGAGGTTGAGTAGCTCAGCAGTAGAGGCGTGCAGGCCAGCAGCGAGGTTGCGTAGCTCAGCAGTAGCAGGCCAGCAGCGAGGTTGAGTAGCTCAGCAGTAGAGGCGTGCAGGCCAGCAGCGAGGTTGCGTAGCTCAGCAGTAGAGGCGTGCAGTGCGTAGCTCAGCAGTATAGGCGTGCAGGCCAGCAGCGAGGTTGAGTAGCTCAGCAGTAGAGGCGTGCAGGCCAGCAGCGAGGTTGAGTAGCTCAGCAGTAGAGGCGTGCAGGCCAGCAGCGAGGTTGCGTAGCTCAGCAGTAGAGGCGTGCAGTCCAGCAGCGAGGTTGAGTAGCTCAGCAGTAGAGGCGTGCAGGCCAGCAGCGAGGTTGCGTAGCTCAGCAGTAGAGGCGTGCAGGCCAGCAGCGAGGTTGCGTAGTTCAGTAGAGTGGTTGCATAGTTTAGCAATGTTTTTGCTTTGGTCAACCATGAGGTTGTGAGGTCTTTTATCTAGAAAGCTGCGAAGAGCACGTGATGGTAAACAATTGAACTCTCTGAAAAGAAAAGCGGAGCCTTGTCTGTTGTCGCACTTATACTGACAGCTGCTGGAGAAGTGAGCACATCGGGGGCTCGCTGCTCTTCCCCTCCTCATTCTGTGATTGAGGGGGTGGGGGGGTGATATAAAGTCCTGATAAAGTGATGTAAAGTAATGGTTCGTTTGTAATGCGCCTGTACACGTGTGTGTCTCAAGGCACACAAAGGCAAGGGGGTGGGGGTTAGGGTGGGGGTGGGGGAGGGAGAACAATCCTTCAAGGTAGACCTTGTACATTCGGGTAGTGCAAGTGCAGGTATCTAAACTCTGCTCGGTTTAAAAAAAAAATGTTTATATGGGGCGCGAGTTCGGGATTCGAACCAGTGCTGCTCAGCGTGGTCTTGCTTCCACGGCCTGCTTGTTGTCACTGAGCTCTGCTGCCCATAATCCTTCTGCTAAAGCAGGCACAGAGTGCCCAGGGCAGAGACACATGTGCGACCCCCAACTAAAGAAATAGAGGGGCCCGTGATTCCTAGGTCCCGCAGCCCCTTGTGTTCCAATCCCACCCCACAGAGAGCGTGATGTGCTTCTTCCAATGCTGCAATCAGAGTAATAAACAGGTGACCTTTCAAGGACAGCATCAGCAGTTCACGATACGAGTGGCTGAGGTCTAGCCCTTATTATTATTATTATTATTATTATTATTATGATTATTATGATTATTGTTATTATGATTATTATTATCATTCATATTATTGTTATTGTTATTATGATTATTATTATCATTATTATTAATGTTATTACTATTATTATTACTATTATTATTATTATTATTGTTATTGTTATATTATTATTGTTGTATTTATTGAGTGCTTACAGAGGTGACAACAGAACAGATATATAGCAGGGCGGTGGGATACAGGGGGGCACAGAGGGGTACAGCGATACCGTGTGGCGGAGAGGAGATGGGTGGACAGCGTCTTGTGAGTCAGCTGGCGCGAGGGGTCACGTGCTGGCCTAGGTGTAGAGGAGAAGAGATTGCTTCAAGAAATGGCTCTGGAGTACTTTTCAGAATTGCAGAAGTGTGGGGCTGAGTCTCATGCTGACGGTGAGGACGTTCCAAAGTCGTGGGGCGTAGGCAGAGAAGGCTTGTTTTCTGGTCCTTTCCTTTTTGCAGCGCACATCTCAAGTCTGCACGTGTGCAGTCCGGCAGTGCACCTGTCCTGGCTTCTTGTGGTGCGCAGTCCAGTGGTGCACGTGTCCTGGCTTCTGGTGGTGTGCAGTCTGGCGGTGCACGTGTCCTGGCTTCTGGTGGTGTGCAGTCCGGTGGTGCATGTGTCCTGGGTTCTGGTGATGTGCAGTCCAGCGATGCACGTGTCCTGGCTTCTGGTGGTGTGCAGTCCGGTGGTGCACGTGTCCTGGCTTCTGGTGGTGTGCAGTCCAGCAATGCACGTTTCCTGGCTTCTGGTGGTGTGCAGTCCAGCGATGCACGTGTCCTGGCTTCTGGTGGTGTGCAGTCCGGTGGTGCACGTGTCCTGGCTTCTGGTGGTGTGAAGTCCAGTGGTGCATGTGTCCTGGCTTCTGGTGGTGTGAAGTCCGGTGGTGCACGTGTCCTGGCTTCTGGTGGTGCAATGTCCACCAGAGATGCAGAGTTTCTCAGCGAGGGTAGCTGGGTGACTTGAGGGTGACTGCCTTATAGATGATGCAGCAAGACTTGAAGGTAATTAGTGCGTGCAGGGTGAGCCAGTGAAGTTGGGTGGGGCTGGGGTGATATGGTGTATCTGCATAGACCAGTGGTATTCAACGTTTCTATGCTGAGCCCCTCTTGACTAAAAATATTGCTGCTGAGGCCCCCTCTTGAGTGAAAATATTGTTGCTGCCCCCCTCAGATGCCGTATCAGCTATGTTTGCTGTTATAAACCGTCACATAATCCCTTTTTGAAGAGCCTCGTGCCCCCTCTGCATCCTTCAGGCCCCCCAAGGGGGGTCAGACCCACAGTTTTAAGACCTCTGGCGTAGACCCGTCATGAAGCGTGCGGACGGGTGTAGGCCACTTCTCAGTGGCACAAGTGAAGATGATGGGAGGCCTATGGGGAGGGCATTACCATCATCCAGATAGAATAAGACCAGTGCCTGGTACATGACGCATTTTAGCAACATAAGGCAGCAGTAGGGCATATGGACTGCGCCATGGCTGCAGGACACAGATCTGTATGATACCGGACCACATACAACAGTATAGACACTGAACTCAGATTAGCTTCCTATCAGAACGAACAAGTGCTCAAGCCTGGGTACAGGAAACAGACTGGAAGCAACAAAAAGGTGAACATACCATAGCATGAATAGCTCATACAGCTTTGAAGGAACCAGGAAGGTGCGTACACCATAGCATGAATATCTGATAGAGATTAGAAGGAACCAGGAAGGAGCACACTCCACAGCATGAATATCCGATAGAGATTAGAAGGAACCAGGAAGGTGCACACGACACAGCATGAATATCCGATAGAGATTAGAAGGAACCAGGAAGGTGCGTACACCATAGCATGACTAGATGATAGAGATTAGAAGGAACCAGGAAAGTGCTTTACCAGTTCCGCCCCATACTGCCTATATGTTAACAGTCAGAAATTGTGACATGCGCAAAGCCAGCAATGGTATCTATACTGTGAAGAGTTCTTAAAACAAGGTATCCTTTGAGAAAACCCTATATGTATCCACAAAGAAATAACGGTCCTCTGAAAGAGGTTCCGGAAGAAGTGTGACTGGTGATGTAATATGAAGCAGAAATGACGCACACAGAAGAGATGCCAATGAAGAAAGAATATAGACCTCGTAGAATCTGATGGCAAATAGCAAATTAAGCAACATTTTGGGAGCAAAATGAAGATTGCACGTGTGGAGAAGCACTGAAGAAAATGCAAAGCTGTTTTAGATTTGTACAGATGTAGTAACGTAAGTAGACAAAGTAACCATAAGGCTGGCTATATGTAGTGAATAAACTGCAGGCGGTGCCGCCAATATATATATGTGTGTAGAATCTGGATGTTCCACAATCGATTTTAGCAAACTTGGACCCCGTGAATGAAAAGGCTGAAAATGTGGCGCAGCAGAATAAAATAGCTTACGGCGAAGGAGGATTCGAGAAGGTTTGCCTGGCCCAGTGTCAAGAGTCGGGCCCTCAAGAGCCTGGCTATCTACCCGAGAAGATTCAATGATCACTAGAAGCGAGCTGAGCTCCTGTTTGAGGTGTTTTGGAAAAACACTATAAGTGCCAAGCTTTCATCATTTAATAGTATTAAATGCAACGGAGGAGCTCAAAACTTGGTTTCCAGGCTCATGGTTTTCGCGCAGTGAAACACTTATGTATGAGCGCAATAGAAATAAAATATCAATATCAAATCATGGTCAGATAAAAATAGAGTTTGGGGCGAGCTACATCTAAACCAGAAGATAAGGCCATGCTCACACTCCCTTTTTTTTTCCTATAGACAAGAGGTTATTGCAAGACCGAGTTCAAGGACTAATTGGCTAGCAGACTGCCACGACCCTCGCCCAAAACCCTCTCTGGCAAACCCATTGGCCAGGTGGAGTCAGGACACGGGCCTCTAGAGCCTGGCATCCTCTTCAAAAGCCCTCATGGGGCCAGTCCTGGCGCCTATGGCGCCAGGCTCATACACCATGAAAAACAATGTGCTTGGGAACTACTTTATTGTATTGTCAGCCAACTTGGAGGCATCCACATAGTTTGGTTCCTAAGAACCAAGCTATGCAGTCTAGTATTTTGGGTGTGGTATCCTAGGGACTACTTTGCCTGGACTATTTTGTTGGGGCTATTTAAACCACACCCAAGCAAGACAACACGCTTTGTGTTACTTTGCAGCTTGCAACGTGACGCTCACCGTGTCCAGCTATTCCCTCGAACCTCAGAGAAGCAGAACCTGCAAGGAGACAAAAGGAACATCATTAGCAGCAGCATCTTACCTGCAGTCTTCATCTTTAAACACTTGCAGCTACTGAGAACAGCTTCCTCGAATCTGCACGCCTCCCGGACAGAACGACCTGAAAGAGGAACATAGAGGCAACATTAAAGAAAGCTGTAGAGACATTTACAAATTACGAACTGCTAAAAAGGCTTACCTGGCTGGTTGCCTCTTGGCTGGCACCACTCCGGACATTCCACTCACGCTGAAGAACACCGCGACCTACAAGGAAGGAAAACACAGGTTAGCAAAGGCAAGACTTTGCAGCGCTGCGCGTAGTGCTTACTTACCGCATCATAGTGCTCTTAATACGCCAACATTTACCAGCGGGGCTCAACCAAGCCAGTTCGCCGCGCTGAAGCTCTGCCTACCTAAGGGAGAAAAAAGAGACATTTTAAACAAAGAAAGGCATGCAGGATCGCAACAAAACTAAAGAACAGCAATAAGTCTTACCTGAACAATATCAGACTGGCCGGCGTCAGTGAAGTAACTGGACCGCACTCGCCCATGAAAGACAACGCGCCCCTGCAAAGAAGGCAGGACAGAGAGCACACCTAATTCTACCACAAGGTGAGGAGAGGGCAGCAGAGGGGCTGAAATCATACGGGGGTGGATGGAGGATACTTACCCCAGTCGGTCAGTCTTGAACACAGTCCTCCTGTATTTTCAGGCAGAATCTTCCCCACAGACCACATCAGGGCAAAGCTGAGAAGCATACCAGTGAGTAACCCGGCTGGGTGGCGTCCCTGTGGATACCAGGTGAGCGTAACAGAATGCAAAGCCTACCATAACAAATCCACCTGGACGCCATGGAGACCTCAGAAATGGACCCAATGACCAAGCTTGTGTAGCTTTTGTTTTATCATACCTGAGTGGTAGTGCAGCAGATTGGTTGGTGCCATTGGTAACCCATGACGATCCTCTATTACATGACTTTGGGGGGGTTCCAGAGAGAAATGGAAAAACTTTTTGCTCGCCATACCCAGGAAAAAGCAGTAGACAATGAACTCTTGTCCCTCCGACAGGGGAATCAGGACTTGTTAACGTACATTGCTACCTTCAATAGACTGGTTGCCGAAGCTAGGTGGCCAGAAAACGAAAGAACCATGTTATTCCATCGAGGCTTACAAGGCAAATTAAAGGACGTCTTAGCCCAGGTGGTTGATCCAACCAGAGACTGTGCAGAATTCATAAAGCTGATTGTGCAGCTAGACCACCGGTTGCAGGACCGAAAGGCAGACCGGTCTAAGACGGACCCTCGGACTGTGTATGTTCGACCAAGGGAAATCACACCCCATGTGCCTGAAAATACTGTAGAACCCAAGCATATTGGAGGGATACAGCCTCCATTAACAAAGCAAGAGCGGGACAAAAGAAGACAACAACAGCTTTGTTTGTATTGTGGGAAACCAGGACATTTCCTGAAGGACTGTCCAGTAATACCCCCAAGAAGAACAGTCGAGGCCACAGAGAAGGATGAAGCTAAGGAATCAGAAAAGTACCAAGCTCGACGAACGTAGAGGTCAGTTTGTCGAGTGAGAAGAAAGAGTTGCTGACCTCGCACTTTTCAATACCAGTGATCTTAATTAACCACCAACAGTCATCAAGAATGCATGCCGTTGAAACATACATCGCTAGCGGAGCAGTTATAAATTATATTGATCAAGAACTGGCAGGAGGGATGGGGCTTCCTTTGTGTTCTAAGCCAACTATGGACAAGCTAACCACCGTGGATGGGACAGAAATCGCTTCCGGACTAGTAACAGCCAGGGTAACCTGGCTGTGCCAGGACAGACATCGGGAGTATATTTCATTTGATCTCATCAAGGCACCTCAGTTCAGGCTAATACTAGGAATGCCATTGTTGGTTGCTCACAACCCTTTGATAGACTGAGGGGCACGAAAAGTAACCTTCCCTGGTGACTGCTCCCCTGCCTGCTATTACCAAGAGGAGAAACCCCGACGTCTGTATCCCGTGACTCCCGGAGCGACAGTATCAACCCTGAGAGCAACTAATACCTTGCCAAGTGAATAACATGATTTCCAGGATGTTTTCCGAAAGGACCAAGCCAATACATTGCTGCCGCACAGGCCCTATGACTGTCAGATCGACCTTGTTCCTGGTGCACAAATCCCTTGCGGCAGGATCTACGCTCTCACAGAGCCAGAAAACCTTCATTTGAAATCCTATTTAGATCAGTACCTTGCAATTTGATTTATCCGTCCTTCGAAGTCCCCCCCAGCCAGTCCTTTGTTCTTCGTACCGAAAAAGGAAGGAGACTTGAGAACCTGTATTGACTACCGCGCATTGAACCAGATCACTGTGAAGAACCACTACCCCTTGCCACTGATCCCTGAGATGCTAGACCAAGTTAAAGATGATCAGATTTATACCAAATTGGACCTTCGAGGAGCGTACCACCTGGTCCAAGTCAGAAAAGGAGATGAATGGAAAACCGCCTTCTGTACTAAGTACAGCTTGTTTGAATATCAAGTCATGCCCTTCGGGTTATGCAACGTTCCTGTGGCATTCCAATATTTCATGAATGACGTCTTAAGGGAGTTAATTGATGTGTGCGCCTTAGTGTACATAGACGACATCTTAGTATACTCAGCCTCGGAACAAGATCATGTCAGGCACGTTCGTTCAGTCCTCACCAAGCTCCGTCAACATCGCTTGTTTGCAAAGCTTGTTAGCCGAATATGCATATAACAATTCTTTGCATTCAAGCACGGGACAAAAGCCCTTCTATACCCTTTATGGCAGACATCCACGTACCTCTGAACTAGACCTTCCAGCCAGCTTGGAAATGCCAGCGGTAAAGACTCAACACACAACCATTACTGTGGCTTTCAAAAGGGCAAAGGAACACCTTATTCATGCCAAAGAAAAACAAAAGAGATTCGCCGACCAATACCGTAAAAAGGCCACTGATTATCAAGTAGGAGACAAAGTTTGGGTAGCCGCTAAATTCATACCCATCAAGGGAACCCGGACCTTTCATCCCAGATTCTTAGGACCCCATACCATTAAGGCAATTATCAACCGAGCAGCCGTGAAACTGGATTTAGCACCTAATGTACACATCCACCCGGTATTCCATGTGTTCCTCCTGAAACCAATGCAACCTGGCACACGGATTGGGACACCACCTAAGCCCATACTTGTTGACGGAGAACCAGAATTCGAAGTCAAAGGTATCTTGGACTCTAAATACTCTAGGACCAAGCTATATTATCTTGTCTATTGGAAAGGATTTGGACCACAAGATAGATCCTGGGAGCCCAGTGAGAATATCCATGCACCACGTCTAATCAGGAAATTCCATCTGAACTTCCAAACCAAACCTGGGCCAGACAGAAGGAACACGATGGGAGGGGCCTTAGGGGGGAGTGCTGTCATGACCCTCGCCCAAAACTCCCTCTGGCAAACCCATTGGCCAGGTGGAGTCAGGACTCGGGCCTCTAGAGCCTGGCATCCTCTTCAAAAGCCCTCATGGGGCCAGTCCTGGCGCCTATGGTGCCAGGCTCATACAACCATGAAAAAACAATGTCAGCCAACATGGAGGCATCCACATAGCTTGGTTCCTAAGAACCAAGCTATGCAGTCTAGTGTTTTGGGTGTGGTAGCCTAGGGACTACTTTACCTGGACTATTTTGTTGGGGCTATTTAAACCTCACCCGAGCAAGACAACATGCTTCGTGTTACTTTGCAGTTTGCAACGTGATGCTCACCGTGTCCAGCTATTTCCTCGAACCTCGGAGAAGCAGAACCTGCAAGGAGACAAAAGGAACATCATTAGCAGCAGCATCTTACCTGCAGTCTTCATCTTTAAACACTTGCAGCTACTGAGAACAGCTTCCTCGAATCTGCACGCCTCCCGGACAGAACGACCTGAAAGAGGAACATAGAGGCAACATTAAAGAAAGCAGTAGAGACATTTACAAATTACGAACTGCTTAAAAGGCTTACCTGGCTGGTCGCCTCTCGGCTGGCACCACTCCGGACATTCCACTCGCGCTGAAGAACACCGCGACCTACATGGAAGGAAAACACAGGTTAGCAAAGGCAAGACTTTGCAGCGCTGCACGTAGTGCTTACTTACCGCATCATAGCGCTCTTAATGCACCATCATTTACCAGCAGGGCTCAACCAAGCCAGTTCGCTGTGCTGAAGCTCTGCATACCTAAGGGAGAAAAAAGAGACATTTTAAACAAAGAAAGGCATGCAGGATAGCAACAAAACTAAAGAACAGCAATAAGACCTACCTGAACAATATCAAACGGGACGGCGTCAGTGAAGTAACTGGACCGCACTCGCCCATGAAAGACAACGCGCCCCTGCAAAGAAGGCAGGACGGAGGGCATGCCTTATTCTACCACAAGGTGAGGAGAGGACGCGAGAGGGACTGAAAGAATACGGGGGTGAAGGGAGGATACTTACCCCTGTCGGTCAGCCTTGAGCACAGTTCTCCTGTATTTTCAGGCAGAACCTTCCCCGCAGACCACATCAGGGCACAGCTGAGAAGCATACCAGCGAGTAACCCAGCTGGGTGGTGTCCCTGTGGATACCAGGTGAGCATAACAGAGACAGCAGGAGTGATGATGGATGTTGGGCTAAATGGGTGGGGACGCATGACCAGACCAACCCTCCAGCACCTGGGGTACCAGCGTGCATGCTGCTGGTGAGTGGAATATTCCAGAAGGGTACAAGTGTGCCAACCAATTATAGAGGGCCACATAGCAAGAGCCCTGTAGTCTGAGAAGCCAATAGAACGTGTATTCATGACACTGAAGATGATTTGCACTTGGGGCTTAGTTGTCCACCTGACCTTAGAAATCAAATCACGATCCCCACCCTACTAGAAAGTATACTTAGATCCCTTTAAGCCTATCACATCCCGTAGTAGGTTTTCTTATTTTACTACATAGTATGACATCACTTATGACAAATTTATAGTATAAAGTTGTGTTTTTTCATGTAATGCTTCGAGAGAACTTGTGAGCGATCTGTGCGGTGTCCGTAGATGGTCCGTTCTACTCCCCGTTTTAACAAAGTGTTATTAAAACAGTCGTGTTTTTACCAAACCTCCTGAGTCGGTGTGATTATTGATGTATGAGTAATATCTGCATCCACATCCATCTCAGATACTGTAACCTTGACTTAAAGGACCTCTGGCTAACTTGGTAGCAGCGAGAGCATGGTTATAGACTCATCGACCAGTATACTTAGCTGGAGTATCGCGAGGATTTCTGTGGAGAGCGGCCGATATAGAACTCTTGCAAGAAATGGTGATACAGGTGCGACGGGTCCCTCTTTCACAAAATCCCTCCTGGTTTCCACAGACGCTGAGCGGTTTGAAGGCGACGGTGGCTGATTGGATGATGAGACAATCCCGAGGGTCAGGAGCCGAAAGGCGAATGATGAGTAGATTGAGGGGACTGGCAAAATAAGGGAATGGGGATTGTTGTAAAAGAATTAAGTAACAGGGGGTTTTATAATATATGACAAGGAGCATCAAAAAGAGCCCTAAGCTCAAGGAGCTTTTGGAAGGAGTCATTCCAAAACCCAAGGGGGTACTTAGGCGACACATAAACAAGGTTTTATGATAGGGAATGATTCAAACTCCAGTCGGAGTATTTTAGGGGCTAAGTGAAAAGGAGTGTCATGACAAGATATATGTAAAGTCGACTAGATTTTTTGTGTATTTTGAAGTTGAAGAAAGGTGCCGAGGAACGACAAAAGTAAAATTGTGAGGTTAAAGAGGAAAAAGTTGTTTTCTATCTTTTTAGTCATTGTTGGCGCCGACTGCACATGTAGATTGGAGTAGTTGAGAAAGTGGAGGCTTTGAGCGGCGAGTGTGGTACATGCTCATATTTGTTACTTTTCTGAAATAAATTTTTGTGTAAATCAACGGTAAATATCGACTGTCCATTGAGACTTGCCGCAATGGGGATGTTACTCCACTGATGCATTTGTGCAAAGCACTGCCAAAACACGCACCCAAGCTCAAACAGCATAGCGCAGAATGGGTCAAAGGTACATCAGATAAAATGTTCATGCTGTAAAGATAGTCTCACCACCATCTTTCTTCTTAGACCTGTCATCTCTATATGTAGGAAGGAATTCTGGAAGCACACCATGAAGCAGGAGCAGGATTTTCAAAAGACACGTTTTTATTCTTCAGCAAAACGACAGACAGGATACAGCATCAGACACAAATCTGGAACTCAGCCCCTTTACACTGAAGTCAGTCCCCTTTATATACAGTTCTAGAGAGGTGAGCTAATGGTTTAGTCATAAAGACAACCCCTTCCTATCTCTGAATTGTTATCTCATATGGAATGAACAATGAGCTGCTCTTATTTCTGCTTGTGATAGGCGGACCTCTATGCCACTTAATTGACTCCTTTGGCACTCAGGCCTGGTTGGAACTGGTTCAAGCTACTCCTAGTCCCCTCCCTTGCCCTTTACTTCAACTCTTATAAAAACACATCTCCACTGGTGTCATCATGGCTCATAGCAATCCACCATTTTAGGAATAGCCTGACCTCACAACATGGGGGATTACCCTATTTCTGCTCATATCTTGACACCTAATTTGTTGTAGGCCTAGTTTTCTAGTACAATACACTTATGATGTATTACTCACTAAGCCTTTCATTATTTAAAAAACATTCTGACCTTATAAACATACCTTAGTAAGAAGCGCTTGTGCTTTGAAGCACTGTGATTTCAGTATTTTGATTATTTGAAGGCAATAATCACCTCACCAAGTTTTTCTACACTTGGTTTAAGTGAGGGGTGGTCTGCCCCCACTGCATTCAGTTAAAGGGACTCCCTATTCATTCCCCCATCTTGCAAAGTATTTCAGTTGTTACTCATTTCTTTGAACCTCACCCATGTCCACCTTCCTCAATTATTATCTAAGAGATATCCTATCACAATTCTACAATCATTAGTACTAACACATGTATACTCTTTTAATCTAAACCATGTGTGTTTCCAAATTCCTTTTATTTACTGTATTTTGTGCCCTACCTTCCTTCCCCAGTTTACTTTAAACTAACTATATGCCTCACACGATTTTATAGCCATTATACCTTTGTTGAGAGATAGTCATTACTTGAGGTACCCCAACAGCCCATCATACATTTTAGCCATATATGCTATAACTTGGGCATATAGTTGGGTTCCTTGGTGACCTCGCTCTGCTTCTATGGCCAATTTTCTTCTGAGCCACATCGGTCCCTCAGTGTACACCTGTAATATAAAAGCTGAATGAGTTTCTTTTGTAAAATAAACATATCTCTTTTATTAGCACATTTCCTACCAACCAATCCCCTCAAAAACCTTGGTTGCATATTCTGACAACCTTATCCTGCCTTCCAAACAAACTCCACATGCATATTTTCTGAACATCCCTACCTCCTAGAAAACCTATGTTTTTAAAAACATTTTCGGGTCATTCCTACCTCATAGAAAAACTTTACATGTATATATATATATATATATTTTATTTTTGATGTATTGAAAGCAACTACTTTTTTCCATTATTTGTATACATATTCCACAATATGGTCAGCCGGCTGGTACCTGGTGTGTCCTCACTAACATGCATTACACTATTTGTCCTTCGCAGGACACATGTTCTCCTAAGTTCGACACATTCACACCAGGGGAGATAAAAACAGCAAACAAAGAAGGGCATCTTCTTCCTTTCCCGTCTTCTAGGCACATCCGTAGCAAACAAGGCTGACTCTTGGGACTCCCTGTTGTCTGTAGAAAATCTAAATAGAGACAAAGGTCATTCGGGGACTGGCAAGGGGGTTGTGGTTCTTCTTACCCAAAACCTCTTCCTCCTTCCTGCTAACAAAAAATGCTTTCTGTATCCACTTCTATCTTTTTTCAGCCCATTTTACTCACAGGCATTCCCTAACTTATTGGTGCACCACAACAATACTATTTTTTCTCACCTTTTTATTCAATTTCAGGGCCAATATTCACGCTTGTTTCTGGTTTGCTGCATGTGCTTCATCAGTTTAGCAGAATGTGCTTGCCGGTCAGCTGTAAATACATCCTCCTTAGCAGTGATTCTTCATTCCTTTACTGCTCCATCCTTTTCCCCTTTTCATCGGACCATGGCCTCTTCTTCTGTGCTTTGCTATCATCCTGTTGAGACAAACAGAAGCGTTTCGCTTCACAACATCTCTTTATAATTCAACTATACTTAATCTAGCCTACCATTGTTTTTCTAGACTATGACACCAATTCTTACTATGTGCCTTCCTATGTGGCTGTCCAACTGGGAACGGATGCATTCCTCTGCTTTTGCAAAGGTATTCCTTATTTTTAAGCTGACACCTTTTATTCCTGTGTGTCTCTATGCATTCTGTGTTTACACATATTGCTGAGTTTACCTGAGAGTTCACTTACTTGTCCTCCGTAGTAAATTCATTTTGCATGCAATGCATTTTACTTTCACAAAATGCAACATGTTCTTACTCTATTTGAACCCGAGCCGTTCATCGCATTCATTGTGGCGTGCTTCCTTTTTATTGCCATGCTCAAAACAGCATAGCTACTTTATCACTCTACTATAATGACTAATGGGAGTCATAATGCTCACTCTCATGTGTCTTTTTACTAATGCTGTGTGCTGCACAGGAGTGCTGCCCGCTTGGAGGTCACCCCTCCTTTTCCCCACATGCTACTTCTGCACGTGCTATTGGCGTCACATATGCGGCCCACTGAACACCATTACTTCCGGGTCTACAAGATTTCTTTGGCGCGGCAATCAGCGCCACTTAATTCAGCATCATAAAATGCAAGGCAAGACGGTAAATATATATATTCTGTCAATACTTCAAACATCTCAAACTGATAAGGTAGCTCAGCGAGTTGAGCGCTTGCTGCTGCGATCTTAAGTGTGATCTATAGTTTGCAGGCTCAAATCTCTGGCAGGGCCAACTCAGCCCTTCATCCTTCTGAGGTTTACACATGAGCACGTTTGGTGACATTGTATATGACTATGTACTCTGAAAAGCGCTTTCAAATAAAGGCGCTATAACACATCATTATCTCCATTTGTTGCATGTCTTACTCCAGCGGCACGTGAATCTCTAAGTCTATTACCCTGATTGCTTCTCAAAGAACCCTCAGAAAGGAAAATCTTCCCTGCTGCCACTATCACTTCCCTTATCCTTTCAGGGTTTTATAAAAAAAGTTGTCAAAATGTCAACAACCATGAACTCGCTCGGTTTCTGCCAGTGCCTTCCACTGCATTCATGGCAAAATTCTCTTTTTCATGTCTGACTCTTTCCTCGCCAGTTTAAACACAATCCCCTCGCGCAGCAGCCTTTGGATATTTCATTTTACCCCCAGCTTTTTCCAATCAGAAAAAATCCCTACATGTTCAATACATTGTCTCACAAAATCATTCAGCGCTTTAAAAATGCAAAATAAATAAGATAACCAAATGTTCTCATTGTGCTGTCAGCCCTCATACTAGCATATTCAGCGGCTGTCAACTCTAATCACAAGGGGAGTGATCCCTTACCACTGAGTCCAAAGATCGCCCTGCAGCACGCATGAGGCTCACCCTAATTTGAGTCTCTGTATGTGCATGCTCCGTATATCAGTCCCATTTGCATATGGCAAAAGAATTTTTCCTCAGTAGCATTTTTTAACTAGAGTCTACGCTGTACTCCTTCTCTCATGCATCACAGCCCTTCCTTGATGTGTCAGCTGTACACTAGGGGGCATACTGTCCCCTTTTCTTAAAGATTCTTCATTCTGCACAAATCTTTGGCTTCCATACATGTATGCAAACATGTTCTAACACACCGTATGTGCAGTACTCCTTACCAGTGCATCCTGCATATTTTGATCGTCTTTCTGCATATTTTAAAACTCACCTAGGTTATTCTGAGAATGTCCCTAGATATTTTGGGTGCCTCTATCCCCAAAGCTTCCCCCATCTCATGGTATTGCTCACTATGAATTCGATGTGCCCTCTATTACTCCCATTGCTCTTTCCATGGTGTATTTCAATGTGTGCGATTCCTTTCTTGCAAGAGGCTGCACTTAATGCACAATATCGAGCTATAACATTAATTATAGCCATATCTTCCACAACCAAATTCCTCATTTCATACCATCACTTTCACAGCCTTTGTTATTTCCAATAGCTCCCCCATCTGGTGTGTCCTGAGGCAGCACTATAAACGCTTTCAAGACCACTGCACTTTCATAGTTTACACGGCGCTCCATTATGAGCAGTAATGCTCAAATATCTTCCTTTTGACCGACTGTCATCAGTTTTGTATCTCCACAGCTAGAAGACCATTGCTGTCTTCTGTGGCTAAATGTGCTTATTTCTGACACTTTTTTCTTTTGCCTTTGCAATACTGACTCTTAGCCTTGGAACTTATTCATCTCCCCTTTTTATCATTTGCCTCCTTGTAAATCTGAACATATTATTTCCCCTTTTCCCTCTAAAACTCCTCTCCTTCCTCCTGCTCAGCTTCCAACTTCATCCTCCCGTTCTTTCCCTTTGGAATTTCCTTCCTTTCTCTGTTGTTTCCTTCCTCCTTCTTTCAGATGAGCCCCCCATATCTACTCTCCTTCTTTCTTTTCCAGCAGATGCACATGTCTTGGCTGAGCTGCCTGGTTTGGGAATTGCTTTACCATGTTTGGGCATGCCCCCTAAACCAGTGCTGCTATTTGTTTCTTATTCCAATTAACTCTCCTGCAGCTCTGTGGGCCAGCATTACAAAAGAGAGTTTGGAATCAGGAGGCCCTTTCATGCTGCCCACTTGACTCTGCCATGGTCTTCACCATTTGGTGCCTGCAATCTCTCCCCTCTCCTTGCAAGGTGTTCCCTGTTAGAGCCCCTGCGGCTTGGCCGCCGGACTCTGCCATGGTCTTCACCATTGGGTGCCTACAATGTCTCCCCTTTCCTTGCAATGTGTTCCCTGTCAGAGACGCTGCAGCTGGCTGACTGAAGCCACCATGGTCTTCTCCATTGGGTGCCTGCAATCTCTCACCTTTTCTTGTGATGTGTTCCCTGTCAGAACTGCTATAGCTGTTCGCCTGACTCTGCCATGGTCTTCACCATTGGGTGCCTGCAATCTCTCCCCTCTCCTTGCAAGGTGTTCCCTGTTAGAGCCCCTGCGGCTTGGCCGCCGGACTCTGCCATGGTATTCACCATTGGGTGCCTGCAATCTCTCCCCTCTCCTTGCAAGGTGTTCCCTGTCAGGGACGCTGCGGCTGGCTGACTGAATCCACCATAGTCTTCTGTATTGGGTGCCTGCAATCTCTCCCCTTTCCTTGCAAGGTGTTCCCTGTCAGAGCTGCCACTGCTGTCCGCTGACTCCATCATAGTCTTCTGTATTGGGTGCCTGCAATCTCTCTGTATCCTTTCATTGCAATATATTCCCTGTCAGAGACGCTGCGGCTGGCTGGCTGAATCCAACCTGGTCTTCTCCATTGAGTACCTGCAATCTTTCCCCTCTCCTTGCAATGTGTTCCCTGTTGGACCCCCTGTGGATGTCCGTCTGATTCCACCAGGGTCGTCTCTATAAAGTACCTGCAATCTTTCCCCTCTCCTGGCTACTTGTCCCTGTTGGAGCCCTGGCAGATGGCTACCTGACTCCACCATGGTCTTCTACAGTTGGGTAACTGCAATCTCTCCCATTGCCTTGTGATGTCTTCCCTGTCAGACCCGCTGTGGATGGCCACCAACTCTGCCATGGTCTTCTCCTTTGGGTGCCTGCAATCGATCCCACATCTCTCTGATGTCTCTAAAAAGTGAAACTTTCTACTTTACCTCCTCAGATGTACTCTGCCTTTCCTCTCCTTCCCCCAGAAGCTCACTGTCTCCCAAGCTTGGTGATCTCTAGGATGTTGTATTGTAACAGCCTCTTTCTAAATCTACCTGCCTCTACTCTCTGCCCTCTGCCCTCTGCAACTAATCCAGAACAGGACTGCAAGACTTCTCCTTGGCCTCAAGCACTGGGATCGTATCTCTCCAGCTCTGAAATCCCTCCATTGGCTCGCAGTGGATGCAAGGATTAAATTCAAAACCCTCTGCATTGTCCACAAGGCTTTCTGGGGCCTTGGTCCAAAATACCTTCAGCTATCCCTCCGCAAATACCTCCCCTCTCGAGCTCCTTGCTCCTCTACCTCTAACTCCCTCAGGGTCAGTAGTTTTTCAAAGAAACGAGCTGGGGGTAGATCTCTGTCTTCGGCTGGGGCCTCCCTCTGGAACAGCCTCCCTGCCACTCTAAAACTTGAGGAGAACCATCTCTGTTTCTGGAAGCACCTCAAGACCTTCCTCTTTCCTTCTGCCTTCGCTCCCTTCACTCCCCCTCTCACCTGCTGATCTGTTCTCTCTTGGCACTGTGCACTTGGCCACCCTCTGTCCTCCGGGCCCAGGTACTTGCTCACCCTGCCACCTTCCCGTACTGCCTCTGGGCAACCCCATGCACTGGGGTCTGTATCTGTACCCGTACAGCCCCCCCTTTTTCTTCCTGCACTTACCAAACCTACCCTGTCTGCTGCCTTAAGCCCAGCACTTGCCAATCGCTGGCTGCACTACCACTGTTTGTTGCCTTTATTATTTATTTATTTGTTATTATTGATCTGTTTCTCCTTTGCTTCACACTTTCCACTTCTCTCCCCTTCCATGCACTTTTCCCTTCCCCCTCTCCCATGCTCTTGCACGTTCTCAATGTCACTGGGCCTAGTAGGATCATTGTTTTGTGCTCCCTTGATCCCTCCCTTGCCTTGTCGCGCTCTGGAACACTTGTGCATGAGCGCGATAGAAATAAAATATCAATATCAATTTCCTTGCAATGTGTTCCCTGTCAGAGCCGCCGGGGCTGTCTGGCTGACTCCACCATGCTCTTCCCCATTGGGTGCCTGCGATCTCTCCCCTTTCCTTGTGATGGTGATGATAACAATTGTGCATTCAGACAATGGTGTGATTCATAGCCTTAGTAGAAACAGTGAGGATGAACATGACCTGGACCAAGGATGATAGAAGTGGTGTCATTTTACCTATGACATCATATAGTTGCAATAGGTACAGGGTAGAACATGCATTTATTATAGAATAAAACAGACCTTAGGCTGCACTATGTTTAGAAATGGAGTATGATAGTACTCAAGTACATGCATAAAGTAGTTCCCTGACAACAGAAATATGGCCATAGTAGACATCCATCATTTTAAAATGGACTCCACAGTTGCCTTGCAAATAAATGAGGGCATTAAGCCTGATGGGAGTTTTAAAGGATTGAACAAGCATAGAGAAGGTCATGTGTGCAAAAGCCAAGGTTGACACAGAGCAGCTGAAATACAGGAGCAGACAATCCAGTATTTAATAGTAGAATATGGGTGTTTCTGTGGTGTGAATCAGGAAACAAATCTGGCTTATAGTCAGGATAGATAAGATAGGGCAGCTGACCTCAGATAGAATGTGCTAGAAGTCTGAAGCAAATGTGTCACAATCAGAATTGTTTTTCTGGTTTAAAATTGCAGCCTATCTTGCATGGTACATGCAATCTGGGAAACTACCCAGACTTGCCAATTTCTATAAGGAGTCTTGTCATCAAGGAAATATGGAAAATAGCGCATCATCCTGATCAGGAAGTGATTCTGTTCAATAGGTCGACAAATTATACTTTGACCTTTTAGTATTAGGACCAATAAGAAAGGTCCAGATTAGCTTAAAACTGTTGTGCAATATTCTGTGTCTCCAAAAGTATTCTCCATGCAGACGTATTTGGAGTCTTTCTTCTTTCAGCTGTACATATAGTTGATTGAATAAATGCCCTCCCGTTGTCTGTGTGGCGGTGGACAATGACTACTGTTTCTTTTCCTTGCGCAGTGTGTCTCTGCAGGTTGAGATGGCTGTAATGGAATATGGCTGGAGATTAATAATGTTTCTTTGCTGCGCTTCTGTGCAGTAGAAACATTATTTAAGAAATGAATTAGTTTGCTGTTTAAAGAGAACTCTGTGTTGCTTAAATATATTATTACAGTTTTAAATTGACGCTAGTTTCTTTAAGATACGTTAATTTACAGATGCAAGCAACACGTGGGAAGCTTGAAGAAGCGATACGAAGTGTTTGGGATTCATCAGGAAGATGGGGGGGCTTTGTTGTAAGCATGACACAGAAGGAAATATTGGCTTAGCGTGTGGCTTTGTAATCATGATAGTAATATGTCGGTAAAGCACTTTGAATTACGGAACTATGCTATGCTGAAATATAGTAGCAATTATGGATTGATAATAGGGATATTAGAATGGAATAACACCATTTTGAAATGATGTTTTCTGATAAAAGATACCGTATGAGAATGACACATACAGAGTGTGGTGGGATCTTTGCGGCTGATTTTCCCGCGGCCGGAAAGTTTGCATGAGAAATGTGTGAGCCACCAAAAGTTTGCACATTTACCAATGCGAACACACGTACACAACCCCTACATAGCCATACCCCCACCCCCACCCACACGCACAACACACCCACGACACCCCTCCACCCACACCCTCAACACACCCCCACCCACACCCCAACATAAACATACCCCACTTACCTTCTCTTCCCGTAGTGTCCCTGCAGCGCCAGTTCCCTTTCACTTCCGTGATCAGGAACCGGCGCTGCAGGGTCCTTTTATTTATTTTTTATTTTTTTCACGGGGCTGCAGGGGTTTCCCCCGCAACCCCCGCTCACTATACCCTAAAGTATAGTGAGTGGGGTGTTGTGGGGGACACCCCCGCAGCCCCTGTTTTTTTGTCTTTTTTTCCAGGTGTGCTGCGGGGGTGTCCTCTGCAACACCTCGCTCACTATACTCTAAAATATAGTGAGCGGGGTGTTGCGGGGGCCCCCCCCGCAGCCCCCATTGTTTTTCCAGGTGCTCACTACAACACCTTTCCAGCCCCCGCAGTCTGTTTTTTTTTGTTAATACTTACCTACAATGCTACCACCAAAGTTTCCAACTTTTGGTGTTCGAACCTTTGGTGGTAGCATTTTTAGGACTTTTTGTACATGCAACCTTTTGGATACGGTAAATTGTACAATACCGTGTGGTGTGTATAAGCAGATATTGGATTTGCTATGAAGTAGAAAGTGGTGGTGTAGTTGTGTATGTGTATTAAACATATTCTGTGAATAAAAAGAAGACAAAGGGTACATTGAAAATTATGAATCCCTTTTTTAGATGTGTGATTTGAGGCACATGGAAAATGCCTGTATGGAAAAAAAAGGTTTAACACATTTGTAAGTAGAATATAAGAGGTGAGAATGAGTAGAGCTAGACATAATATAGGTGGTCCTACATAGAATTAGTGCTGATTGTAAATAAAAACAGATTTTTGAAATGTATAATGTTGTAGGTTTTTGTGAAATAATATGTTGTATGTAGTAGCCCAGTGATTTTGGATTGACATTGGTAGTTGAGAAAATATTAGAGTGATTGTGATCATATATTTTGAAAAAACAATATTTTAATACAGAGCTTTAAGTGAAGCAGGTGCTCAGAGGAAACCCCTGTTGGAAAGTTGGAAAAGTAGTTATGAATCAGAACTCTTTGAACTGACTTTCTTTTTAAAGGTATAGTATTAGATATGCCAGTAGTAATGGTGTTCCTGAGTAGAAGAAGTTCGTTTTAGTTTGATTTAACAAACACCAGCTGAATAAATATTAGATTAAGAATATGATGTATGATATATGAATTCTGAACTAATGTGCTTGGGTTGCATTTTGTTTGAATATACAGGATTGTGCGGTGTGTAAGTCCTTGTTTTTTTATTTAGTAAGGTTATAAATGTGTAAGCATTTTTGTTTTGGCCAAAAAGTCACGTATGACTAACCATATTTTCAGCACACTGTTTTACACTAGAATTTGTCCCCAGTCATTACCCATATACGAATCTGATTGGTTCCATTATATAATTTTTTTAAAGTACACAAGCAACTTCCCATTTTAAGGTTTTATTAGTTATTTTAGATTTTGGAGTTATTCCTGATACTTTCTTTTGTAAGGATTTGATCATAGACATTGTATTACCACACACCATAAAACCCCTGTTTTTTATTCCATGTGTTTTAAGCATTATCGATACCTTTAGTAGCAATATATGGGGTATCTTTAAAAAGGCATATACTATAAGCACACATAGGGTAATCACATAGATGAGATAGCAAGACGTGTTGAAGCAATGGAAAGAAACCATTGAAAGTATAGGCAAAGTAATTTGGGAAAAAAGGAAAGGTGCCTTGCTCAATGGTTTTCCAATATACAGTAAATGAGCACAGGGAGGTGCCTCACATCCTTATGACAAGTACCATAGACATTATTGCAAAACTGGAAGGGTTCTAAGAAGTTTCAGTGCACTATCAAAAGGAAGAGAGGATGTACACAGTTTATTTTTTATAGAATGTGTAACAATAAGACGGCAAGGAAGTACATAAGCATAAGGAAATGAGAAAGTGATTGAAGAAAGAGAGGAGAAATAATGATGAGAAAGGGAACAGGCATGGAAAAGCACGGATCAGATAAAGATTGCAATGAAGGCACAGTAAAGTGCTACACATGATAAGACAGTGGGAATATTAGTAACTAAGGACAACAAGAGGAGGGATGTGATACGCACCACAATACAGTATAGAATATAAAGATGGTATGCCCAAGATCACATGCAAATTCAAGCATATGCACCAAAGCCACAGAAAATTGGCAATCTCCAAGAGGTGGGACAGCATCTCCCCCACTGCATAGCACAGCATCATTGAAAACATAAATAAATATGTCCATAATCACACATGGTGCCAGGCGTGTGCCATGAATAAACATGTAATTATGAATGCAAATTACATAACAAAGAAGGTTAATGTAATAACAAGTGATACTAGATTATGCACAAGTATAAGAGTACAGCAGTAATTAATAAGATCATAAGTACTTTCGTCAGGAGCGCCAGTAAAAGTGCACGCAAAAACACAAACATTTGTATTTAGAATGGTGAAGTAACAGTAATTAGAGGGAACAGTCGTACTAGCACCAAGACGGAAGATATATGTATTATAGGGTAGGAGAGTATGATCTTGTTATAGCATTTGCTATTTTTTGTAACATATTAACAGATTTATTGAGAGATAGTAAGTAACTAGGGGATAACATGCACTATTTTAGGGATTAATTATGTGAATACACAAGAAGTCACATTAGTATTGTAAGGTCTGGAAATATAAATAAATGTGTTATTGGACCCAAGGATTATTTTTTATAGAGCACACACCCTGATTAGTATGGATTCTAACAATAAAGATTAAGTAGATTATTAAGATCACGTGTAGGGTTTATTTAGATACTACATATTCATGAGTGTAAACAGGCTAGGAGGGCCAATAAGTGCAAACAGGCTAGGAGGGCCAATGAGTGCAAACAGGCTAGGAAGACCAATGAGTGCAAACAGGCTAGGAAGACCAATGAGTGCAAACGGGCTAGGAGGACCAATGAGTGCAAACAGGCTAGGAAGACCAATGAGTGCAAACAGGCTATGAGGACCAATGAGTGCAAACAGGCTAGGAGGACCAATGAGTGCAATCAGGCTAGGAAGAACAATGAGTGCAAACAGGCTAGGAGGACCAATGAGTGCAAACAGGCTAGGAGGGCCAATGAGTGCAAACAGGCTAGGAGGGCCAATGAGTGTAACAGGCTACGAGGACCAATGAGTGCAAGCAGGCTAGGAGTGCCAATGAGTGCAAACAGGCTAGGAAGACCAATGAGTGCGAACAGGCTAGGAGGACTAATGAGTGCAAACAGGCTAGGAGGATCAATGAGTGCAAACAGGCTAGGAGGATCAATGAGTGCAAACAGGCTAGGAGTACCAATGACTGCAAGCAGGCTAGGAGGACCAATGAGTGCAAGCAGGCTAGGAAGACCAATGAGTGCAAACAGGCTAGGAGACCAATGAGTGCAAACAGGCTAGGAGGACCAATGACTGCAAACAGGCTAGGAGGACCAATGAGTGCGAACAGGCTAGGAGGACGAATGAGTGCAAGCAGGCTAGGAGGACCAATGAGTGCAAGCAGGCTAGGAGGACCAATGAGTGCAAGCAGGCTAGGAGGACCAATGAGTGCAAGCAGGCTAGGAGGGCCAATGAGTGCAAGCAGGGTAGGAGGACCAATGAGTGCAAACAGGCTAGGAGGACCAATGAGTGCAAGCAGGTTAGGAGGACCAATGAGTGCAAGCAGGCTAGGAAGACCAATGAGTGCAAGCAGGCTAGGAAGACCAATGAGTGCAAGCAGGCTAGGAGGACCAATGAGTGCAAACAGGCTAGGAGGAACAATGAGTGCAAACAGGCTAGGAGGACCAATGAATGCAAGCAGGCTAGGAGGGCCAATGAGTGCAAACCGGCTAGGAGGACCAATGAGTGCAAACAGGTTAGGAGGACCAATGAGTGCAAGCAGGCTAGGAGGACCAATGAGTGCAAACAGGCTAGGAAAAACAATGAGTGCAAACGGGCTAGGATGACCAATGAGTGCAAACAGGCTAGGAGGACCAATGAGTGCAAGCAGGCTAGGAGGACCAATGAGTGCAAACAGACTAGGAGGACCAATGAGTGCAAGCAGGATAGGAAGACCAATGAGTGCAAGCAGGATAGGAAGACCAATGAGTGCATACAGGCTAGGAGGACCAATGAGTGCAAACAAGCTAGGAGTTGCACACAAGAGGATAGAACTAAAAGGACAGTGATGGCTCTTGTTGAACAACAGAGATAGCTTAAACTGCTAAACACAGGCTTGTTTAATGGATGTTGATTCAGCAGTTATGGATTGCAAACAGAAACAAGGAGGGTTTAGTACAGGTATTGAGCTTGATATGGATCACTGGTATGCATGATGACTGACTTCTTAGTAGGAGTGAAGAGGAAGGTACTTTTGAGATATGACAAGAGCAGGCATTATGCACAAGGTTTGGAAAAACATAGGGGTAAATAGGTAGATGTTTTGTCATGATATGGCTATAAAGAGGGGGGAGCGACATACACACGCACACACGCAAGCACGCACTGAACCCGTATATACCCCCCACAATCATCGATAGTATTCTCAATGCAAGCATAACATTAACTTAAATTAACAGAAACAGTATGTCCTGCTAAAATTCAATATAGAAAATATAAAGTTCATATCATTGTTGTAATATATTTGGAGCATTTTCAAGAAGAAGGGATTGTGGTTGCGGTATGTTGTATATAAATTAGATACATAAATAGTAACTGCATGTGATTTGACAATTATAGAAAATGAAGAGTTGGACACCTATTTTCACAGGCCCGCGAAGGACAAAAAGGTCACACGCTATAGCTCCATAAAGAAGTGATATGGATTCTTAAAGGCAGAGACAATTAGAAGAGCGTGTGTCAAGCTCCCAGAGGGAATAAAAAGAGATGAGATACATTTACTAAGAAAAGTAAAGGAAGACGTAAGCAGGGAAAAAATAAAAACTGCAAATATGTATGGGGGTTATGATATGTTAGGTTAAAAGTGTGTGTTGTCTCTAGACTAATCAAGATAAAATTATAGTTAAACATGTCAATTCAAACTGCTACTTAGAAGCTAATAACAAAAGAGTGGTGTCAATCAGGTGGGTAAACCCCACAAGAAAATAAGAAAAGAAAATAAAGAATCAAGAAAGAAAGGAACCTTAAACAATAAATACTAAAGCAATGATTGAACAAAAATTGATAGAAAGTATAAATGAAGGAACAAAAATAACATCATTCCATAAGATTTATGAAAAAAAGGTGTGAATAACATATTCTGGTTTTTGGATAATAAGCGGCGATTGATGAAACCTGCTCAAATTGATCAGGGTGGTATATTCAATAAAATAAAGAAAATGATAAAAGGCCAGACACGTATTGACAGTCGAAATCGACTAGTCACCATGAGAGAACTTCTGCAAGTGCACAAAACAACATATGAGAGTAGGTAACAAGAACATTATTGTATGTATATATTTGTGGTTATGTAAAAATGTTGATTACATTTTACAGGTGAAAAAGTGTCACTTTTGGATAACAGGAGGAACGTCTATATGGCCTGAGTTTAGTGTAGTGGTATAATTGGAAGAAGCATTATAAAAGAAAGATAAGTATTAGTGGACAAAATAAGGAGATTAATAAGGAGAGAAAAGGTAGGTACCTGAGGACACAAAAAGTGTGCAGATTTCTACATCGATTATTATTAGGAGAAAGAGGACCCAGATGAGTTCACGTTAAAGATAGTGAGAGATGCAGTGGTTTCAAACTAACAACATTTTTTCCAGAGAAAAGTGAAGCAGGTGTGAGTAAAGAATAGTAGATGTGTATAGGTATGGCAAGCAAAGAAGACACATGAACACAAGAAGGTAGAGTAACATTTTTTATGATTATGTCATATAAAGTTTTGAAAAAGTATGTATGTTTAAATATGCGATGCTTTAGTAAAAGAACAAAAAAAGAACATGTTAAATGATAAAAATGTAGAGACAGGCAAGACATTGTATGCATGTATGCCACACTCGCATGCACTTAATAGGACCTGCGTTTATTCCCAGCATCATGGGTAGGCAGATTAGGGTACGAAGGGTGACAACAATGTTAATTTTGTCTTAAGAGAATATACACAGTAAAGAAAGAAAAAACTGTGGTCCCACGCCATCGAATGAAGGACTACAAAATTACAGAAAAGATTTTCAGCAAAGCAGAGAAAGCCAAAAGCAGGCCTGCCACTGCACCATGTTCATAAAAGAAATAATAATTAATTAAAGTGCACCATTGTTTCTACTTAGAAGAAAATGAGCATGCATTCTACCTGGCCAGGGATATAAAGCGATGATCCCAGGATCATCACGTTAAAGAAAAGCATAAGTGACCAGGCCTATTTTAGGGAAATACATTTTTTGTTAGCTTATCATGACTTTGCCTCTATTTGGTTTCTGCGGGAAGCAAAGGACAATTTTATCCATCGATGCGCCAAGAAGAAAGAACAAGATCTGCTGACGAGAAAAAATCCTTTTTTGAATGTTGTTTTTAGATTTGTTATGTTGTCTGTTTTGTCTTTTATTATTTTATATTATAAAGAAGGGGGCCATTTAACCCCAGTGGTGTGAAGAAGGGCACAACCATTTATATAAAGCTCTATCAAGAATAGAGGAGACATGTTTCCTTTTTCAATTGAAAGAGGGGTTTGGAGATGGCATTTGCCTTTTTGCACGGCACTATATCGCATGGTCAGAGAAATTAGGGAAACTCCCTAGTCATGCTAACTTGCATAAGCAGTCCTACCATTGAAGAAATGTGAAAAATAGCAAGTCATGCTGAGCAGGACGTGTCCAATAGGGATACACATGATACCTTGACCTTTCAGTATATTAACCAGTAAGAACAGGCTAAAGATGTGAGGTACAAATTAGCCTAAATATGATGTGCAATATTTAGTTCTACAAAAGTGTGTTCCACACAAAAACATTTGGAGTCTTTCTTGTTTCCGCTGTAACTATGGATGCTTGAGTAAATGCCCCCGGGTGGACCGTTTGGGAGCGGAAAATGAATAATGTCTCTTTTCCATCATGGTTTTCTCATTTGGGTGCCTGCAACCTCTGCCGAATCCTTACGATATGTTCTCTGTTGGAGCCTCTGCAGCCACTGGCCGCCTGACTCCACCATGGTCTACTCCATTTGGTACCTGCAATCTCTACCTTCTACTTGTGATATGTTCCCTGTTGGAGCCGCAGCCACTGGTCGCCTGACTCCACCATGGTCTTGTCATTGGGTATCTGCAATCTCTTCCTTCTCCTTGTGATATGTTCCCTGTTGGAGTCACTACGGCTGGCCGCCTGACTCCACCATGGTCTTGTCATTGGGTATCTGCAATCTCTACCTTCTCCTTCTGATATGTTCCCTGTTGGAGCCGCAGCCACTGGCCGCCTGACTCCACCATGGTCTTGTCATTGGGTATCTGCAATCTCTACCTTCTCCTTGTGATATGTTCCCTGTTGGAGTCACTACGGCTGGCCGCCTGACTCCACCATGGTCTTGTCGTTGGGTATCTGCAATCTCTACCTTCTCCTTGTGATATGTTCCCTGTTGGAGTCACTACGGCTGGCCGCCTGACTCCACCATGGTCTTGTCATTGGGTATCTGCAATCTCTACCTTCTCCTTGTGATATGTTCCCTGTTGGAGTCACTACGGCTGGCCGCCTGACTCCACCATGGTCTTGTCATTGGGTATCTGCAATCTCTACCTTCTCCTTGCGATATGTTCCCTGTTGGAGTCACTACGGCTGGCCGCCTGACTCCACCATAGTCTTGTCATTGGGTATCTGCAATCTCTACCTTCTCCTTGTGATATGTTCCCTGTTGGAGCCACAGCCACTGGCCGCCTGACTCCACCATGGTCTTGTCATTGGGTATCTGCAATCTCTACCTTCTCCTTGTGATATGTTCCCTGTTGGAGTCACTACGGCTGGCCGCCTGACTCCACCATGGTCTTGTCATTGGGTATCTGCAATCTCTACCTTCTCCTTGTGATATGTTCCCTGTTGGAGCCGCAGCCACTGGCCGCCTGACTCCACCATGGTCTTGTCATTGGGTATCTGCAATCTCTACCTTCTCCTTGTGATATGTTCCCTGTTGGAGTCACTACGGCTGGCCGCCTGACTCCACCATGGTCTTGTCGTTGGGTATCTGCAATCTCTACCTTCTCCTTGTGATATGTTCCCTGTTGGAGTCACTACGGCTGGCCGCCTGACTCCACCATAGTCTTGTCATTGGGTATCTGCAATCTCTACCTTCTCCTTGTGATATGTTCCCTGTTGGAGTCACTACGGCTGGCCGCCTGACTCCACCATGGTCTTGTCATTGGGTATCTGCAATCTCTACCTTCTCCTTGTGATATGTTCCCTGTTGGAGTCACTACGGCTGGCCGCCTGACTCCACCATGGTCTTGTCGTTGGGTATCTGCAATCTCTACCTTCTCCTTGTGATATGTTCCCTGTTGGAGTCACTACGGCTGGCCGCCTGACTCCACCATGGTCTTGTCGTTGAGTATCTGCAATCTCTACCTTCTCCTTGTGATATGTTCCCTGTTGGAGTCACTACGGCTGTCCGCCTGACTCCACCATAGTCTTGTCATTGGGTATCTGCAATCTCTACCTTCTCCTTGTGATATGTTCCCTGTTGGAGTCACTACGGCTGGCCGCCTGACTCCACCAGGGCCTTCTCTCTCCTCTCCTTGCACTGTGCTGGCTAGCCTGCTTGTCAGTGGCACCTACGCTTGCCGCACCTTCGTTCCTGCTGGTATCTTTTCTTTTGTTTCTGCCTCTCCCTCGCAGAGCCTGATCATGAGTGTCTGCCCAGCTCCCCTGGCTGTCTTCTCCGCCTGGAGGTAAACAACTGTGTCCTATCATGGAGACTTGGAATGAGGGAACAGCCCTTGACGTTTCTCACATATCCCATCTCTGATGTGGGCATCATGAAGCCAGTGGTCGCACTCTAGACCGGGGGTCCCTCTTATCCTAGGCTGCCTCGCATCTAGTGTCTGAAAAAGATGTGTGGTGCCCATTTCAACATGATGGTTGTGGGCTCCCTGCTTAGAGCTGAACGGTCTGAGGTTCCCCTGTGGTGCATACATTTACCACTGATTATCACGAAACAGCCAGCCAACAGGGCTCTTAAACACGATAGGCCCACGAAGCGGGCAGAAAGCGGCTGATGTGGAGTGTTAGAAGGCAACGAGATGATAAGAATTCTGTATATCCCGTGGGAAGTGACGTCGGACGGGCTCCAGGAAATGCAGCTTGTAATGCTTGCGCTGCAAAGTGCACATTTTAAACTCCAGAACGGAAATAGAGAAAGGACTATATTGCCATGTGACAAGACTGCTGACTGGCAACATGTGGGCAGTTGCTGGGGCCCCCAGTGTGGTTCGAGGATTCTTACATTTGAAAAGGTTGAAAGTACCTGCTCACCCCCACTTCCAGGTCCACGATCCAAGACTTCGTCACAGGCAGCAGCTAGCCTCAAGGCGCTGTGGGAGTGCAACTGCTCCCATGTGCAGAACGCACAGATGAGACATAAACACGAGTCATATTTTGAATGTCCCGTGAAACAGAATAGTGAGTCACATCGCATAGGGAGACAAAAGTTACCTTTTTCATAGCCCAGGGCTCACCCTAGCATTCTGTCCACAGCTCGGCTGTGCTGAGAGCGACTTCTGGCTTCTTCTGGTTGTGTGCAAGTCTTGAAAGTAGTGCAATTCCTTGAGCAGTATCTCATGCCATGAGTTAACACATATGGTGTGACTCAGTGTTGAACTCAGCTAGTCCAATGCGTCCCAGTGGAAGAGCCATCACTGTGCTCTGCTCTGGTTAATGGAAAAACATCACCAACGTTTGGAAAATGTTTAGATTAGAATGCAAGAGTGGTGACGTGGGCAGCGGCAGGAAATCTGTTTACATTCCTAGAAATGTGATGCTTTTAGGTCCTTCATCACAAAATCCTTACTTCCATTTCATTCTCTGCACACCATGCCTGTCTGATCGCCACACCCCTGCATGCACGTCATGGTATAACAGTATGACTGACCTTTCAACTCTTGATGTAAGATCCCAATAAGGAGTTATTTGCTTTAATTGAACTTGAGAAGAGACTTTTTATTAAATGCTAATTGCATGCACAGGACACCAATGTTCGCACGCATGCGTCGTTTGGTCCTTCTGCATGCAATTTTAAATATTCACAAGCATAAGGGAATATGGGGGCACTCCTGTTTACCCTTCAGTTTTACTCTCTGTCTTCTGAAAAAAAAATATATGAAGGAGAGCGGGGGTCAGGAGATGGGGGCAGACCTGGGGGATTATGAACAGTCCCGTGAGTGTTGGAGGAGAGCGGGGTCAGGAGATGGGGGCAGACCTGGGGATCATAGACAGTCCCATAAGTGTTGAAGGTGAGTGGGGGACAGGAGATGGGGCCAGACCTGGGGATTATAGACAGTCCCATGAGTGTTGGAAGAGAGTGGGGTCCAGAGATGTGGGCAGACGTGGGGGATTATATACAGTCCCATGAGTGTTGGAGGAGAGTGGGGGTCAGAAGATGGGGGCAGACCTGGGGGATTATAAACAGTCCCATGAGTGTTGGAGGAGAGCGGGGGTCAGGAGATGGGGGCAGACCTGGGGGATTATAAACAGTCCCATGAGTGTTGGAGGAGAGCGGGGGTCAGGAGATGGGGGCAGACATGGTGGATTATAGACAGTCCCATGAGTGTTGGAGGAGAGCGGGGGTGTCAGGAGATGGGGGCAGACCTGGGGCATTATAGACAGTCCCATGAGTGTTGGAGGAGAGTGGGGGACGGGAGATGGGGGCAGACCTGGGGGATTATAAACAGTCCCGTGAATGTTGGAGGAGAGTGTGGGGGTCAGGAGATGGGGGCAGACCTGGGGGATTATACACAGTCCCGTGAGTGTTGGAGGAGAGCGGGGGTCAGGAGATGGGGGCAGACCTGGGGGATTATAAACAGTCCCATGAGTGTTGGAGGAGAGCGGTGTTCGGGAGATGGGGGCAGACCTGGGGGATTATAAAAGTCCCATGAGTGTTGGAGGAGAGTGGCGGACAGGAGATGGGGGCAGACCTGGGGGATTATAAACAGTCCCATGAGTGTTGGAGTAGAGCGGGGGATGGGAGATGGGGGCAACCCTGGGGGATTATAAAAGTCCCATGAGTGTTGGAGGAGAGTGGCGGTCAGGAGATGGGGGCAGACCTGGGGGATTATAAACAGTCCCATGAGTGTTGGAGGAGAGCGGGGGTCAGGAGATGGGGGCAGTCCTGGGGGATTATAAACAGTCCATTAAGTGTTGGAGGAGAGAGGGAGTCAGGAGATGGGGGCAGACCTGGGGGATTATAGACAGTCCCATGAGTGCTGGAGGATAGCGGGGGTTGGGAGATGGGGGCAGACCTGGGGGATTATAGACAGTCCCATTAATGTTGGAGGAGAGGGGGGTCATGAGATGAGGGCAGACCTGGGGGATTATAGTCTCATGAGTGTTGGAGGATAGCAGGGGTCGGGAGATGGGGGCAGACCTGGGGGATTATAGACAGTCCCATGAGTGTTGGAGGAGAGCGGGGATCAGGAGATGGGGCAGACCTGGGGCATTATAAACAGTCCCATGAGTTTTGGAGGAGAGCGGGGGTCGGGAGAAGGGGACAGACCTGGGGGATTATAAAAGTCCGATGAGTGTTGGAGGAGAGTGGGGGTCAGGAGATGGGGGCAGACCTGGGGGATTATAAACAGTCCCATGAGTGTTGGAGGAGAGTGGGGGTCAGGAGATAAGGGCAGACCTGGGGGATTATAAACAGTCCCATGAGTGTTGGAGGAGAGCGGGGGTCAGGAGATGGGGGCCGTCCTGGGTAATTATAAAAGTCCCATGAGAGTTGGAGGAGAGCGGGGGTCAGGAGATGGGGCAGACCTGGGGGATTATAAACAGTCCCATGAGTGTTGGAGGAGAGCAGGGGTCAGGAGATGGGGGCAGACCTGGGGGATTATAGACAGTCCCATGAGTGTTGGAGGAGAGCAGGGATCGGGAGATGGGGGCAGACCTGGGGGATTATAAAAGTCCCATGAGTGTTGGAGGAGAGCGGGGCTCAGGAGATGGGGGCAGACCTGGGGGATTATAAACAGTCCCATGAGTGTTGGAGGAGAGTGGGGTTCGGGAGATGGGGGCAGACCTGGGGGATTATAAAAGTCCCATGAGTGTTGGAGGAGAGTGGCGGACAGGAGATGGGGGCAGACCTGGGGGATTATAAACAGTCCCATGAGTGTTGGAGGAGAGCGGAGGTCAGGAGATGGGAGCAGACCTGGGGGATTATGAACAGTCCCATGAGTGTTGGAGTAGAGCGGGGGATGGGAGATGGGGTCAACCATGGGGGATCATAAAAGTCCCATGAGTGTTGGAGGAGAGTGGCGGTCAGGAGATGGGGGCAGACCTGGGGGATTATAAAGAGTCCCATGAGTGTTGGAGGAGAGCGAGGGTCAGGAGATGGGGGCAGTCCTGGGGGATTATAAACAGTCCCATAAGTGTTGGAGGAGAGCGGGAGTCAGGAGATGGGGGCAGACATGGAGGATTATAGACAGTCCCATGAGTGTTGGATGAGAGTGGGGGTCAGGAGATGGGGGCAGACCTGGGGGATTATAAACAGTCCCATGAGTGCTGGAGGATAGCGGGGGTCGGGAGATGGGGGCATACCTGGGGGATTATAGACAGTCCCATTAATGTTGGAGGAGAGGGGGGTCATGAGATGAGGGCAGACCTGGGGGATTATAGTCTCATGAGTGTTGGAGGATAGCGAGGGTCGGGAGATGGGGGCAGACCTGGGGGATTATAGACAGTCCCATGAGTGTTGGAGGAGAGCGGGGGTCAGGAGATGGGGCAGACCTGGGGGATTATAAACAGTCCCATGAGTGTTGGAGGAGAGCGGGGGTCGGGAGATGGGGACAGACCTGGGGGATTATAAAAGTCTGATGAGTGTTGGAGGAGAGCGGGGGTCAGGAGATGGGGGCAGACCTGGGGGATTATAAACAGTTCCATGAGTGTTGGAGGAGAGAGGGGTTCGGGAGATGGGGGCAGACCTGGGGGATTATAAAAGTCCCATGAGTGTTGGAGGAGAGAGGCAGTCAGGAGATGGGGGCAGACCTGGGGGATTATAAACAGTCCCATGAGTGTTGGAGGAGAGCGGGGGTCAGGAGATGGAAGCAGACCTGGGGGATTATAAACAGTCCCATGAGTGTTGGAGGAGAGCGGGGTTCGGGAGATGGGGGCAGACCTGGGGGATTATAAAAGTTCCATGAGTGTTGGAGGAGAGTGGCGGTCAGGAGATGGGGGCAGACCTGAGGGATCATAAAAAGTCCCATGAGTGTTGGAGGAGAGCGGGGGTCAGGAGATGGGGGCAGTCCTGGGTAATTATAAACAGTCCCATGAGTGTTGGAGGAGAGCAGGAGTCAGGAGATGGGGGCAGACCTGGGGGATAATAGACAGTCCCATGAGTGTTGGAGGAGAGGGGGGGTCATGAGATGAGGGCAGACCTGGGGGATTATAGACAGTCCCATGAGTGTTGGAGGATATCGGGGGTTGGGAGATGGGGGCAGACCTGGGGGATTATAGACAGTCCCATGAGTGTTGGAGGTGAGTGGGGGTCAGGAGATAAGGGCAGACCTGGGTGATTATAAACAGTCCCATGAGTTTTGGAGGAGAGCGGGGGTCAGGAGATGGGGGCAGACCTGCGGGATTATAGACAGTCCCATGAGTGTTGGAGGAGAGCCCGGGTCAGGAGATGGGGGCAGACCTGGGGAATTATAGACAGTCCCATGAGAGTTGGAGGAGAGTGGGGGTCGGGAGATGGGGGCCAACCTGGGGGATTATAAACAGACCCATGAGTGTTGGAGGAGAGTGGGTGTCGGGAGATGGGCGCAGACCTGGAGATTATAGACAGTCCCATGAGTGTTGGAGGAGAGTGGGGGTCGGGAGATGGGGTCAGACATGGGGGATTATAAACAGTCCCATGTATGTTGGAGGAGAGTGGGGGTCAGGAGATGGGGGCAGACCTGGGGGATTATAAACAGTCCCATGAGTGTTGGAGGAGAGTGGGGGTCAGGAGATGGGGGCAGACCTGGGGGATTATAAACAGTTCCATGAATGTTGTAGGAGAGCGCGGTTCAGGAGATGGGGGCAGACCTGGGGGATTATAAAAGTCCCATGAGTGTTGGAGGAGAGTGGTAGTCAGTTGATGGGGGCAGACCTTGGGGACTATAAACAGTCCCATGAGTGTTGGAGGAGAGCGGGGGTCAGGAAATGGGAGCAGACATGGGGGATTATAAACAGTCCCATGAGTGTTGGAGGATATCGGGGGTTGGGAGATGGGGGCAGAACTGGGGGATAATAGACAGTCCCATGAGTGTTGGAGGGGAGTGGGGGTCAGGAGATAAGGGCAGACATGGGGGATTATAAACAGTCCCATGAGTGTTGGAGGAGAGCGGGGGTCAGGAGATGAGGGCCGTCCTGGGTAATTATAAAAGTCCCATGAGAGTTGGAGGAGAGCGGGGGTCAGGAGATGGTGGCAGACCTGGGGGATTATAAACAGTCCCATGAGTGTTGGAGGAGAGCAGGGGTCAGGAGATGGGGGCAGACCTGGGGGATTATAGACAGTCCCATTAATGTTGGAGGAGTGGGGGGGTCATGAGATGAGGGCAGACCTGGGGGATTATAGTCTCATGAGTGTTGGAGGATAGCAGGGGTCGGGAGATGGGGGCAGACCTGGGCGATTTTAGACAGTCCCATGAGTGTTGGAGGAGAGCGGGGATCAGGAGATGGGGCAGACCTGGGGGATTAGAAACAGTCCCATGAGTGTTGGAGGAGAGTGGGGGTCAGGAGATAAGGGCAGACCTGGGGGATTATAAACAGTCCCATGAGTGTTGGAGGAGAGCGGGGGTCAGGAGATGGGGGCCATCCTGGGTAATTATAAAAGTCCCATGAGAGTTGGAGGAGAGCGGGGGTCAGGAGATGGGGGCAGACCTGGGGGATTATAAACAGTCCCATGAGTGTTGGAGGAGAGCAGGGGTCAGGAGATGGGGGCAGACCTGGGGGATTATAGACAGTCCCATGAATGTTGGAGGAGAGCAGGGATCGGGAGATGGGGGCAGACCTGGGGGATTATAAAAGTCCCATGAGTGTTGGAGGAGAGCGGGGGTCAGGAGATGGGGGCAGACCTGGGGGATTATAAACAGTCCCATGAGTGTTGGAGGAGAGCGGGGTTCGGGAGATGGGGGCAGACCTGGGGGATTATAAACAGTCCCATGAGTGTTGGAGGAGAGCGGAGGTCAGGAGATGGGAGCAGACCTGGGGGATTATAAACAGTCCCATGAGTGTTGGAGTAGAGCGGGGGATGGGAGATGGGGTCAACCATGGGGGATCATAAAAGTCCCATGAGTGTTGGAGGAGAGTGGCGGTCAGGAGATGGGGGCAGACCTGGGGGATTATAAAGAGTCCCATAAGTGTTGGAGGAGAGCGGGAGTCAGGAGATGGGGGCAGACCTGGAGGATTATAGACAGTCTCATGAGTGTTGGAGGAGAGTGGGGGTCAGGATATGGGGGCAGACCTGGGGGATCATAAACAGTCCCATGAGTGCTGGAGGATAGCGGGGGTCGGGAGATGGGGGCAGACCTGGGGGATTATAGACAGTCCCATTAATGTTGGAGGAGAGGGGGGTCATGAGATGAGGGCAGACCTGGGGGATTATAGTCTCATGAGTGTTGGAGGATAGCGATGGTCGGGAGATGGGGGCAGACCTGGGGGATTATAGACAGTCCCATGAGTGTTGGAGGAGAGCGCGGGGTCAGGAGATGGGGCAGACCTGGGGGATTATAAACAGTCCCATGAGTGTTGGAGGAGAGCGGGGTTCGGGAGATGGTGGCAGACCTGGGGGATTATAAAAGTCCCATGAGTGTTATAGGAGAGAGGCAGTCAGGAGATGGGGGCAGACCTGGGGGATTATAAACAGTCCCATGAGTGTTATAGGAGAGAGGCAGTCAGGAGATGGGGACAGACCTGGGGGATTATAAAAGTCTGATGAGTGTTGGAGGAGAGCGGGGGTCAGGAGATGGGGGCAGACCTGGGGGATTATAAACAGTTCCATGAGTGTTGGAGGAGGGAGGGGTTCGGGAGATGGTGGCAGACCTGGGGGATTATAAAAGTCCCATGAGTGTTATAGGAGAGAGGCAGTCAGGAGATGGGGGCAGACCTGGGGGATTATAAACAGTCCCATGAGTGTTGGAGGAGAGCGGGGGTCAGGAGATGGAAGCAGACCTGGGGGATTATAAACAGTCCCATGAGTGTTGGAGGAGAGCGGGGTTCGGGAGATGGGGGCAATCCTGGGGGATTATAAAAGTTCCATGAGTGTTGGAGGAGAGTGGCGGTCAGGAGATGGGGGCAGACCTGAGGGATTATAAAAAGTCCCATGAGTGTTGGAGGAGAGCGGGGGTCAGGAGATGGGGGCAGTCCTGGGTAATTATAAACAGTCCCATGAGTGTTGGAGGAGAGCAGGAGTCAGGAGATGGGGGCAGACCTGGGGGATAATAGACAGTCCCATGAGTGTTGGAGGAGAGGGGGGGTCATGAGATGAGGGCAGACCTGGGGGATTATAGACAGTCCCATGAGTGTTGGAGGATATCGGGGGTTGGGAGATGGGGGCAGACCTGGGGGATTATAGACAGTCCCATGAGTGTTGGAGGTGAGTGGGGGTCAGGAGATAAGGGCAGACCTGGGGGATTATAAACAGTCCCATGAGTTTTGGAGGAGAGCGGGGGTCAGGAGATGGGGGCAGACCTGCGGGATTATAGACAGTCCCATGAGTGTTGGAGGAGAGCCCGGGTCAGGAGATGGGGGCAGACCTGGGGAATTATAGACAGTCCCATGAGAGTTGGAGGAGAGTGGGGGTCGGGAGATGGGGGCCAACCTGGGGGATTATAAACAGACCCATGAGTGTTGGAGGAGAGTGGGTGTCGGGAGATGGGCGCAGACCTGGAGATTATAGACAGTCCCATGAGTGTTGGAGGAGAGTGGGGTTCGGGAGATGGGGTCAGACATGGGGGATTATAAACAGTCCCATGTATGTTGGAGGAGAGTGGGGGTCAGGAGATGGGGGCAGACCTGGGGGATTATAAACAGTCCCATGAGTGTTGGAGGAGAGTGGGGGTCAGGAGATGGGGGCAGACCTGGGGGATTATAAACAGTTCCATGAATGTTGTAGGAGAGCGCGGTTCGGGAGATGGGGGCAGACCTGGGGGATTATAAAAGTCCCATGAGTGTTGGAGGAGAGTGGTAGTCAGTTGATGGGGGCAGACCTTGGGGACTATAAACAGTCCCATGAGTGTTGGATGAGAGTTGGGGCCAGGAGATGGGGGCAGACCTGGGGGATTATAAACAGTCCCATGAGTGTTGGAGGAGAGCGGGGTTCGGGAAATGGGGGCAGACCTGGGGGATTATAAACAGTCCCATGAGTGCTGGAGGATAGCGGGGGTCGGGAGATGGGGGCAGACCTGGGGGATTATAAACAGACCCATGAGTGTTGGAGGAGAGTGGGTGTCGGGAGATGGGCGCAGACCTGGAGATTATAGACAGTCCCATGAGTGTTGGAGGAGAGTGGGGTTCGGGAGATAAGGGCAGACCTGGGGGATTATAAACAGTCCCATGAGTTTTGGAGGAGAGCGGGGGTCAGGAGATGGGGGCAGACCTGCGGGATTATAGACAGTCCCATGAGTGTTGGAGGAGAGCCCGGGTCAGGAGATGGGGGCAGACCTGGGGAATTATAGACAGTCCCATGAGAGTTGGAGGAGAGTGGGTGTCGGGAGATGGGGGCCAACCTGGGGGATTATAAACAGACCCATGAGTGTTGGAGGAGAGGGGGTGTCGGGAGATGGGCGCAGACCTGGAGATTATAGACAGTCCCATGAGTGTTGGAGGAGAGTGGGGTTCGGGAGATGGGGTCAGACATGGGGGATTATAAACAGTCCCATGTATGTTGGAGGAGAGTGGGGGTCAGGAGATGGGGGCAGACCTGGGGGATTATAAACAGTCCCATGAGTGTTGGAGGAGAGTGGGGGTCAGGAGATGGGGGCAGACCTGGGGGATTATAAACAGTTCCATGAATGTTGTAGGAGAGCGCGGTTCGGGAGATGGGGGCAGACCTGGGGGATTATAAAAGTCCCATGAGTGTTGGAGGAGAGTGGTAGTCAGTTGATGGGGGCAGACCTTGGGGACTATAAACAGTCCCATGAGTGTTGGAGGAGAGCGGGGGTCAGGAGATGGGAGCAGACCTGGGGGATTATAAACAGTCCCATGAGTGTTGGAGGATATCGGGGGTTGGCAGATGGGGGCAGACCTGGGGGATTATAGACAGTCCCATGAGTGTTGGAGGAGAGTGGGGGTCAGGAGATAAGGGCAGACCTGGGGGATTATAAAAGTCCCATGAGTGTTGGATGAGAGTTGGGGCCAGGAGATGGGGGCAGACCTGGGGGATTATAAACAGTCCCATGAGTGTTGGAGGAGAGCGGGGTTCGGGAGATGGGGGCAGACCTGGGGGATTATAAACAGTCCCATGAGTGCTGGAGGATAGCGGGGGTCGGGAGATGGGGGCAGACCTGGGGGATTATAAACAGACCCATGAGTGTTGGAGGAGAGTGGGTGTCGGGAGATGGGCGCAGACCTGGAGATTATAGACAGTCCCATGAGTGTTGGAGGAGAGTGGGGTTCGGGAGATGGGGTCAGACATGGGGGATTATAAACAGTCCCATGTATGTTGGAGGAGAGTGGGGGTCAGGAGATGGGGGCAGACCTGGGGGATTATAAACAGTCCCATGAGTGTTATAGGAGAGAGGCAGTCAGGAGATGGGGGCAGACCTGGGGGATTATAGACAGTCCCATGAGTGTTGGAGGAGAGCGGGGGTCAGGAGATGGGGCAGACCTGGGGGATTATAAACAGTCCCATGAGTGTTGGAGGAGAGCGGGGGTCGGGAGATGGGGACAGACCTGGGGGATTATAAAAGTCTGATGAGTGTTGGAGGAGAGCGGGGGTCAGGAGATGGGGGCAGACCTGGGGGATTATAAACAGTTCCATGAGTGTTGGAGGAGAGAGGGGTTCGGGAGATGGGGGCAGACCTGGGGGATTATAAAAGTCCCATGAGTGTTGGAGGAGAGAGGCAGTCAGGAGATGGGGGCAGACCTGGGGGATTATAAACAGTCCCATGAGTGTTGGAGGATATCGGGGGTTGGGAGATGGGGGCAGACCTGGGGGATTATAGACAGTCCCATGAGTGTTGGAGGTGAGTGGGGGTCAGGAGATAAGGGCAGACCTGGGGGATTATAAACAGTCCCATGAGTTTTGGAGGAGAGCGGGGGTCAGGAGATGGGGGCAGACCTGCGGGATTATAGACAGTCCCATGAGTGTTGGAGGAGAGCCCGGGTCAGGAGATGGGGGCAGACCTGGGGAATTATAGACAGTCCCATGAGAGTTGGAGGAGAGTGGGGGTCGGGAGATGGGGGCCAACCTGGGGGATTATAAACAGACCCATGAGTGTTGGAGGAGAGTGGGTGTCGGGAGATGGGCGCAGACCTGGAGATTATAGACAGTCCCATGAGTGTTGGAGGAGAGTGGGGTTCGGGAGATGGGGTCAGACATGGGGGATTATAAACAGTCCCATGTATGTTGGAGGAGAGTGGGGGTCAGGAGATGGGGGCAGACCTGGGGGATTATAAACAGTCCCATGAGTGTTGGAGGAGAGTGGGGGTCAGGAGATGGGGGCAGACCTGGGGGATTATAAACAGTTCCATGAATGTTGTAGGAGAGCGCGGTTCGGGAGATGGGGGCAGACCTGGGGGATTATAAAAGTCCCATGAGTGTTGGAGGAGAGTGGTAGTCAGTTGATGGGGGCAGACCTTGGGGACTATAAACAGTCCCATGAGTGTTGGAGGAGAGCGGGGGTCAGGAGATGGGAGCAGACCTGGGGGATTATAAACAGTCCCATGAGTGTTGGAGGATATCGGGGATTGGCAGATGGGGGCAGACCTGGGGGATTATAGACAGTCCCATGAGTGTTGGAGGAGAGTGGGGGTCAGGAGATAAGGGCAGACCTGGGGGATTATAAAAGTCCCATGAGTGTTGGATGAGAGTTGGGGCCAGGAGATGGGGGCAGACCTGGGGGATTATAAACAGTCCCATGAGTGTTGGAGGAGAGCGGGGTTCGGGAGATGGGGGCAGACCTGGGGGATTATAAACAGTCCCATGAGTGCTGGAGGATAGCGGGGGTCGGGAGATGGGGGCAGACCTGGGGGATTATAAACAGACCCATGAGTGTTGGAGGAGAGTGGGTGTCGGGAGATGGGCGCAGACCTGGAGATTATAGACAGTCCCATGAGTGTTGGAGGAGAGTGGGGTTCGGGAGATGGGGTCAGACATGGGGGATTATAAACAGTCCCATGTATGTTGGAGGAGAGTGGGGGTCAGGAGATGGGGGCAGACCTGGGGGATTATAAACAGTCCCATGAGTGTTATAGGAGAGAGGCAGTCAGGAGATGGGGGCAGACCTGGGGGATTATAGACAGTCCCATGAGTGTTGGAGGAGAGCGGGGGTCAGGATATGGGGCAGACCTGGGGGATTATAAACAGTCCCATGAGTGTTGGAGGAGAGCGGGGGTCGGGAGATGGGGACAGACCTGGGGGATTATAAAAGTCTGATGAGTGTTGGAGGAGAGCGGGGGTCAGGAGATGGGGGCAGACCTGGGGGATTATAAACAGTTCCATGAGTGTTGGAGGAGAGAGGGGTTCGGGAGATGGGGGCAGACCTGGGGGATTATAAAAGTCCCATGAGTGTTGGAGGAGAGAGGCAGTCAGGAGATGGGGGCAGACCTGGGGGATTATAAACAGTCCCATGAGTGTTGGAGGAGAGCGGGGGTCAAGAGATGGAAGCAGACCTGGGGGATTATAAACAGTCCCATGAGTGTTGGAGGAGAGCGGGGTTCGGGAGATGGGGGCAGACCTGGGGGATTATAAAAGTTCCATGAGTGTTGGAGGAGAGTGGCGGTCAGGAGATGGGGGCAGACCTGAGGGATTATAAAAAGTCCCATGAGTGTTGGAGGAGAGCGGGGGTCAGGAGATGGGGGCAGTCCTGGGTAATTATAAACAGTCCCATGAGTGTTGGAGGAGAGCAGGAGTCAGGAGATGGGGGCAGACCTGGGGGATAATAGACAGTCCCATGAGTGTTGGAGGAGAGGGGGGGTCATGAGATGAGGGCAGACCTGGGGGATTATAGACAGTCCCATGAGTGTTGGAGGATATCGGGGGTTGGGAGATGGGGGCAGACCTGGGGGATTATAGACAGTCCCATGAGTGTTGGAGGTGAGTGGGGGTCAGGAGATAAGGGCAGACCTGGGGGATTATAAACAGTCCCATGAGTTTTGGAGGAGAGCGGGGGTCTGGAGATGGGGGCAGACCTGCGGGATTATAGACAGTCCCATGAGTGTTGGAGGAGAGCCCGGGTCAGGAGATGGGGGCAGACCTGGGGAATTATAGACAGTCCCATGAGAGTTGGAGGAGAGTGGGGGTCGGGAGATGGGGGCCAACCTGGGGGATTATAAACAGACCCATGAGTGTTGGAGGAGAGTGGGTGTCGGGAGATGGGCGCAGACCTGGAGATTATAGACAGTCCCATGAGTGTTGGAGGAGAGTGGGGGTCTGGAGATGGGGTCAGACATGGGGGATTATAAACAGTCCCATGTATGTTGGAGGAGAGTGGGGGTCAGGAGATGGGGGCAGACCTGGGGGATTATAAACAGTCCCATGAGTGTTGGAGGAGAGTGGGGGTCAGGAGATGGGGGCAGACCTGGGGGATTATAAACAGTTCCATGAATGTTGTAGGAGAGCGCGGTTCAGGAGATGGGGGCAGACCTGGGGGATTATAAAAGTCCCATGAGTGTTGGAGGAGAGTGGTAGTCAGTTGATGGGGGCAGACCTTGGGGACTATAAACAGTCCCATGAGTGTTGGAGGAGAGCGGGGGTCAGGAGATGGGAGCAGACATGGGGGATTATAAACAGTCCCATGAGTGTTGGAGGATATCGGGGGTTGGGAGATGGGGGCAGAACTGGGGGATAATAGACAGTCCCATGAGTGTTGGAGGGGAGTGGGGGTCAGGAGATAAGGGCAGACCTGGGGGATTATAAACAGTCCCATGAGTGTTGGAGGAGAGCGGGGGTCAGGAGATGAGGGCCGTCCTGGGTAATTATAAAAGTCCCATGAGAGTTGGAGGAGAGCGGGGGTCAGGAGATGGGGGCAGACCTGGGGGATTATAAACAGTCCCATGAGTGTTGGAGGAGAGCAGGGGTCAGGAGATGGGGGCAGACCTGGGGGATTATAGACAGTCCCATTAATGTTGGAGGAGTGGGGGGGTCATGAGATGAGGGCATACCTGGGGGATTATAGTCTCATGAGTGTTGGAGGATAGCAGGGGTCGGGAGATGGGGGCAGACCTGGGCGATTTTAGACAGTCCCATGAGTGTTGGAGGAGAGCGGGGATCAGGAGATGGGGCAGACCTGGGGGATTAGAAACAGTCCCATGAGTGTTGGAGGAGAGTGGGGGTCAGGAGATAAGGGCAGACCTGGGGGATTATAAACAGTCCCATGAGTGTTGGAGGAGAGCGGGGGTCAGGAGATGGGGGCCATCCTGGGTAATTATAAAAGTCCCATGAGAGTTGGAGGAGAGCGGGGGTCAGGAGATGGGGGCAGACCTGGGTGATTATAAACAGTCCCATGAGTGTTGGAGGAGAGCAGGGGTCAGGAGATGGGGGCAGACCTGGGGGATTATAGACAGTCCCATGAGTGTTGGAGGAGAGCAGGGATCGGGAGATGGGGGCAGACCTGGGGGATTATAAAAGTCCCATGAGTGTTGGAGGAGAGCGGGGGTCAGGAGATGGGGGCAGACCTGGGGGATTATAAACAGTCCCATGAGTGTTGGAGGAGAGCGGGGTTCGGGAGATGGGGGCAGACCTGGGGGATTATAAACAGTCCCATAAGTGTTGGAGGAGAGCGGAGGTCAGGAGATGGGAGCAGACCTGGGGGATTATAAACAGTCCCATGAGTGTTGGAGTAGAGCGGGGGATGGGAGATGGGGTCAACCATGGGGGATCATAAAAGTCCCATGAGTGTTGGAGGAGAGTGGCGGTCAGGAGATGGGGGCAGACCTGGGGGATTATAAAGAGTCCCATGAGTGTTGGAGGAGAGCGGGGGTCAGGAGATGGGGGCAGTCCTGGGGGATTATAAACAGTCCCATAAGTGTTGGAGGAGAGCGGGAGTCAGGAGATGGGGGCAGACCTGGAGGATTATAGACAGTCTCATGAGTGTTGGAGGAGAGTGGGGGTCAGGAGATGGGGGCAGACCTGGGGGATTATAAACAGTCCCATGAGTGCTGGAGGATAGCGGGGGTCGGGAGATGGGGGCAGACCTGGGGGATTATAGACAGTCCCATTAATGTTGGAGGAGAGGGGGGTCATGAGATGAGGGCAGACCTGGGGGATTATAGTCTCATGAGTGTTGGAGGATAGCGAGGGTCGGGAGATGGGGGCAGACCTGGGGGATTATAGACAGTCCCATGAGTGTTGGAGGAGAGCGCGGGGTCAGGAGATGGGGCAGACCTGGGGGATTATAAACAGTCCCATGAGTGTTGGAGGAGAGCGGGGTTCGGGAGATGGTGGCAGACCTGGGGGATTATAAAAGTCCCATGAGTGTTATAGGAGAGAGGCAGTCAGGAGATGGGGGCAGACCTGGGGGATTATAAACAGTCCCATGAGTGTTATAGGAGAGAGGCAGTCAGGAGATGGGGACAGACCTGGGGGATTATAAAAGTCTGATGAGTGTTGGAGGAGAGCGGGGGTCAGGAGATGGGGGCAGACCTGGGGGATTATAAACAGTTCCATGAGTGTTGGAGGAGGGAGGGGTTCGGGAGATGGTGGCAGACCTGGGGGATTATAAAAGTCCCATGAGTGTTATAGGAGAGAGGCAGTCAGGAGATGGGGGCAGACCTGGGGGATTATAAACAGTCCCATGAGTGTTGGAGGAGAGCGGGGGTCAGGAGATGGAAGCAGACCTGGGGGATTATAAACAGTCCCATGAGTGTTGGAGGAGAGCGGGGTTCGGGAGATGGGGGCAATCCTGGGGGATTATAAAAGTTCCATGAGTGTTGGAGGAGAGTGGCGGTCAGGAGATGGGGGCAGACCTGAGGGATTATAAAAAGTCCCATGAGTGTTGGAGGAGAGCGGGGGTCAGGAGATGGGGGCAGTCCTGGGTAATTATAAACAGTCCCATGAGTGTTGGAGGAGAGCAGGAGTCAGGAGATGGGGGCAGACCTGGGGGATAATAGACAGTCCCATGAGTGTTGGAGGAGAGGGGGGGTCATGAGATGAGGGCAGACCTGGGGGATTATAGACAGTCCCATGAGTGTTGGAGGATATCGGGGGTTGGGAGATGGGGGCAGACCTGGGGGATTATAGACAGTCCCATGAGTGTTGGAGGTGAGTGGGGGTCAGGAGATAAGGGCAGACCTGGGGGATTATAAACAGTCCCATGAGTTTTGGAGGAGAGCGGGGGTCAGGAGATGGGGGCAGACCTGCGGGATTATAGACAGTCCCATGAGTGTTGGAGGAGAGCCCGGGTCAGGAGATGGGGGCAGACCTGGGGAATTATAGACAGTCCCATGAGAGTTGGAGGAGAGTGGGGGTCGGGAGATGGGGGCCAACCTGGGGGATTATAAACAGACCCATGAGTGTTGGAGGAGAGTGGGTGTCGGGAGATGGGCGCAGACCTGGAGATTATAGACAGTCCCATGAGTGTTGGAGGAGAGTGGGGTTCGGGAGATGGGGTCAGACATGGGGGATTATAAACAGTCCCATGTATGTTGGAGGAGAGTGGGGGTCAGGAGATGGGGGCAGACCTGGGGGATTATAAACAGTCCCATGAGTGTTGGAGGAGAGTGGGGGTCAGGAGATGGGGGCAGACCTGTGGGATTATAAACAGTTCCATGAATGTTGTAGGAGAGCGCGGTTCGGGAGATGGGGGCAGACCTGGGGGATTATAAAAGTCCCATGAGTGTTGGAGGAGAGTGGTAGTCAGTTGATGGGGGCAGACCTTGGGGACTATAAACAGTCCCATGAGTGTTGGAGGAGAGCGGGGGTCAGGAGATGGGAGCAGACCTGGGGGATTATAAACAGTCCCATGAGTGTTGGAGGATATCGGGGGTTGGCAGATGGGGGCAGACCTGGGGGATTATAGACAGTCCCATGAGTGTTGGAGGAGAGTGGGGGTCAGGAGATAAGGACAGACCTGGGGGATTATAAAAGTCCCATGAGTGTTGGATGAGAGTGGGGGCCAGGAGATGGGGGCAGACCTGGGGGATTATAAACAGTCCCATGAGTGTTGGAGGAGAGTGGGGTTCGGGAGATGTGGCAGACCTGGGGGATTATAAAAGTCCCACGAGTGTTGGAGGAGAGTGGCGGACAGGAGATGGGGGCAGACCTGGGGGATTATAAACAGTCCCATGAGTGTTGGAGGAGAGCGGAGGTCAGGAGATGGGAGCAGACCTGGGGGATTCTAAACAGTCCCATGAGTGTTGGAGTAGAGCGGGGGATGGGAGATGGAGTCAACCATGGGGGATTATAAAAGTCCCATGAGTGTTGGAGGAGAGTGGCGGTCAGGAGATGGGGGCAGACCTGGGGGATTTTAAAGAGTCCCATGAGTGTTGGAGGAGAGCGGGTGTCAGGAGATGGGGGCAGTCCTGGTGGATTATAAACAGTCCCATAAGTGTTGGAGGAGAGCGGGAGTCAGGAGATGGGGGCAGACCTGGAGGATTATAGACAGTCTCATGAGTGTTGGAGGAGAGTGGGGGTCAGGAGATGGGGGCAGACCTGGGGGATTATAAACAGTCCCATGAGTGCTGGAGGATAGCGGGGGTCGGGAGATGGGGGCAGACCTGGGGGATTATAAACAGTCCCATGAGTGTTGGAGTAGAGCGGGGGATGGGAGATGGAGTCAACCATGGGGATTATAAAAGTCCCATGAGTGTTGGAGGAGAGTGGTGGTCAGGAGATGGGGGCAGACCTGGGGGATTATAAAGAGTCCCATGAGTGTTGGAGGAGAGCGGGGGTCATGAGATGGGGGCAGTCCTGGGGGATTATAAACAGTCCCATAAGTGTTGGAGGAGAGCGGGAGTCAGGAGATGGGGGCAGACCTGGAGGATTATAGACAGTCTCATGAGTGTTGGAGGAGAGTGGGGGTCAGGAGATGGGGGCAGATTTGGGGGATTATAAACAGTCCCATGAGTGCTGGAGGATAGCGGGGGTCGGGAGATGGGGGCAGACCTGGGGGATTATAGACAGTCCCATTAATGTTGGAGGAGAGGGGGGTCATGAGATGAGGGCAGACCTGGGGGATTATAGTCTCATGAGTGTTGGAGGATAGCGAGGGTCGGGAGATGGGGGCAGACCTGGGGGATTATAGACAGTCCCATGAGTGTTGGAGGAGAGCGCGGGGTCAGGAGATGGGGCAGACCTGGGGGATTATAAACAGTCCCATGAGTGTTGGAGGAGAGCGGGGTTCGGGAGATGGTGGCAGACCTGGGGGATTATAAAAGTCCCATGAGTGTTATAGGAGAGAGGCAGTCAGGAGATGGGGGCAGACCTGGGGGATTATAAACAGTCCCATGAGTGTTATAGGAGAGAGGCAGTCAGGAGATGGGGACAGACCTGGGGGATTATAAAAGTCTGATGAGTGTTGGAGGAGAGCGGGGGTCAGGAGATGGGGGCAGACCTGGGGGATTATAAACAGTTCCATGAGTGTTGGAGGAGGGAGGGGTTCGGGAGATGGTGGCAGACCTGGGGGATTATAAAAGTCCCATGAGTGTTATAGGAGAGAGGCAGTCAGTTGATGGGGGCAGACCTGGGGGATTATAAACAGTCCCATGAGTGTTGGAGGAGAGCGGGGGTCAGGAGATGGAAGCAGACCTGGGGGATTATAAACAGTCCCATGAGTGTTGGAGGAGAGCGGGGTTCGGGAGATGGGGGCAATCCTGGGGGATTATAAAAGTTCCATGAGTGTTGGAGGAGAGTGGCGGTCAGGAGATGGGGGCAGACCTGAGGGATTATAAAAAGTCCCATGAGTGTTGGAGGAGAGCGGGGGTCAGGAGATGGGGGCAGTCCTGGGTAATTATAAACAGTCCCATGAGTGTTGGAGGAGAGCAGGAGTCAGGAGATGGGGGCAGACCTGGGGGATAATAGACAGTCCCATGAGTGTTGGAGGAGAGGGGGGTCATGAGATGAGGGCAGACCTGGGGGATTATAGACAGTCCCATGAGTGTTGGAGGATATCGGGGGTTGGGAGATGGGGGCAGACCTGGGGGATTATAGACAGTCCCATGAGTGTTGGAGGTGAGTGGGGGTCAGGAGATAAGGGCAGACCTGGGGGATTATAAACAGTCCCATGAGTTTTGGAGGAGAGCGGGGGTCAGGAGATGGGGGCAGACCTGCGGGATTATAGACAGTCCCATGAGTGTTGGAGGAGAGCCCGGGTCAGGAGATGGGGGCAGACCTGGGGAATTATAGACAGTCCCATGAGAGTTGGAGGAGAGTGGGGGTCAGGAGATGGGGGCCAACCTGGGGGATTATAAACAGACCCATGAGTGTTGGAGGAGAGTGGGTGTCGGGAGATGGGCGCAGACCTGGAGATTATAGACAGTCCCATGAGTGTTGGAGGAGAGTGGGGTTCGGGAGATGGGGTCAGACATGGGGGATTATAAACAGTCCCATGTATGTTGGAGGAGAGTGGGGGTCAGGAGATGGGGGCAGACCTGGGGGATTATAAACAGTCCCATGAGTGTTGGAGGAGAGTGGGGGTCAGGAGATGGGGGCAGACCTGGGGGATTATAAACAGTTCCATGAATGTTGTAGGAGAGCTCGGTTCGGGAGATGGGGGCAGACCTGGGGGATTATAAAAGTCCCATGAGTGTTGGAGGAGAGTGGTAGTCAGTTGATGGGGGCAGACCTTGGGGACTATAAACAGTCCCATGAGTGTTGGAGGAGAGCGGGGGTCAGGAGATGGGAGCAGACCTGGGGGATTATAAACAGTCCCATGAGTGTTGGAGGATATCGGGGGTTGGCAGATGGGGGCAGACCTGGGGGATTATAGACAGTCCCATGAGTGTTGGAGGAGAGTGGGGGTCAGGAGATAAGGGCAGACCTGGGGGATTATAAAAGTCCCATGAGTGTTGGATGAGAGTGGGGGCCAGGAGATGGGGGCAGACCTGGGGGATTATAAACAGTCCCATGAGTGTTGGAGGAGAGCGGGGTTCGGGAGATGGGGCAGACCTGGGGGATTATAAAAGTCCCACGAGTGTTGGAGGAGAGTGGCGGACAGGAGATGGGGGCAGACCTGGGGGATTATAAACAGTCCCATGAGTGTTGGAGGAGAGCGGAGGTCAGGAGATGGGAGCAGACCTGGGGGATTATAAACAGTCCCATGAGTGTTGGAGTAGAGCGGGGGATGGGAGATGGAGTCAACCATGGGGGATTATAAAAGTCCCATGAGTGTTGGAGGAGAGTGGCGGTCAGGAGATGGGGGCAGACCTGGGGGATTTTAAAGAGTCCCATGAGTGTTGGAGGAGAGCGGGTGTCAGGAAATGGGGGCAGTCCTGGTGGATTATAAACAGTCCCATAAGTGTTGGAGGAGAGCGGGAGTCAGGAGATGGGGGCAGACCTGGGGGATTATAGACAGTCCCATGAGTGTTGGAGGAGAGTGGGGGTCAGGAGATGGGGGCAGACCTGGGTGATTATAAACAGTCCCATGAGTGCTGGAGGAAAGTGGGGGCCGGGAGATGGGGGCAGACCTGGGGGATTATAGACGGTCCCATTAATGTTGGAGGAGAGGGGGGGGTCATGAGATGAGGGCAGACCTGGGGGATTATAGTCGCATGAATGTTGGAGGATAGCGGGGGTCGGGAGATGGGGGCAGACCTGGGAGATTATAGATAGTCCCATGAGTGTTGGAGGAGAGCGGGGGTCAGGAGATGGGGCAGACCTGGGGGATTATAAACAGTCCCATGAGTGTTGGAGGAGAGAGGGGGTCGGGAGATGGGGACAGACCAGGGGGGATTATAAAAGTCTGATGAGTGTTGGAGGAGAGCGGGGGTCAAGAGATGGGGGCAGACCTGGGGGATTATAAACAGTTCCATGAGTGTTGGAGGAGAGCGGGGTTCGGGAGATGGGGGCAGACCTGGGGGATTATAAAAGTCCCATGAGTGTTGGAGGAGAGTGGCGGACAGGAGATGGGGGCAGACCTGGGGGATTATAAACAGTCCCATGAGTTTTGGAGGAGAGCGGAGGTCAGGAGATGGGAGCAGACCTGGGGGATTATAAATATCCCATGAGTGTTGGAGGAGAGTGGGGGTCAGGAGATGGGGCCGTCCTGGGTAATTATAAAAGTCCCATGAGAGTTGGAGGAGAGTGGGGTTTCAGGAGATGGGGGCAGACCTGGGGGATTATAAACAGTCCCATGAGTGTTGGAGGAGAGCAGGGGTCAGGAGATGGGGGCAGACCTGGGGGATTATAGACAGTCCCATGAGTGTTGGAGGAGAGCAGGGATCGGGAGATGGGGGCAGAACTGGGGGATTATAAAAGTCCCATGAGTGTTGGAGGAGAGCGGGGGTCAGGAGATGGGGGCAGACCTGGGGGATTATAAACAGTCCCATGAGTGTTGGAGGAGAGCGGGGTTCGGGAGATGGGGGCAGACCTGGGGGATTATAAAAGTCCCATGAGTGTTGGAGGAGAGTGGCGGACAGGAGATGGGGGCAGACCTGGGGGATTATAAACAGTCCCATGAGTGTTGGAGGAGAGCGGAGGTCAGGAGATGGGGGCAGACCTGGGGGATTATAAAGAGTCCCATGAGTGTTGGAGGAGAGCGGGTGTCAGGAGGTGGGGGCAGTCCTGGGGGATTATAAACAGTCCCATAAGTGTTGGAGGAGAGCGGGAGTCAGGAGATGGGGGCAGACCTGGGGGATTATAAACAGTCCCATGAGTGCTGGAGGAAAGCGGGGGTCGGGAGATTGGGGCAGACCTGGGGGATTATAGACGGTCCCATTAATGTTGGAGGAGAGGGGGGGTCATGAGATGAGGGAAGACCTGGGGGATTATAGTCTCATGAGTGTTGGAGGATAGCGGGGGTCGGGAGATGGGGGCAGACCTGTGGGATTATAGACAGTCCCATGAGTGTTGGAGGAGAGCGGGGGTCAGGAGATGGGGCAGACCTGGGGGATTATAAACAGTCCCATGAGTGTTGGAGGAGAGCGCGGGTCGGGAGATGGGGACAGACCTGGGGGATTATAAAAGTCCGATGAGTGTTGGAGGAGAGCGGGGGTCAGGAGATGGGGGCAGACCTGGGGGATTATAATCAGTTCCATGAGTGTTGGAGGAGAGCGGGGTTCGGGAGATGGGGGCAGACCTGGGGGATTATAAAAGTCCCATGAGTGTTGGAGGAGAGAGGCAGTCAGGAGATGGGGGCAGACCTGGGGGATTATAAACAGTCTCATGAGTGTTGGAGGAGAGCGCGGGTCAGTAGATGGAAGCAGACCTGGGGGATTATAAACAGTCCCATGAGTGTTGGAGGAGAGCGGGGTTCGGGAGATGGGGGCAGACCTGGTTGGTTATAAAAGTCCCATGACTGTTGGAGGAGAGTGGCGGTCAGGAGATGGGGCAGACCTGGGGGATTATAAACAGTCCCATGAGTGTTGGAGGAGAGGGGGGGTCATGAGATGAGGGCAGACCTGGGGGATTATAGACAGTCCCATGAGTGTTGGAGGATATCGGGGGATGGGAGATGGGGGCAGACCTGGGGGATTATAGACAGTCCCATGAGTGTTGGAGGTGATTGGGGGTCAGGAGATAAGGGCAGACCTGGGGGATTATAAACAGTCCCATGAGTGTTGGAGGAGAGTGGGGGTCGGGAGATGGGCGCAGACCTGGAGATTATAGACAGTCCCATGAGTGTTGGAGGAGAGTGGGGGTCGGGAGATGGGGTCAGACATGGGGGATTATAAACAGTCCCATGAATGTTGGAGGAGGGTGGGGGTCAGGTCAGGAGATGGGGGCAGACCTGGGGGATTATAAACAGTCCCATGAGTGTTGGAGGAGAGTGGGGGTCAGGAGATGGGGGCAGACCTGGGGGATTATAAACAGTCCCATGAGTGTTGGAGGAGAGCGCAGGTCAGGAGATGGGAGCAGACCTGAGGGATTATAAACAGTCCCATGAGTGTTGGAGTAGAGCGGGGGATGGGAGATGGGGTCAACCATGGGGGATTATAAAAGTCCCATGAGTGTTGGAGGAGAGTGGCGGTCAGGAGATGGGGGCAGACCTGGGGGATTTTAAAGAGTCCCATGAGTGTTGGAGGAGAGCGGGTGTCAGGAGATGGGGGCAGTCCTGGTGGATTATAAACAGTCCCATAAGTGTTGGAGGAGAGCGGGAGTCAGGAGATGGGGGCAGACCTGGGGGATTATAGACAGTCCCATGAGTGTTGGAGGAGAGTGGGGGTCAGGAGATGGGGGCAGACCTGGGTGATTATAAACAGTCCCATGAGTGCTGGAGGAAAGTGGGGGTCGGGAGATGGGGGCAGACCTGGGGGATTATAGACGGTCCCATTAATGTTGGAGGAGAGGGGGGGTCATGAGATGAGGGCAGACCTGGGGGATTATAGTCGCATGAGTGTTGGAGGATAGCGGGGGTCGGGAGATGGGGGCAGACCTGGGGGATTATAGACAGTCCCATGAGTGTTGGAGGAGAGCGGGGGTCAGGAGATGGGGCAGACCTGGGGGATTATAAACAGTCCCATGAGTGTTGGAGGAGAGAGGGGGTCGGGAGATGGGGACAGACCTGGGGGATTATAAAAGTCCGATGAGTGTTGGAGGAGAGCGGGGGTCAAGAGATGGGGGCAGACCTGGGGGATTATAAACAGTTCCATGAGTGTTGGAGGAGAGCGGGGTTCGGGAGATGGGGGCAGACCTGGGGGATTATAAAAGTCCCATGAGTGTTGGAGGAGAGTGGCGGACAGGAGATGGGGGCAGACCTGGGGGATTATAAACAGTCCCATGAGTGTTGGAGGAGAGCGGAGGTCAGGAGATGGGAGCAGACCTGGGGGATTATAAAAGTCCCATGAGTGTTGGAGGAGAGTGGGGGTCAGGAGATGGGGCCGTCCTGGGTAATTATAAAAGTCCCATGAGAGTTGGAGGAGAGTGGGGGTCAGGAGATGGGGGCAGACCTGGGGGATTATAAACAGTCCCATGAGTGTTGGAGGAGAGCAGGGGTCAGGAGATGGGGGCAGACCTGGGGGATTATAGACAGTCCCATGAGTGTTGGAGGAGAGCAGGGATCGGGAGATGGGGGCAGACCTGGGGGATTATAAAAGTCCCATGAGTGTTGGAGGAGAGCGGGGGTCAGGAGATGGGGGCAGACCTGGGGGATTATAAACAGTCCCATGAGTGTTGGAGGAGAGCGGGGTTCGGGAGATGGGGGCAGACCTGGGGGATTATAAAAGTCCCATGAGTGTTGGAGGAGAGTGGCGGACAGGAGATGGGGGCAGACCTGGGGGATTATAAACAGTCCCATGAGTGTTGGAGGAGAGCGGAGGTCAGGAGATGGGGGCAGACCTGGGGGATTATAAAGAGTCCCATGAGTGTTGGAGGAGAGCGGGTGTCAGGAGGTGGGGGCAGTCCTGGGGGATTATAAACAGTCCCATAAGTGTTGGAGGAGAGCGGGAGTCAGGAGATGGGGGCAGACCTGGGGGATTATAAACAGTCCCATGAGTGCTGGAGGAAAGCGGGGGTCGGGAGATTGGGGCAGACCTGGGGGATTATAGACGGTCCCATTAATGTTGGAGGAGAGGGGGGGTCATGAGATGAGGGAAGACCTAGGGGATTATAGTCTCATGAGTGTTGGAGGATAGCGGGGGTCGGGAGATGGGGGCAGACCTGTGGGATTATAGACAGTCCCATGAGTGTTGGAGGAGAGCGGGGGTCAGGAGATGGGGCAGACCTGGGGGATTATAAACAGTCCCATGAGTGTTGGAGGAGAGCGCGGGTCGGGAGATGGGGACAGACCTGGGGGATTATAAAAGTCCGATGAGTGTTGGAGGAGAGCGGGGGTCAGGAGATGGGGGCAGACCTGGGGGATTATAAACAGTTCCATGAGTGTTGGAGGAGAGCGGGGTTCGGGAGATGGGGGCAGACCTGGGGGATTATAAAAGTCCCATGAGTGTCGGAGGAGAGAGGCAGTCAGGAGATGGGGGCAGACCTGGGGGATTATAAACAGTCCCATGAGTGGTGGAGGAGAGCGCGGGTCAGGAGATGGAAGCAGACCTGGGGGATTATAAACAGTCCCATGAGTGTTGGAGGAGAGCGGGGTTCGGGAGATGGGGGCAGACCTGGTTGGTTATAAAAGTCCCATGACTATTGGAGGAGAGTGGCGGTCAGGAGATGGGGGCAGACCTGGGGGATTATAAACAGTCCCATGAGTGTTGGAGGAGAGCGGGGGTCAGGAGATGGGGGCAGTCCTGGGTAATTATAAACAGTCCCATGAGTGTTGGAGGAGAGCAGGAGTCAGGAGATGGGGGCAGACCTGGGGGATAATAGACAGTCCCATGAGTGTTGGAGGAGAGGGGGGGTCATGAGATGAGGGCAGACCTGGGGGATTATAGACAGTCCCATGAGTGTTGGAGGATATCGGGGGATGGGAGATGGGGGCAGACCTGGGGGATTATAGACAGTCCCATGAGTGTTGGAGCTGAGTGGGGGTCAGGAGATAAGGGCAGACCTGGGGGATTATAAACAGTCCCATGAGTGTTGGAGGAGAGTGGGGGTCGGGAGATGGGCGCAGACCTGGAGATTATAGACAGTCCCATGAGTGTTGGAGGAGAGTGGGGGTCGGGAGATGGGGTCAGACATGGGGGATTATAAACAGTCCCATGAATGTTGGAGGAGAGTGGGGGTCAGGTCAGGAGATGGGGGCAGACCTGGGGGATTATAAACAGTCCCATGAGTGTTGGAGGAGAGTGGGGGTCAGGAGATGGGGGCAGACCTGGGGGATTATAAACAGTCCCATGAGTGTTGGAGTAGAGCGGGGGATGGGAGATGGGGTCAACCATGGGGGATTATAAAAGTCCCATGAGTGTTGGAGGAGAGTGGCTGTCAGGAGATGGGGGCAGACCTGGGGGATTATAAACAGTCCCATGAGTGTTGGAGGAGAGCGGGGGTCAGGAGATGGGGGCAGACCTGCAGGATTATAGACAGTCCCATGAGTGTTGGAGGAGAGCCCGGGTCAGGAGATGGGGGCAGACCTGGGGAATTATAGACAGTCCCATGAGAGTTGGAGGAGAGTGGGGGTCGGGAGATGGGGGCCAACCTGGGGGATTATAAACAGACCCATGAGTGTTGGAGGAGAGTGGGGGTTGGGAGATGGGCGCAGACCTGGAGATTATAGACAGTCCCATGAGTGTTGGAGGAGAGTGGGGGTCGGGAGATGGGGTGAGACATGGGGGATTATAAACAGTCCCATGAATGTTGGAGGAGAGTGGGGGTCAGGTCAGGAGATGGGGGCAGACCTGGGGGATTATAAACAGTCCCATGAGTGTTGGAGGAGAGTGGGGGTCAGGAGATGGGGGCAGACCTGGGGGATTATAAACAGTCCAATGAGTGTTTGAGGAGAGTGGGGGTTGGGAGATGGGGGCACACCTGGAGCATTATAAACAGTCCCGTGAGTGTTGGAGGAGAGTGTGGGTCAGGAGATGGGGGCAGACCTGGGGGATTATAAACAGTCCCATGAGTGTTGGAGTAGAGTGGGGGTCGGGAGATGGGGGCAGACCTGGGGGTTTATAGACAGTCCCATGAGTGTTGGAGGAACATGGGGGTCGGGAGATGGGGGCCGACCTGGGGGATTATAAACAGTCCTATGAGTGTTGGAGGAGAGTGGGGGTGAGGAGATGGGGGCAGACCTGTGGGATTATAAACAGTCCCGTGAGTGTTGGAGGAGAGTGGGGGTCAGGAGATGGGGGCAGACCTGGGGGATTATAGACAGTCCCATAAGTTTTGGAGGAGAGTGGGGGTCGGGAGATGGGGGCAGACGTGGGGGATTATAGACAGTCCCATGAGTGTTGGAGGAGAGTGGGGGTCAGGAGATGGGGGCAGACCTGGGGGATTATAAACAGTCCAATGAGTGCTGGAGGAAAGCGGGGGTCGGGAGATAGGGGCAGACCTGGGGGATTATAGACAGTCCCATGAGTGTTGGATGAGAGCGGGGGTCAGGAGATGGGGCAGACCTGGGGGATTATAAACAGTCCCATGAGTGTTGGAGGAGAGCGGGGGTCAGGAGATGGGGCAGACCTGGGGGATTATAAACAGTCCCATGAGTGTTGGAGGAGAGCGGGGGTCGGGAGATGGGGACAGACCTGGGGGATTATAAAAGTCCGAAGAGTGTTGGAGGAGAGCGGGGGTCAGGAGATGGGGGCAGACCTGGGGGATTATAAACAGTTCCATGAGTGTTGGAGGAGAGTGGGGTTCAGGAGATGGGGGCAGACCTGGGGGATTATAAAAGTCCCATGAGTGTTGGAGGAGAGAGGCAATCAGGAGATGGGGGCAGACCTGGGGGATTATAAACAGTCCCATGAGTGTTGGAGGAGAGCGGGGGTCAGGAGATGGAAGTAGACCTGGGGGATTATAAACAGTCCCATGACTGTTGGAGGAGAGCGGGGTTCGGGAGATGGGGGCAGACCTGGTTGATTATAAAAGTCCCATGAGTGTTGGAGGAGAGTGGCGGTCAGGAGATGGGGGCAGACCTGGGGGATTATAAACAGTCCTATGAGTGTTGGAGGAGAGCGGGGGTCAGGAGATGGGGGCAGTCCTGGGTAATTATAAACAGTCCCATGAGTGTTGGAGGAGAGCAGGAGTCAGGAGATGGGGGCAGACCTGGGGGATAATAGACAGTCCCATGATTGTTGGAGGTGAGTGGGGGTCAGGAGATAAGGGCAGACCTGGGGGATTATAAACAGTCCCATGAGTGTTGGAGGAGAGCGGGGGTCAGGAGATGGGGGCAGACCTGCAGGATTATAGACAGTCCCATGAGTGTTGGAGGAGAGCCCGGGTCAGGAGATGGGGCAGACCTGGGGAATTATAGACAGTCCCATGAGAGTTGGAGGAGAGTGGGGGTCGGGAGATGGGGGCCAACCTGGGGGATTATAAACAGACCCATGAGTGTTGGAGGAGAGTGGGGGTCGGGAGATGGGCGCAGACCTGGAGATTATAGACAGTCCCATGAGTGTTGGAGGAGAGTGGGGGTCGGGAGGTGGGGTCAGACATGGGGGATTATAAACAGTCCCATGAATGTTGGAGGAGAGTGGGGGTCAGGAGATGGGGGCAGACCTGGGGGATTATAAACAGTCCCATGAGAGTTGGAGGAGATTGGGGGTCAGGAGATGGGGGCAGACCTGGGGGATTATAAACAGTCCCATGGGTGTTGGAGGAGAGTGGGGGTTGGGAGATCGGGGCACACCTGGAGCATTATAAACAGTCCCGTGAGTGTTGGAGGAGAGTGTGGGTCAGGAGATGGGGGCAGACCTGGGGGATTATAAACAGTCCCATGAGTGTTGGAGGAGAGTGGGGGTCGGGAGATGGGGGCAGACCTGGGGGTTTATAGACAGTCCCATGAGTGTTGGAGGAGAGTGGGGGTCGGGAGGTGGGGTCAGACATGGGGGATTATAAACAGTCCCATGAATGTTGGAGGAGAGTGGGGGTCAGGAGATGGGGGCAGACCTGGGGGATTATAAACAGTCCCATGAGAGTTGGAGGAGAGTGGGGGTCAGGAGATGGGGGCAGACCTGGGGGATTATAAACAGTCCCATGAGTGTTGGAGGAGAGTGGGGGTTGGGAGATCGGGGCACACCTGGAGCATTATAAACAGTCCCGTGAGTGTTGGAGGAGAGTGTGGGTCAGGAGATGGGGCAGACCTGGGGAATTATAGACAGTCCCATGAGAGTTGGAGGAGAGTGGGGGTCGGGAGATGGGGGCCAACCTGGGGGATTATAAACAGACCCATGAGTGTTGGAGGAGAGTGGGGGTCGGGAGATGGGCGCAGACCTGGAGATTATAGACAGTCCCATGAGTGTTGGAGGAGAGTGGGGGTCGGGAGGTGGGGTCAGACATGGGGGATTATAAACAGTCCCATGAATGTTGGAGGAGAGTGGGGGTCAGGAGATGGGGGCAGACCTGGGGGATTATAAACAGTCCCATGAGAGTTGGAGGAGAGTGGGGGTCAGGAGATGGGGGCAGACCTGGGGGATTATAAACAGTCCCATGAGTGTTGGAGGAGAGTGGGGGTTGGGAGATCGGGGCACACCTGGAGCATTATAAACAGTCCCGTGAGTGTTGGAGGAGAGTGTGGGTCAGGAGATGGGGGCAGACCTGGGGGATTATAAACAGTCCCGTGAGTGTTGGAGGAGAGTGGGGGTCGGGAGATGGGGGCAGACCTGGGGGTTTATAGACAGTCCCATGAGTGTTGGAGGAGCATGGGGGTCGGGAGATGGGGGCTGACCTGGGGATTATAAACAGTCCTGTGAGTGTTGGAGGAGAGTGGGGGTCGGGAGATGGGGGCAGACCTGGGGGTTTATAGACAGTCCCATGAGTGTTGGAGGGAGCGGGGGTCGGGAGATGGGGATAGACCTGGGGGATTATAAAAGTCCGATGAGTGTTGGAGGAAAGCGGGGGTCAGGAGATGGGGGCAGACCTGGGGGATTATAAACAGTCCCATGAGTGTTGGAGGAGAGCGGGGTTCGGGAGATCGGGGCAGACCTGGGGGATTATAAAAGTCCCATGAGTGTTGGAGGAGAGTGACGGTCAGGAGATGGGGGCAGACCTGGAGGATTATAAACAGTCCCATGAGTGTTGGAGGAGAGCGGGGGTCAGGAGATGGGGGCAGTCCTGGGTGATTATAAACAGTCCCATAAGTGTTGGAGGAGAGCGGGAGTCAGAAGATGGGGGCAGACCTGGGGGATTATAGACAGTCCCATGAGTGTTGGAGGAGAGGGGGGGTCATGAGATGAGGGCAGACCTGGGGGATTATAGACAGTCCCATGAGTGTTAGAGGAGAGCGGGGGTAAGGAAATGGGGGCAAACCTGGGGGATTATAAACAGTCCCATGAGTGTTGGAGGATAGCGGGGGTCAGGACATGGGGGCAGACCTGGGGGATTATAAACAGTCCCATGAGTGTTGGAGGAGAGTGGGGGTGAGGAGATGGGGGCAGACCTGGGGGATTACAGACAGTCCCATGAGTGTTGGAGGAGAATGGGGGTCAGGAGATAAGGGCAGACCTGGGGGATTATAAACAGTCCCATGAGTGTTGGAGGAGAGCGGGGGTCAGGAGATGGGGGCAGACCTGGGGGATTATAGACAGTTCTATGAGTGTTGGAGGAGAGTGTGGGTCAGGAGATGGGGGCAGACCTGGGGGATTATAAACAGTCCCATGAGTGTTGGAGTAGAGCGGGGGATGGGAGATGGGGTCAACCATGGGGGATTATAAAAGTCCCATGAGTGTTGGAGGAGAGTGGCGGTCAGGAGATGGGGGCAGACCTGGGGGATTTTAAAGAGTCCCATGAGTGTTGGAGGAGAGCGGGTGTCAGGAGATGGGGGCAGTCCTGGTGGATTATAAACAGTCCCATAAGTGTTGGAGGAGAGCGGGAGTCAGGAGATGGGGGCAGACCTGGGGGATTATAGACAGTCCCATGAGTGTTGGAGGAGAGTGGGGGTCAGGAGATGGGGGCAGACCTGGGTGATTATAAACAGTCCCATGAGTGCTGGAGGAAAGTGGGGGTCGGGAGATGGGGGCAGACCTGGGGGATTATAGACGGTCCCATTAATGTTGGAGGAGAGGGGGGGTCATGAGATGAGGGCAGACCTGCGGGATTATAGTCTCATGAGTGTTGGAGGATAGCGGGGGTCGGGAGATGGGGGCAGACCTGGGGGATTATAGACAGTCCCATGAGTGTTGGAGGAGAGCGGGGGTCAGGAGATGGGGCAGACCTGGGGGATTATAAACAGTCCCATGAGTGTTGGAGGAGAGCGGGGGTCGGGAGATGGGAACAGACCTGGGGGATTATAAAAGTCCGATGAGTGTTGGAGGAGAGCAGGGGTCAGGAGATGGGGGCAGACCTGGGGGATTATAGACAGTCCCATGAGTGTTGGAGGAGAGCAGGGATCGGGAGATGGGGGCAGACCTGGGGGATTATAAAAGTCCCATGAGTGTTGGAGGAGAGCGGGGGTCAGGAGATGGGGGCAGACCTGGGGGATTATAAACAGTCCCATGAGTGTTGGAGGAGAGCGGGGTTCGTTAGATGGGGGCAGACCTGGGGGATTATAAAAGTCCCATGAGTGTTGGAGGAGAGTGGCGGACAGGAGATGGGGGAAGACCTGGGGGATTATAAACAGTCCCATGAGTGTTGGAGGAGAGCGGAGGTCAGGAGATGGGAGCAGACCTGGGGGATTATAAAAGTCCCATGAGTGTTGGAGGAGAGTGGGGGTCAGGAGATGGGGCCGTCCTGGGTAATTATAAAAGTCCCATGAGAGTTGGAGGAGAGTGGGGGTCAGGAGATGGGGGCAGACCTGGGGGATTATAAACAGTCCCATGAGTGTTGGAGGAGAGCAGGGGTCAGGAGATGGGGGCAGACCTGGGGGATTATAGACAGTCCCATGAGTGTTGGAGGAGAGCAGGGATCGGGAGATGGGGGCAGACCTGGGGGATTATAAAAGTCCCATGAGTGTTGGAGGAGAGCGGGGGTCAGGAGATGGGGGCAGACCTGGGGGATTATAAACAGTCCCATGAGTGTTGGAGGAGAGCGGGGTTCGTTAGATGGGGGCAGACCTGGGGGATTATAAAAGTCCCATGAGTGTTGGAGGAGAGTGGCGGACAGGAGATGGGGGCAGACCTGGGGGATTATAAACAGTCCCATGAATGTTGGAGGAGAGCGGAGGTCAGGAGATGGGGGCAGACCTGGGGGATTATAAAGAGTCCCATGAGTGTTGGAGGAGAGCGGGTGTCAGGAGGTGGGGGCAGTCCTGGGGGATTATAAACAGTCCGATAAGTGTTGGAGGAGAGCGGGAGTCAGAAGATGGGGGCAGACCTGGGGGATTATAGACAGTCCCATGAGTGTTGGAGGAGAGTGGGGGTCAGGAGATGGGGGCAGACCTGGGGGATTATAAACAGTCCCATGAGTGCTGGAGGAAAGCGGGGGTCGGGGGATTGGGGCAGACCTGGGGGATTATAGATGGTCCCATTAATGTTGGAGGAGAGGGGGGTCATGAGATGAGGGCAGACCTGGAGGATTATAGTCTCATGAGTGTTGGAGGAAAGAGGGGGTCGGGAGATGGGGGCAGACCTGTGGGATTATAGACAGTCCCATGAGTGTTGGAGGAGAGCGGGGGTCAGGAGATGGGGCAGACCTGGGGGATTATAAACAGTCCCATGAGTGTTGGAGGAGAGCGCGGGTCGGGAGATGGGGACAGACCTGGGGGATTATAAAAGTCCGATGAGTGTTGGAGGAGAGCGGGTGTCAGGAGATGGGGGCAGACCTGGGGGATTATAAACAGTTCCATGAGTGTTGGAGGAGAGCGGGGTTCGGGAGATGGGGGCAGACCTGGGGGATTATAAAAGTCCCATGAGTGTTGGAGGAGAGAGGCAGTCAGGAGATGGGGGCAGACCTGGGGGATTATAAACAGTCCCATGAGTGTTGGAGGAGAGCGGGGGTCAGGAGATGGGGGCAGTCCTGGGTAATTATAAACAGTCCCATGAGTGTTGGAGGAGAGCAGGAGTCAGGAGATGGGGGCAGACCTGGGGGATAATAGACAGTCCCATGAGTGTTGGAGGAGAGGGGGGGTCATGAGATGAGGGCAGACCTGGGGGATTATAGACAGTCCCATGAGTGTTGGAGGATATCGGGGGATGGGAGATGGGGGCAGACCTGGGGGATTATAGACAGTCCCATGAGTGTTGGAGGTGAGTGGGGGTCAGGAGATAAGGGCAGACCTGGGGGATTATAAACAGTCCCATGAGTGTTGGAGGAGAGTGGGGGTCGGGAGATGGGCGCAGACCTGGAGTTATAGACAGTCCCATGAGTGTTGGAGGAGAGTGGGGGTCGGGAGATGGGGTCAGACATGGGGGATTATAAACAGTCCCATGAATGTTGGAGGAGAGTGGGGGTCAGGTCAGGAGATGGGGGCAGACCTGGGGGATTATAAACAGTCCCATGAGTGTTGGAGGAGAGTGGGGGTCAGGAGATGGGGGCAGACCTGGGGGATTATAAACAGTCCCATGAGTGTTGGAGGAGAGCGGGTGTCAGGAGATGGGGGAAGTCCTGGGGGATTATAAACAGTCCCATAAGTGTTGGAGGAGAGCGGGAGTCAGGAGATGGGGGCAGACCTGGGGGATTATAAAGAGTCCCATGAGTGTTGGAGGAGAGCGGGTGTCAGGAGATGGGGGCAGTCCTGGGGGATTATAAACAGTCCCATAAGTGTTGGAGGAGAGCGGGAGTCAGGAGATGGGGGCAGACCTGGGGGATTATAGACAGTCCCATGAGTGTTGGAGGAGAGTGGGGGTCAAGAGATGGGGGCAGACCTGGGGGATTATAAAGAGTCCCATGAGTGTTGGAGGAGAGCGGGTGTCAGGAGATGGGGGCAGTCCTGGGGGATTATAAACAGTCCCATAAGTGTTGGAGGAGAGCGGGAGTCAGGAGATGGGGGCAGACCTGGGGGATTATAGACAGTCCCATGAGTATTGGAGGAGAGTGGGGGTCAAGAGATGGGGGCAGACCTGGGGGATTATAAACAGTCCCATGAGTGCTGGAGGAAAGCGGGGGTCGGGAGATGGGGGCAGACCTGGGGGATTATAGACGGTCCCATGAGTGTTGGAGGATATCGGGGGATGGGAGATGGGGGCAGACCTGGGGGATTATAGACAGTCCCATGAGTGTTGGAGGTGAGTGGGGGTCAGGAGATAAGGGCAGACCTGGGGGATTATAAACAGTCCCATGAGTGTTGGAGGAGAGTGGGGGTCGGGAGATGGGCGCAGACCTGGAGTTATAGACAGTCCCATGAGTGTTGGAGGAGAGTGGGGGTCGGGAGATGGGGTCAGACATGGGGGATTATAAACAGTCCCATGAATGTTGGAGGAGAGTGGGGGTCAGGTCAGGAGATGGGGGCAGACCTGGGGGATTATAAACAGTCCCATGAGTGTTGGAGGAGAGTGGGGGTCAGGAGATGGGGGCAGACCTGGGGGATTATAAACAGTCCCATGAGTGTTGGAGTAGAGCGGGGGATGGGAGATGGGGTCCACCATGGGGGATTATAAAAGTCCCATGAGTGTTGGAGGAGAGTGGCGGTCAGGAGATGGGGGCAGACCTGGGGGATTATAAAGAGTCCCATGAGTGTTGGAGGAGAGCGGGTGTCAGGAGATGGGGGCAGTCCTGGGGGATTATAAACAGTCCCATAAGTGTTGGAGGAGAGCGGGAGTCAGGAGATGGGGGCAGACCTGGGGGATTATAGACAGTCCCATGAGTGTTGGAGGAGAGTGGGGGTCAAGAGATGGGGGCAGACCTGGGGGATTATAAACAGTCCCATGAGTGCTGGAGGAAAGCGGGGGTCGGGAGATGGGGGCAGACCTGGGGGATTATAGACGGTCCCATTAATGTTGGAGGAGAGGGGGGGTCATGAGATGAGGGCAGACCTGGGGGATTATAGTCTCATGAGTGTTGGAGGATAGCGGGGGTCGGGAGATGGGGGCAGACCTGTGGGATTATAGACAGTCCCATGAGTGTTGGAGGAGAGCGGGGGTCAGGAGATGGGGCAGACCTGGGGGATTATAAACAGTCCCATGAGTGTTGGAGGAGAGCGCGGGTCGAGAGATGGGGACAGACCTGGGGGATTATAAAAGTCTGATGAGTGTTGGAGGAGAGCGGGGGTCAGGAGATGGGGGCAGACCTGGGGGATTATAAACAGTTCCATGAGTGTTGGAGGAGAGCGGGGTTCGGGAGATGGGGGCAGACCTGGGGGATTATAAAAGTCCCATGAGTGTTGGAGGAGAGAGGCAGTCAGAAGATGGGGGCAGACCTGGGGGATTATAAACAGTCCCATGAGTGTTGGAGGAGAGCGGGGTCAGGAGATGGAAGCAGACCTGGGGGATTATAAACAGTCCCATGAGTGTTGGAGGAGAGCGGGGTTCGGGAGATGGGGGCAGACCTGGTTGATTATAAAAGTCCCATGAGTGTTGGAGGAGAGTGGCGGTCAGGAGATGGGGCAGACCTGGGGGATTATAAACAGTCCCATGAGTGTTGGAGGAGAGCGGGGGTCAGGAGATGGGGGCAGTCCTGGGTAATTATAAACAGTCCCATGAGTGTTGGAGGAGAGCAGGAGTCAGGAGATGGGGGCAGACCTGGGGGATAACAGACAGTCCCATGAGTGTTGGAGGAGAGGGGGGGTCATGAGATGAGGGCAGACCTGGGGGATTATAGACAGTCCCATGAGTGTTGGAGGATATCTGGGGATGGGAGATGGGGGCAGAACTGGGGGATTATAGACAGTCCCATGAGTGTTGGAGGTGAGTGGGGGTCAGGAGATAAGGGCAGACCTGGGGGATTATAAACAGTCCCATGAGTGTTGGAGGAGAGCGGGGGTCAGGAGATGGGGGCAGACCTGCAGGATTATAGACAGTCCCATGAGTGTTGGAGGAGAGCCCGGGTCAGGAGATGGGGGCAGACCTGGGGAATTATAGACAGTCCCATGAGAGTTGGAGGAGAGTGGGGGTCGGGAGATGGGGGCCAACCTGGGGGATTATAAACAGACCCATGAGTGTTGGAGGAGAGTGGGGGTCGGGAGATGGCCGCAGACCTGGAGATTATAGACAGTCCCATGAGTGTTGGAGGAGAGTGGGGGTCGGGAGATGTGGTGAGACATGGGGGATTATAAACAGTCCCATGAATGTTGGAGGAGAGTGGGGGTCAGGTCAGGAGATGGGGGCAGACCTGGGGGATTATAAACAGTCCCATGAGTGTTGGAGGAGAGTGGGGGTCAGGAGATGGGGGCAGACCTGGGGGATTATAAACAGTCCAATGAGTGTTGGAGGAGAGTGGGGGTTGGGAGATGGGGGCACACCTAGAGCATTATGAACAGTCCCGTGAGTGTTGGAGGAGAGTGTGGGTCAGGAGATGGGGGCAGACCTGGGGGATTATAAACAGTCCCATGAGTGTTGGAGTAGAGTGGGGGTCGGGAGATGGGGGCAGACCTGGGGGTTTATAGACAGTCCCATGAGTGTTGGAGGAGAGTGTGGGTCAGGAGATGGGGGCAGACCTGGGGGATTATAAACAGTCCCATGAGTGTTGGAGTAGAGTGGGGGTCGGGAGATGGGGGCAGACCTGGGGGTTTATAGACAGTCCCATGAGTGTTGGAGGAGCATGGGGGTTGGGAGATGGGGGCAGACCTGGGGGATTATAGACAGTCCCATAAGTTTTGGAGGAGAGTGGGGGTCGGGAGATGGGGGCAGACGTGGGGGATTATAGACAGTCCCATGAGTGTTGGAGGAGAGTGGGGGTCAGGAGATGGGGGCAGACCTGGGGGATTATAATCAGTCCAATGAGTGCTGTAGGAAAGCGGGGGTCGGGAGATAGGGGCAGACCTGGGGGATTATAGACAGTCCCATGAGTGTTGGAGGAGAGCGGGGGTCAGGAGATGGGGCAGACCTGGGGGATTATAAACAGTCCAATGAGTGTTGGAGGAGAGTGGGGGTTGGGAGATGGGGGCACACCTGGAGCATTATGAACAGTCCCGTGAGTGTTGGAGGAGAGTGTGGGTCAGGAGATGGCGGCAGACCTGGGGGATTATAAACAGTCCCATGAGTGTTGGAGTAGAGTGGGGGTCGGGAGATGGGGGCAGACCTGGGGGTTTATAGACAGTCCCATGAGTGTTGGAGGAGCATGGGGGTTGGGAGATGGGGGCAGACCTGGGGGATTATAGACAGTCCCATAAATTTTGGAGGAGAGTGGGGGTCGGGAGATGGGGGCAGACGTGGGGGTTTATAGACAGTCCCATGTGTGTTGGAGGAGCATGGGGGTCGGGAGATGGGGGCCGACCTGGGGGATTATAAACAGTCCTGTGAGTGTTGGAGGAGAGTGGGGGTCGGGAGATGGGGACAGACCTGGGGGATTATAAACAGTCCTGTGAGTGTTGGAGGAGAGTGGGGGTCGGGAGATGGGGACAGACCTGGGGGTTTATAGACAGTCCCATGAGTGTTGGAGGGAGCGGGGGTCGGGAGATGGGGACAGACCTGGGGGATTATAGACGGTCCCATTAATGTTGGAGGAGAGGGGGGGTCATGAGATGAGGGCAGACCTGGAGGATTATAGTCTCATGAGTGTTGGAGGATAGAGGGGGTCGGGAGATGGGGGCAGACCTGTGGGATTATAGACAGTCCCATGAGTGTTGGAGGAGAGCGGGGGTCAGGAGATGGGGCAGACCTGGGGGATTATAAACAGTCCCATGAGTGTTGGAGGAGAGCGCGGGTCGGGAGATGGGGACAGACCTGGGGGATTATAAAAGTCCGATGAGTGTTGGAGGAGAGCGGGGGTCAGGAGATGGGGGCAGACCTGGGGGATTATAAACAGTTCCATGAGTGTTGGAGGAGAGCGGGGTTCGGGAGATGGGGGCAGACCTGGGGGATTATAAAAGTCCCATGAGTGTTGGAGGAGAGAGGCAGTCAGGAGATGGGGGCAGACCTGGGGGATTATAAACAGTCCCATGAGTGTTGGAGGAGAGCGGGGGTCAGGAGATGGGGGCAGTCCTGGGTAATTATAAACAGTCCCATGAGTGTTGGAGGAGAGCAGGAGTCAGGAGATGGGGGCAGACCTGGGGGATAATAGACAGTCCCATGAGTGTTGGAGGAGAGGGGGGTCATGAGATGAGGGCAGACCTGGGGGATTATAGACAGTCCCATGAGTGTTGGAGGATATCGGGGGATGGGAGATGGGGGCAGACCTGGGGGATTATAGACAGTCCCATGAGTGTTGGAGGTGAGTGGGGGTCAGGAGATAAGGGCAGACCTGGGGGATTATAAACAGTCCCATGAGTGTTGGAGGAGAGTGGGGGTCGGGAGATGGGCGCAGACCTGGAGTTATAGACAGTCCCATGAGTGTTGGAGGAGAGTGGGGGTCGGGAGATGGGGTCAGACATGGGGGATTATAAACAGTCCCATGAATGTTGGAGGAGAGTGGGGGTCAGGTCAGGAGATGGGGGCAGACCTGGGGGATTATAAACAGTCCCATGAGTGTTGGAGGAGAGTGGGGGTCAGGAGATGGGGGCAGACCTGGGGGATTATAAACAGTCCCATGAGTGTTGGAGGAGAGCGGGTGTCAGGAGATGGGGGCAGTCCTGGGGGATTATAAACAGTCCCATAAGTGTTGGAGGAGAGCGGGAGTCAGGAGATGGGGGCAGACCTGGGGGATTATAAAGAGTCCCATGAGTGTTGGAGGAGAGCGGGTGTCAGGAGATGGGGGCAGTCCTGGGGGATTATAAACAGTCCCATAAGTGTTGGAGGAGAGCGGGAGTCAGGAGATGGGGGCAGACCTGGGGGATTATAGACAGTCCCATGAGTGTTGGAGGAGAGTGGGGGTCAAGAGATGGGGGCAGACCTGGGGGATTATAAAGAGTCCCATGAGTGTTGGAGGAGAGCGGGTGTCAGGAGATGGGGGCAGTCCTGGGGGATTATAAACAGTCCCATAAGTGTTGGAGGAGAGCGGGAGTCAGGAGATGGGGGCAGACCTGGGGGATTATAGACAGTCCCATGAGTATTGGAGGAGAGTGGGGGTCAAGAGATGGGGGCAGACCTGGGGGATTATAAACAGTCCCATGAGTGCTGGAGGAAAGCGGGGGTCGGGAGATGGGGGCAGACCTGGGGGATTATAGACGGTCCCATGAGTGTTGGAGGATATCGGGGGATGGGAGATGGGGGCAGACCTGGGGGATTATAGACAGTCCCATGAGTGTTGGAGGTGAGTGGGGGTCAGGAGATAAGGGCAGACCTGGGGGATTATAAACAGTCCCATGAGTGTTGGAGGAGAGTGGGGGTCGGGAGATGGGCGCAGACCTGGAGTTATAGACAGTCCCATGAGTGTTGGAGGAGAGTGGGGGTCGGGAGATGGGGTCAGACATGGGGGATTATAAACAGTCCCATGAATGTTGGAGGAGAGTGGGGGTCAGGTCAGGAGATGGGGGCAGACCTGGGGGATTATAAACAGTCCCATGAGTGTTGGAGGAGAGTGGGGGTCAGGAGATGGGGGCAGACCTGGGGGATTATAAACAGTCCCATGAGTGTTGGAGTAGAGCGGGGGATGGGAGATGGGGTCCACCATGGGGGATTATAAAAGTCCCATGAGTGTTGGAGGAGAGTGGCGGTCAGGAGATGGGGGCAGACCTGGGGGATTATAAAGAGTCCCATGAGTGTTGGAGGAGAGCGGGTGTCAGGAGATGGGGGCTGTCCTGGGGGATTATAAACAGTCCCATAAGTGTTGGAGGAGAGCGGGAGTCAGGAGATGGGGGCAGACCTGGGGGATTATAGACAGTCCCATGAGTGTTGGAGGAGAGTGGGGGTCAAGAGATGGGGGCAGACCTGGGGGATTATAAACAGTCCCATGAGTGCTGGAGGAAAGCGGGGGTCGGGAGATGGGGGCAGACCTGGGGGATTATAGACGGTCCCATTAATGTTGGAGGAGAGGGGGGGTCATGAGATGAGGGCAGACCTGGGGGATAATAGTCTCATGAGTGTTGGAGGATAGCGGGGGTCAGGAGATGGGGGCAGACCTGTGGGATTATAGACAGTCCCATGAGTGTTGGAGGAGAGCGGGGGTCAGGAGATGGGGCAGACCTGGGGGATTATAAACAGTCCCATGAGTGTTGGAGGAGAGCGCGGGTCGAGAGATGGGGACAGACCTGGGGGATTATAAAAGTCTGATGAGTGTTGGAGGAGAGCGGGGGTCAGGAGATGGGGGCAGACCTGGGGGATTATAAACAGTTCCATGAGTGTTGGAGGAGAGCGGGGTTCGGGAGATGGGGGCAGACCTGGGGGATTATAAAAGTCCCATGAGTGTTGGAGGAGAGAGGCAGTCAGAAGATGGGGCAGACCTGGGGGATTATAAACAGTCCCATGAGTGTTGGAGGAGAGCGGGGGTCAGGAGATGGGGGCATTCCTGGGTAATTATAAACAGTCCCATGAGTGTTGGAGGAGAGCAGGAGTCAGGAGATGGGGGCAGACCTGGGGGATAACAGACAGTCCCATGAGTGTTGGAGGAGAGGGGGGGTCATGAGATGAGGGCAGACCTGGGGGATTATAGACAGTCCCATGAGTGTTGGAGGATATCTGGGGATGGGAGATGGGGGCAGAACTGGGGGATTATAGACAGTCCCATGAGTGTTGGAGGTGAGTGGGGGTCAGGAGATAAGGGCAGACCTGGGGGATTATAAACAGTCCCATGAGTGTTGGAGGAGAGCGGGGGTCAGGAGATGGGGGCAGACCTGCAGGATTATAGACAGTCCCATGAGTGTTGGAGGAGAGCCCGGGTCAGGAGATGGGGGCAGACCTGGGGAATTATAGACAGTCCCATGAGAGTTGGAGGAGAGTGGGGGTCGGGAGATGGGGGCCAACCTGGGGGATTATAAACAGACCCATGAGTGTTGGAGGAGAGTGGGGGTCGGGAGATGGCCGCAGACCTGGAGATTATAGACAGTCCCATGAGTGTTGGAGGAGAGTGGGGGTCGGGAGATGTGGTGAGACATGGGGGATTATAAACAGTCCCATGAATGTTGGAGGAGAGTGGGGGTCAGGTCAGGAGATGGGGGCAGACCTGGGGGATTATAAACAGTCCCATGAGTGTTGGAGGAGAGTGGGGGTCAGGAGATGGGGGCAGACCTGGGGGATTATAAACAGTCCAATGAGTGTTGGAGGAGAGTGGGGGTTGGGAGAGGGGGGCACACCTGGAGCATTATGAACAGTCCCGTGAGTGTTGGAGGAGAGTGTGGGTCAGGAGATGGGGGCAGACCTGGGGGATTATAAACAGTCCCATGAGTGTTGGAGTAGAGTGGGGGTCGGGAGATGGGGGCAGACCTGGGGGTTTATAGACAGTCCAATGAGTGTTGGAGGAGCATGGGGGTTGGGAGATGGGGGCAGACCTGGGGGATTATAGACAGTCCCATAAGTTTTGGAGGAGAGTGGGGGTCGGGAGATGGGGGCAGACGTGGGGGATTATAGACAGTCCCATGAGTGTTGGAGGAGAGTGGGGGTCAGGAGATGGGGGCAGACCTGGGGGATTATAATCAGTCCAATGAGTGCTGTAGGAAAGCGGGGGTCGGGAGATAGGGGCAGACCTGGGGGATTATAGACAGTCCCATGAGTGTTGGAGGAGAGCGGGGGTCAGGAGATGGGGCAGACCTGGGGGATTATAAACAGTCCCATGAGTGTTGGAGGAGAGCAGGGGTCAGGAGATGGGGCAGACCTGGGGGATTATAAACAGTCCCATGAGTGTTGGAGGAGAGCGGGGGTCGGGAGATGGGGACAGACCTGGGGGATTATAAAAGTCCGATGAGTGTTGGAGGAAAGCGGGGGTCAGGAGATGGGGGCAGACCTGGGGGATTATGAACAGTTCCATGAGTGTTGGAGGAGAGCGGGGTTCGGGAGATGGGGGCAGACCTGGGGGATTATAAAAGTCCCATGAGTGTTGGAGGAGAGAGGCAGTCAGGAGATGGGGGCAGACCTGGGGGATTATAAACAGTCCCATGAGTGTTGGAGGAGAGCGGGGGTCAGGAGATGGAAGCAGACCTGGGGGATTATAAACAGTCCCATGACTGTTGGAGGAGAGCGGGGTTCGGGAGATGGGGGCAGACCTGGTTGATTATAAAAGTCCCATGAGTGTTGGAGGAGAGTGGCGGTCATGAGATGGGGGCAGACCTGGGAGATTATAAACAGTTCCATTAGTGTTGGAGGAGAGCGGGGGTCAGGAGATGGGGGCAGTCCTGGGTAATTATAAACAGTCCCATGAGTGTTGGAGGAGAGCAGGAGTCAGGAGATGGGGGCAGACCTGGGGGATAATAGACAGTCCCATGAGTGTTGGAGGAGAGGGGGAGTCATGAGATGAGGGCAGACCTGGGGGATTATAGACAGTCCCATCAGTGTTGGAGGATATCGGGGGATGGGAGATGGGGGCAGACCTGGGGGATTATAGACATTCCCATGAGTGTTGGAGGTGAGTGGGGGTCAGGAGATAAGGGCAGACCTGGGGGATTATAAACAGTCCCATGAGTGTTGGAGGAGAGCGGGGGTCAGGAGATGGGGGCAGACCTGCAGGATTATAGACAGTCCCATGAGTGTTGGAGGAGAGCCCGGGTCAGGAGATGGGGGCAGACCTGGGGAATTATAGCCAGTCCCATGAGAGTTGGAGGAGAGTGGGGGTCGGGAGATGGGGGCCAACCTGGGGGATTATAAACAGACCCATGAGTGTTGGAGGAGAGTGGGGGTCGGGAGATGGGCGCAGACCTGGAGATTATAGACAGTCCCATGAGTGTTGGAGGAGAGTGGGGGTCGGGAGGTGGGGTCAGACATGGGGGATTATAAACAGTCCCATGAATGTTGGAGGAGAGTGGGGGTCAGGAGATGGGGGCAGACCTGGGGGATTATACACAGTCCCATGAGAGTTGGAGGAGAGTGGGGGTCAGGAGATGGGGGCAGACCTGGGGGATTATAAACAGTCCCATGAGTGTTGGAGGAGAGTGGGGGTTGGGAGATCGGGGCACACCTGGAGCATTATAAACAGTCCCGTGAGTGTTGGAGGAGAGTGTGGGTCAGGAGATGGGGGCAGACCTGGATGATTATAAACAGTACCGTGAGTGTTGGAGGAGAGTGGGGGTCGGGAGATGGCGGCAGACCTGGGGGTTTATAGACAGTCCCATGTGTGTTGGAGGAGCATGGGGGTCGGGAGATGGGGGCCGACCTGGGGGATTATAAACAGTCCTGTGAGTGTTGGAGGAGAGTGGGGGTCGGGAGATGGGGACAGACCTGGGGGTTTATAGACAGTCCCATGAGTGTTGGAGGGAGCGGGGGTCGGGAGATGGGGACAGACCTGGGGGATTATAAAAGTCCGATGTGTGTTGGAGGAGAGCGGGGGTCAGGAGATGGGGACAGACCTGGGGGATTATAAAAGTCCGATGTGTGTTGGAGGAGAGCGGGGGTCAGGAGATGCGGGCAGACCTGGGGGATTATAAAAGTCCCATGAGTGTTGGAGGAGAGTGACGGTCAGGAGATGGGGGCAGACCTGGGGGATTATAAACAGTCCCATGAGTGTTGGAGGAGAGCGGGGGTCAGGAGATGGGGCAGTCCTGGGTGATTATAAATAGTCCCATAAGTGTTGGAGGAGAGCGGGAGTCAGAAGATGGGGGCAGACCTGGGGGATTATAGACAGTCCCATGAGTGTTGGAGGAGAGGGGGGGTCATGAGATGAGGGCAGACCTGGGGGATTATAGACAGTCCCATGAGTGTTGGGGGATATCGGGGGTTGGGAGATGGGGGCAGATCTGGGGGATTATAGACAGTCCAATGACTGTTGGAGGAGAGTGGGGGTCGGGAGATGGGGGCAGACGTGGGGGATTATAGACAGTCCCATGAGTGTTGGAGGAGAGCGGGGGTAAGGAAATGGGGGCAAACCTGGGGGATTATAAACAGTCCCATGAGTGTTGGAGGATAGCGGGGGTCAGGACATGGGGGCAGACCTGGGGGATTATAAACAGTCCCGTGAGTGTTGGAGGAGAGTGGGGGTGAGGAGATGGGGGCAGACCTGGGGGATTACAGACAGTCCCATGAGTGTTGGAGGAGAATGGGGGTCAGGAGATAAGGGCAGACCTGGGGGATTATAAACAGTCCCATGAGTGTTGGAGGAGAGGGGGGGTCAGGAGATGGGGGCAGACCTGGCGGATTATAGACAGTTCCATGAGTGTTGGAGGAGAGCGGGGGTCAGGAGATAGGGGCAGACCTGGGGAATTATAGACAGTCCCATGAGAGTTGGAGGAGAGTGGGGGTTGGGAGATGGGGGCCAACCTGGAGATTATAGACAGTCCCATGAGTGTTGGAGGAGAGTGGGGGTCGGGAGATGGGGGCAGACCTGGGGGATTATAAACAGTCCCATGAGTGTTGGAGGAGAGCGGGGGTCAGGAGATGGGGGCAGTCCTGGGTGATTATAAACAGTCCCATAAGTGTTGGAGGAGAGCGGGAGTCAGAAGATGGGGGCAGACCTGGGGGATTATAGACAGTCCCATGAGTGTTGGAGGAGAGGGAGGGTCATGAGATGAGGGCAGACCTGGGGGATTATAGACAGTCCCATGAGTGTTGGAGGATATCGGGGGTTGGGAGATGGGGGCAGATCTGGGGGATTATAGACAGTCCAATGACTGTTGGAGGAGAGTGGGGGTCGGGAGATGGGGGCAGACGTGGGGGATTATAGACAGTCCCATGAGTGTTGGAGGAGAGCAGGGGTAAGGAAATGGGGGCAAACCTGGGGGATTATAAACAGTCCCATGAGTGTTGGAGGATAGGGGGGGTCAGGACATGGGGGCAGACCTGGGGGATTATAAACAGTCCCATGAGTGTTGGAGGAGAGTGGGGGTGAGGAGATGGGGGCAGACCTGGGGGATTACAGACAGTCCCATGAGTGTTGGAGGAGAATGGGGGTCAGGAGATAAGGGCAGACCTGGGGGATTATAAACAGTCCCATGAGTGTTGGAGGAGAGCGGGGGTCAGGAGATGGGGGCAGACCTGGGGGATTATAGACAGTTCCATGAGTGTTGGAGGAGAGCGGGGGTCAGGAGATGGGGGCAGACCTGGGGAATTATAGACAGTCCCATGAGAGTTGGAGGAGAGTGGGGGTCGGCAGATGGGGGCCAACCTGGGGGATTATAAACAGACCCATGAGTGTTGGAGGAGAGTGTGGGTCAGGAGATGGGGGCAGACCTGGGGGATTATAAACAGTCCCATGAGTGTTGGAGTAGAGCGGGGGATGGGAGATGGGGTCAACCATGGGGGATTATAAAAGTCCCATGAGTGTTGGAGGAGAGTGGCGGTCAGGAGATGGGGGCAGACCTGGGGGATTTTAAAGAGTCCCATGAGTGTTGGAGGAGAGTGGGGGTCAGGAGATGGGGGCAGACCTGGGTGATTATAAACAGTCCCATGAGTGCTGGAGGAAAGTGGGGGTCGGGAGATGGGGGCAGACCTGGGGGATTATAGACGGTCCCATTAATGTTGGAGGAGAGGGGGGGTCATGAGATGAGGGCAGACCTGGGGGATTATAGTCTCATGAGTGTTGGAGGATAGCGGGGGTCGGGAGATGGGGGCAGACCTGGGGGATTATAGACAGTCCCATGAGTGTTGGAGGAGAGCGGGGGTCAGGAGATGGGGCAGACCTGGGGGATTATAAACAGTCCCATGAGTGTTGGAGGAGAGCGGGGGTCAGGAGATGGGGACAGACCTGGGGGATTATAAAAGTCCGATGAGTGTTGGAGGAGAGCGGGGGTCAGGAGATGGGGGCAGACCTGGGGGATTATAAACAGTTCCATGAGTGTTGGAGGAGAGCGGGTTTCGGGAGATGGGGGCAGACCTGGGGGATTATAAAAGTCCCATGAGTGTTGGAGGAGAGTGGCGGACAGGAGATGGGGGCAGACCTGGGGGATTATAAACAGTCCCATGAGTGTTGGAGGAGAGCGGAGGTCAGGAGATGGGAGCAGACCTGGGGGATTATAAAAGTCCCATGAGTGTTGGAGGAGAGTGGGGGTCAGGAGATGGGGCCGTCCTGGGTAATTATAAAAGTCCCATGAGAGTTGGAGGAGAGTGGGGGTCAGGAGATGGGGGCAGACCTGGGGGATTATAAACAGTCCCATGAGTGTTGGAGGAGAGCAGGGGTCAGGAGATGGGGGCAGACCTGGGGGATTATAGACAGTCCCATGAGTGTTGGAGGAGAGCAGGGATCGGGAGATGGGGGCAGACCTGAGGGATTATAAAAGTCCCATGAGTGTTGGAGGAGAGCGGGGGTCAGGAGATGGGGGCAGACCTGGGGGATTATAAACAGGCCCATGAGTGTTGGAGGAGAGTGGGGTTCGGGAGATGGGAGCAGACCTGGGGGATTATAAAAGTCCCATGAGTGTTGGAGGAGAGTGGCGGACAGGAGATGGGGGCAGACCTGGGGGATTATAAACAGTCCCATGAGTGTTGGAGGAGAGCGGAGGTCAGGAGATGGGGGCAGACCTGGGGGGTTATAAAGAGTCCCATGAGTGTTGGAGGAGAGCGGGTGTCAGGAGGTGGGGGCAGTCCAGGGGGATTATAAACAGTCCCATAAGTGTTGGAGGAGAGCGGGAGTCAGGAGATGGGGGCAGACCTGGGGGATTATAGACAGTCCCATGAGTGTTGGAGGAGAGTGGGGGTCAGGAGATGGGGGCAGATCTGGGGGATTATAAACAGTCCCATGAGTGCTGGAGGAAAGCGGGGGTTGGGAGATTGGGGCAGACCTGGGGGATTATAGACGGTCCCATTAATGTTGGAGGAGAGGGGGGGTCATGAGATGAGGGCAGACCTGGAGGATTATAGTCTCATGAGTGTTGGAGGATAGCGGGGGTCGGGAGATGGGGGCAGACCTGTGGGATTATAGACAGTCCCATGAGTGTTGGAGGAGAGCGGGGGTCAGGAGATGGGGCAGACCTGGGGGATTATAAACAGTCCCATGAGTGTTGGAGGAGAGCGCGGGTCGGGAGATGGGGACAGACCTGGGGGATTATTAAAGTCCGATGAGTGTTGGAGGAGAGCGGGGGTCAGGAGATGGGGGCAGACCTGGGGGATTATAAACAGTTCCATGAGTGTTGGAGGAGAGCATGGTTCGGGAGATGGGGGCAGACCTGGGGGATTATAAAAGTCCCATGAGTGTTGGAGGAGAGAGGCAGTCAGGAGATGGGGGCAGACCAGGGGGATTATAAACAGTCCCATGTAACGCTAACCTGATTCTCGCAGAGGCGCCGGTCTTGACTGGGCGACTACCGTATCTTCAAAGGTGATGTGTAGCACCCGGTTGGCTCTTTGGGCTGGACCTCTGTGCACTGTATGCCTGACGTGTAGAGTAAGATGTCTGCAGATAGAAAATATGGGGTTAATGAACTGGGGTTATTGGGGTGTCCCTATCTCTTTCCTCTTCTCCTCTCCTGTAGACCCCCAAAGGTTAACGCTCTCACCTTAGGTAAGTGAATGCCGAGCTCTCCATCTGCCTCGGGGCAGGGTGCTGTAACCAGTTTCTTCACTGGATAGGTAGCGCAGGCCTCTTGACTTCAGAGGACTGCTGTCCGTCGTTTACTGCACGAACTGTAAGTTTCGAGTCATTCAAATGTCTTTAAAGTCTTTAGTAATGATGTCTCTTGTTTTGCAGGGTTCCGGCGATGGCGGATGACGGGCTGAAGTGAGTTGAAGATGGAGTCCGTATGATGAATAGAAGTGCCTGGAAGCACGTAAGTAAGCGCTTGTTGCCTGCTTCACTATGCGCTCTAACTGTCTTTTTATTTTGCCGGTACGAGTTCGGAGCGGCTGCAGGGTGCCGGAATACCCACTGGATTAGATGTGGAAAGGAGTAATGGCACGTGAGTATTAAAGTTCCCCAATGTCTTTAAACGCACCTTGTTTTGTCTTTCAGATGCGGGATGCAGCGCCGAAGGCCTCCGGAGCGTGCGAAGAGTTGGTAAACTTTTGTCTTTCAGATGCTGGAATGCAGTGTGAAGACCTCCGGAGCGCACGAAGAGTAGGTAAGCCTTTGCCTTTCAGATGCCGGAATGCTAACCTGTTCTTTCTTGTCTTTATAGGTGTTGCTGAAGACTGGATTCAGGATGGTAAGCCTTTGCCTTTCAGATGCCGGAATGCTAACCTGTTCTTTCTTGTCTTTATAGGTGTTGCTGAAGACTGGATTCAGGATGGTAAGCCTTTTTCCTTAGTCCCAGGACCGGATGCAGAAGACACGATGAGCGTTCTGCTGCAGAGGTTGCAGAATAACGCAAAGCAAGATTCATCCACCGGGTGTGGTTTAAATAGCCTCCTGTAGTGCTTAGGTGTCTCCTTCCACAGCCACGCCTAAGTAAGAAAAGAGTTCCTGGTAAGAAAAGAGTTCCTGCCTTCCAGAAGAGTTCCAGTGTTCTGAATCTAGGGAGTGGCTCCAGCCCCACCCAACAGGAAAAGTAGTTCCAAACAGAAGAGGATCAGAGGCTCAACTGGCAGGCAAGTAAGCAGCATGGTCTGCTGAAGGTAAGTCCACCCAAGCATTATGAGCCCGGCGCTTCCAGCGCTGGGACTGGGCATATTTATGAGCCTGGTGCCACTGGCGCCAGGACTGGGTCCAAAAGGTCCCAATTGGGACTGGTTGGCACTCGGAACCTGGGTTATGGATCTGCTTCCAAGGGAGTTGGGAAAACCCTGACCTTTTGGAAGCAGAGATCATGACATCCCAGGAGATGGGGGCAGTCCTGGGTAATTATAAACAGTCCCATGAGTGTTGGAGGAGAGCAGGAGTCAGGAGATGGGGGCAGACCTGGGGGATAATAGACAGTCCCATGAGTGTTGGAGGAGAGGGGGGGTCATGAGATGAGGGAAGACCTGGGGGATTATAGACAGTCCTATGAGTGTTGGAGGATATCGGGGGATGGGAGATGGGGGCATCCCTGGGGGATTATAGACAGTCCCATGAGTGTTGGAGGTGAGTGGGGGTCAGGAGATAAGGGCAGACCAGGGGGATTATAAACAGTCCCATGAGTGTTGGAGGAGAGTGGGGTCGGGAGATGGGGTCAGACATGGGGGATTATAAACAGTCCCATGAATGTTGGAGGAGAGTGGGGGTCAGGTCAGGATATGGGGGCAGACCTGGGGGATTATAAACAGTCCCATGAGTGTTAGAGGAGAGTGGGGGTCAGGAGATGGGGGCAGACCTGGGGGATTATAAACAGTCCCATGAGTGTTGGAGTAGAGCGGGGGATGGGAGATGGGGTCCACCATGGGGGATTATAAAAGTCCCATGAGTGTTGGAGGAGAGTGGCGGTCAGGAGATGGGGGCAGACCTGGGGGATTATAAAAAGTCCCATGAGTGTTGGAGGAGAGTGGGTGTCAGGAGATGGGGGCAGTCCTGGGGGATTATAAACAGTCCCATAAGTGTTGGAGGAGAGCGGGAGTCAGGAGATGGGGGCAGACCTGGGGGATTATAGCCAGTCCCATGAGTGTTGGAGGAGAGTGGGGGTCAAGAGATGGGGGCAGATCTGGGGGATTATAAACAGTCCCATGAGTGCTGGAGGAAAGCGGGGGTCGGGAGACGGGGGCAGACCTGGGGGATTATAGACGGTCCCATTAATGTTGGAGGAGAGGGGGGGTCATGAGATGAGGGCAGACCTGGGGGATTATAGTCTCATGAGTGTTGGAGGATAGCGGGGGTCGGGAGATGGGGGCAGACCTGTGGGATTATAGACAGTCCCATGAGTGTTGGAGGAGAGCGGGGGTCAGGAGATGGGGCAGACCTGGGGGATTATAAACAGTCCCATGAGTGTTGGAGGAGAGCGTGGGTCGGGAGATGGGGACAGACCTGGGGGATTATAAAAGTCCGATGAGTGTTGGAGGAGAGCGGGGGTCAGGAGATGGGGGCAGACCTGGGGGATTATAAACAGTCCCATGAGTGTTGGAGTAGAGCGGGGGATGGGAGATGGGGTCAACCATGGGGGATTATAAAAGTCCCATGAGTGTTGGAGGAGAGTGGCGGTCAGGAGATGGGGGCAGACCTGGGGGATTTTAAAGAGTCCCATGAGTGTTGGAGGAGAGCGGGTGTCAGGAGATGGGGGCAGTCCTGCTGGATTATAAACAGTCCCATAAGTTTTGGAGGAGAGCGGGAGTCAGGAGATGGGGGCAGACCTGGGGGATTATAGACAGTCCCATGAGTGGTAGAGGAGAGTGGGGGTCAGGAGATGGGGGCAGACCTGGGGGATTATAAACAGTCCCATGAGTGTTGGAGGAGAGCGGGGGTCGGGAGATGGGGACAGACCTGGGGGATTATAAAAGTCCGATGAGTGTTGGAGGAGAGCGGGGGTCAGGAGATGGGGGCAGACCTGGGGGATTATAAACAGTTCCATGAGTGTTGGAGGAGAGCGGGGTTCGGGAGATGGGGGCAGACCTGGGGGATTATAAAAGTCCCATGAGTGTTGGAGGAGAGTGGCGGACAGGAGATGGGGGCAGACCTGGGGGATTATAAACAGTCCCATGAGTGTTGGAGGAGAGCGGAGGTCAGGAGATGGGAGCAGACCTGGGGGATTATAAAAGTCCCATGAGTGTTGGAGGAGAGTGGGGGTCAGGAGATGGGGCCGTCCTGGGTAATTATAAAAGTCCCATGAGAGTTGGAGGAGAGTGAGGGTCAGGAGATGGGGGCAGACCTGGGGGATTATAAACAGTCCCATGAGTGTTGGAGGAGAGCAGGGGTCAGGAGATGGGGGCAGACCTGGGGGATTATAGACAGTCCCATGAGTGTTGGAGGAGAGCAGGGATCGGGAGATGGGGGCAGACCTGGGGGATTATAAAAGTCCCATGAGTGTTGGAGGAGAGCGGGGGTCAGGAGATGGGGGCAGACCTGGGGGATTATAAACAGTCCCATGAGTGTTGGAGGAGAGCGGGGTTCGGGAGATGGGGGCAGACCTGGGGGATTATAAAAGTCCCATGAGTGTTGGAGGAGAGTGGCGGAAAGGAGATGGGGGCAGACCTGGGGGATTATAAACAGTCCCATGAGTGTTGGAGGAGAGCGGAGGTCAGGAGATGGGGGCAGACCTGGGGGGTTATAAAGAGTCCCATGAGTGTTGGAGGAGAGCGGGTGTCAGGAGGTGGGGGCAGTCCTGGGGGATTATAAACAGTCCCATAAGTGTTGGAGGAGAGCGGGAGTCAGGAGATGGGGGCAGACCTGGGGGATTATAGACAGTCCCATGAGTGTTGGAGGAGAGTGGGGGTCAGGAGATGGGGGCAGACCTGGGGGATTATAAACAGTCCCATGAGTGCTGGAGGAAAGCGGGGGTCGGGAGATTGGGGCAGACCTGGGGGATTATAGACGGTCCCATTAATGTTGGAGGAGAGGGGGGTCATGAGATGAGGGCAGACCTGGAGGATTATAGTCTCATGAGTGTTGGAGGATAGCGGGGGTCGGGAGATGGGGGCAGACCTGTGGGATTATAGACAGTCCCATGAGTGTTGGAGGAGAGCGGGGGTCAGGAGATGGGGCAGACCTGGGGGATTATAAACAGTCCCATGAGTGTTGGAGGAGAGCGCGGGTCGGGAGATGGGGACAGACCTGGGGGATTATAAAAGTCCGATGAGTGTTGGAGGAGAGCGGGGGTCAGGAGATGGGGGCAGACCTGGGGGATTATAAACAGTTCCATGAGTGTTGGAGGAGAGCGGGGTTCGGGGGATGGGGGCAGACCTGGGGGATTATAAAAGTCCCATGAGTGTTGGAGGAGAGAGGCAGTCAGGAGATGGGGGCAGACCTGGGGGATTATAAACAGTCCCATGAGTGTTGGAGGAGAGCGGGGGTCAGGAGATGGGGGCAGTCCTGGGTAATTATAAACAGTCCCATGAGTGTTGGAGGAGAGCAGGAGTCAGGAGATGGGGGCAGACCTGGGGGATAATAGACAGTCCCATGAGTGTTGGAGGAGAGGGGGGGTCATGAGATGAGGGAAGAACTGGGGGATTATAGACAGTCCTATGAGTGTTGGAGGATATCGGGGGATGGGAGATGGGGGCAGACCTGGGGGATTATAGACAGTCCCATGAGTGTTGGAGGTGAGTGGGGGTCAGGAGATAAGGGCAGACCTGGGGGATTATAAACAGTCCCATGAGTGTTGGAGGAGAGTGGGGGTCGGGAGATGGGGTCAGACATGGGGGATTATAAACAGTCCCATGAATGTTGGAGGAGAGTGGGGGTCAGGTCAGGAGATGGGGGCAGACCTGGGGGATTATAAACAGTCCCATGAGTGTTGGAGGAGAGTGGGGGTCAGGAGATGGGGGCAGACCTGGGGGATTATAAACAGTCCCATGAGTGTTGGAGTAGAGCGGGGGATGGGAGATGGGGTCCACCATGGGGGATTATAAAAGTCCCATGAGTGTTGGAGGAGAGTGGCGGTCAGGAGATGTGGGCAGACCTGGGGGATTATAAAAAGTCCCATGAGTGTTGGAGGAGAGCGGGTGTCAGGAGATGGGGGCAGTCCTGGGGGATTATAAACAGTCCCATAAGTGTTGGAGGAGAGCGGGAGTCAGGAGATGGGGGCAGACCTGGGGGATTATAGCCAGTCCCATGAGTGTTGGAGGAGAGTGGGGGTCAAGAGATGGGGGCAGACCTGGGGGATTATAAACAGTCCCATGAGTGCTGGAGGAAAGCGGGGGTCGGGAGATGGGGGCAGACCTGGGGGATTATAGACGGTCCCATTAATGTTGGAGGAGAGGGGGGGTCATGAGATGAGGGCAGACCTGGGGGATTATAGTCTCATGAGTGTTGGAGGATAGCGGGGGTCGGGAGATGGGGGCAGACCTGTGGGATTATAGAAAGTCCCATGAGTGTTGGAGGAGAGCGGGGGTCAGGAGATGGGGCAGACCTGGGGGATTATAAACAGTCCCATGAGTGTTGGAGGAGAGCGCGGGTCGGGAGATGGGGACAGACCTGGGGGATTATGAAAGTCCGATGAGTGTTGGAGGAGAGCGGGGGTCAGGAGATGGGGGCAGACCTGGGGGATTATAAACAGTCCCATGAGTGTTAGAGTAGAGCGGGGGATGGGAGATGGGGTCAACCATGGGGGATTATAAAAGTCCCATGAGTGTTGGAGGAGAGTGGCGGTCAGGAGATGGGGGCAGACCTGGGGGATTTTAAAGAGTCCCATGAGTGTTGGAGGAGAGCGGGTGTTAGGAGATGGGGGCAGTCCTGGTGGATTATAAACAGTCCCATAAGTTTTGGAGGAGAGCGAGAGTCAGGAGATGGGGGCAGACCTGGGGGATTATAGACAGTCCCATGAGTGTTGGAGGAGAGTGGGGGTCAGGAGATGGGGGCAGACCTGGGTGATTATAAACAGTCCCATGAGTGCTGGAGGAAAGTGGGGGTCGGGAGATGGGGGCAGACCTGGGGGATTATAGACGGTCCCATTAATGTTGGAGGAGAGGGGGGGTCATGAGATGAGGGCAGACCTGGGGGATTATAGTCTCATGAGTGTTGGAGGATAGCGGGGGTCGGGAGATGGGGGCAGACCTGGGGGATTATAGACAGTCCCATGAGTGTTGGAGGAGAGCGGGGGTCAGGAGATGGGGCAGACCTGGGGGATTATAAACAGTCCCATGAGTGTTGGAGGAGAGCGGGGGTCGGGAGATGGGGACAGACCTGGGGGATTATAAAAGTCCGATGAGTGTTGGAGGAGAGCGGGGGTCAGGAGATGGGGGCAGACCTGGGGGATTATAAACAGTTCCATGAGTGTTGGAGGAGAGCGGGGTTCGGGAGATGGGGGCAGACCTGGGGGATTATAAAAGTCCCATGAGTGTTGGAGGAGAGTGGCGGACAGGAGATGGGTGCAGACCTGACCGATTATAAACAGTCCCATGAGTGTTGGAGGAGAGCGGAGGTCAGGAGATGGGAGCAGACCTGGGGGATTATAAAAGTCCCATGAGTGTTGGAGGAGAGTGGGGGTCAGGAGATGGGGCCGTCCTGGGTAATTATAAAAGTCCCATGAGAGTTGGAGGAGAGTGGGGGTCAGGAGATGGGGGCAGACCTGGGGGATTATAAACAGTCCCATGAGTGTTGGAGGAGAGCAGGGGTCAGGAGATGGGGGCAGACCTGGGGGATTATAGACAGTCCCATGAGTGTTGGAGGAGAGCAGGGATCGGGAGATGGGGGCAGACCTGGGGGATTATAAAAGTCCCATGAGTGTTGGAGGAGAGCGGGGGTCAGGAGATGGGGGCAGACCTGGGGGATTATAAACAGTCCCATGAGTGTTGGAGGAGAGCGGGGTTCGGGAGATGGGGGCAGACCTGGGGGATTATAAAAGTCCCATGAGTGTTGGAGGAGAGTGGCGGACAGGAGATGGGGGCAGACCTGGGGGATTATAAACAGTCCCATGAGTGTTGGAGGAGAGTGGCGGTCAGGAGATGGGGGCAGACCTGGGGGATTATAATGAATCCCATGAGTGTTGGAGGAGAGCGGGTGTCAGGAGATGGGGGCAGTCCTGGGGGATTATAAACAGTCCCATAAGTGTTGGAGGAGAGCGGGAGTCAGGAGATGGGGGCAGACCTGGGGGATTATAGACAGTCCCATGAGTGTTGGAGGAGAGTGGGGGTCAGGAGATGGGGGCAGACCTGGGGGATTATAAACAGTCCCATGAGTGCTGGAGGAAAGCGGGGGTCGGGAGATGGGGGCAGACCTGGGGAATTATAGACGGTCCCATTAATGTTGGAGGAGAGGGGGGGTCATGAGATGAGGGCAGACCTGGGGATTATAGTCTCATGAGTGTTGGAGGATAGCGGGGGTCGGGAGATGGGGGCAGACCTGTGGGATTATAGACAGTCCCATGGGTGTTGGAGGAGAGCGGGGGTCAGGAGATGGGGCAGACCTGGGGGATTATAAACAGTCCCATGAGTGTTGGAGGAGAGCGCGGGTCGGGAGATGGGGACAGACCTGGGGGATTATAAAAGTCTGATGAGTGTTGGAGGAGAGCGGGGGTCAGGAGATGGGGGCACACCTGGGGGATTATAAACAGTTCCATGAGTGTTGGAGGAGAGCGGGGTTCGGGAGATGGGGGCAGACCTGGGGGATTATAAAAGTCCCATGAGTGTTGGAGGAGAGAGGCAGTCAGGAGATGGGGGCAGACCTGGGGGATTATAAACATTCCCATGAGTGTTGGAGGAAAGCGGGGGTCAGGAGATGGAAGCAGACCTGGGGGATTATAAACAGTCCCATGAGTGTTGGAGGAGAGCGGGGTTCGGGAGATGGGGGCAGACCTGGTTGATTATAAAAGTCTCATGAGTGTTGGAGGAGAGTGGCGGTCAGGAGATGGGGGCAGACCTGGGGGATTATAAACAGTCCCATGAGTGTTGGAGGAGAGCAGGGGTCAGGAGATGGGGGCAGTCCTGGGTAATTATAAACAGTCCCATGAGTGTTGGAGGAGAGCAGGAGTCAGGAGATGGGGGCAGACCTGGGGGATATAGACAGTCCCATGAGTGTTGGAGGAGAGGGGGGGTCATGAGATGAGGGCAGACCTGGGGGATTATAGACAGTCCCATGAGTGTTGGAGGATATCGGGGGATGGGAGATGGGGGCAGACCTGGGGGATTATAGACAGTCCCATGAGTGTTGGAGGTGAGTGGGGGTCAGGAGATAAGGGCAGACCTGGGGGATTATAAACAGTCCCATGATTGTTGGAGGAGAGCAGGGGTCAGGAGATGGGGGCAGACCTGCAGGATTATAGACAGTCCCATGAGTGTTGGAGGAGAGCCCGGGTCAGGAGATGGGGGCAGACCTGGGGAATTATAGACAGTCCCATGAGAGTTGGAGGAGAGTGGGGGTCGGGAGATGGGGGCCAACCTGGGGGATTATAAACAGACCCATGAGTGTTGGAGGAGAGTGGGGGTCGGGAGATGGGCGCAGACCTGGAGATTATAGACAGTCCCATGAGTGTTGGAGGAGAGTGGGGGTCGGGAGATGGGGTGAGACATGGGGGATTATAAACAGTCCCATGAATGTTGGAGGAGAGTGGGGGTCAGGTGAGGAGATGGGGGCAGACCTGGGGGATTATAAACAGTCCCATGAGTGTTGGAGGAGAGTGGGGGTCAGGAGATGGGGGGCAGACCTGGGGGATTATAAACAGTCCAATGAGTGTTGGAGGAGAGTGGGGGTTGGGAGATGGGGGCACACCTGGAGCATTATAAACAGTCCCGTGAGTGTTGGAGGAGAGTGTGGGTCAGGAGATGGGGGCAGACCTGGGGGATTATAAACAGTCCCATGAGTGTTGGAGTAGAGTGGGGGTCGGGAGATGGGGGCAGACCTGGGGGTTTATAGACAGTCCCATGAATGTTGGAGGAGCATGGGGGTCGGGAGATGGGGGCCGACCTGGGGGATTATAAACAGTCCTATGAGTGTTGGAGGAGAGTGGGGGTGAGGAGATGGGGGCAGACCTGTGGGATTATAAACAGTCCCGTGAGTGTTGGAGGAGAGTGGGGGTCGGGAGATGGGGGCAGACCTGGGGGATTATAGACAGTCCCATAAGTTTTGGAGGAGAGTGGGGGTCGGGAGATGGGGGCAGACGTGGGGGATTATAGACAGTCCCATGAGTGTTGGAGGAGAGTGGGGGTCAGGAGATGGGGGATTATAAACAGTCCAATGAGTGCTGGAGGAAAGCGGGGGTCGGGAGATAGGGGCAGACCTGGGGGATTATAGACAGTCCCATGAGTGTTGGAGGAGAGCGGGGGTCAGGAGATGGGGCAGACCTGGGGGATTATAAACAGTCCCATGAGTGTTGGAGGAGAGCGGGGGTCAGGAGATGGGGCAGACCTGGGGGATTATAAACAGTCCCATGAGTGTTGGAGGAGAGCGGGGGTCGGGAGATGGGGACAGACCTGGGGGATTATAAAAGTCCGATGAGTGTTGGAGGAGAGCGGGGGTCAGGAGATGGGGGCAGACCTGGGGGATTATAAACAGTTCCATGAGTGTTGGAGGAGAGCGGGGTTCGGGAGATGGGGGCAGACCTGGGGGATTATAAAAGTCCCATGAGTGTTGGAGGAGAGAGGCAGTCAGGAGATGGGGGCAGACCTGGGGGATTATAAACAGTCCCATGAGTGTTGGAGGAGAGCGGGGGTCAGGAGATGGAAGCAGACCTGGGGGATTATAAACAGTCCCATGACTGTTGGAGGAGAGCGGGGTTCGGGAGATGGGGGCAGACCTGGTTGATTATAAAAGTCCCATGAGTGTTGGAGGAGAGTGGCGGTCAGGAGATGGGGGCAGACCTGGGGGATTATAAACAGTCCCATGAGTGTTGGAGGAGAGCGGGGGTCAGGAGATGGGGGCAGTCCTGGGTAATTATAAACAGTCCCATGTGTGTTGGAGGAGAGCAGGAGTCAGGAGATGGGGGCAGACCTGGGGGATAATAGACGGTCCCATGAGTGTTGGAGGAGAGGGGGGGTCATGAGTTGAGGGCAGACCTGGGGGATTATAGACAGTCCCATGAGTGTTGGAGGATATCGGGGGATGGGAGATGGGGGCAGACCTGGGGGATTATAGACAGTCCCATGAGTGTTGGAGGTGAGTGGGGGTCCGGAGATAAGGGCAGACCTGGGGGATTATAAACAGTCCCATGAGTGTTGGAGGAGAGTGGGGGTCAGGAGATGGGCGCAGACCTGGAGATTATAGACAGTCCCATGAGTGTTGGAGGAGAGTGGGGGTCGGGAGATGGGGGCAGACCTGGGGGATTATACACAGTCCCATGAGAGTTGGAGGAGAGTGGGGGTCAGGAGATGGGGGCAGACCTGGGGGATTATAAACAGTCCCATGAATGTTGGAGGAGAGTGGGGGTTGGGAGATCGGGGCACACCTGGAGCATTATAAACAGTCCCGTGAGTGTTGGAGGAGAGTGTGGGTCAGGAGATGGGGGCAGACCTGGGGGATTATAAACAGTCCTGTGAGTGTTGGAGGAGCATGGGGGTCGGGAGATGGGGGCCGACCTGGGGGATTATAAACAGTCCTGTGAGTGTTGGAGGAGAGTGGGGGTCGGGAGATGGGGGCAGACCTGGGGGTTTATAGACAGTCCCATGAGTGTTGGAGGGAGCGGGGGTCGGGAGATGGGGACAAACCTGGGGGTTTATAAAAGTCCGATGAGTGTTGGAGGAGAGCGGGGGTCAGGAGATGGGGGCAGACCTGGGGGATTATAAACAGTCCCATGAGTGTTGGAAGAGAGCGGGGTTCGGGAGATGGGGGCAGACCTGGGGGATTATAAAAGTCCCATGAGTGTTGAAGGAGAGTGACGGTCAGGAGATGGGGGCAGACCTGGCGGATTATAAACAGTCCCATGAGTGTTGGAGGAGAGCGGGGGTCAGGAGATGGGGGCAGTCCTGGGTGATTATAAACAGTCCCATAAGTGTTGGAGGAGAGCGGGAGTCAGAAGATGGGGGCAGACCTGGGGGATTATAGACAGTCCCATGAGTGTTGGAGGACAGGGGGGGGTCATGAGATGAGGGCAGACCTGGGGGATTATAGACAGTCCCATGAGTGTTGGAGGATATCGGGGGTTGGGAGATGGGGGCAGATCTGGGGGATTATATACAGTCCAATGACTGTTGGAGGAGAGTGGGGGTCGGGAGATGGGGGCAGACGTGGGGGATTATAGACAGTCCCATGAGTGTTGGAGGAGAGCGGGGGTAAGGAAATGGGGGCAAACCTGGGGGATTATAAACAGTCCCATGAGTGTTGGAGGATAGCGGGGGTCAGGACATGGGGGCAGACCTGGGGGATTATAAACAGTCCCGTGAGTGTTGGAGGAGAGTGGGGGTGAGGAGATGGGGGCAGACCTGGGGGATTACAGACAGTCCCATGAGTGTTGGAGGAGAATGGGGGTCAGGAGATAAGGGCAGACCTGGGGGATTATAAACAGTCCCATGAGTGTTGGAGGAGAGCGGGGGTCAGGAGATGGGGGCAGACCTGGGGATTATAGACAGTTCCATGAGTGTTGGAGGAGAGCGGGGGTCAGGAGATGGGGGCAGACCTGGGGAATTATAGACAGTCCCATGAGAGTTGGAGGAGAGTGGGGGTCGGGAGATGGGGGCCAACCTGGGAGATTATAAACAGACCCATGAGTGTTGGAGGAGAGTGTGGGTCAGGAGATGGGGGCAGACCTGGAGATTATAGACAGTCCCATGAGTGTTGGAGGAGAGTGGCGGTCGGGAGATGGGGGCAGACCTGGGGGATTATAAACAGTCCCATGAATTTTGGAGGAGAGTGGGGGTCGGGAGATGGGGGCATACCTGGAGCATTATAAACAGTCCCGTGAGTGTTGGAGGAGAGTGGGGGTCAGGAGATGGGGGCAGACCTGGGTGATTATAAACAGTCCCATGAGTGTTGGAGGAGAGTGGTGGTCAGGAGATGGGGGCAGACCTGCAGTATTATAGACAGTCCCATGAGTGTTGGAGGAGAGCCCGGGTCAGGAGATGGGGGCAGACCTGGGGAATTATAGACAGTCCCATGAGAGTTGGAGGAGAGTGGGGGTCGGGAGATGGGGGCCAACCTGGGGGATTATAAACAGACCCATGAGTGTTGGAGGAGAGTGGGGGTCGGGAGATGGGCGCAGACCTGGAGATTATAGACAGTCCCATGAGTGTTGGAGGAGAGTGGGGGTCGGGAGGTGGGGTCAGACATGGGGGATTATAAACAGTCCCATGGATGTTGGAGGAGAGTGGGGGTCAGGAGATGGGGGCAGACCTGGGGGATTATAAACAGTCCCATGAGAGTTGGAGGAGAGTGGGGGTCAGGAGATGGGGGCAGACCTGGGGGATTATAAACAGTCCCATGAGTGTTGGAGGAGAGTGGGGGTTGGGAGATCGGGGCACACCTGGAGCATTATAAACAGTCCCGTGAGTGTTGGAGGAGAGTGTGGGTCAGGAGATGGGGGCAGACCTGGGGGATTATAAACAGTCCTGTGAGTGTTGGAGGAGCATGGGGGTCGGGAGATGGGGGCCGACCTGGGGGATTATAAACAGTCCCATGAGTGTTGGAGGGAGCGGGGGTCGGGAGATGGGGACAGACCTGGGGGTTTATAAAAGTCCGATGAGTGTTGGAGGAGAGCGGGGGTCAGGAGATGGGGGCAGACCTGGGGGATTATAAACAGTCCCATGAGTGTTGGAGGAGAGCGGGGTTCGGGAGATGGGGGCAGACCTGGGGGATTATAAAAGTCCCATGAGTGTTGGAGGAGAGTGACGGTCAGGAGATGGGGGCAGACCTGGCGGATTATAAACAGTCCCATAAGTGTTGGAGGAGAGCGGGAGTCAGAAGATGGGGGCAGACCTGGGGGATTATAGACAGTCCCATGAGTGTTGGAGGAGAGGGGGGGGTCATGAGATGAGGGCAGACCTGGGGGATTATAGACAGTCCCATGAGTGTTGGAGGATATCGGGGGTTGGGAGATGGGGGCAGATCTGGGGGATTATATACAGTCCAATGACTGTTGGAGGAGAGTGGGGGTCGGGAGATGGGGGCAGACGTGGGGGATTATAGACAGTCCCATGAGTGTTGGAGGAGAGCGGGGGTAAGGAAATGGGGGCAAACCTGGGGGATTATAAACAGTCCCATGAGTGTTGGAGGATAGCGGGGGTCAGGACATGGGGTCAGACCTGGGGGATTATAAACAGTCCCGTGAGTGTTGGAGGAGAGTGGGGGTGAGGAGATGGGGGCAGACCTGGGGGATTACAGACAGTCCCATGAGTGTTGGAGGAGAATGGGGGTCAGGAGATAAGGGCAGACCTGGGGGATTATAAACAGTCCCATGAGTGTTGGAGGAGAGCGGGGGTCAGGAGATGGGGGCAGACCTGGGGATTATAGACAGTTCCATGAGTGTTGGAGGAGAGCGGGGGTCAGGAGATGGGGGCAGACCTGGGGAATTATAGACAGTCCCATGAGAGTTGGAGGAGAGTGGGGGTCGGGAGATGGGGGCCAACCTGGGGGATTATAAACAGACCCATGAGTGTTGGATGGGAGTGTTGGTCAGGAGATGGGGGCAGACCTGGGGGATTATAAACAGTCCCGTGAGTGTTGGAGGAGAGTGGGGGTGAGGAGATGGGGGCAGACCTGGGGGATTACAGACAGTCCCATGAGTGTTGGAGGAGAATGGGGGTCAGGAGATAAGGGCAGACCTGGGGGATTATAAACAGTCCCATGAATTTTGGAGGAGAGTGGGGGTCGGGAGATGGGGGCATACCTGGAGCATTATAAACAGTCCCGTGAGTGTTGGAGGAGAGTGGGGGTCAGGAGATGGGGGCAGACCTGGGTGATTATAAACAGTTCCATGAGTGTTGGAGGAGAGTGGTGGTCGGGAGATGGGGGCAGACCTGGGGGTTTATAGACAGTCCCATGATTGTTGGAGGAGCACGGGGGTTGGGAGATGGGGGAAGACCTGGGGGATTATAAACAGTCCCGTGAGTGTTGGAGGAGACTGGGGGTCAGGAGATGGGGCAGACGTGGAGGATTATATACAGTCCCATGAGTGTTGGAGGAGAGCGGGGGTCAAAGATGGGGACAGACCTTGGGGATTATAAACAGTCCCATGAGTGTTAGAGGAGAGCAGGGGTCAGGAGATGGGGGCAGATCTTGGGGGTTATAGACAGTCCCATGAGTGTTGGAGGAGAGTGGGGGTCAGGAGATGGGGCAGACCTGGGGGATTATAAACAGTCCCATGAGTGTTGGAGGAGAGCGGGGTTCGGGAGATGGGGGCAGACCTGGGGGATTATAAAAGTCCCATGAGTGTTGGAGGAGAGTGACGGTCAGGAGATGGGGGCAGACCTGGGGGATTATAAACAGTCCCATGAGTGTTGGAGGAGAGCGGGGGTCAGGAGATGGGGGCAGTCCTGGGTGATTATAAACAGTCCCATAAGTGTTGGAGGAGAGCGGGAGTCAGAAGATGGGGGCAGACCTGGGGGATTATAGACAGTCCCATGAGTGTTGGAGGAGAGGGGGGGTCATGAGATGAGGGCAGACCTGGGGGATTATAGACAGTCCCATGAGTGTTGGAGGATATCGGGGGTTGGGAGATGGGGGCAGATCTGGGGGATTATAGACAGTCCAATGACTGTTGGAGGAGAGTGGGGGTCGGGAGATGGGGGCAGACATGGGGGATTATAGACAGTCCCATGAGTGTTGGAGGAGAGCGGGGGTAAGGAAATGGGGGCAAACCTGGGGGATTATAAACAGTCCCATGAGTGTTGGAGGATAGCGGGGGTCAGGACATGGGGGCAGAATTGGGGGATTATAAACAGTCCCGTGAGTGTTGGAGGAGAGTGGGGGTGAGGAGATGGGGGCAGACCTGGGGGATTACAGACAGTCCCATGAGTGTTGGAGGAGAATGGGGGTCAGGAGATAAGGGCAGACCTGGGGGATTATAAACAGTCCCATGAGTGTTGGAGGAGAGCGGGGGTCAGGAGATGGGGGCAGACCTGGGGGATTATAGACAGTTCCATGAGTGTTGGAGGAGAGCGGGGGTCAGGAGATGGGGGGAGACCTGGGGAATTATAGACAGTCCCATGAGAGTTGGAGGAGAGTGGGGTCGGGAGATGGGGGCCAACCTGGGGGATTATAAACAGACCCATGAGTGTTGGAGGAGAGTGTGGGTCAGGAGATGGGGGCAGATCTGGAGATTATAGACAGTCCCATGAGTGTTGGAGGAGAGTGGGGGTCGGGAGATGGGGGCAGACCTGGGGGATTATAAACAATCCCATGAATTTTGGAGGAGAGTGGGGGTCAGGAGATGGGGGCAGACCTGGGGGATTATAAACAGTCCCATGAGTGTTGGAGGAGAGTGGGGGTCAGGAGATGGGGCAGACCAGCGGGATTATAAACAGTCCCATGAGTGTTGGAGGAGAGTGGGTGTCGGGAGATGGGGGCATACCTGGAGCATTATAAACAGTCCTGTGAGTGTTGGAGGAGAGTGGGGGTCAGGAGATGGGGGCAGACCTGGGTGATTATAAACAGTCCCATGAGTGTTGGAGGAGAGTGGTGGTCGGGAGATGGGGGCAGACCTGGGGGTTTATAGACAGTCCCATGATTGTTGGAGGAGCACGGGGGTTGGGAGATGGGGGCAGACCTGGGGGATTATAAACAGTCCTGTGAGTGTTGGAGGAGAGTGGGGGTCAGGAGATGGGGGCAGACGTGGAGGATTATATACAGTCCCATGAGTGTTGGAGGAGAGCGGGGGTCAGGAGATGGGGACAGACCTTGGGGATTATAAACAGTCCCATGAGTGTTAGAGGAGAGCAGGGGTCAGGAGATGGGGGCAGATCTTGGGGGTTATAGACAGTCCCATGAGTGTTGGAGGAGAGTGGGGGTCAGGAGATGGGGCAGACCTGTGGGATTATAAACAGTCCCATGAGTGTTGGAGGAGAGCGGGGTTCGGGAGATGGGGGCAGACCTGGGGGATTATAAAAGTCCCATGAGTGTTGGAGGAGAGTGACGGTCAGGAGATGGGGGCAGACCTGGGGGATTATAAACAGTCCCATGAGTGTTGGAGAGCGGGGGTCAGGAGATGGGGTCAGTCCTGGGTGATTATAAACAGTCCCATAAGTGTTGGAGGAGAGCGGGAGTCAGAAGATGGGGGCAGACCTGGGGGATTATAGACAGTCCCATGAGTGTTGTAGGAGAGGGGGGGTCATGAGATGAGGGCAGACCTGGGGGATTATAGACAGTCCCATGAGTGTTGGAGGATATCGGGGGTTGGGAGATGGGGGCAGATCTGGGGGATTATAGACAGTCCAATGACTGTTGGAGGAGAGTGGGGGTCGGGAGATGGGGGCAGACGTGGGGGATTATAAACAGTCCCATGAGTGTTGGAGGAGAGTGGGGGTGAGGAGATGGGGGCAGACCTGGGGGATTACAGACAGTCCCATGAGTGTTGGAGGAGAATGGGGGTCAGGAGATAAGGGCAGACCTGGGGGATTATAAACAGTCCCATGAGGGTTGGAGGAGAGCGGGGGTAAGGAAATGGGGGCAAACCTGGGGGATTATAAACAGTCCCATGAGTGTTGGAGGATAGCGGGGGTCAGGACATGGGGGCAGACCTGGGGGATTATAAACAGTCCCGTGAGTGTTGGAGGAGAGTGGGGGTGAGGAGATGGGGGCAGACCTGGGGGATTACAGACAGTCCCATGAGTGTTGGAGGAGAATGGGGGTCAGGAGATAAGGGCAGACCTGGGGGATTATAAACAGTCCCATGAGTGTTGGAGGAGAGCGGGGGTCAGGAGATGGGGGCAGACCTGGGGGATTATAGACAGTTCCATGAGTGTTGGAGGAGAGCGGGGGTCAGGAGATGGGGGCAGACCTGGGGAATTATAGACAGTCCCATGAGAGTTGGAGGAGAGTGGGGGTCGGGAGATGGGGGCCAACCTGGGGGATTATAAACAGACCCATGAGTGTTGGAGGAGAGTGTGGGTCAGGAGATGGGGGCAGATCTTGGGGGTTATAGACAGTCCCATGAGTGTTGGAGGAGAGTGGGGGTCAGGAGATGGGGCAGACCTGGGGGATTATTAACAGTCCAATGAGTGTTGGAGGAGATTGGGGGTCGGGAGACGGGGGCAGACCTGGGGGATTATAAACAGTCCCATGAGTGATGGAGGAGAGTGGGGATTGGGAGAGGGGGGCAGACCTGGTGGATTATAAACAGTCCCATGAGTGTTGGAGGAGAGTGGGGGTCGGGAGATGGGGGCAGACCTGGGGGATTATAAAAGTCCCACGAGTGATGGAGGAGAGCGAGGTTTAGGAGATGGAGGCAGACCTGGGGGATTATAAACAGTCCCATGAGTGTTGGAGGAGAGCGGGGGTCAGAAGATGGAGGCAGACCTGAGGGATTATAGACAGTCCCATGAGTGTTGGAGGAGAGCGGGTGTCAGGAGATGGGGGCAGACCTGGGGGATTATAGACAGTCCCATGAGTGTTGGAGGAGAGTGGTCGTCGGGATATGGGGGCAGACCTGGGGGATTATAAACAGTCTCATGAGTGTTGAAGGAGAGCAGGGTCAGGAGATGGGGGCAGACGTGGGGGATTATAGACAGTCCAATGACTGTTGGAGGAGAGTGGAGGTCAGGAGATGGGGGCAGACATGGGGGATTATAGACAGTCCCATGAGTGTTGGAGGAGAACGGGGATAAGGAAATGGGGGCAAACCTGGGGGATTATAAACAGTCCCATGAGTGTTGGAGGAGAGCGTGGGTCAGGAGATGGGGGCAGACCTGGGGGATTATAAACAGTCCCGTGAGTGTTGGAGGAGAGTGGGGGTGAGGAGATGCGAGCAGACCTGGGGGATTATAAACAGTCCCGTGAGTGTTGGAGGAGAGTGGGGGTTGGCAGATGGGGGCAGTCCTGGGGGATTATAGACAGACTCATGTGTTTTGGAGGAGAGTGGGGGTCGGGAGATGGGGGCAGATATGGGGGATTATAGACAGTCCCATGAGTGTTGGAGGAGAGTGGGGGTCAGGAGATGGGGGCAGACCTGGGGGATTATAAACATTCCCATAATTTTTGGAGGAGAGTGGGGTTCAGGAGATTGGGGAAGACCTGGGGATTATAAACAGTCCCATGAGTGTTGGAGGAGAGTGGGGGTCGGGAGATGAGGGCAGACGTGGGGATTATAGACAGTCCCATGAGTGTTGGAGGAGAGCGGGGGTAAGGAAATGGGGGCAGACCTGGGGGATTATAAACAGTCCCGTGAGTGTTGGAGGAGAGTGGGGGTCGGCAGATGGGGGCAGTCCTGGGGGATTATAGACAGTCTCATGAGTTTTGGAGGAGAGTGGGGGTCAGGAGATGGGGGCAGATATGGGGGATTATAGACAGTCCCATGAGTGTTGGAGGAGAGTGGGGGTCAGGAGATGGGGGCAGACCTGGGGGATTATAAACAGTCCCATGATTTTTGGAGGGGAGTGGGTTTCAGGAGATGGGGGAAGACCTGGGGATTATAAACAATCCCATGAGTGTTGGAGGAGAGTGGGGGTCCGGAGATGGGGGCAGACCTGGGGATTATAAACAGTCCCATGAGTGTTGGAGGAGAGCGGGGGTCAGTAGATGGGGCCAAACCTGGGGGATTATAAACAGTCCCATGAGTGTTGGAGGAGAGCGGGGGTCAGGATATGGGGGCAAACCTGGGGGATTATAAACATCCCCATGAGTGTTGGAGGAGAGTGGGGGTCGGGAGATGGGGGCACACCTGGCGGATCATACACAGTCCCATGAGTGTTGGAGGAGAGCGGGGGTCAGGAGATGGGGGCAGACCTGGGGGATTATAAAACCTCCCATGAGTGTTGGAGGAGATCGTGGGTCAGGAGATGTGGTCAGACCTGGGGGATTATAGACAGTCCCATGAGTGTTGGAGTAGAGCGGGGGTCAGGAGATGGGGGCAGACCTGGGGGATTATAAACAGTCCCATGAGTGTTGGAGGAGAGTGGGGGTCGGGATATTGGGGCAGACCTGGCGGATTATAAACAGTCCCATGAGTGTTGGAGGAGAGTCGGGGTCAGGAGATGGGGGCAGACCCAGGGGATTATAAACAGTCCCATGAGTGTTGGAGGAGAGCGGGGGTCAGGAGATGGGGGCAGACCTGGGGGATTATAAACAGTCCAATGAGTGTTGGAGGAGAGCGGGGGTCAGGATATGGGGGCAAACCTGGGGGATTATAAACATCCCCATGAGTGTTGGAGGAGAGTGGGGGTCGGGAGATGGGGGCACACCTGGCGGATCATAGACAGTCCCATGAGTGTTGGAGGAGAGCGGGGGTCAGGAGAAGGGGGCAGACCTGGGGGATTATAAAACCTCCCATGAGTGTTGGAGGAGATCGTGGGTCAGGAGATGTGGTCAGACCTGGGGGATTATAGACAGTCCCATGAGTGTTGGAGTAGAGCGGGGGTCAGGAGATGGGGGCAGACCTGGGGGATTATAAACAGTCCCATGAGTGTTGGAGGAGAGTGGGGGTCGGGATATTGGGGCAGACCTGGCGGATTATAAACAGTCCCATGAGTGTTGGAGGAGAGTGGGGGTCGGGAGATGGGGTTAGACGTGGGGGATTATAGACAGTCCCATGATTGTTGTAGGAGAGTGGGGGTCGGGAGATAGGGGCAACCCTGGGGGGTTATAAACAGTCCCATGAGTGTTGGAGGAGAGTGGGGGTCAGGAGATGGGGGCAGACGTGGGGGATTATAGACAGTCCCATAAGTGTTGGAGGAGAGCGGGGGTAAGGAAATGGGGGCAAACCTGGGGGATTATAAACAGTCCCATGAGTGTTGGAGGAGAGCGGGGGTCCAGAGATGGGGGCACACCTGGGGGATTATAAACAGTCCTATGAGTGTTGGAGGAGAGTGGGGGTGAGGAGATGGGGGCAGACCTGGGGGATTATAAACAGTCCCGTGAGTGTTGGAGGAGAGTGGGGGTCGGGAGATGGGGGCAGACCTGGGGGATTATAGACAGTCCCATGAGTTTTGGAGGAGAGTGGGGGTCGGGAGATGGGGGCAGACGCGGGGGATTATAGACAGTCCCATGAGTGTTGGAGGAGAGTGGGGGTCAGGAGATGGGGGCAGACCTTTGGGATTATAGACAGTCCCATGAGTGTTGGAGGAGAGTTGGGGTCAGGAGATGGGGGCAGACCTTTGGGATTATAAACAGTCCCATGAGTGTTGGAGGAGAGCGGGGGTCAGGATATGGGAGCAGACCTGGGGGATTATAAACAGTCCCATGAGTGTTGGAGGAGAGCAGGGGTCAGGAGATGGGGGCAGACCTGGGGGGATTATAAAAGGTCCTATGAGTGTTGGAGGAGAGCAGGGGTCAGGAGATGGGGGCAGACCTGGGGGATTATAAACAGTCCCGTGAATGTTGGAGGAGAGTGTGGGGGTCAGGAGATGGAGGCAGACCTGGGGATTATAGACAGTCCCATGAGTGTTGGAGGAGAGCGGGGGTCAGGAGATGGGGACAAACCTGGGGGATTATAAACAGTCCCATGAGTTTTAGAGGAGAGTGGGGTTCAGGAGATGGGGGCAGACCTGGGGGATTATAAGCAGTCCCATGAGTGCTGGAGGAGAGTGGGGGTCGGGAGATGGGGGCAGATCCCTTCTCCAACGTACCCTGCCAGTACTGTGTGGTCCAACTTGCTGCCCTTTCCCCTTTCGGTGCATACATGTGTAACACGTTTGGAACAGCAGTGGTAGTCGTGGTGGTTGCTCCGTTTTTGCTGATATCCCAGAATTCATGGCTAGGCCCTCAAAGTGTTCCCTCTAGGCATATTTGATGTGTCTGTGTCTGTGTTGGTACAACGATGAATGCGACCATGTATCCAAGGGCAAATCTGCATCAGGCAGTGGGCGGAAGGCAAAGGGCAGTGTATTTAGCAGCGCACGCCGCCTCGTGTGGATGGCAGCAAGTGGGAGCCTGCACAGGAGAACGTGCCCACTGAGCCCGGATACAGGTACCTTAGCTGGGGACGCAAGGGCTGGGAACTCTGCAAGGGTTTTGGCTGTCAGGAAGGTGAGGCTCGGGGACCACCACCTGACCACCTTGACCTCTGACCTGGACACGCAACAAGTGTAGTGGGGCAGGAGAGTAGAGGGGAGTATTAGAAGGAGTGGAGTAGTAGCGTGGAGGAGTGGAGTGGAATATGAGCAGGAGAGACCAGGAGGAGTGAAAGGTTGAAGGGACATCTGAAAGTAGCGAGGAGTCTGTAGTGAGAGGCGAGTGTGAGCGTGCAAGGACAGCCTGAGTCAAACCCGAGTAGGAGTGTGGTAGTGCCCTATTCCATTAGAACACGAACCCTTGGATAGAGTAGGGACAGCTAGGGAGTGTCTGCGGGAGATTTGAGAGCCAGCATTTTAGGGGACATCCCAATGTAACAGGACTTTAAGTAGGGCTTTAAGTAGGGCCCAACCTTCCATAGCACTAACCTGCGGTTATGCACACCAGGGGTCGGAAGCTGATTCGTAACAAAATGGCGGGTGTCTATGCCATCTGTAACAATTATCGAGAACAGAGCCCTGAGTGAGTCTGGAAATGATCTAGACTAAAGTCTCGGGAGGATAGCTCAGGGGCAATGTGCTCGCCTTGCACCTTGGAATCAAGACGACGCGGACAACACAGGTGCGATCCCCGGGTCTGCGCTTAGAAACCTCTGGGTAGTAAACGCGTTATAAATAACTGATCATATCATAAAGTCATTCAGACACTCATAATGCAGAACCGTGTGTTATATCCCCGCACCGGTGGTGTCGGCAGGGAATGGAATGCTACCAGGCCGCGCCAGAGTGCCAGCGTGGGCGCGGTCAGGAGCTGAAAAAGCATTTCATGCTGCGTGTTGGTCGCGCTCTGCTCTGCCGGCTTCTGGCTGGTGGGCCCTTTATTGCGCCTCACGTCATCACGTTACACGTGACGTGAGGCGGATAGAACTTTGCTTCTTTATTTAAATTAGCAAAACAGTAACAGTGTACCCACATGGATGCTCTCCCTGCATATTCCAGTCCAATGGAGGAGAGGCACTCCCATTGCTTCTATGGAACAGGAAATCCCACCCAGTCTTTGTGGCCTTCACCACTCATAGTCTTGCAGCCGTGCTGGCGCTTTGATGGCGGCCCCCAGGCCATATCTTTGAAGCCTCCCCCATCCAGCGCACTTTCTCTCTGGTCGGGTGCATCTTCTTTTTCTGCTAGCTCACCTGCGCTGCCACCTCAAGTGTCCTCCTCCTTGACCATTGGCGCTGGATGGTGCTGTGCTGGGTCTTTGTCTCCTTGTATTTGCCCGTTTCCGCATGTCCACATCTCCTCAGGCACTTTCTTGAACCAGGGGGCATTTCCCGTGATGGTTTGCTGTCAACATCGACCCTTCCGTCCTTGTCACCTTCCACTGTCGGTGGTCATATCTCGACTCTAATTTTGACTTTGTGGGATTTCTCAGTACCAACACAAAGCCACCTACTTTGTGTCTGGATCCCCTGGCATTCCTCTTGTGGCTCATGTACTTATTTGCTGCGACTCTTTTTCCGTGAGTCCGTCCGCTGTCGAGTTCGTCCACACCCTTGCTCGGGTGATGAGGAATGGACGAGTTTACCATTGTTCCGCACATGAGGTCTGCCGGAGGTACATTTGTGGAGCTATGAGGTGAGACTGTAGTTCCTCAAGAACCGGTACAAGTCCACCCGCCATTGGCTGTTTTGACTCTTGGAGATACAAAGCACCTTATTGATTGTCCTCATAAGTCTCTCCACATCCCCATTAGCTTGTGGACGTTGGGGGTGATGTGGTGGTGTTGGATGTGGAGTTCCTCCCCTGAAAAGGTGGTCCATTGTCGCTCTTGATAGGCCATGACAGACCATGTGTTGTAAACATTTTCTCTAATGCAGGGATGAGCTTGTCCGCTGAGGTTGAGTTAATAATCTACACTACGGGGTACCGTGAGAGGTCGTCAGTTGCTACCAGGAGATAGATGACCTCCGGACAGTGCAAAAGTCGATACTGATGGCGTCCCACCTTGAGGATCTGTGCTCCGCTGATGGGTGCGGGGGTGCCCCTGTGATTTCGCATGGGAGGCAGACCCTGACGATGTCCTCCACCTTTGTATCTAGGTGAGGAAACCACACCCGGTGTCTTATCCTGGCCTTCATACAGACCATCCCTTTGTGTCTTTGTGTGCAAGGGAGACAATACTGTCTTGTAGGCTACAGGGAATCACTATCCTGGTGCCTCTTAAGATCAGACCCTCGCTGGTGATGGACAGTTCCCGCCGCACTGGGAGCATCCCAGTCAGGAATCCTATGGCTGCCGGCATGCAGTTGTGAACATGTCGAAGAAAAGAGTTCCAATCCCCTGCTATAATCGTGTTTTTGATGATGTTGCGGCATGGGTCATCTTGCGTGGCCTCAACGATGTCCGCAATGCTGACTGTGTTGGGCTTTGTGGCTTTGATGACTTGGCATATATGTCCTCTGTCTCCTCTGCCTCATCCACTTCTCCACATTTCGCCGAGTGCAGGTGCCTAGACAGGAAGTCTGTGGGGTTGTCCGCCCCCGCCTGGTATATCAACTTGTGCTCCGAGACCCCCAACTGGCCCATAGAGTCGGGGTTTGCTCAGAAGCACTTTAAGACAAGATAGCAGCACCCGTGAGATGGATGAGGGTGCAGATTTATACTTCAACACCAACCAATAAGGACAACTGAAACGGTTTGGCAAAGGGAGTCAGTTTAATGACAAGTACAACAAAACGGGGACTTATGAATATCAGCAATGGTGCGATCTTCCTTCTCGCTTCAACTCCAACGAACTTCATAACATTTGTAACATTTATACTAACAATTTGTCATCATTGACGTGTAACACTCAAAAGTTAGCATGCAATTCTATTGGTTAGGAAAAGGTAACTTTAATATAGGTACTATATCTGTATATGGTAACAGAGTGAGGGGATTGGGTAAACACTGTCAGGTGGGCATCTAAGCCCTTCCTTCAAAAATGACTACTGCAGACGTCATTAAAAGTACGACGTCCCATTGGTTCTACTAATCTATAGGACCCTTGATTATTTGGTCCACTGTGATTGAGTTGGCACCAACCCCATGCATACTTTTCCACTTTGCTTAGTAGCACGCAGAATGGTCGGCCAGGTGCGGGGTGCCCCTCAGTTACCCAGCCTTCCTCCAATTATTGTTACAATCAATCATCACTTTAATAGCTATGTGCCAATTATTTCACTGTGGTTGGCCTTGAGACTGCATCTTCTGTCTGGAAAAGTTTCTGATATCTTCATCTTTCATCTGTCCTGGTGCCATGCGTAGGTGTGAACTCTCGTTTCTTCTTGCTCAGCTGGTCACGTGATTCGGACACTGTGAATTTGCCTCTTTTCCATCAATTTGTGTATTTGATTTCTGTTTCACCCACCACCTGCCTTCGCGTTCTTATCTCGACCTTTCAGAGGCAGGATATTCTGTTCTTAGTTTCAATTAAATGTAGCTACTGTTCGTCTCTTCTATTGGTATGACCTTGGCTCTCCTGGCACGAGTTGCCTCTGCTGAGTTTCGTTTCAGCCGTCTCTTTTCGTTTTTGCTAAATGTGAAGCTTTTCCCGTGTGGCTTTTAGCAATCTGGGTTGATTCTGCTTTTTGTGCAAAGTGGAAATACACTTATAATAATGTGTTTCATTTGAGGTAGATTATGTATAGTGTCGCTTGCCGTACTATTCTTCTGCTAAGCATAGCAAGCTGCACTGTTTTCTTAGCTTTAGTGCGGTTCCAAGCATATTTACAGGTGTGAACTGGTCGAATATCTTCATCTTGCTTGCAGTTTAAGCTTCTTACATTTTGACATTGTCCTTTCACTTTAGTTTCACAATATCCTTGTTCATGGTGTTTCGTCTCTTTGCCTCATTCTCTGGTCATCATTTCTTCTATCTGTGAGTCAGTCTGGGTTCCTTTGATGTCACCATTCGTCTTCCATTAAGGTCTTTTTGGTTTTTTCAGGGACTGTACACAGATGATCTTAATTTCGTTTCATTTGTTGGTATGGTTTTCTCAATGGATATCTTACTGATAATGGTTTCCTTGGTACTGGTAAGTCAATAAGTGCTGTTCTTTTAATAGGCACTGGGCAGAGCCCTACCGCGGCTCTCTGATGGTTTATTTGCTCATCATACGTCACATATCTTGGTGTGAACGTTCCTGGTACTTCAAAATGGATGATTGGAGTGTAGGCTTTATTTGGGACTTCCTCTACAAACTCAAAGTCGTACTGCTGCAGGTGGAGTAACCACTTTCCTATCCTGGCCAGTGGGTGTGCTGATGACCCTGTGAAGATACGGGAGTGGTGGTTTGTGGTTGGTGAATGTTCAGAATTTTTGCCCATAAAGAAAGTGGCATCCCCAAAGGACCGCTATCACTTCTTTCTCGATATGGGACTATCTCTGTTCAGTTGGTATGAGAGCTCTGGATGTGTAAGTAATTTTCGGGTTTCCCCTGTCAGCGTCTTCTGTTCCAGAATTGCCCCGAGTCTGACTGGGCTTCTAGCCACATGTAGCTCCATGGCCAGAGCTGGGTCATAGTAGGCCTTTGTTGTGTCGGACGACTGTGATGTCTTGATGCACTACAATGCTTCCATACAATGGGGGCTGCATTCCCATTTGACGTTCTGCCTGGTGAGTTCTCGGAGCGGCTCTGACATTGTGGCTAGGTTGGGAATGAATATGCCACCGTACGTGGTCATTCCCAGAAAGCTTTGCACTTGCATGGGTGTGTTTGGGGGATGACTTTCTGTATGTCCACTACCTTCTGGGGGTCAGCTGATACCCCTTCTTTATTGAAGACATAGCCAAAAAAGTGAACTCCTCCTTTAGTAACTCATATTTGTCCCTGTGGATAATGAGCCCTGCTTTCTCTGAACTGTTGAGGACTGACTCTAGGTGACGCAGATTTTCTTCCCTGTTTTCAGCGTGGATGATGATATCATCAGTGACATTAAGTACTCCGCGGATGCCCTGTATTACTTCCTGAATGGCTTGATGGAATACTTCTGATGCGCAGGATATCCCGAAACTTAGTCTCTTGTGGCGCCACAGGTCCAGATGGGTCGAGAAAGTTGTTATGTACCTCAAATTCCAGTGTAATCTGAGCCGGTGATAGCCAGGGTTGAGATCTATGTTGGAGAGAATCTTCGACCCTGTGAGGTCCGTGATGATCTTGTCCAATGTCGGGGTGATGTGTCTCTCCCTCTTAATGGCATCATTGGTAGGCACATATCTATGCATAACCGTACCTTCCTGGGTTGCTTGAGCTTTTTCATAGCAACTAAAGGGGAAACCCAGGGAGTTGGGCCGGTCACTTGCTCAATGATGCCCCAGCCTTTTCAAGTTCATGCAGTTCTTTAGCTACAATGCCCTTCATGTGAAAAGGAGTTCTTCTGTGGCGGACTGCCCGTGGCTGCACATTTGGTCAATGTGGAGTATGATCAGTTTTCCTTTGATGCATCCAATGCCCTGTAGAATGCTCTGGTGTTTGGCTAGTAGGCTGTTGATCTCAGCGGAATCTGTTACATCACCAATAAATTGGATGAGTCCAACGTTTTCTGCGGCCTCCCAACTGAGTAGACACTCAACGCCAGCGTTGAGCACCTATATTTTGGAGTTGATGGCTATGTCACCCCTTCTCGATGTGGTTTGGAATTGCCCCAACACCGGGGGCAGTTTCTTGCTGCCATAGGCGAACAGTTGGGTGCCTGTGTGCTTGAGTGTGGGATGGGGGCACAGTTTCCAGGACATGCTTATCGGCATGACATTCACCGATGCCCCTGTGTCGATGGTCATCAACGCTTCTTGTGCCGGTATCTTCACAAGGCATTTTGGCCTTTTCATTTTCCTCTTCTGGTCATCGTTGCCCTGGTTTAGTGCCGAGTTGAGGTGGACCTTGCCCTTTTTCTTCACTCATCTTGCTTCTATTGCTGCCACCGCTTCCTCGTCTTCATCCTGTGATTCCTCCGTCGATGAGGTGTTTCCAGTTGCTAACAGGTGTGCGTCCACCTGTTTCTTCTTCTCTGTAGAGTCTTTCATGGGCAGCGATTGTGGACGTTGGTTCTGGCCTGTCGATGCCCTGCAGACACATGCATAATGGTCTCTTCGGCCACAGGCTCCACGCGTGGTCCCTTGTGCTGGGCAATTCCTTTTTCCGTGGCGTGCCCCTACGCATCAACCACACTCTGTTGGGCCAGGGATTCTTGGCTACCATTGTGGCGAGTTATATTTCTCTCTATTGTCATCCATTTTTGGCGGCGGTTTCATTACCTGCGCTATGGTTGCTTTTGTTGGCACCACTTGCAATTTCTGGAGGGTGGTGCCCATTTAGGCTGACAAGAAAAAATGGGGGGTGGGAGGCACTAACACGTCAATGATTTGCTTACTAATGTATAAAGGAATATTGAAACAGGTACAAAAATCTGAATAGACTTCAGGTGCAAAGGGGCAAATGCCACGAGGCCACTCGGGACTGATTAGACACTAAAAAAACTAAACCGTGTGTTACCACATGGTAGCCCCACTTGCACTCCAAATGGGATGATATCCCTAATAACACTCAAAGGTCTATTTGCCCTGCGACCCCAAGGGTGGGATATATAGGGGAGTATGGATATAGACCTAATAACTTTATTTTAGCGATCAAGTATTTCACAAACAGTTAGTAGATATAACTCTCAAGGGGAGAGTGAGTCTGATGCCGTAATAGAACTAAGTAACTGGCAATTTAGCTAGCATTGTAACTCAAATTACTTCCCAAAAGGAATATACACACAGGTTTTTTTTAATAACACGAAAAACACAAAGAAGTATAACAATTTTTCAAAAAAAGTTCAAAAAGCATTTTCAAATGAATTGCAAATGACCAGTGTTTACAACATTCACACTAGAACATTTTTGAGAACTCATCAAAGTCCATAAGACCCATTTCAAACAGCACCATTGAGTTTAATCAAATGACAACTCGTTTTGGATTACTACAGAATCCATCCTCAGGGCTATGGTGACTATTCGTTCCAATTCTTCAAAATATTTCACAATTCAAATCTCTAGAAAATTACAGAAAACACAATCACTAAGAGTTTGGATGTTTTACCACAACTAAATCACTAATAACATAGGGAGGACCACAAACCTCGTAGTCCATCAACAGTAGTTGTTGTCAGATAGTAGAACCAGACTTTGCGGGACCACAGTGCACCACTGGGTCCGGTAGCAGGTAGGTGTAGAACTCTAGGAAATCCGATACCCTATGGGGAGGGAAAGAAGGTGTGTACATTAAAGAGGGGAAACCTCACTGTCAAGTAGCATGAGGCCCCTAGGGCCTCACAGACAATCTCATGTGCAATTGGCACACCATTTAGGACTCAGAGATACTCGGAGCTCAACATAAAACAAACCTTGACCAAAGGTGAGGGGCCTACTGTGCAACTCAATCAAACCTAAAAGGGGGCTCCTAACTCAGAGGGTCAGAACCCCCAAGTGAGTGGTCAAGGCCGCATTACAGACTAAGGCATAGTGGCTTAATACAAACATTAACGTTAGTGTGAAGAAACATAACTCAACACTAACGGTTAGCTTGAAGAAGCATGACTCGACATAACAGCGTTAGGCACCTATGCTTCTAAACAATATGAGCGTCCCATGACACTCGAACCTAAATATGAGTTCCAAACTCATATACCTGCTTCACAACAAAGGAAAGCGTTCATGTGAGCACTCACCTCGCTGTATGTCCGCTGTGTATCCAAAAAAGCAGCCATCCGACGCATAAGCGCGGGGCTGTCTGTATCTTATGTTTATAGGTTGCCATGGTGATATCGCGCATGCGCGCAAGTGTCACCGGCCGCCATCTTGGAGTGGGCATTAGCAAGTCCCATTGCAGGAAGTATATGTTCAAGGCGATGCGGCAGATGTCCAAAGGCACCTGGATCGCAAAGGCCTCAAGACGCTACACTGCTGACAAGGTGAATTATTACATTAAATGTTTTAGGAACCAAAACATGCTCATAATTGACCCCAAGGATATATGAGGTACACATAGGTTACAAAAACCTAAAGGCGGGCAAAAGGGGAGATGCAGATCAATGTCTGCTGGGGTCCCCGTGGCCACCCAGTTCACTAGTGCACATAGGTAACAAAAATTAAAAGTGGGCGTAGGGGGAATGCAGAACTAAGTCTGCTTGGGCCCCATAGCCACCTAGATCTCAAGTAACAATGTTATACAATTTCCTTGATACAGTCCTGGGGGGATTGCATATCAAAGTCTGCTGGTGCCCCAATTACCGCCAAGTTCATCAATACAAAAGTATCAAAAAGCCATGCCAAAGTCGATGTCTTCTGTGGTCTATTAAGACAACCGAGGGATGGAACATAAATAGATCAATGCAATTCGCAAATTCAGGCATTTACATTAACTGTCGACCCTTGAACAAAGTGTTCCACATCAAGAGGCAGATACATGTCTCTACATACTGCCGCACTAGGAGCACCCAATTCTGGGCATCCAAGCCTTTCACAATCTGCAAGTCAATTAACAGATATTCCTACACAGAATAGGCAAAATTTACCAAATCTGTTAATGGTCTCTCATTTGCATCGGCAATGTAATCGAATAGGGTATGGCAGGTAATGGATGAGAAACAGAAATCTGTCTCAGCGATCTGCCCCACTTGGAACCCCCAGGGCGAGTATCCAAGCCATTCAAAATCTAAGTGCCGCCCTGCAGCATGTTACTCAGCAAGACATGTATCTTGAAGGTACAGGAGACTATTGTTAAGTACAATTCCACATCTAGTCAATACTCATATCCTATATAGTCAGCATGACAGTCAGAGGTCAATACATTGAAGGGACTCTCAACATAAAGTTAAAGGTAATTAAACGAAACACATCAAATCAAATTCAAGGTTCATGCCCCTTGGACTGAGGCAATGCAGCAGCTCAATCCACAAGATTTCTCTCTGTTGAAGCTTCCTTATGATATCACCTCCCCTTGACCCCAATTTCACCTGTTACCCATTTAGGCTGCCCTTCTATGTGACAGCTCCCTCTGGGGTCCGTATTCAAGTATCCTTGCCAATGTAATCCCTTTTTCGCTCAAGACCAGCCTGCACAGTTTCTCCGATGACATACCATTTATTTTTTGGCTCCTTATCTCCTTTTTGTTGTCGTTGAATTTGCAGGACAGTGCCAACCTCCTCAACCTTGTATGATATTCGTCCAGGGTCGCTTCTTCCACTTGCAATGTGCTGTAGAAGTTGAAAGTCTCAAAGTCTTGGTTGAGCTGTGGCATGAAATGTGTGGTTAGGGCATTTCTGGCCATTTGGTACACGTCTGCGTCGTCGCCTATCGCCAGCTAATTGAAAATGTACAATACATCATCATCGATATTGAGCTTCAGGTGTGATTTAATCTTCCTGGGCGTGGCGATGTCTCTGCAGTCCATGGCCATTTCCAACTTCTGGATCCAGATTGTCCAGCATGGCCCCACAGATGATGGGTCCGTGCATGGGATGAACGATATGATATGTTATTTTATTTATATCGCACTCATACACAAGGGTTTCAGAGAGTGACCGGCCAAAGGGAGGGGAAACAAGGGAGAACAAAATCAACAATCTTACCAGGCCCAGTGACATTGAGAATGTGCAAGTGCAGGGGAAAGGGAAAAGGGGGAAAGTGCGTGGGAAAGGGAAAGGGGGAAAGTGCGTGGGAAAGGGAAAGGGGGAAAGTGCAGGGGAAAGGGAAAGGGGGAAACTGCGTGGGAAAGGGAAAAGGGGGAAAGTGCATGGTGAGAGAACAGAATTAATAATAAGTGCACTAAATAAATAAATACAGGCAGTGAAAAAGTGGTATTGCAGCCAGCCAGTGACAAGTGCATGATTAGTCAGCCAAGGTATATCTGATAAGTGCAGAAGACAAATGGGGGACTGTATGGGTACAGGAACAGATCCCGGTGCAAGGGGCGGCCCAGAGGCAGTGCAGGAGGGAGGCAGGGTGAGCAGGTACCAGGGCCCGAAGGACAGAGGGTGACCCGGTGCACGGTACCAGTACACAGAGCCAAATGGTCCAAGCACTGCTGTTGCGCCCCCTTGATGACGGGGGGTTGTGTCTGGGGTGACAGTGTTGCTGCCAGCTTCCTGGGGTATTAGCTCTGGGTGCAGAATACCCTGCAGCCATGTTGCTGTGCGTTGGGATGTTCACTCCAAAGTACATTTTTGGGGGGCAGGACTGCCTTCCTTATCACCTGTGGTGTGTCTCCAGTGTGCCGATCCACCCTTGCTAGAAGTGAGTTTTCCTTCTTTTTTTCCTCTGTGATGTTCATGAGAAGAAAGATAAACGTTACACATGTTGTTCTGCTTTTCGTGTTAACATGTGTGTTTATATCTTTTTTCTTTCCGGGTGCACGTATCGAGTAGCGCGCCTCCTCAGCCATTCCAGAAATGGTCGGCGGGATCGATATGGCGCATATCGGCCGCATTATCAGCTTTGCTGGATGCGCTGTACTGACTCCTTGTCGCCAGTGTTATATCCCCGCGCTGGTGGTGGTGGCGGCGGGGGGTGTAATGCTAGTAGGCCGCGCCAGAGTACCAGCTAGGGGCAGGGATCAGAAGCTCAAGAAAGCACGTCATGCTGCGTGTTGGTTGCGACCCTTTATTGCGCCTCACGTCATTGCGTTATGCGTGACTTGAGGCGGATACAACACTGTGCAGAGAATGCCAAGTGAAGCACACATTGGTGAGTGATTGCATTCAGCAGAGTTCTCAGTGAATGTATCATGAAGAGCCGTCTTCTGAGTGACTCTGCCCTGTAAAGGGCTGAGCTCTGAGTGAGTGAGTGAGCGAGCGAGCGAGTGAGGTGAACATTAGATATACACTCGTAGTGACAGACCGTTTGAACTGTTCAGTACTTTAATAAATGAATACAGAGCTTTCTAAAGATGTGTCCATGTCACTCATTTTGATTGCTTTGAAAATGAAGAGTGTGGTAAGAAATAGTTACATATTTTGGCTCTTCTGAAAGATGAAGTTGTGTGTGGGGTGGGAGGCACAGGCACAGTTGGTGCACTCTGGTCTCCGCCAGTTACTGCTGCATTTCACCAAAGTTGTTCAGCTGATTTTTTTAAGCCAACTTTTAAACACCTGTGAAGTCCAGACGTCCTCCAGTACTTCAGCTCTAAGAGGCACGTTGATGACACTGTGCTCTCGAAAAAAGAACATGAGCGACACTGTGCAACACATTACCACCAAGCCTGAGGTCCGAGCACTCTTACTGGTCTTTCCGCAAACACTGGAACTTAGTGAACTATGCTTGAGCGCCCCCACCTTACCTTGCCTGACAAGAGGAATGCTGTAATACCTGCAATACAACGAGTGCTTTGATGCGTACGGGCTGAGTGCGCTTAATTACACATGGAAAAATAAACAAACACATTCCCCTCTAGACCACACAAGGAACCAGTGGAAGATCTGTGTGTTTAACGTTGTGATTCGCTTTTTCTGGTTGGTTCCAAAACCAACGGTAACGACCTAGTGGCGTATATGAGACAAAACAATGTAGCTGAATTACAGGTCCTAAGTGAAAATATAGTTTTAGTAAGAGCGATCTAAAAAAAAAAGATTGATTTAGAAAGACTGATCTGTGACCGCAGAGAGCGATCTTTCTAAATGGAACTGTCACGCGCCCGCCGCACACGAGTGGAGCAGGAGAGGGGGGAGCGGTAGTGGGAGAACAGGTAGGTCTGTGTGGAAGTGTGTGTTTGTGTGTGTGTGTGAGTGAGTTGCGTGTTTGTGAGGTTAGGGGATCGGGGTATGCTTGAGTGGCGATGGATGCAGGGGCAGCTGATGAGGCTGGTTCAGGGGTGAAACCCTTGATTTCAGAAATCTCGGCAGCTAGGCTGGGGTTGGGGGGCAAATGTGGCATAGAACCGAATGATAGGGTAGGCTGAGATTAAACTAAGGTGGTCCTCACCACCCATCGATGAGCCAAGAGGTGATATGACAGGTTATTTATAATGCGCGTGGGACCAAAAGTAAACATGTCATCAGCAGCACCTGAGGCTCACAATATGAATACAAAGAAATTGGGAAAATGGCACCTGAACATGAACACTGCAACAATGGTCCAATTAAGAACCCTAAGAGGCAGCGTTCGCCCATATAAATGGTCCCACTCAACTCCGACTGCAGAGTCTTAAATGGTCCCCCTGGAGCGTTGTCCTGTCAGCACCAGGACCAGAAAATGACCAAAGGAATACGGGATGAGCTCTGGAACTGAGCTGCCGCCTATCACAGTGCGCGCTCAGGAGAAAAGTAGCCTCCCCCTAAACAATACAGTTTCAAAACCCTGACGGGAGTATTTCCAGGAAATCCCTTTGGCCCATTCCAATTGTAATGCACTGTTTTTATTTAACACACCATACAGGCACAATAAAGCGCTTGAAAATTAATAAGCGTGCAGATTCTGGTTTGAGATCGTAGTGCGGAGGGCACTAATGGACCACCTGGGATTTCAATTCCAGTCTCCAGTTTCCTCGATCAGCTGTTTAACCACTTAGAGCAGGGGTGCACAACTGATTTTGACAGAGGGCCGAAAGTACCTTACATGAGGGCTATAGTGGGCCGAAAAGTAAATGTGGGCGGGGCGGTAGGGGGGGCATGGCAGGAGGCTTTTTAAAACCCCAATTTGTACTAAACACATGGAAAAAGAATGTTTTTTGAGGGGTAACGATTTTTATTTGCATTTCAAATTTACATTTTGTACTACACATTTTCCTTTGTTATAATTTATTTCTATTTAGTTATTGTATCTCGCCTATTTAATTAACTTATATATATTTTATTGACCCTAGATACACTATGCCCCATGGCACCCTCACCCCCAACCAAACACTATACCCCAGGGCCCACTTACCCCAACCAAACACTATGCCCCATTGCCCCCTCACCCCAACCAAACATTATGCCCCATGGCCCCCTCACCCCCAACCAAACACTATGCCCCATGACCCCCTTACTCCCAACCAAACACTATGCCCCATGGCCCCCTCACCCCCAACCAAACACTATGCCCCATGTCCCCCTCACCCCCAACCAAACACTATGCCCCATGGCCCCCTAACACTATGCCCCATGGCCCCCTCACCCCCAACCAAACACTATGCCCCATGGCCCCCTCACCCCCAACCAAACACTATGTCCCATGGCCCCTTCACCCCCAACCAAACACTATGCCCCATGGCCCCCTCACCCCCAACCAAACACTATGCCCCATGGCCTCCTCACCCCCAACCAAACACTATGCCCCATGGCCTCCTCACCCCCAACCCAACCCCCCACCCCATGGCCCCCTCACCCCCAACCAAACCCCCCAACTCAGCACACACACAAGCATGCACCCATACAGACCCGAACACCCCACCCCCCAACTCAGCACACACTCAAGCATGCACCCATACAGACCCGAACCCCCACCCCCCAACTCAGCACACACATAAACATGCACCCATACAGACCCGAACCCCCACCCCCCAAATCAGCACACACACAAACATGCACCCATATAGACCCGAACCCGCCACCCCCCAAATCAGCACAGACACAAACATGCACCCATAAAGACCCGAACCCCTCACCCCCCCAACTCCAAACTCCCCACCCCCAACTCAGCACACACACACTCAAGCATGCACCCATACAGACCCGAACCCCCCACCCCCCAACTCAGCACACACACACAAACATGCACCCATACAGACCCGAACCCCCCACCCCCCCAACTCAGCACACAAGAAACATTCAAATCAAAACATTCATACACATCCGACACACATCCGACCCCCCCCAACCCAGCATCTCAACATACACACAAAATACATTCAAATACAAACATTCATACACATCTGACACCCCCCCCTACACACACACACACACAAACATAAAGGAAAACAAACCCGACACACAAACACAAACAGAGCACTTACCGGAGACGTGCTGGAAGGCAGATAAACTGGAACGCTGGAATCGTACTACGGCTGGCGTGGTCCAAGGCTGAAATGCCTTCCGGCATCAAGCCTTATGGACCACGCCAGCCGTAGTGCTGGCCCTCCATTGGTGCAGCACACACGCATTACGTGGCTCCTAGGAGCTACGTGGTGTGTGTGTGCTGAGCCAATGAGGGCCAGTGTTTTCACCGGCCCGGAAGACAACAAAGACTTTCCTAATGGAGGGCGGCCGCGGGCCGCCCTCCATTAGGAAAGTCTTTGTGCCTTGCGGGCCGGACAAAAGAGCATGGCGGGCCGCAACTGGCCCGCGGGCCGTATGTTGTGCACCCATGACTTAGAGCAACACAGGATGGTTCCGTAATGTGTGGGCTTGCCCTTTCACAGGCACTGAACACACACTCCCTGGCCCGCTCAGCTGTCCTGCTCTTTTTGAAATATCTTGAACCTATTTCTGAGCAGATAAAGAAACGCAGGCAAGGAAAAGTAATGTTCCCAGTATTAAAGAATTTGGACAAAGGTCGAGGAATGGGATTAGAAATGAGAACTACTGGTTCAGAGCTGAAAGGTTGATCGTTAGAGCACATCCACTGACTGTGCCAGGGAAACAGCCACTGCGCTCCCCACTGATGAGCTCTGAAGGGGCTAAGTTGCTCTGGGAGGGGTTCTGTACAGAGCTCTGTAAGGCGGGAACGCTTTTCCATTGCCTGATAAACCAGCTACTAAGTCCTTAATGTAATGTCAGGCCAGCTGCTCACAGCGCCACTCCTGGACACTGACAGCCAGGCTGAACAGGCAGGCTCACCTTTTAGGAAGAGTGGACAGGTTGGGACGTGCACTGTGACAGTATACAGCTGTGCCTACACTCAAATAACAGGATGTATGAGGATTTGCACATCATGGAACTGTTATTGCTTACTAACAACCTCACAGACACGGTATAAGGGCCTGATTCATGGAAATGTGCGCGCACAAATCCTGCATGGGCCGCACGCCGAGAAGGACACTGCACGATCCTGCACGCAGTATAAAAAATACCTGCTCTGCGTACTCATGGAATATACTGCGCAACGTAACCGTATTCGCAAGTCGTGTTTCGAGTGCCCCAAATAAGCCCACACGCAAAGCATAAACTGTCAGAACCGCTACCTTGGCATGCTCCCCCGAGCACAAATACATGAACCCTTCAATGAGTGCATGCGGTCCCCCGCAAGCAGCCCTGCATCTCGAGGACTCTGCAAAGAATGCCCTGTAACTTTTGGCAGCATCCTGATAACATGCCTATGAAAAATCGTATGGGAAAAAACTCGGAAAATCTGCGTGCAAACCCCCGTAAACCGTGCCTGGATCCCTCTATACTGCCTATGCGCACACCTAAGTTAGATCAGGACCTCGGTTGTGTACACGCACCCCAAATCCGACATGCAAACCCACCTCCATGCTACGATTCCTACGTGCAAGTGTCTTTATGCCTGCCTTCGGGTGACGTAGAGATTGTGGGATTTGTGTAGCCATTACTATGCCAAGAGGCTACTATGGGTGGTGCCATGAATACATGTCATTTGACACAATAGTGGGAGTGTGAGGGGTTGCCTGCCGGCCGTTCCTCAGAACGCTCACGTTTTTGCATGTTCTTCCCCATTTTCTGTGTTCCGCCCCCTTCTCAGCCCTCTGCGCAAGCAACGTCCCACAATCATTTGTAGTTTATATAAAGCTAGAGGCATCATCTATGACATCATCATACGAGGCAAACTTTAAAAACCTATCGAGGAGTGGGATTGGATTATGGGATCATCTCTACCTACAGAAAATGTGCGTGTTAGTCTCTCATTGGTGGTCTCTTTTATCTAAGACACACCCTGAGCTACTTCTAAACATTTAGTGCAAGGCCCTTGTCATATCAGAAAATGTGGCAGAGGAATAATACTTTGCAACATTGTGTGTAAAAGTGCATGGCAGAATATTCGAATTGGTTGGCAACCCAACTCCAATCTTGGACATTCGGCTTGCGCACAGCACGTACAAAGAAAAGAAACCCAGGTGCTTGGAGATACGTCAGCTCTCCCCTTGTTTCCCCAATTAGTCTACCCTCTCTCATCGGTAGGCTTCATGCTAGTGTCTTTTGTTTGGAGGCTGAACTTGCCAGTCTGCACTGTCTCGGGACATTTATGGGAGTGCAGGCACATCACTATCTCAGCTTGACACTGAATTAATAGCACTTGTTTGCGAGTTCCTCATCATGTGTTACAAGACCATGAAATTGTCCATGTCAATGGTGCTTTTAACACCATTTGATTCAATTATGCTGGGTGCAGTTGCTCCTCTGGCCCTTTAGAGACTTGCTCACTCTATCCTGTATTACCTTCATGCCCTTTTAATTGTCCAATATTTGGCATCAGTAAATGTTCTCGGTCCTCCTAATCTTTGGGAAATGTGTCCTTGTGCATGGTCTGATCGTAGACTCCCTTTGTGTTTTTCCTTCATCTCTCGAAATAGCATCCTTAGTTTTGACCGAATGGATAAAACAGCTTCTCCACCTTGTTCTGATGGTAGTCCTAAATTTTGATTACATACCTCTCGTAAGCAAGCTTCTATGTATTCTTTCTACATTGCGTTTCAGCGCATTTACAGTTATTGACCAGTGAGTCACTTCATTCTTCTTTGTGTTTGCACGTACTGTGTCCTGGAGCACATGTTTCTCTTAGTGCTCCAATAACTTCGTATTTCTTAAGTATTTTCATATCGTTTCAGCATAGATTTATACATCTTCTTTGGGACATTCTTTTGATGTCATTAGACTTTGTTTAATGCACATCCATGTCGCGCACCATTTTATTCATGGCTGCATTCCGGCAACTCGGCAAAGGACATCCTTCTTGGTATCTTTCCTCAACTGTTTGAATGTGGGGGTATCTTCTGAATCGCTGCCTGGGTGCATATCATCTTTCATTTTGTCAATATGGTATGCACATGTTGCATAACCTTGTGCATGGGTTCCTCTTCTGTCATCCCAATAGGGTGGGTGTGAAGGGGCGCATACTAGGGAGAATGCATCCACTTGCTCCTCTACACACATATATCCTTTCCTTGTGCCATAAAAGGCAGCACAATCAGGGAAAATAACTGCCCCAGGAATGCAAACTCTCTTGCCACATGACATCCTGTGCAAATATTCATGACTGATTTGTATGCTCATCTTCTCTCATCACCCATCTGTTTGGTTTTCAACTTTCAACAACATTCTGCTTTATAAAGATGGCCTGAAAAGCACACAAATCATAGCAAGGTATGCACAAAAATATATTTAAGGATATATATATATATTTGTGTGCGCACCTTACGATGGTTTGTGTACTTTTTCAGACACCTTTTATAAACATAGTAGGCAAAATGTGTACAATTGAGATGTAGAGGAGCCGAATGCCTCTACTGGAAGTCCTGCCCCCATTTTGCCTATATGTTGGAAGTCGGAAATTGCGAAATGCGCAACGCCAGTAATGATGCGTATACCACAGAAAACCCTTAAAACAAGGTATCCATTGAGAAAGGCCTATAGGATGTACCCCCGAAAAGATGACACTCTCTTGAGGGAGATCCCTGAAGACGTGTAAAGAGGAGTGAAAGAGAAGATTGGTGACTGTGATGCTGGAAATGCACTGGAGGGACAGGGCATCCATGTCCTTGTCCTGTAGTCCTTTTATTATGTGTGTTCTGTGTTATTATCTGCACGGTAGACCATGAGAGATACCCTTATGGCACCCATGGGTGGGGGTACGACCCTGTACTTCTAGTGTATGTTTTTGTTTGTTTGTTTGTTTGTTTGTTTGTTTGTTTATTTGATATAGCGCGGAACCAAACCCGCAAGGGTAGCTGGGCGCAGAGCAGTACAAGGTTACTTGAAGACTTAGTTACAGGAAGCATACAGTTTATGCAGTTCACAATTAAAGCAGAGGTAGGTATACAAAGAGCAGAAAAAAAGGAAAAAAAAAAAATAATAAAATACAGATCAGTCTAATTGACCAGATGTCATTCACCTGGTTACAGGTGTCGTTTGTCATGCAGATGTCATTACGGTTGTCTAGTATCTATGTGGTGGGAGGTCATACTAAGTGTCATTGGTGCGAATCCAAGTGAGGACTTTTCGCCTGAAGCCGAGGTAGGGTTGGTCCATTCTAAGATCCAGAGGGAGTTTGTTCCATGTTTGCGCAGCTATGACGGGGAAACTAGAGCGGCCAGCTGTACACTTTTTGTATCTAGGCATCACTAAGGTGAATGCGTTGGTCAATCTGGTAGGACGGTTTGAGGTTCTCTTGTGGATTCTGTTTGCCAGGTAGGGAGGGGCTATGTTGTTAAGACATTTGGATGTAAGGGAAAGTATTTTGAGGGCGATCCTGTCTTTGATTTTTAGCCAGTGGATATTTTTCCTAAAGGCGGAGATGTGAGCTCTGTTAGGAATATTTAAAGCTACTCTGATAGCGTTGTTTTGGAGAGTTTGTAGTTTGTCTAGGATATACTTGTTGGAACCTGCATAGAGGGCATTGCAATAATCTAGCTTAGATATGATGAGGGCATTGGCTAATGTAATGCAGCTAGTTTCAGTTAGAAATGGTCTGCATGCTCGGATCAATTTGCAAGTATATGCAGTGGAAGATGCTAGAGAGTTTGTTTGTTTTTTGAAGGTAAGCGCTGAGTCAAGATAAACCCCAAGGGTCTTGACGGCAGGCATCACTTTAATGACGTTATTGTCAATGTTGAATGAGGCATAGTTGGGGTCAAGTTTTTTGATGGTCAATGCTGAGCCAAGGATCAGTAGCTCAGTCTTGTCGTCGTTCAGGCAGAGGCCGTGTGATGCCATCCAAGCCTGAATGAGGAGATATATCTTATTTACTAAGGCCGTGTCTTCCAAGAAGTTACCTGAAAGGGGGATTAGAATCTGAGTGTCGTCTGCATAGTTAGTGTAGACAACACCTAGTCTGTCCAACTTGTCAAACAAGGGTTTAGTAAAGGGGCACCTGTGTGTGGCCCACAGAGCAGGGTATGGGCTGGTGGCAGCTCCGTGCTTAATTTGACAGGTGCTCTGAGTATCCTCCATTTTGGGCCACCCAGGCCCTGTTATTGGAATCAGTTAATTCCTGATAGGAGACAAAATGGCCCCTATGGCATCTTGCTTTCTATTGCCTGTTACCTTGTTTTCCCAAAGTCCTGGGAAGCCCTGACTCTGTCCCTTCCCATGACTGGCTGGTGGGTGGAAGTTTCATGTATGGTATTGTGGGGAAGTCCAGGCCAGACTAGCTGGAGCCTTCCCAATGACTGTTTGTTGTGGGTATACCCTTGGAGTGGGACCTGGATGAATGTAGGGTGTGACCAATATGCATTTCATGTTATGGGTGTCTGGTTTCTGGTATGTGACAAAAAAAGACTGAGACAGCCCTGCCCGAAACTGGAATGATTGGTGGGAGGTTGAAACTGCATTCCTCCCTTCGGTTCTCGGCCAGGCTTCTACATTCTATGTCCACCACTGGTGGGAGGTTCACACTGCATTCCCCCTCCGGGTCTCGGCAAGGCTTCTGCATTCGATCTCCACCACTGGTGGGAGGTTCGCAATGCATTCCTCCTTCGGGCCTCGGCCAGGCTTCTGCATTCTATGTCCTCCACTGGTGGGAGGTTCACACTGCTTTACACCTTCGGGTCTCGGCCAGGCTTCTGCATTCAATGTCCGCCACCGGTGGGAGGTTCACACTGCATTCCCTATTCGGGTCTCGTAAGGGCTTCTGCATTCTATGTCCCCCACTGGTGGGAGGTTCACACTGCATTCCCCCTTCGGGTCTCGGCCAGGCTTCTGCATTCTATGAGCCCCACTGGTGGGAGGTTCACACTGCATTCCCCCTTCGGGTCTCGGCCAGGCATCTACATTCTATGGCCACCACTGGTGGGAGGTTCACACTGCATTCCCCCTTCGGGTCTCAGCAAGGCTTCTGCATTCGATCTCCACCACTGGTGGGAGGTTCGCAATGCATTCCTCCTTCGGGTCTCGGCCAGGCTTCTGCATTCTATGTCCTCCACTGGTGGGAGGTTCACACTGTATTCCACCTTCGGGTCTCGGCCAGGCTTCTGCATTCTATGTCCCCCACTGGTGGGAGGTTCACAGTTCATTCCCTTTCGGGTCTCGGCCAGGCTTCTGCATTCTATGTCCTCCACTGGTGGGAGGTTCACACTGCATTCCCCCTTCGGGTCTCGGCCAGGCTTCTGCATTCTATGTCCCCCACTGGTGGGAGGTTCACACTGCAGTCCCCCTTCGGGTCTCGGACAGGGTTCTGCATTCTATGTCCCCCACTGGTGGGAGGTTCACAGTGCATTCCCCGTCGGGTCTCGTCCAGGCTTCTGCATCCTATGTCCTCCACTGGTGGGAGGTTCACACTGCATTCCCCCTTCGTGTCTCGGCCAGGCTTCTGCATCCTATGTCCCCTACTGGTGGGAGGTTCACACTGCATTCCCCCTTCGGGTCTCGGCCAGGCTTCTGCATTTTATATCCCCCACTGGTGGGAGGTTCACACTGCATTCCCCCTCCAGGTCTCGGCCAGGATTCTGCATTTTATGTGCCTCACCTGTGGGAGGTTGACACTGCATTCCCCCTTCGGGTCTCGGCCAGGCTTCTGCATTCTATGTGCCTCACTGGTGGGAGGTTCACACTGCATTCCCCTTCGGGTCTCGGCCAGGCTTCTGCATGCTATGTCCACCACTGGTGGGAGGTCCACACTGCACTCCCCCTTCGGGTCTCGTCCAGGCTTCTGCATTCTATGTCCCCCACTGGTGGGAGGTTCACACTGCATTCCACCTTCGGGTCTCTGCCAGGCTTCTGCATTCTATGTCCCCCACTGGTGGGAGGTTCACACTGCATTCCCCCTTCGGGTCACGGCCAGGTTTCTGCATTCTATGTCCCCCACTGATGGGAGGTTCACACTGCATTCCCCCTTCAGGTCTCGGCCAGGCTTCTGCATTCTATGAGCCCCACTGGTGGGAGGTTCACACTGCATTCTCCCTTCGGGTCTCGGCCAGGCTTCTGCATTCTATGTGCCCCACTGGTGGGAGGTTCGCACTGCATTCACCCTTCGGGTCTCGGCCAATCTTCAGCATCCTATATGCCTCACTGGTGGGAGGTTCAAACTGAATTCCCCCTTCGGGTCTCGGCCAGGCTTCTGCATTCTATGTGCCCCACTGGTGGGAGGTTCACACTGCATTCCCCCTTCGGGTCTCGACCAGGCTTCTGCATTCTATGTGCCCCACTGGTGGGAGGTTCACACTGCATTCCCCCTTCGGTTCTCGGCCAATCTTCGGCATTCTATGTGCCCCACTGGTGGGAGGTTCAAACTGCATTCCCCCTTCGGGTCTCGGCCAGGCTTCTGCATTCTATGTGCCCCACTGGTGGGAGGTTGACACTGCATTCCCCCTTCGGGTCTCGGCCAGGCTTCTGCATTCTATGTGCACCACAGGTGGGAGGTTCACACTGCATTCTTCCTTCGGGTCTCGGCCAATCTTCGGCATTCTATGTGCCACACTGGTGGGAGGTTCAAACTGCATTCCCCCTTCGGGTCTCGGCCAGGCTTCTGCATTCTGTGTGCTCCACTGGTGGGAGGTTGACACTGCATTCCCCCTTCGACTCTCGGCCAGGCTTCTGCATTCTATGTGCCCCACTGGTGGGAGGTTCACACTGCATTCCCCCTTCGGGTCTCGGCCAATCTTCTGCATTCTATGTGCCCCACTGGTGGGAGGTTCAAACTGCATTCCCCCTTCGGTCTCGGCCAGGCTTCTGCATTCTATGTGCTCCACTGGTGGGAGGTTCAAACTGCATTCCCCCTTCGGGTCTCGGCCAGGCTTTTGCATTCTATGCGCCCCACTGGTGGGAGAATCACACTGCATTCCCCCTTCGGGTCTCGGCCAGGCTTCTGCATTCTATGTCCCCCACTGGTGGGAGGTTCACACTGCATTCCCCCTTCGGGTCTCGGCCAGGCTTCTGCATTCTGTGTCCTCCACTGGTGGAAGGTTGATACTGCATTCCCCCTTCGGGTCTGGGCCAGGCTTCTGCATTCTGTGTGCCCCACTGGTGGGAGGTTCACACTGCATTCCCCCTTCGGGTCTCGGCCAGGCTTCTGCATTCTATGTCCTCCACTTGTGGGAGGTTCACACTGCATTCCCCCTTCGGGTCTCGGCCAGGCTTCTGCATTCTATGTGTCCCACTGGTGGGAGGTTGACACTGCATTCCCCCTTCGGGTCTCGGCGAGGCTTCTGCACTCTATGTCCCCCACTGGTGGGAGGTTGACACTGCATTCCCCCTTCGGGTCTCGGCCAGGCTTCTGCATTCTATGTCATCCACTGGTGGGAGGTTCACACTGCATTCCCCCTTCGGGTCTCGCCAGGCTTCTGCATTTTATATCCCCCACTGGTGGGAGGTTCACACTGCATTCCCCCTCCAGGTCTCGGCCAGGATTCTGCATTTTATGTACCTCACTTGTGGGAGGTTGACACTGCATTCCCCCTTCGGGTCTCGGCCAGGCTTCTGCATTCTATGTGCCTCACTGGTGGGAGGTTCACACTGCATTCCCCCTTCGGGTCTCGGCAAGGCTTCTGCATGCTATGTCCACAACTGGTGGGAGGTTCACACTGCACTCCCCCTTCGGGTCTCGTCCAGGCTTCTGCATTCTATGTCCCACACTGGTGGGAGGTTCACACTGCATTCCCCCTTCGACTCTCGGCCAGGCTTCTGCATTCTATGTGCCCCACTGGTGGGAGGTTCACACTGCATTCCCCCTTCGGGTCTCGGCCAATCTTCTGCATTCTATGTGCCCCACTGGTGGGAGGTTCAAACTGCATTCCCCCTTCGGTCTCGGCCAGGCTTCTGCATTCTATGTGCTCCACTGGTGGGAGGTTCAAACTGCATTCCCCCTTCGGGTCTCGGCCAGGCTTTTGCATTCTATGCGCCCCACTGGTGGGAGAATCACACTGCATTCCCCCTTCGGGTCTCGGCCAGGCTTCTGCATTCTATGTCCCCCACTGGTGGGAGGTTCACACTGCATTCCCCCTTCGGGTCTCGGCCAGGCTTCTGCATTCTGTGTCCTCCACTGGTGGAAGGTTGATACTGCATTCCCCCTTCGGGTCTGGGCCAGGCTTCTGCATTCTGTGTGCCCCACTGGTGGGAGGTTCACACTGCATTCCCCCTTCGGGTCTCGGCCAGGCTTCTGCATTCTATGTCCTCCACTTGTGGGAGGTTCACACTGCATTCCCCCTTCGGGTCTCGGCCAGGCTTCTGCATTCTATGTGTCCCACTGGTGGGAGGTTGACACTGCATTCCCCCTTCGGGTCTCGGCGAGGCTTCTGCACTCTATGTCCCCCACTGGTGGGAGGTTGACACTGCATTCCCCCTTCGGGTCTCGGCCAGGCTTCTGCATTCTATGTCATCCACTGGTGGGAGGTTCACACTGCATTCCCCCTTCGGGTCTCGCCAGGCTTCTGCATTTTATATCCCCCACTGGTGGGAGGTTCACACTGCATTCCCCCTCCAGGTCTCGGCCAGGATTCTGCATTTTATGTACCTCACTTGTGGGAGGTTGACACTGCATTCCCCCTTCGGGTCTCGGCCAGGCTTCTGCATTCTATGTGCCTCACTGGTGGGAGGTTCACACTGCATTCCCCCTTCGGGTCTCGGCAAGGCTTCTGCATGCTATGTCCACAACTGGTGGGAGGTTCACACTGCACTCCCCCTTCGGGTCTCGTCCAGGCTTCTGCATTCTATGTCCCACACTGGTGGGAGGTTCACACTGCATTCCACCTTCGGGTCTCGGCCAGGCTTCTGCATTCTATGTCCCCCACTGGTGGGAGGTTCACACTGCATTCCCCCTTCGGGTCACGGCCAGGTTTCTGCATTCTATGTCCCCCACTGATGGGAGGTTCACACTGCATTCCCCCTCGGGTCTCAGCCAGGCTTCTGCATTCTATGTCCCCCGCTGGTGGGAGGTTTACACTGCATTCCTCCTTCGGGTCTCAGCCAGGCTGCTGCATTCTATGTCCCCCACTGGTGGGAGGTTCACACTGCATTCCCCCTTCATGTCTCGGCCAGGCTTCTGCATTCTATGAGCCCCACTGGTGGGAGGTTCACACTGCATTCCCCCTTCGGGTCTCGGCCAGGCTTCTGCATTCTATGTGCCCCACTGGTGGGAGGTTTGCACTGCATTCACCCTTCGGGTCTCGGCCAATCTTCAGCATTCTATATGCCTCACTGGTGGGAGGTTCAAACTGAATTCCCCCTTCGGGTCTCGGCCAGGATTCTGCATTTTATGTGCCTCACTTGTGGGAGGTTGACACTGCATTCCCCCTTCGGGTCTCGGCCAGGCTTCTGCATTCTATGTGCCTCAGTGGTGGGAGGTTCACACTGCATTCCCCCTTCGGGTCTCGGCAAGGCTTCTGCATGCTATGTCCACAACTGGTGGGAGGTTCACACTGCACTCCCCCTTCGGGTCTCGTCCAGGCTTCTGCATTCTATGTCCCACACTGGTGGGAGGTTCACACTGCATTCCACCTTCGGGTCTCGGCCAGGCTTCTGCATTCTATGTCCCCCACTGGTGGGAGGTTCACACTGCATTCCCCCTTCGGGTCACGGCCAGGTTTCTGCATTCTATGTCCCCCACTGATTGGAGGTTCACACTGCATTCCCCCTCGGGTCTCAGCCAGGCTTCTGCATTCTATGTCCCCCGCTGGTGGGAGGTTTACACTGCATTCCTCCTTCGGGTCTCAGCCAGGCTGCTGCATTCTATGTCCCCCACTGGTGGGAGGTTCACACTGCATTCCCCCTTCATGTCTCGGCCAGGCTTCTGCATTCTATGAGCCCCACTGGTGGGAGGTTCACACTGCATTCCCCCTTCGGGTCTCGGCCAGGCTTCTGCATTCTATGTGCCCCACTGGTGGGAGGTTCGCACTGCATTCACCCTTCGGGTCTCGGCCAATCTTCAGCATTCTATATGCCTCACTGGTGGGAGGTTCAAACTGAATTCCCCCTTCGGGTCTCGGCCAGGCTTCTGCATTCTATGTGCCCCACTGGTGGGAGGTTCACACTGCATTCCCCCTTCGGGTCTCGACCAGGCTTCTGCATTCTATGTGCCCCACTGGTGGGAGGTTTCCCACTGCATTCCCCCTTCGGTTCTCGGCCAATCTTCGGCATTCTATGTGCCCCACTGGTGGGAGGTTCAAACTGCATTCCCCCTTCGGGTCTCGGCCAGGCTTCTGCATTCTATGTGCCCCACTGGTGGGAGGTTGACACTGCATTCCCCCTTCGGGTCTCGGCCAGGCTTCTGCATTCTATGTGCACCACAGGTGGGAGGTTCACACTGCATTCTTCCTTCGGGTCTCGGACAATCTTCGGCATTCTGTGTGCCCCACTGGTGGGAGGTTCAAACTGCATTCCCCCTTCGGGTCTCGGCCAGGCTTCTGCATTCTGTGTGCCCCACTGGTGGGAGGTTGACACTGCATTCCCCCTTCGACTCTCGGCCAGGCTTCTGCATTCTATGTCACCCACTGGTGGGAGGTTGACACTGCATTCCCCCTTCGGGTCTCGATCAGGCTTCTGCATTCTATGTGCCCCACTGGTGGGAGGTTCACACTGCATTCCCCCTTCGGGTCTCGGCCAATCTTCTGCATTCTATGTGCCCCACTGGTGGGAGGTTCAAACTGCATTCCCCCTTCGGGTCTCGGCCAGGCTTCTGCATTCTATGTGCTCCACTGGTGGGAGGTTCAAACTGCATTCCCCCTTCGGGTCTGGGCCAGGCTTCTGCATTCTGTGTGCCCCACTGGTGGGAGGTTCACACTGCATTCCCCCTTCGGGTCTCGGCCAGGCTTCTGCATTCTATGTGCTCCACTTGTGGGAGGTTCACACTGCATTCCCCCTTCGGGTCTCGGTCAGGCTTCTGCATTCTATGTGCCCCACTGGTGGGAGGTTGACACTGCATTCCCCCTTCGGGTCTCGGCCAGGCTTCTGCATTCTATGTCCCCCACTGGTGGGAGGTTGACACTGCATTCCCCCTTCAGGTCTCGGCCAGGTTTCAGCATTCTATGTCCACCACTGGTGGGAGGTTCACACTGCATTCCCCCTTCGGGTCTCAGGCCAGGCTTCTGCATTCTATGTCCTCCACTGGTGGGAGGTTCACACTGCATTCTTCCATGGGGTCTCGGCCAGGCTTCTGCATTCTATGTGCCCCACTGGTGGGAGGTTCACACTGCATTCGTCCGTCGGGTCTCGGCCAGGCTTCTGCATTCTATATGCCCCACTGGTGGGAGGTTCAAACTGCATTCCCCCTTCGGGTCTCGGCCAGGCTTCTGCATTCTATGTCCCCCACTGGTGGGAGGTTCACACTGCATTCCCCCTTCGGGTCTCGGCCAGGCTTCTGCATTCTATGTGCCCCACTGGTGGGAGGTTGACACTGCATTCCCCCTTCGGGTCTCGGCCAGGCTTCTGCATTCTATGTCCCCCACTGTTGGGAGGTTCACACTGCATTCCCCCTTCGGGTCTCGGCCAGGCTTCTGCATTCTATGTCTACCACTGGTTGGAGGTTCACACAGCATTCCCCCTTCGGGTCTCGGCCAGGCTTCTGCATTCTCTGTCCTCCACTGGTGGGAGGTTCACACTGCATTCCCCCTTCGGGTCTCGGCCAGGCTTCTGCATTCTATGTCCCCCACTGGTGGGAGGTTCACACTGCTTTCCCCCTTCGGGTCTCGGCCAGGCTTCTGCATTCTATGTGCCCCACTGGTGGGAGAATCACACTGCATTCCCCCTTCGGGTCTCGGCCAGGCTTCTGCATTCTATGCCTCCCACTGGTGGGAGGTTCACACTGCATTCCCCCTTCGGGTCTCGGCCAGGCTTCTGCATTCTGTGTCCCCACTGGTGGGAGGTTGATACTGCATTCACCCTTCGGGTCTCGGCCAGGCTTCTGCATTCTGTGTGCCCCACTGGTGGGAGGTTCACACTGCATTCCCCCTTTGGGTCTCGGCCAGTCTTCTGTATTCTATGTCCTCCACTGGTGGGAGGTTCACACTGCATTCCCCCTTCGGGTCTCGGCCAGGTTTCTGCATTCTATGTCCTCCACTTGTGGGAGGTTCACACTGCATTCCACCTTCGGGTCTCAGCCAGGCTTCTGCATTCTATGCCCCCCGCTGGTGGGAGGTTTACACTGCATTCCTCCTTCGGGTCTCAGCCAGGCTGCTGCATTCTATGTCCCCCACTGGTGGGAGGTTCACACTGCATTCCCCCTTCATGTCTCGGCCAGGCTTCTGCATTCTATGAGCCCCACTGGTGGGAGGTTCACACTGCATTCCCCCTTCGGGTCTCGGCCAGGCTTCTGCATTCTATGTCCCCCACTGGTGGGAGGTTCACACTGCATTCCCCCTTCGGGTCTCGGCCAGGCTTCTGCATTCTATGTGCCCCACTGGTGGGAGGTTGACACTGCATTCCCCCTTCGGGTCTCGGCCAGGCTTCTGCATTCTATGTCCCCCACTGTTGGGAGGTTCACACTGCATTCCCCCTTCGGGTCTCGGCCAGGCTTCTGCATTCTATGTCCCCCACTGGTGGGAGGTTGACACTGCATTCCCCCTTCGGGTCTCGGCCAGGCTTCTGCTCCCCCACTCATGTCTCCCACCACCCCCACCCCCCAGCAGTGCAGGGGCAGCCTCCAGCAGGCCCCCACTCATGTCTCCCACCACCCCCACCCCCCAGCAGTGCAGGGGCAGCCTCCAGCAGGCCCCCACTCATGTCTCCCACCACCCCCACCCCCCAGCAGTGCAGGGGCAGCCTCCAGCAGGCCCCCCACTCATGTCTCCCACCACCCCCACTCCCCAGCAGTGCAGGGGCAGCCTCCAGCAGGCCCCCACTCATGTGTCCCACCACCCCCACCCCCCAGCCACCAGGGGCAGCCTCCAGCAGGCCCCCACTCATGTCTCCCACCACCCCCACCCCCCAGCCACCAGGGGCAGCCTCCAGCAGGCCCCCACTCATGTCTCCCACCACCCCCACCCCCCAGCAGTGCAGGGGCAGCCTCCACCAGGTGCTCACAATCCCCAATCATGTGCGTAATGGACAGCCTCCGCATCCAAAAAGCCCTACCAAGTAACCCATTCACCCACATGGAAATGGAAATCACATGTTACACCCCCAATGTTCATGAAGCTAATGAACCCATGTCCGTCACACACAATGGTTGCAATATAATGGGAAAACACACAACATGACATGCATGAAACCAATGAGATGATACCACACAGTGAAGTATGCTAACAAAATTGTATTAAAAAAAATTAAGAATGCAAAAGAAAGAAAACTAACTACAATGTGAATGAGAACAAAAAACATGCATGTCCGTATAAAAAACTACCAAGGGTCCATGAGCCCAACTGAACAAAGGAAACCTACTAAAAAAACCTACCTAAATATCAACTATATACAAAAAGTGGAGCAGTGTCCGTCGACTCCAAATCATAATTCGAAAGAAAGGAAACCTAAAACTAAATAACTATATACAAAGGCGGCGGGCTAGTCCAGCGGCTCACTCCGTGGTGTCCCGGGCCAGGGCATCATCGAACTCCTGTTCGATGTCCCAGAGGCGGTCCAGTTCCATGGCCCTGAGGGTCCGCAGGGACGACGCTGTGTCCTCCTCCAACCCCCTGCGGATTGCCTCGAGGCACTCGGCCCGCCTCAGGGCCCTCCGCATGGAGTTCTCTGCCCTGACCATTGTGAGCCGCGCCTCTTCCGCCCGCCGCCGCTCCGCACCTATGGCGTGGCCCTACCGCTGCCACACGGAAGACACTCTCTGTCCTGGGTCCCCCTGCCCTCCGGCCGATGGCCGCCCCTCCGATGTCGAAAGCCCCGAGCCTTCATGGCTCCCAACATGTTGCTGCTGCTGCTGCTCTGCCTCTGCCCGTGCACTGCCTCCTGCTGCCTGCACATCCTCCGCCGGCTGGGGTGCACTTGTTGATGTGGCCACCCCTGCTGGACCTCCGACTCCCGACTGTGGCAGGGATGCCTCCTCCACCAGCCTGGCCGCACCGTCAGAGGCAGCTCCACAGGGCACCCAGGTGACTGATGGGTGGGAAGATGGCACAGAGGACGACTGGCGCGTAGGGGGTCCAGTTGAGGAGGGGGTCGGAGCAAGCCCCATCAGACAGCGGAATCCGGCCTGGGTGACCTGTCCCAGCAGGCTGACGTGGTCAACGAGCCATTCGAGATGACGTGCAGTCTCTCCATGAAAAGACTGCAGGTCACCTCGCATGGCCTGTTGACGCAACACCACACCAGCCAGGACAGGCTCAAACCGGACCTGGATGGCCACGTCCGCAGGCAGAGGAAGGCCAGTTGACGTCAGCTCATCCCCTGCCTGAAAACGGGTCTGGACGTAGGCATCCCTGCTGGTGCAAGATGATGCAGGGACAGGATCGGGGACAGGATTGCACACAGGCACCTCCGCGGCCGCCTGTGCTGCCTCCTGTCCCTGGTCCTGCACTGCACCACTAGCACCAGTGGGATCCCCACCTCCAGACCCCGTCTCTGGTGCTTGCGCGGCCCCCTCCTCCACCAAACCCCCCACCAACCTGGATGACTCCGTGCCATCTTCCCCTGTTGGGCCCTGTGGGGTCCCAGCTGCCCCTTCTGCTGCCGAGGAGTCCAACTGCAACCTCCGCCTCTTGGACCTCCCCCGGCAGCTGCGGCCTGGGACGCGGCACCGGACTCCTCACTCCCCGACGAGATGACAACACGGGAGGGGAGCCGGGCCTTGCATCTACGGCTGGCGGTCGGATCCCCGCCGCTGTGCTCCACAGCACCTTCTCCGCCCTCTTCATCAGTTGACGCTGCAGACAGGGAGAAACAAAACACAGGCATCAGGGCACTGTACAATGGACACATACACGCATGACAGTTGCACATGAGTGGCATTGGCAAACCTCAGACATGTCATCACAATCCCCAACACACATGTCATTGCAACTGGCACTCATGAGCCATACCACAGCCATTTTGCAACTGCCACCCCCATCCCTACACATACAACAGCATCAGCAGCCAAAGGGGAGCCAGACATCACATGCAACACAGGAAGTGCACCACACATGTACACACACCACCACACTTGCATGCATGTCTACACCTCTGCCAAGTGTCGCACTGTTCAGACAGGCATCCATGTCACATCTGCCAATCAGGCTTCCACATACCGCTGTCACATGCATCCATGTAGCATCACTGTTGCACCCTTGACAAATACACACACATGCACATGTACACAGTGCTCATACATGCAGCCGAAAACAACATACATGCCTGACATCACGGACATGTCTACTTACATACACATTCATCCAAACATGTGTGCACGCACAATTGCATTTGCCATGCAAGCCCACACACACAAGCACCATCCATGTCTCACACATTACAGCCCTCACATGTGTCAGCCCCACGGCCCTGTACACCCCCACCCATACTCCACCCCATACAAACAGATGTGTAACCGGCACAATGGCGAATGATCACCACACGCCCTGCTCACAACCGGGATGCATGTACACTCACCGCTCGACTCCAGACGGGTCTGCTTCTCTAGGACCTGGACGTGGAGCGCTGGGGATATGCGTTCCAGGACCCCCATCTGTTCTTCCGACAAGTGGCCCCGGCGCCCCTTGGCATCCGCTGCCTTCAAGAGGCACCGGGCCTTGTTCAGGGTCCTGGACCTGAAGTCCTCCCAGCGCTTCCTGACATGTTGTAAGTCCCGGACTGCCACCCCCTCCGCGTTGATGGCAGTCACGATGTCAGTCCAGATCCGAGTCCATCCTTCCTTGTCGGCGCGGGAACTTCCAAAGAGGGCATCATACTGCCCCAGGACTTGCTCCACCAGGACACCAACTTCGGTGGCATTGAAGCTGGTGCCCCTCTGCCTCTCTGGCCGGGGGTTGTCAGTGGTCACAGATGTTGTATGCCCCGACATGACAACCCCAGAGGCAGGAGTGTGTGGGCAACTGGGTCCTGGGGCTGGGCTGTGGAGCGATGGAATTCCAGTCGGGAGTCTTCGGTTCCAGCAGGGGTGGTCACAGCAACAGCACCCCTGGCTGATGTGCAGGCAGCAAATGGCAGTGCACGTGGGCAGCAGGCAGTCAGGCAGCAGCAGATGGCAGGTGGGAGCGTGCTCAGGGCTCTGGGGGGCAGTAGTTCGGCCTTCTGGGCAGGAGCGTGGTCTTCCGTGTGCTTACGCGTGGCCAGCTTGGTACGGAGTGATTTGGCACGTGAAAATCCTGCACGTCAGGGTGAAAACCGAGGAAAGGCCCTTAGCGCGTAAGCGCGTCAGCACGCATATGCGAATCCATTGGACCAAAGGCCCTCAGCGCCTAAGCGCGTCTGTGACGTGACCCGCACGGGTGTTTCCCACACACCACGTGATGACAGAGCACACGTGGAAAGACTGCACGTCAGAGTCTCATCGCGTGTAATTGGACAGCACGTCAGAGTCTCATCGCGTGTAATTGGACAGCACGTCAGAGTCTCATCGCGTGTAATTGGACAAAAGTGCGTGTACACTCGATTGGCCTATGTACGTGTATATCAGGTGTGCGCGGACACTTACACACGCAAGTACGTCAGCGCACCTGTATCCCGGTGTGCGCGCCAATTTCCACACGCTATTGTACTGGGCACTGGATTGGAGGGGTGCGCGGGTCACACGCTCGCCTACAACACGCGCAACGTATTAATTTGCGCGCTAACAAAATAACTAGCTCAGACCCAGGATGAACATACCGTTCCTAGCAGCAGTGGGCGTGGCCTACCAAAGGAGGAGGAGGAGGATAGTCAGGGCCAGAATATTCACACCCAGAACCAGTCTTTTCTGGATGCTTGATGACCAGGTGCATGGGAGGTACAAGTTTCCACCACACATCATACTGGACCTGGTGAGTGAGTGGGAGTACGACCTCACATCACCCACCCTGTGCTCCCAAGCACTCAGCCCCCTGGAGAAGGTCCTCAATGTACTGCACTTCTTAGCCACTGGATCATTTCAGCGGACAAGTGCCATTGTGGGTGGTGTATCACAGGCCACCCAGTTACGCTGCCTACACCAGGTCTTGAACATAATCACTGCACGTCCATCAGTCCGCAGGCACATATACCTGCCCAGAACACCTGCAGAAAGGCATGCTGCCGCCCTGGATTTCTACGCTGTGGCACGATTCCCCAAAGTGCTAGGTGCCATTGACTGCACCCATGTGGCTCTACGTCCCCCCAGGGCATCTGAGCACATCTATAGGAACCGCAAGCACTGGCATTCCATCAACGTGCAGGTAGTATGTAATGCCAAGGGAATCATCACCTCACTATATGCCAACTATCCTGGGTCAACCCACGACAGCTTCATTTACCGAATGTCCACCCTAAGCCGGGACCTAGAAGCTGGCCGGCATGGCGATACATGGCTGCTTGGTGAGTATGAATGCCACTGCACATGCATGCATGTCAGATACTGAGCAAGGTCACAACCCCACCAATGATACCAATCACCACCTCCACAGGGGACAGTGCCTACCCTCTCAGCCCCCACATGATGACGCCAATTCGGAACCCCACCACGCCACCCCAGGTAAGATATAACGCAGCCCACATTACAACCCGGGGCATAGTGGCGCGCACATTTGGAGTGCTGAAGTCACGCTTTCGCTCCCTTCACCGTTCTGGCGGGCAGCTGTTGTACGCTCCCCCAGTAGTGTGCAGGATCATAGTGGCAGCATGTGTCCTGCACAACGTTGCAACACGCCGGGGCCTGACCGTGGACATGGTGGTGCCCCCCCATCCCCAACCACATGCACAGCCGCTGCGCATGGGAGGGGAAAGGGCACGGGGGGAGGCAGCCCGTAGACAGCTAGTGGCTAATTACTTCACATAGAAATCACACCCCTGTGGAGTGCACACTGCCCTGGCACATTCCATCTGACAATCAATGATGACTCAACCTGACACTGATCCTGAATGTCTGGCGAAAGAACCGTGAAAACCATATCAGCCTGAGATTGTTCACCTGGAAGTGTCACAATGTGTGCATCCCTACCCACACTGACACCACCAATGCAGTTTTGTGAAGTTACAAATTCAAGCAGCTGAAATGAATACCCACTTGCAAAATGCAACAAGAGGACAGTGCCATGTCAGCCAACCCAACCCCAGCACCGCCACATGACACACCGTGCCATGTCATGCTATTTGCACGTAAACAAAGTAATCCCCACAACATGACACTAGTGTCACAATGTACAGTGTCCCTATTAGAAACTTGCAACACCTGAAATGCTCACAGTAATGCCGGACCAACAACAAACTTGAGCACATATTACCATTAACATGGCATCACTAATGTATAATATTAGTAGTCTCACCACCTGGAAATGCCTGCACTCCCACCACTACCAACTGTGCAGTGTTGGCGCCTGTAGAGTTGTAGGTGCACTGCTGCCAACATGGACCACATCTCCAGACTAGAGGTCCTTGTGTAGACATGAGGAAGGGACCTGCAAATTGGGAGGTAGACACAGAAGATGAGTTACACATCAATGCAACATGCAGTGTACAACACAACAGCATTATGCACTAGGAATGTATACACAGTATTGACTACAGACTGCCCACACAGCTCATGGGAGTCCAACGTCACTGTGTAATTCACTGTCACTTGGGCACACCCTTTGCAAGCCCATGGAAACGGGAAGCAGGAGGGGTGTGTGTGACTCAAACCCAAGCATCTGAACCAAATACATTACAAGCCTGCATGTGCCCAGCCACAATGCAGCGTATGCCCACAGGAACCACGGAAGCCAACAAATCGTCCCAACAAAAATTGGGAATAAAAAAAATAAAAAAAAAAATAAAAAAAAAATAAAAAAAAAAAAAAAAATGGCCATTGAAGGGCCCGGGGGGGTTGGGGAGGCCACCCAGGAGGTCCGAGGACAGGATGCACACCAGAACCCACCTGCGTGGATCCTGGGAAAAAAAAACACCTCCATGGGCTCATGGCCCACACGGCTACCCTATTGTGGGAGTATCACTGCTGTCGCTATTATCACCCTGTGCAGCTGCATCCGGAGGTGGTTGCACTATGGGAGGCAGCCCACGCAAGGCCCTAGTCTTCTCCTCCATGGCTGCAAGCATGCGGGTGTGGTAGGTCTGGTTCTGGAGGATGAGTGTGCGGAGGTCCCCATGCAACAACTCACGGGATGCCCGGACCTCCGCCCTCGTTGCCTGCATCTCAGCTGAGAGCGTACGGATGAGACGCTCCAGCTGCTGTTCTGTCCTTTGGTGTGTTGAAGCCTCAAGCTCAACAAGAGTCGTCCTGAGGTGAAGGAGCTCCTGCCTCAGGGCTTCCCTGTGGCCCTGGGACTCAATGGAGATGGCCTCCTGCAGAGTCGCCAGTGCCGCCCGCCTGTCCCTGTTGGACCCCAACAAGTCCTCCCTGTGTGACTGGCAGATGGTGTCGGTTGCCTGCTCTAGTCGCTCCATCAGCCTTTCAGGGGGGACAATGGAAGTGGCCACCCTATCCATGGCCTGAGCCATCATCTCGGATGATGCTGCCTGTTGGGTTGCCATACCGTAAATGGATTGCTCCCATGCAGTATTGCCAGGTGCCGTACGGCCACCACGTCGGCGGGCACCACACCTGTCTGGGGCAAGGCGAACTGCGCCTTGCTGTGCCGACACTGTCTGAGGCTGCAGGACTGCATTCCCCCTCTGATCTGCTGGCCCAGGAACAGGATCAGATGTCGCGGAGTGTGACCCTGCATCCGTAACCACCAAAGGCGTAGCTGCCAACACTGACATCCCCATTGAGGGTTCTGACCCTGGTGCAGGTGGGTGAGACAGAACAGAATCCCTCCCTGGAACACTCACCTGCGACGGCACGTAGGTCTCATCCGAATCAACACCTGAGTACAGCTCGGGGGAGGTGCAGCCAGAGACACCCCTTGAAAGCAGGACCTGCAGCACTTGTGGGTTCTCACCCACCACCACACCACGTCCCTCACTGGTGGTTGGTCGGCCCTCTGGCCCCTCCTGGGTCAGCACCATCTCCACAACCCCAGGAGTATCAGGTGCGTCTTCCCCTGCAAAGACATAAAAACAAAGAAATGGAAACAGGCATTAGCACCATGGCACACAATGAGGGCTGAGAAGCAAGAGAAACAGTACTTGTTTGACACATGTCCCACATGACTAAAACCCTCCCATGCATGCAGCCTCACTGCGTATGAAGGGCAGGCAAATGGCACACACTGATGACACCAAGATGGAAGATGAACACATTTTCTGCATGCTGCCTGGCAGTGGCATCACACATTGGCCTGTGATTGGCAGGTGAAACACACATGCCATCACACAGATGGCATGTACCATTGCTATTGAGTGAAGATAGAGAGGAGGGCAGCACCTATGCATACTGTCCAGTTCCCGCATGTAATAGCTTTTCTAATTCTAACAGGTCAGATTCTTCACCTGGACCTGCCAGTCCGAAATGGTGCAATTGCACAGGGACATGTTTGAACAAATGATATCCAGGTAACAAAGTCACTCAACTTTACCATAGCCATGTCAGACATGTGACTAGAGGACTGTGACATGCCTAGTAAAAGTGGTGGAATGGTAAATATCTGACTAAATGAACAGTGCTAAATTTTGCAACAATGTTGTGGCAAGGTGACACTTCAAGGGCAACTGGCGTGCAGTTGGACTACATGTCTACTGTTGGCAGAAGGGATACAGCTATGGCCAAATGCAGCTGCGCAGGATGTATTGCATGAAGCACATGGATGACCCATACGATTCAGGCGCACACACTCTCACCTGGCACACAAACAGAAGCCCTCACACACACCATGCACATGGATGACACACACATGCATGTGCACTCACCGGACAATGCCTCGTAATCAGGGAGATCTCCCACGCCTTTGATCTGTTCCTCCGTGACGTAGGTCCCAGCGACTGACTCATGTGGAGTGAGTTCCATGTCTACTACTGGAGACCCACCTCCAGTCACTAGAGTTGCGGCATGACTTGAGGCCAGCTTACTCTTTGCCCTGCGCTTTAGGTCATTCCAGCGCTTATAGCAATCATTGGCTGTGCGCCTCATGATTCCAAGGGCACTTACGATGTCCGCAACGGTCTGCCAGTGTGCCTGGCGTTGTGCAGGTGTGGTCTTGGATCCTGCAACAATGACCATCTCGTTGTCTTGTGCGGACACATACTCGACAAGTGCATTCAGTTCGTCATCCGTGAAGCTGGGCTTCCTGGACGGGCCGGACTGTGTAGGCGTGTCTGGGGCATCAGCCTGTGCCGGACGAGCACTCTTCCTCTTCCGCTTGGAAGGTGGTGGTGATCCTGAGTGTCCTGCGCCGCTCTGGACACTAGGGGCAGGAGCCCTGGTGGACTCTGTATCAGGAGTGTGGGATTGCACACTCAGCATGGGAGTTGGTGCAGGCATTGGCTCTAGTGTGATGGTGTCAGGGGGAATATCAGCAGCATGGACTAGGACCGACACTGTCCTGGCTGGGTGTGTGAGGGCTGTGGTGGATGGAGCCGCAGCTGCCCCTGCAGCCTCTCCGCCCTGCCTACTTGGTGCAGCAGATGACCTTTCTGCCCCAGATGCACGTGGCATGGTGACATCAACGTGCACCAGCGCACGTGTCATAGGCCTGCTGACCTGGAAGTCAGCCATGGAGTCAGCCAGGTCTGGTGCCACAATGGGCTGGTCCAACAAGGGCTGAGCATGGATGGTGTCAGCCACATCAGCCTCAACGGGAGGGGGGGAAGGGGGATTATGGGTGCCCTTGACTGGTCCTCCACACATGGTGGGACAGGCTCACCCTGCAAGTAACGACCACGTCCCCTACCGGATCCACCACGGCCCCCACTTGTGGCTCTTCCATCTTTGCCATCCTTACGGAATCCTCGCCTCCCAACCATGGCACTGATGTTGATGTGTGTATGGGAGTGGCTGTCAAATATTGTCCTGGGCAATTGGGGGTCAAAGGGGTTGGGTACCAGATGGTAATTGTACCCTAGTGCTCTTGCAAGGCTGATTGTAACCCCTGGGGAAAGATGACGGGTCACGCTACGCACAGGAGCCCCAAAAAAGGGAGATGACGTGCACGCAACCCCTCCTAGACCACGTGTGCAGAAAGAAAAACCTGCACTACGCTGTGGCACCCAGTAACACAAGAATGAACGTATGCATGTCACACGCAGCCTAGAATGACCTCTGAAGGGGTAGGCTACACACGGGGCAAGCACAGATGTTAGATACGTGCGTGACTCACCGTCTGCCAGGTAAAAGAGTGTGAAAAAGGAGCGCGTTTGGTTGGCAACACCCCCGCCAAAAGAAGATTTGTACGCTGTCTGAGGAGACAGGACAACAGTAGAAGGGAACACTGTTTGAGGGAACAGGCCCAGGTAAACCAGTAAAAGAGAAAAAAGAGAAAAATCTGTCAGAGGTAACAGGGAATACGAACTTGAAACGCCGTGAAGTAAATCGCGTGTGAACCGACAAGAAGTACAGAATTCACCCACTCGCTCTCCACGAAAAGCACGTACAAGGAAATGGTGTTCTACGCGTACCTTTTATACAGGCCCACACGTCCAACGTCACTTACGCGGCGTGTACGCGCTAGGGCCATTTCCACCAATTACACGCTTTGTGACTTATGCGTGTACGGCCATTTCCACCAATTACATGCTTTGTGACTTATGCGTGTCTGGCCATTTCCACCAATTACACGCTTTGTCACTTCTGCGTGTACGGCCATTTCCACCAATCACACGCGATGAGACTCTGACGTGCAGTCTTTCCACGTGTGCTCTGTCATCACGTGCTGGGTGGGAAACACCCGTGCGGGTCACGTCACAGACGTGCTTACGCGCTGAGGGCCTTTGGTCCAATAGAATCGCGTATGCGTGCTGACGCGCTTACGCGCTAAGGGCCTTTCCTCGGTTTTCACGCTGACGTGCAGGATTTTCACGTGCCAAATCACTCCGTACCAAGCTGGCCACGCGTAAGCACACAGAAGACCACGCTCCTGCCCAGAAGGCCGAACTACTGGCCCCCAGAGCCCCGAGCACGCTCCCACCTGCTATCTGCTGCTGCCTGACTGCCTGCTGCCCACGTGCACTGCCATTTGCTGCCTGCACATCAGCCAGGGGTGCTGTTGCTGTGACCACCCCTGCTGGAACCGAAGACTCCCGACTGGAATTCCATCGCTCCACAGCCCAGCCCCAGGACCCAGTTGCCCACCCACTCCTGCCTCTGGGGTTGTCATGTCGGGGCAAACACCATCTGTGACCACTGACAACCCCCGGCCAGAGAGGCAGAGGGGCACCAGCTTCAATGCCACCGAAGTTGGTGTCCTGGTGGAGCAAGTCCTGGGGCAGTATGATGCCCTCTTTGGAAGTTCCCGCGCCGACAAGGAAGGACGGACTCGGATCTGGACTGACATCGTGACTGCCATCAACGCGGAGGGGGTGGCAGTCCAGGACTTACAACATGTCAGGAAGCGCTGGGAGGACTTCAGGTCCAGGACCCTGAACAAGGCCGAGCGCCTCTTGAAGGCAGCGGATGCCAAGGGGCGCCGGGGCCACTTGTCGGAAGAACAGATGGGGGTCCTGGAACGCATATCCCCAGCGCTCCACGTCCAGGTCCTAGAGAAGCAGACCCGTCTGGAGTCGAGCGGTGAGTGTACATGCATCCTGGTTGTGAGCAGGGCATGTGGTGATCATTCGCCATTGTGCCGGTTGCACATCTGTTTGTATGGGGTGGAGTATGGGTGGCGGTGTACAGGGCCGTGGGGCTGACACATGCGAGGGCTGTAATGTGTGAGACATGGATGGTGCTTGTGTGTGTGGGCTTGCATGGCAAATGCAGTTGTGCGTGCACACATGTTTGGATGAATGTGTATGTAAGTAGACATGTCCGTGATGTCAGGCATGTATGTTGTTTTCGACTGCATGTATGAGCACTGTGTACATGTGCATGTGTGTGTATTTGACAAGGGTGCAACAGTGATGCAACATGGATGCATGTGACAGCGGTATGTGGAAGCCTGATTGGCAGATGTGACATGGATGCCCGTCTGAACAGTGCGACACTTGGCAGAGGTGTAGACATGCATGCAAGTGTGTTGGTGTGTGTACATGTGTGGTGCACTTCCTGTGTTGCATGTGATGTCTGGCTCCCCTTTGGCTGCTGATGCTGTTGTATGTGTAGGGATGGTGCTGGCAGTTGCGATATGGCTGTGGTATGGCTCATGTGTGGCAGTTGTAATGACATGTGTGTTGGGGATTGTGATGACATGTCTGAGGTTTGCCAATGCCACTCATGTGCAACTGTCATGCGTGTATGTGTCCATTGTACAGTGCCCTGATGCCTGTGTTTTGTTTCTCCCTGTCTGCAGCGTCAACTGATGAAGAGGGCGGAGAAGGTGCTGTGGAGCACAGCGGCGGGGATCCGACCGCCAGCCAGAGACGCAAGGCCCGGCTCCCCTCCCGTGTTGTCATCCCGTCGGGGAGTGAGGAGTCCGGTGCCGCGTCCCAGGCCGCAGCTGCCGGGGGGAGGTCCAAGAGGCGGAGGTTGCAGTTGGACTCCTCGGCAGCAGAAGGGGCAGCTGGGACCCCACAGGGCCCAACAGCGGAAGATGGCACGGAGTCATCCAGGTTGGTGGGGGGTTTGGTGGAGGAGGGGGCCGCGCAAGCACCAGAGACGGGGTCTGGAGGTGGGGATCCCACTGGTGCTAGTGGTGCAGTGCAGGACCAGGGACAGGAGGCAGCACAGGCGGCCGCGGAGGTGCCTGTGTGCAATCCTGTCCCCGATCCTGTCCCTGCATCATCTTGCACCAGCAGGGATGCCTACGTCCAGACCCGTTTTCAGGCAGGGGATGAGCTGACGTCAACTGGCCTTCCTCTGCCTGCGGACGTGGCCATCCAGGTCCGGGTTGAGCCTGTCCTGGCTGGTGTGGCATTGCGTCAACGGGCCATGCGAGGTGACCTGCAGTCTTTTCATGGAGAGACTGCACGTCATCTCGAATGGCTCGTTGACCACGTCAGCCTGCTGGGACAGGTCACCCAGGCCGGATTCCGCTGTCTGATGGGGCTTGCTCCGACCCCCTCCTCAACTGGACCCCCTACGCGCCAGTCGTCCTCTGTGCCATCTTCCCACCCATCAGTCACCTGGGTGCCCTGTGGAGCTGCCTCTGACGGTGCGGCCAGGCTGGTGGAGGAGGCATCCCTGCCACAGTCGGGAGTCGGAGGTCCAGCAGGGGTGGCCACATCAACAAGTGCACCCCAGCCGGCGGAGGATGTGCAGGCAGCAGGAGGCAGTGCACGGGCAGAGGCAGAGCAGCAGCAGCAGCAACATGGTGGGAGACATGAAGGCTCGGGGCTTTCGACATCGGAGGGGCAGGCATCGGCCGGAGGGCAGGGGAACCCAGGACAGAGAGTGTCTTCCGTGTGGCAGCGGTTGGGCCACGCCATAGGTGCGGAGCGGCGGCAGGCGGAAGAGGCGCGGCTCACAATGGTCAGGGCGGAGAACTCCATGCGGAGGGCCCTGAGGCGGGCCGAGTGCCTCGAGGCAATCCGCAGGGGGTTGGAGGAGGACACAGCGTCGTCCCTGCGGACCCTCGGGGCCATGGAACTGGACCGCCTCCGGGACATCGAACAGGAGTTCGATGATGCCCTGGCCCGGGACACCACAGAGTGAGCCGCTGGACTTGCCCGCCGCCTTTGTATATAGTTCTTTAGTTTTAGGTTTCCTTTCGTTCTTATTATGATTTGGAGTCGACGGACACTGCTCCACTTTTTGTATATAGTTGATATTTAGGTAGGTTTTTTAGGAGGTTTCCTTAGTTCAGTTGGGATCATGGACCCTTGTTATTTTTGTACATAGTTCTTTGTTGCATGGAGAGTTTTTTACATTTCACTTTGGACAAAATTTTTTAGGATTTGGATTTCCAGTTTTGTGTTTTTATGCGGACATGCAGCTTATTTTTTCACATTTACATTGTAGTTAGTTTTCTTTCTTTAGCATTCTTTATTTTTTTCAATACATTTTTGTTGCCATAGTTCACTGTGTGGTTTCATCTCATTGGTTTCATGCATGTCATGTTGTGTGTTTTCCCATTCAATTGCAAAAAATGTGTGTGACGGACATGGGTTCATTAGCTTCATGAACATTGGGGGTGTAACATGTGATTTCCATTTCCATGCGGGTGAATGGGTTACTTGGTAGGGCTTTTTGGCTGTGGAGGCTGACCATTACGCACATGATTGGGGATTGTGAGGACCTGGTGGGGGCTGCACATGGTGGCAGGGGGGTGGGGGTGGTGGGAGACATGAGTGGGGGCCTGGTGGAGGGTGACCCTGCACTGCCGGGGGGTGGGGGTGGTGGGAGACATGAGTGGGGGCCTGGTGGAGGGTGACCCTGCACTGCCGGGAGGTGGGGGTGGTGGGAGACATGAGTGGGGGCCTGGTGGGGGCTGCCCCTGCACTGCTGGGGGGTGGGGGTGGTGGGACACATGAGTGGGGGCCTGGTGGAGGCTGCCCCTGCACTGCTGGGGGGTGGGGCTGGTGGGAGACATGAGTGGGGGCCTGGTGGAGGGTGACCCTGCACTGCCGGGGCGTGGGGGTGGTGGGAGACATGAGTGGGGGCCTGGTGGGGGCTGCCCATGGTGGCAGGGGGGTGGGGGTGGTGGGAGACATGAGTGGGGGCCTGGTGGAGGCTGCCCCTGCACTGCTGGGGGGTGGGGGTGGTGGGAGACATGAGTGTGGGCCTGGTGGAGGGTGACCCTGGATGCTGGGGGGTGGGGGTGCAGGGGGACATGAGTGGGGGCCTGGTGGAGGGTGACCCTGCACTGCCAGGGGGTGGGGGTGGTGGGAGACATGAGTGGGGGCCTGGTGGAGGGTGACCCTGCACTGCCAGGGGGTGGGGGTGGTGGGAGACATGAGTGGGGGCCTGGTGGGGGCTGGCCATGGTTGCAGGGGGTGGTGGGAGACATGAGTGGGGGCCTGGTGGAGGGTGACCCTGGATGCTGGGGGGTGGGGGTGCAGGGGGACATGAGTGGGGGCCAGGTGGAGGGTGACCCTGCACTGCCGGGGGGTGGGGGTGGTGGGAGACATGAGTGGGGGCCTGGTGGAGGGTGACCCTGCACTGCCAGGGGGTGGGGGTGGTGGGAGACATGAGTGGGGGCCTGGTGGGGGCTGGCCATGGTGGCAGGGGGGTGGGGGTGGTGGGAGACATGAGTGGGGGCCTGGTGGAGGGTGACCCTGAACTGCCGGGAGGTGGGGGTGGTGGAAGACATGAGTGGGGGCCTGGTGGGGGCTGGCCATGGTGGCTGGGGGGTGGGGGTGCAGGGGGACATGAGTGGGGGCCTGGTGGAGGGTGACCCTGCACTGCCGGGGGGTGGGGGTGGTGGGAGACATGAGTGGGGGCCTGGTGGAGGGTGACCCTGCACTGCCGGGGGGTGGGGGTGGTGGGAGACATGAGTGGGGGCTGGCCATGGTGGCAGGGGGGTGGGGGTGGTGGGAGACATGAGTGGGGGCCTGGTGGAGGGTGACCCAGGATGCTGGGGGGTGGGGGTGCAAGGGGACATGAGTGGGGGCCTGGTGGAGGGTGACCCTGCACTGCCGGGGGGTGGGGGTGGTGGGAGACATGAGTGGGGGCCTGGTGGAGGATGACCCTGCACTGCCGGGGGGTGGGGGTGGTGGGAGACATGAGTGGGGGCCTGGTGGGGGCTGCCCGTGGTGGCAGGGGGGTGGGGGTGGTGGGAGAAATGAGTGGGGGCCTGGTGGAGGCTGCCCCTGCACTGCTGGGGGGTGGGGGTGGTGGGACACATGAGTGGGGGCCTGCTGGAGGCTGCCCCTGCACTGCTGGGGGGTGGGGGTGGTGGGAGACATGAGTGGGGGCCTGCTGGAGGCTGCCCCTGCACTGCTGGGGAGTGGGGGTGGTGGGAGACATGAGTGGGGGCCTGCTGGAGGCTGCCCCTGGTGGCTGGGGGTGGGGGTGGTGGGACACATGAGTGGGGGCCTGGTGGAGGCTGCCCCTGGTGGCTGGGGGGTGGGGGTGGTGGTAGACATGAGTGGGGGCCTGCTGGAAGCTGCCCCTGCACTGCCGGGGGGTGGGGGTGGTGGGAGACATGAGTGGGGGCCTGGTGGGGGCTGCCCATGGTGGCAGGGGGGTGGGGGTGGTGGGAGACATGAGTGGGGGCCTGGTTGGGGCTGCCCATGGTGGCAGGGGGGTGGGGGTGGTGGGAGACATGAGTGGGGGCCTGGTGGACGGTGACCCTGGATGCTGGGGGGTGGGGTGCAGGGGGACATGAGTGGGGGACTGGTGGAGGCTGCCCCTGCATTGCTGGGGGGTGGGGGTGGTGGGAGACATGCATTGTTGATCAGTAGTGCAAGGTGACATGTGGGTTGGCTGGGGGGCATGCCCATGGTGAATGGGCTGCCTGCGGGACATGAGCAGGGGTGCAGGGTAGTCCCCCGTGGTGTGGGCTGCCTGCAGGGGCCGTGGAGGTTGTGGAGCGTACACCTGGGAGGACCCACACGGCCAATTCACGTGTAGTACTCCCCAGAACCCCTGAAATACACATTCCCTGCTGGTATCGCGTGTGGAACTTCCCACGCACCCCTGAAATACACGTACCCTGCTCGCACTGGGACTATCGCGTGTGGAACTTCCCGCGCACCCCTGAAATACACGTACCCTGCTCGCACTGGGACTATCGCGTGTGGAACTTCCCGCGCACCCCTGAAATACACGTACCCTGCTCGCACTGGGACTATCGCGTGTGGAACTTCCCGCGCACCCCTGAAATACACGTACCCTGCTCGCACTGGGACTATCGCGTGTGGAACTTCCCGCGCACCCCTGAAATACACGTACCCTGCTTGCACTGGGACTATCGCGTGTGGAACTTCCCGCGCACCCCTGAAATACACGTACCCTGCTCGCACTGGGACAATCGCGTGTGCAACTTCACGCGAACCCCTGTAATACACGGTGCACGCTCCCCCAGGCCCGATCGCGTGAGAAAGTTCACGCTAACCCCTGAAATACACGTAGCCCGCTCCCCCAGGCCCGATCGCGTGAGAAAGTTCACGCGAACCCCTGAAATACACGTAGCCCGCTCCCCCAGGCACGCTCGCGTGAGGAAGTTCACGCGAACCCCTGTAATACACATAGCCCGCTCCCCCAGGCCCGATCGCGTGAAAAAATTCAGGCGAACCCCTGAAATACACGTAGCCCGCTCCCCCAGGCCCGATCGCGTGAGTAAGTTCACGCGAACCCCTGTAATACATGTAGCACGCTCCCCCAGGCCCGATCGCGTGAGAAACTTCACGCGAACCCCTGAAATACACGTACCCTGCTGAAATCGCGTGTGGAACTTCCCGCGCACCCCTGAAATTCACATACCTTGCTCGCATTGGCCCAATCGCGTGTTGAACTTCCCGCGCACCCCTGAAATACACGTTCCCCGCTTGGCATTTGCTGTTTGCCAGCCCGGTGAACTGGTCCAGGGTTAGCGCAGCCCTTTGCGATGATTTAGCGATTTTGATGGCTTTTCCTTGCGCGAGGGCGTTCTTCGGGGCGTTACTGGCGCTGCTGCAGGGTCGCTGCGATTCTCTGCGCCACGGCTGGTTTGGGAGCCTAAAATCCATGAATACGCTGTGCGCGGAAATCGGTTTTTGCGCACGTGCCTGGCGCAGACAATCGCACGCGGACACTCTGCGCCAGCCGCTTGCGACACTTTTCTGCGAAATTCTATGAATTACCCTGAAAGTTTTTTGCAAATGCATATAATGACGTAGAACACAAACTTACTATGACAGTTCAAGAAATGTTTTCCGCAGATGTTTGGTATATTATGCACACACAGATCATGCATGTTATTCATTGCACCGCTGCACATAATGCAGAATCCACATCTGTAAAAACCCTTAACTGGTTTAGCTGATGATAGCCAGTTACTGGTCAGGTGGGTGGGTGCCTCATTCCGAATTTGCTGGTCCAGAAATCAGGGTGCCGGCATCAATTTACCAGCACCCTTTCCGGGCCAGCAAACTACAACCCTGCTTGCCAGGGCTATTATGCCTGGCAGGTCTGAACGGCCGGGCGCAGCGGCCCGGGAAAGCACCTGTCATAGAAGCATCTGCACCGTTACCAATGGTGCCAGTGCTTCCGAGTCCTCATGCCAAATGGGACTCCACAGGAATGGGGACTAACATTTTCGGCTGCCTGACTTCCCGTATCGCAGACACTTGTAATGTCCCGGTGGCACCGGGATCTCAGGTGGCAGAAACAGTGTTACAGGGTTGGCACCAACCCACCGGTGGCACCGGCCTGTTACCACCATCCTCATAATGAGGCCCATAGCCTGTTCCGTATTGTGGGTGCTGTTTGTATATTATGGTGGGTTTGTCTCCAATATATATTTTGAGACAGTCATTCAAAACGGGGAGGTGCCAGTATTTTCTTAATATCTTTTGTATTATATGTGAGCTGTTGGTACTGTACTGTGTGATAAATATCACTCATTCATGGGTGTCTTGTGTTTGCTATCCTTTTTTATAAATAGTTCTTCTCTGGGTTTCCTCTGAACTTTAAACATGGTGTTTTCCAAATCCGTGTGCGCCGGTGGCATGGTTACTCTATACATAGTGAGGGGTCGGGCGCGCATCATGCAGGCGGCCGGCGCCGACCCCTCACCGGGTTTCATTGGGTGAGCACATTCTCCAGACATGGAGATGAATCTGTAGTTTGGGAAAGAGGTCATGCCGACGCTGATCCACCGGCGGTGCGCGGCGTAACGACTTCTGGAAGGCATGCACGTTTTATCTACACGGATGCACGACAGTTAGATCCTTCAGACTTAGATATACGGCTGTAATATAAAGTATCTGGACTATCCGTCCTGAATGACAGAGAGTTTGAACATGCATGTAAAAGGCGGATTATCACCCCGGCCCACATAGGAGATCCCGCTTTATCTCTCTACCCTCCGGGCTGTCGGTATGCAGCAAGCAACACATAGCAACTCATAGGGGAACCCGATGTTTCCGATTCCCGATCTTGCAAACAGAAACTCTTAGGCCTTGATTTTCTTTGCTCTAACCGGAAAACAAGTGTTCAAGCGGCTGGATTGCATTTTCCTTACCCGGTTTTTGATGTGCCAATCCAAACCGGGTGAGTCACTTACCTCTTGATTTTGATATTCCCATTTCCTTAATTCGAATCTTAATTCATGTATAGTGACACACTTTTCTTGTTGAACAGGAAGGATGTCACGCCCCACTTATAGTAATTGGAGGTTAGTACCCTCAAGGCTCATGAAGGCTAGTGTATTAAATTCCTCTGAAACAATTGAACTAAACTAGTCTACTTACTTTTCTTTAGGCAAACAAAAGAATATAAAGGTCATACCAGGAAACATCATGAAACAATACGCTCCCTGCCCCGAAGATGGATTTGTTTGAATCCGAAACGCGTCGGCATCACTGATATAAGAGGAGCCTGTTGGACACCGAGCTTATAGCGATATGCCACAACATGACATTGTGTGGTTATTGTAACACAAAACGTAGTTGACATGATGCTCGTGTATTCTGATTTAAGTGAAATGAATTGCTCTGATGTATTCTGGATCATGTTGAATGAGTTCTTATGTTTTTACATGTATGACTATAAACTTTGATATTACTTTTTCAAGAATAATCATTCTTGTCTTACTTTCCACTTATGTGGTTCTTATTAACACATTTTGATCATTGAAATCGTCTCCAATCTTATACATATGATATTGTGAATTGTTGACTGTTCTGGTCTATGATGAAAAGTGCACATTCTGGTTCTTTTGTTCACATTTAGACCATAAGTTGTATCGATGCCATTTATATAAATGTTTTGATTTTGTGCCTTGTGCTTGGGCATGTGTTTGTTCATACGGTGCCATGAACATATTAGCAAGTGACGTGGCATAAGCAGCTCCTGTAGCCACTCCCTTTATCTGTTGGCAAATACAGTTATCTAACAGAAAGACATCATTTTTCATGGTAAATTCAGGTAGTTCTTTAATCACCTCCAAAGGCAGGTAATAGGTTGCAGATAACAGTGGGAAATTGTAATCTTAGCCTTTCATTGCCAAGTCATGATCGATCAAAATATTCACTGCCTTAACATCAAAGGGTGCCAAGTGAAATTCCTCCTGCCCTGTTATTTGTCTAAGTACATCTATCACATGTGTTGAATCACTTGTGCATGGTGGTATGATGGTAACTTTAGTACTAAAGGCTGCAGGAATTGGTCAATGTAATCAGCTGCTCCTTCAGTGCTCCAGCCAATTCCACTAACAATAGGGCGGGCTTCCGGTAGGTGATCAAAAGTGTTCTGTGTCTTGGGAAGAAAGTAGATTGCTGGTAGTGTTGGTACCTCAAGGTGTAGTATGTCCTGTCCTGTCCTCACTAGTGAGATACCTTTACGATAACATTGAATTTTTTATAGTTAATTTCTTCTCCATACACTTTCTATATGCACCTACATAGTTCATCCAATCAGAATGCGTGTGTCTCCTTCTGAATACAAGATCCCTTAATTCAAAATCTTATCTTATCTTAACTAAATTTGTAGAGCGCAACATAAGCCCAGAGGCATCTTGGCGCTAGAGAAAGAAGGTCGGTCCAATTCACATCAGCTAATACAAAAAGGTCTTATGTGCACCGGAAAACAACAGGTGAGACTCAGTGATGCGCAGATGGAAGGGAAGCTGGTTCTAGGCTTTAGCGCCAGCTACTGAGAAAGCACACCTGCCTGAATAAGCCAGCCTAAATCTCGGGGGTTGTAAAGTCCTGATATCCTGAGAGCGGAGAGGCCTAGAGGGAATATATAGAACACATTTGTTCTAAAGGAATTCAGCACCAGTTCCGTAGACAGCCCTATGCACAATACACAGTGCTCTAAACCTAACTCAATGTTCGAAAGGGAGCCAGTGGAGTTGCCGAAAAAGCGGGATCATATGGGCACCCCATGGAGGGCAAAGAACGGCCCTGGCAGCCACATTTCGAGCAGCTGAGGCGGTGCAGAAGATGTTTGGGAAGAGCCAGGAAGAGGGCATTGCAATAGTCAATGTTACTGATGACTGGTGAGGAGACAACAGGAGCATGGAACTTGGCTGGGATACAGGGTAGAACTTTCCAGAGAGTCCGTCATTTGAAATGCGCTTTTGACATACAAGCGAGACCTGGCCGGCCATAGACAACTAGGCAGAGATTTTAACGCCAAGGTCTTTTACCGAGGACACAGGCTGATGGAAAAGGCCAAGACTCTCTGGCCAAAACTCCGGGGGTATCCAAAACAAGGAGGGAGTGGCGGAACACACCACCAACACCCCAGTTTTCTCACTGTTGAGTTTAAGCCAGTTTCTCGACATCCACGCACCAATAGCTAGCAAGCAGTTTTTCAGTCGGCCTTCCAATTGAGATTTAGTGAGATCCAGCCGAACAATGATTTGGGTATCATTGGCATATGAGTAATAGAGGAGGACACAAGCATGCATTATAACCAGAAGAGGCCAAATATAGATATTGGATAAAGTGGGGGACAGAGAGCAATCCTGAGCAATGCCGCCAAGAAGAAAGACAGCCTGAGAACTCAAACGGAGGAAGAGAGACAGAATGAGAACACCCAGACAAAAAGAAAAGATCCAGGCCAGTACGTGGCCAGAGAGACCCGCGGGGGGCACCCTGGAGATCAGAGTAGGGTGGTCAATGATATCAAATGCTGCTGATAAATCAAGCATAATCAAAGCACCCCACCCCCACGCTGATCAACCAGGCGAGTCAGGTCATCCAAAACAGAAACCAAACTGACTCTGTGCCCCTGCCAGATCGAAACCCAGATTGAAATGGATCAAACGAGTTAGAAGATTCCAGGAAAGTGCTAAGAAGCGCAGACACCAAAGATTCCAAAAGCTTCAACTGACAGGGGAGCAAAGAAATATACCGGAAATGAGACATAACCGCCGGACCAAGACCAGGCTTTTTCCATAGAGGGATGACAAAAGCATGTTTTATATTGTCGGGGATAATCCCAGAATTAAGGTAGTCATTGGCAGCCTCAGTGAGTCGGGTAACAATATCCCGAGAGATAGTTTAATAAAAGGGTTATGTAAATATATTCCTGATGACCCCTTTCTACAGCAAGATCTTGTAACTGCTCTTGTCCGTGTCCGGTTCCCATAACATCAACAAGGCCTTTCTATAACAACTCACCTGTTGTGATACTGGACGTGTGCACTTCACTTCATATCTAATTCTGCATTTCCCATTATATGCAACTCTCTGTGGTTAAACCATTTCCTAGGTACTGGGATCCAGTAATGTGGCACACTGACTTCACCTACTATATTAACATTCACCTCAAACCTCATAAGATCCAAAGGCGCTTTGATGTTGTTGTCCACCAGATGTATATGAGTGTTTTAGAAGAAACCTTAACGACATAGAAACTAGGACCATAAACGAGTGGCCAGAAAGGGGGATCAACCCATGTTGTTACGACCTAAACACATGGAAACTGGAAGGTTCTTCCAATCACCAAGCAAAGACTGCATGAAGGAGAAAGGCCATTTGGTGTAATGGCTCCCAAAATCAATACTGACCTGCTGGAAGGTATATAAAATGCCCCAAATTTAAGGAAACCGTGAAACCAGCATTTCTTTGGATACTTTCAGAGAGATCTTACCTATTGTTTATGCTTATGCCTCTCAAATACCCTCAGTGAAGGCAGATATCCCAACAAGGTTAGGTGACCAACCCCAGGTTGTCCGCTCCTCTTGGAACTCTACCCAACAGGTTGGGCTCCGTGTTGACTATCTTTACTCAACATATGATGAGCCTCATAGGGTGTCCTTTCCCCTGATTATTGTCTGATAGGGATGTGATCTGGAATCTCAGAGTGAACCCCACCTTCTTCTTCTTGATTTTCTTCAGAGCTATCGCTTATCTCATCTGAAGAGGGGTCCCTTTGCTGAGATCCAAGTAGCGTATTGGCAGACGGCTGCCCCAATCCTCCCTTGACCCATCACTACCAGCTCCAATGGGCCTCCTTTTGAGTTGAAGGTAACAGGTTTCAGCTAGTTCCATCGAGTATTTCAGGCTGAATTGGCAAAGGCATGAGCTGGACCCTTTGATCATATTGTTAGCCTCTTAATCTCTTATCAATGCATGGGCACTGGGCTTCAGCGTGGTTATGAGCCGATGCAAATGAAGAGCTTTGCCACATGAACCGCTCACATGCCATAGCCAAGCAACATCAATTCTTTAACCACAGTGTTTCCTCGCCTTCACCATCCTTTGGTTCCTGTCACACATGCTCAAACTCAGCAAATGAGTAGGCATCAACTCCTGAGGCACCTGCCTGTTGGCTATTGCTTCTTGTCATGTCTGGGCGCGACTAATATATAGAGGAAGATGTGTTCTTGATTTTGCTTGTACAGCACATGAGCCATTCGATGACTGTTCCATTGCACTCTGGTTCCCAGTAGCTACTAGCGACACATTAAAGGGGGGGATCTGCAGAGTTGAGAGCATGTGCGGGGGGAGTGATCAGGAAGCCCTCGGATTAAACGCTTGGTGGGACTTTCATAGAAATGGATAATGTCAGTGCCATGGTGTAGAGGCAGGCTCAGAGAATGTCACAGGGTTGGGCTCTGCTGAGGAACGTTCTTCCTCCAAATCTCCCAGGAGAGCAGCTGGTCATGGGGTGCTGCATCTAGGTTTTTGGTCGGATAATAGGGCATCAGCAGGTTTCGCAGGTAGACGGGTGATTGGCTATTTAGGGTTTTATTGATTAAGCTGCTGGTTTTGAAGTGGGTCTTGCTAGATCATCTTGACCGTTTGCAATGTTGCTCTCCAAGTAAAATAGGTCAATTTAATTCAGACGGTTTCACGAATAAGTTTTTTTAATCAATTGACTTTTATGAAAACCTTGTTCTTCAGAAGGGTGTAGGGTTGAAGCCAGTTTCAGGGACTGTGTCCTATTAACATTAGTGAAGATGGTTATTAATGGAATTGAGGGGCTATTATCAGTGAAATGGAGAGGGTTTACCTGCAGAGCCTTATGTCAGAGGCACAAGACTGTTCATTATAAAGGCTCTAATACCTGCCCGTCCCAATGCCCCTTTTTCTCCATGCATTCTCCATATCACCCTAAAGAGCTTGCCCAAAGTGTTTGGGAGCCAACATGAGGATCATACTCTGATACTGAACAGCCCTTTAACAAATATCTTAAGGTCGTTTCTAGACATAGTGCCATGGGGTGTCGCCAGCACTGTCTGTGCCATGTAACATGTTTTTCACTATTAGAACTCCAGGGCGGCCACTGGGTGCTGATATTTCTTTAAGGGAAATTATGGCTGCGACTTTCATGAATTCCCAATTTCCTTTAGAAAACAGCAACATCTACAAACCAAGATGGCCGCGATGTCAAATTGTAAAGGGGTCAAGTCCCTTTTTTATGTCCATGCCAGTCATTGGAAAGGAGCACGGCTGGAGCAGCAAGAGCATACAAGTGAGCAGAAGGTGTGATGTCAGGATTTCTAGGAGGGAGGAGTGGAAGGGCAGAGGGTGCAAGCGATCTGGAGCCGGGGACAAAACAAAAATGGAGCTCACCCAGGGAAGGTGTGCAGGTGGCAGAGTGAACACAGGCAGTTGCTGTGGGATTCCAGGCGCATTTCTGGACACCTGATTGGTCGGAAGATCTTCACCTGGGCATTAGCACCTTTTTTAACATTGAACTTTAAAACTGTCACTTTTAGCAAAATTGTGAGTGCATGTTTCCTTTCTATTATTTGTGATGAGGTTTTAGTTCATGATGTGCAGTGGTGCCCTAGCATTAGACGGCCTCCGGGAGAGGATGGTGAAGGTTTCACTACAGTCAGCAAATTTTCCTGACCGTGTTTATTTCAAAATAGCCTCTAACACCCCCAGATTTCATTGTTTGTATTTATTTTATTAATTGGGTTTTTTAAATGCGCCCATATATAAGATGTTTCAGGTGCCACAAGACAGGAGGCGGGGAGGAAAAAAGGGAAAACAAAAACAAAAACGGTCCTTAGGCCTTGTGACGTTTGGATCATGCAGCTGCAGTAGTAATAAGCGCGGGTGAGGGGGAGGAGGACGTGCCAGTTAGGGCAGAAGAGCCCGTGGGTTAAGTGAGTGCCAGCGATGCCATGTGGCCAGTGTCAGGTGAATGCAGAGAGTGCAGGGGAGAGAAGGTCCACATGCTAAGTGCAAGGGACGGGCTGGAAGAGCTCAAGCGGTGAAGGCCCAGACAGGCTAGTGCAGTGGGAGGGAGCCTGGAGGGCAAGTGCAGGATGGTGGGGGGGGTCAAGGGAGACCAAGTGCAGGCTTAGACTGGTCAAGGAGGGCCTGGTGCCCTGTAAGAGTCAAAAGGAACCAGGCAACCAGTCAAGAGGCAGAGGGGGTCATTAGCAGGGGAGGAGGAAGAGGAAAGGCGGGGGCCTTGAGAAGCTTCCAGAGTTTAAGGAGATCCGGCTGAAGTCTGAGAGGGGCAGGGAGGTGAGTTTATGGCCTTTTAGGAATGTGCATGCAATGGATGGGTTCATAGATTAACTCTGAGTCCAAATAACTGTACCAACTCAGGAAGATGGCAAAGAACTGTTTTATTAACAATTATGTAAAACAGGGAGTTACAACAAACATCAATGGACATATGCTTGATTTCTCTCAATGACTTTTTCACACATCATCGACTTTATACTAAAAACATGTCAGAGGAGACGTCATTCTACGTGGCAAATAATACAAAAACCTACTGAGGATCGGGATAGGCTTAATGGGAACATCTAAGTATACTATCTGTAGGAACTGGGATTGTGACTGGGTGCCCACTGTCAGCTGGGCAATATATGCCAACCTCTAAAACATGTAATCTTCAGAAACATCAAGTACATGGTTTCTGATTGGTCTTAAAACTATAAGGTCATTCGTTATATGGACCACTACAATTGGTTGGCATGCTTGTGCCATGTCTGGAACATTTGGTTAATTTAGCAGCATGTAAGAACAGACCCAGGCGCAATTAGATGGGCCCGACTCTACCTCCCCTTCCAATTAGCCCACCTTCTTTCATCACCCAAGCTTTCTAGCATGAAGATTGTCTTTGAACTTGGCCTTGCAAAGTATCCTTGTCTCTGGGAATACATGGGAGTGTGAGCACTCACTGATCAGTTCTAGGACTCCAAGTTTGACTCTATTTTCATCCTTGCCTCACGTGACAGGAGACCACGATTGGGCCCATTTTGCAGCTTTTAAATGTCTTACATAAATTAAACGTGGCACTCTTGGCATTATTTCGTTGCACCTTAACAAGAGATGATTCATCCTTTGCACATTCACTCCTTTCCAGAATAGATAGCCGACCTTAGCTGCTTCAGTCTTGACTCCATGCCTGACAACCTCAGCATGCAGCTCCAGGATTTCAGCTCATTCTTGCTGCAACACAATTCTCCCTTTCCTCTTCATGAATCCTGGCTTAATAAAATTCATGATACCGATGTCCAGCTTCTATACAATGGCGGCTTTGCCTGTGTTCTATTTCACTACATACAGCCACCTTCTATGATGACTTAGTCTAGCTGGCGTTTCAGCATCTGTACAATTATTGAACGGTTTTGTCTCTGCAACACTTTGTGCACGTGTAATCTTCTTTTTCATATTTAGGAGTTCACTCGATTCTTTACTTTGTCATTAGTTTCTTTCGGATCCATACATCCTCTTCAGCCAAAAGTCTGAGACGTCGTTCATACTCTCTTATGACGTCACAGACTTCTTTTCTTGCTCTTTTTATTTTCCTTCAGGGAATTCCTCCCTCAGATTGTCATCTCTTTGGGGATATATTCGATAGGGTCTTCTCAATGGGTATCTTCTTTCAAACACACACTCCGGTATTGGCACAACTGCTGTTGTCAAACAAGGCACAATCTCAGGCTTCCAACATATAGAAGATAGGGGGTGGGATTCCTTGCAGAAGCATGCTGCTGCTCTTCTACAGAGGCGATTCCAGGGGGAGGCACCTACAGAATAGAGAGATCTAGCACCCACTCTCTGCTTGGAAAAGCGTCTGATCTGCAGAGAGTAGGAGCTAGAAGACCTCTAACAGGGTGGTATTTAGGGAGAGAGAGTTGGATGTAGTATGTTCCCAGGCCCCAGAAAGACTTGTGAATGATGCAGAGGGTCTTGAACTTGATCCTCGCAGCAACCAGGAGCCAGTGGAGAGATTGTAGGGTAGGAGAGATGCAGTCCTTGGGCTTGAGACCAAGGATAAGTCTTGTAGTCCTATTCTGGATAGTTGAAGGGGGCGAAGGGAGGAGTTAGGCAGATTGAGGAGGAGGCTGTTGCAGTAGTCCAGCCTGGAGAGGACCAGAGCTGTGGAGACATTGAGTTTCTGGGGGAAGGAGAGGAAAGGGAGAATGGCCCTGAGGAGGTGCAGCTCATAGTGGGCCTCCTAGGCAAGGTCTGTGATGTGAGGAGAGAAGGAAATAGAGGAGTTAAAGGTGACACCAATGTTTTTGCCTCACAGAAGGGTGAGCGCAGGGGACCATGGAGGGCAGCCAGAGTGTAGGATTGGAGGAGGGAGCTGGAGTCCAGATGAGGAGGATCTCAGTCTTTCTGGCATTAAGGCAGAGATTGTTAGCATTGCACCATACCTGAAGAGCAGTCAGACAGTCAGGAAGAGGAGAAGGCAGAGGAGGGAATCTTGAAGGAGAGCTGAGGGTCATCCCCATAACACTGGAAGTTAGGAGAGAAGGCAGAGATCAAATGGGCTAGGGGGGCAAGGTAGATGTTGAAAAGCCTGAGTGACACCAGAGGTGGAGAGTGAGATGTAGGAGAGAAAATGGCCCACTTGCACCTGGCAAGGTTGAGCAGAAAGGAAAGAGATTAGCCAGTTCAGAGCCAGGTCTATGATGCCAAGGGTATTGTGGAGCCGATTTATAAAGGTGGCATGATTAACCATATCAAAGGCTGAGGAAAGTTCAAGAAGGATGGGAACGGAAGGGGAGTTGGAATCGAGATTAGGGAGCAAGTGTGTTCAGGAGAGCAGTTTCCATGCCGTTGGCAGCTCTGAAGCCAGAATGGTGGTTGTGGAGACAACCAATAGATTCCGTGTTTTGGATAAGTTGGATCTTCAGCTTTTCCAAGAGTTTGCCCAGGAACGTGTTAATTGTTATAGGGTGGTAGTTAGCCGGAAGGAGGGGGTCCGCAGAAAGCTTTTTATGGAGAGGGTGTACCAGGGAGTGCTTGAGGAGTAACGGGAAGGATCCAGTGGCAAAGGAGTGATTGCAGAAATCATCCAAGGTTGGAGCAAGGGAGACAATGTTGTGCTTGATAGTTCTGGAGGAGCAGGGCAGCACCTGTTTGGAGGGTATGATATGATATGGCATTTGTAACGCTCCTATACACAAGTGTTTCAAGGCGCGACGAGGCAGGGAGGGGGGAACAAGGGGATACAGACAATGATCCTACTAGGCCAGGTGTGATTCAGATCGCGCAAGTGCATGGGCAGAGGGGAAGGGAAAAGTGCAAGGGGGAAAGGGAGAGGGGAAAGTGCAGTACAGGGTTAGTAAAATACAAGATAAATAATAAGGGCCAGCAGGTGGCAAGTGCAAGATAAGTGCAGACAAGTGCTGGGAAGGGGGGCTGAAGGGATACAGAGACAGTCCCACAGTGCAGGGGTTGCCAGGGAGGCAGTGCAGGCGAGAGTGGCTGGGCCAAGGACCGAGATTGGTGAGTGGCCCAGTTGCAGATTCAGTGTAGTTTCAGTGATTTAACAGGGGAGAGGGGGAGAGAAAGCAGAAGCAAAGAGGAAGGTTTTGAGGTGCTTCCGGAACCGGAGATGGTTCTCCTCAAGTTTCAAGGAGGCAGGAAGGCTGTTCCAGAGGGAGGCCCCTGCTGCGGAGAGAGATCTCCCCCCCACCTCGTTGCTTGGAGAAGCGGCTGACCCTGAGGGAGTTGGAGGCGGATGAGCAAAGAGCTCGAGAAGGAAGATATTTAGGAAGAGAGAGTTGAAGGTATTTTGGCCCCAGGCCCCAGAAGGCTTTGTGGACAATGCAGAGGGTTTTGAGCTTAATCCTCGCAGCCACTGGGAGCCAGTGTAGCAATTTCAGTCCTGGACAGATACGGTCCCTGGGCTTGAGGCCAAGGACAAGTCTCGCAGTCCTGTTCTGGATGAGTTGCAGAGGGCGGAGAGTAGAGGCAGGCAGATTTAGATAGAGGCTGTTACAGTAGTCCAGCTTCGAGAGAACCAGGGCTCTGGAGACAGTGAGCTTCTGGGGGAGGGGGGAAAGGCAGGATACCTCTGAGGAGGTGCAGCTGGAAGTGCGACTTCTTAGAGACGTCAGATATGTGAGGAGAGGAGAGTGTAGAGTCGAAGATGACCCCGAGGTTTTTAGCCTTGCAGGTAGGAGCAGGGAGAGGGCCAAGAGAGGCCGGCCAGAGAGCTGCAGGGAAGGAGGGAGTGGGTGTGCCAATGAGTAGAATCTCAGTCTTACTGGCATTAAGGCAGAGGTCATTGGCAGCACACCATACCTGGATAGCAGACAGACAGTCAGAGATGAGGGAAGGAGAAGAGGAGGCCGAGGGTAGCCTGAAAATGAGCTGGGTATCGTCCGCATAGCACTGAAAGTTGGGACAGAGAGCGGCGATGCGGTGGGCAAGGAGTGCCAGATACTGGTTGAACAGCCAGGGAGAGAGGTTAGATCCCTGGGGGACACCACAGGTAGAGAAAAAGATGTCAGAGAGGAAGGAACCCAGTTGGACCTGGCATGGTCAATTGGAGAGGAAAGAGGTCAGCCATGCCAGAGCCTGACCAGTGATACCCAGGTTATCACGGAGACAGTTGAGCAGGATGGCATGGTTGACAGTATCAAAGGCAGAGGAGAGATCGAGCAAAATGAGAACACACGCAGTGTTAGAGTCAAGGTTTGAGAGCAGGTTCTCACGGATGTTCAGGAGAGCAGTTTCCGTGCTTCTGGCAGCTCTGAAGCCAGACTGATGGTCATGAAGACTACGAACAGATTCAGTATGGAGATTAAGCTGGGAGATGGCCAGTTTCTCCAGGAGCTTGCCCAGGAAGGGAGTGATGGAGATTGGGCGATAGTTAGCCAAGGAGACTTTCATAGAGTGGATTTGTCTATAAACCTCATCAGGTGTTATCAGAGAGAAAGCGCAGAGAGGATAGGGGGGCCAGGGGTGGCTTGAGAGCAGTTGAGGGTTAAGGGAGTGATTTAGAGGAGAGTGAAGACAGCATGTCCTGAGTTTAAGTAATGAAGTGAGAGGCCAGTGCAGTGCAGCGGACCAGGGAAGGCAGAGGAGAAATTTGGCAAAAGGGCATGTATATGTTTTTTTTTTTATTGTGAAAGCACCACTTCCATTTTCCTTTTGTTAATCGGGGATGCACCGTATGTGTTCTGGGTGGTCAAGACATATTCTAATGTCAGCAAACATCTGACAGACTGTCTATGCAGTGCCCGTAACTCAGATGCAATGAGACCAGGCACTCAGCAGTGGAGGACTGGCCTATAGGGAAATCTGGATATTATTTGTCAGGCCAGTGCCTCCGTCGCGCCTCTAGGACGTATCCGATTGAGTAGTGTGTCAGGCGGACCTGACATGTGACTGACTGTAACCCAGCCTTAGTAGCCCTCTAAAGGGCCTGGCCTATCAAGCAATGTCTCCATACCCAGGCACATCAGTCAATATCCGACATTAACGACCAGTCATGCAAGGAACGAAAATGCAAGGATTTCTTTAGAGTGCAGTTACTTGGACTGAAGGTTCCATAAGAGAGTCCCAGCGCCCCTCTTACTTACCTGCCAGTGGACAGAGGAAATAGAATGTCCAATAATGTTTGGCTACTAATGTTATTCATCTGCTGCATTAGGCAAAGATGTTCAATTATTTATTAACGCCATTTATTTAAAGCAATGTTGGGGCGTCTTAATGCGCATATCTTCCCCCGTTTATTTTATTCTTAAACGATGAGTCTTCCTTCCTTGGCATTTCTGCAGAAATATATTAATTATTGATGTGTGCCTGAATTCCAGAGGGTCTGGCCGGGGTTTGCGGGACGATTTGCCAGGGTTCCGTGACACATGGCTGCTATTCGGGGGCCGGGGTGAGCATGCATGTTCCCTGGGCCTTCGCTGCTACTCGGGGGGCTGGGGCGAGCATGCATGTTCCCTGGGCCTTCGCTGCTATTCGGGGGGCTGGGGCGAGCATGCATCTTCCCTGTGCCTTCGCTGCTATTCGGGGGGCTGGGGCGAGCATGCATCTTCCCTGGGCCTTCGCTGCTATTCGGGGGGCTGGGGTGAGCATGCATCTTCCTCGGGCCTTCGCTGCTATTCGGGGGGCCGGGACGAGCATGCATCTTCCTCGGGCCTTCGCTGCTATTCGGGGGGCTGGGGTGAGCATGCATCTTCCTCGGGCCTTCGCTGCTATTCGGGGGGCTGGGGTGAGCATGCATCTTCCTCAGGCCTTCGCTGCTATTCGGGGGCTGGGGTGAGCATGCATCTTCCTCGGGCCTTCGCTGCTATTCGGTGGGCTGGGGTGAGCATACATCTTCCTCGGGCCTTCGCTGCTATTCGGGGGGCTGGGGTGAGCATGCATCTTCCCTGGGCCTTCGCAGCTACTCGGGGTGCTGGGGCGAGCATGCATCTTCCCCGGGCCTTCGCTGCTACTCGGGGGTCTGGGGCGAGCATGTATCTTCCCTGGGCCTTTGCTGCTATTCGGGGGGCCGGGGCGAGCATGCATGTTCCCTGGGCCTTCGCTGCTACTCGGGGGGCTGGGGCGAGCATGCATGTTCCCTGGGCCTTCGCTGCTATTCGGGGGGCTGGGGCGAGCATGCATGTTCCCTGGGCCTTCGCTGCTATTCGGGGGGCTGGGGCGAGCATGCATCTTCCCTGGGCCTTCGCTGCTATTCGGGGGGCTGGGGTGAGCATGCATCTTCCTCGGGCCTTCGCTGCTATTCGGGGGGCCGGGACGAGCATGCATCTTCCTCGGGCCTTCGCTGCTATTCGGGGGGCTGGGGTGAGCATGCATCTTCCTCGGGCCTTCGCTGCTATTCGGGGGGCTGGGGTGAGCATGCATCTTCCTCGGGCCTTCGCTGCTATTCGGGGGGCTGGGGTGAGCATGCATCTTCCTCGGGCCTTCGCTGCTATTCGGTGGGCTGGGGTGAGCATACATCTTCCTCGGGCCTTCGCTGCTATTCGGGGGGCTGGGGTGAGCATGCATCTTCCCTGGGCCTTCGCAGCTACTCGGGGGGCTGGGGCGAGCATGCATCTTCCCCGGGCCTTCGCTGCTACTCGGGGGTCTGGGGCGAGCATGTATCTTCCCTGGGCCTTTGCTGCTATTCGGGGGGCCGGGGCGAGCATGCATCTTTTCTGGACCTTCGCTGCTACTTGGGTGGCTGGCGCGAGCATACATGTTTCCTGGGCCTTCGCTGCTACTCGGGGGGCTGGGGCGAGTATGCATCTTCCCTGGGCCTTTGCTGCTATTCGGGGGGCCGGGGCGAGCATGCATCTTCCCTGGGCCTTCGCTGCTATTCGGGGGCCGGGGTGAGCATACATGTTCCCTGGGCCTTCGCTGCTATTCGGGGGCCGGGGTGAGCATGCATCTTCCTCGGGCCTTCGCTGCTATTCGGGGGGCTGGGGTGAGCATGCATCTTCCCTGGGCCTTCGCTGCTATTCGGGGGCTGGGGTGAGCATGCATCTTCCCTGGGCCTTCGCTGCTATTCGGGGGGCTGGGGTGAGCATACATCTTCCCTGGGCCTTTGCTGCTATTCGGGGGGCCGGGGCGAGCATGCATCTTCCTCGGGCCTTCACTGCTATTCGGGGGGCTGGGGTGAGTATGCATCTTCCTCGGGCCTTTGCAGCTATTTGGGGGGCTGGGGTGAGCATTCATCTTCCCTGGGCCTTCGCTGCTATTCGGGGGCTGGGGTGAGCATGCATCTTCCCTGGGCCTTCGCTGCTATTCGGGGGGCTGGGGTGAGCATGCATCTTCCCTGGGCCTTCGCTGCTATTCGGGGGGCTGGGGTGAGCATACATCTTCCCTGGGCCTTTGCTGCCATTCGGGGGGCCGGGGCGAGCATGCATCTTCCTCGGGCCTTCGCTGCTATTCGGGGGCCGGGGTGAGCATGCATCTTCCCTGGGTCTTCGCTGCTATTCGGGGGGCCGGGGTGAGCATGCATCTTCCCCGGGCCTTCGCTGCTATTCGGGGGGCTGGGGTGAGCATGCATCTTCCCTGGGCCTTCGCTGCTATTCGGGGGGCCGGGGCGAGCATGCATCTTCCCCGGGCCTTCGCTGCTACTCGGGGGGCTGGGGCGAACATACATGTTCCCTGGGCCTTCGCTGCTACTCGGGGGGATGGGGCGAGCATGCATCTTCCCTGGGCCTTCGCTGCTATTCGGGGGGCTGGGGTGAGCATGCGTCTTCCCTGGGCCTTCGCTGCTATTCGGGGGGCCGGGGCGAGCATGCATCTTCCCTGGGCCTTCGCTGCTATTCGGGGGGCTGGGGCGAGCATACATCTTCCCTGGGCCTTCGCTGCTATTCGGGGGGCCGGGGCGAGCATGCATCTTCCCTGGGCCTTCGCTGCTATTCGGGGGGCTGGAGGGAGAGTGCATCTTCCCTGGGCCTTTGCTGCTATTCGGGGGGCTGGGGCGAGCGTGCATCTTCCTCGGGCCTTCGCTGCTATTCGGGGGCCGGGGTGAGCATGCATCTTCCCTGGGACTTCGCTGCTATTCGGGGTACTGGGGCGAGCATGCATCTTCCCTGGGCCTTCGCTGCTACTCGGGGGCTGGGGTGAGCATGCATCTTCCCTGGGCCTTCGCTGCTATTCGGGGGGCTGGGGTGAGCATACATCTTCCCTGGGCCTTTGCTGCCATTCGGGGGGCTGGGGCGAGCATGCATCTTCCTCGGGCCTTCGCTGCTATTCGGGGGCCGGGGTGAGCATGCATCTTCCCTGGGTCTTCGCTGCTATTCGGGGGGCTGGGGTGAGCATGCATCTTCCCCGGGCCTTTGCTGCTATTCGGGGGGCTGGGGTGAGCATGCATCTTCCCTGGGCCTTCGCTGCTATTCGGGGGGCCGGGGCGAGCATGCATCTTCCCTGGGCCTTCGCTGCTACTCGGGGGGCTGGGGCAAGCATACATGTTCCCTGGGCCTTCGCTACTACTCGGGGGGATGGGGCGAGCATGCATCTTCCCTGGGCCTTCGCTGCTATTCGGGGGGCTGGGGTGAGCATGCGTCTTCCCTGGGCCTTCGCTGCTATTCGGGGGGCCGGGGCGAGCATGCATCTTCCCTGGGCCTTCGCTGCTATTCGGGGGGCCGGGGCGAGCATACATCTTCCCTAGGCCTTCGCTGCTATTCGGGGGGCCGGGGCGAGCATGCATCTTCCCTGGGCCTTCGCTGCTATTCGGGGGGCTGGAGGGAGCGTGCATCTTTCCTGGGCCTTTGCTGCTATTCGGGGGGCTGGGGCGAGCGTGCATCTTCCTCGGGCCTTCGCTGCTATTCGGGGGCCGGGGTGAGCATGCATCTTCCCTGGGACTTTGCTGCTATTCGGGGTACTGGGGCGAGCATGCATCTTCCCTGGGCCTTCGCTGCTACTCGGGGGCTGGGGTGAGCATGCATCTTCCCTGGGCCTTCGCTGCTATTCGGGGGGCCGGGGCGAGCATGCATCTTCCCTGGGCCTTCGCTGCTATTCGGGGGGCCGGGGCGAGCATGCATCTTCCCCGGGCCTTTGCTGTTATTCGGGGGGCCGGGGCGAGCATGCATCTTCCCTGGGCCTGCGCCGTGTTTCGCTGACCGGGCCCTTTCTGCAGGACTCCTCTACCAGACGGGCATTACTTATGTGCAGGTCCTATGTTGGCGAATCCTTGCGTTTGCGTAGAAGAGAGACTACCGGTGTAAAAGCCACTCACCTCCCCTTCCATCACATGATGTTCAGAGGAATGTGTCCACAGGTGGCTGGACTAGAAGGAAAATGGACGATTATTCAACAGGGACGGTACCTTTGGAAGGCATCCAAAGTTGAGGCAAAAACATGGAAATCCTTACCTGCTTGGATATGTGACTACAGCCCTAAAAAGTAAATGATTTTCCAAAATTCCACTATAAGACAGTCTGCCTATATGATCATATTAGGAAGGGCTTTAAGTGGACGGGGGCCAGGTAGGGCTCAGCCCTGGCAGTATACAAGTATTTCTTGAGCCAGTGCTCTGCGTGGAGTCTACAACTGACCTTCCCAACTCACACTAAGGTGAATAAAAGTATGAGTGACAGTATTGCTCTTTGCCAGTAGATGTCGCTTTTAGCCAAGTGTAAAATCACAACATCTGCTAAAGACATTAGGAATTAGGTTATTTTCTAACGGAGGAAAGTTTCAATGTAGAATACATTGTTTCATTATTTTGCAGCACATTATGTTGAAGTATTTTCATTACTATTCGTTGATTAAATGTATTTTCATTACAATGCTTTGATTAAATTCATACATAAGAGCTATGGATTTCTTCCCAAATAACTGAAATTGCGAGGTGCAATGACCTATGCGAGGTGCAATGACCTATGCCAGGTGCACTGACCTATGCGAGGTGCAATGTCCTATGTGAGGTGCAATGACCTATGCCAGGTGCACGGACCTATGCGAGGTTCAGAGACCTGTGCCACGTGCACTGACCTATGTGAGGTGCACTGACCTGTGAAAGGTGCACTGACCTGTGCAAGGTGCAATGACCTATGCTAGGTGCACTGACCTATGCCAGGTGCATTGACCTATGCAAGGTTCATTGACCTATGCAAGGTGCAATTACCTATGCCAGGTGCATTGACCTATGCCAGGTGCAATGACCTATGCCAGGTGCATTGACCTATGTGAGGTGCAAAGACCAATGTGAGGTGCATTGACCTATGCCAGGTGCATTAACCTCTGCGAGGTTCATTGTCCTATGCCAGGTGCAATGACCTATGCCAGGTGCAATGACCTATGCAGGTGCAATGACCTATGCTAGGTGCAATGACCTATGCAGGTGCAATGACCTATGCAGGTGCATTGACCTATGTGAGGTGCATTGACCTATGCCAAGTGCAATGACCTATGCCAGGTGCAATGACATATGTGAGATGCAATGACCTATGTCAGGTGCAATGACCTATGCGAGGTGCAATGACCTATGTGAAGTGCAATGATCTATGCAAGGAGCAATGACGTATGCGAGGTGCAATGACCTATGCAAGGTGCAATGACCTATGCCAGGTGCATTGTCCTATGCGAGGTGCAATAACCTATGCCAGGTGCTATTACCTATGTGGGGTGCAATGACCTTTGCCAGGTGCAATGACCTATGCCAGGTGCACTGACCTATGCGAGGTGCAATGTCCTATGTGAGGTGCAATGACCTATGCCAGGTGCACTGACCTATGCGAGGTGCAATGACCTGTGCCACGTGCACTGACCTATGCAAGGTGCAATGACCTGTGCCACGTGCACTGACCTATGTGAGTTGCACTGACCTGTGAAAGGTGCACTGACCTGTGCAAGGTGCAATGACCTATGCAAGGTGTGCTGACCTATGCCAGGTGCATTGACCTATGCAAGGTTCATTGACCTATGCAAGGTGCAATTACCTATGCCAGGTGCATTGACCTATGCCAGGTGCAATGACCTATGCCAGGTGCATTGACCTATGTGAGGTGCAAAGACCAATGTGAGGTGCATTGACCTATGCCAGGTGCATTAACCTCTGCGAGGTTCATTGTCCTATGCCAGGTGCAATGACCTATGCCAGGTGTAATGACCTATGCAGGTGCAATGACCTATGCCAGGTGCAATGACCTATGCAGGTGCAATGACCTATGCAGGTGCATTGACCTATGCGAGGTGCATTGACCTATTCCAGGTGCAATGACCTATGCCAGGTGCATTGACCTATGCGAGGTGCAATAACCTATGCGAGGTGCTATTACCTATGTGGGGTGCAATGACCTATGCCAGGTGCACTGACCTATGCGAGGTGCAATGACCTGTGCCACGTGCACTGACCTATGTGAGGTGCACTGACCTGTGAAAGGTGCGCTGACCTGTGCAAGGTGCAATGACCTATGCTAGGTGCAATGACCTATGCCAGGTGCACTGACATATGCCAGGTGCAATGACCTATGCAGGTGCAATGACCTATGCAGGTGCATTGACCTATGCGAGGTGCATTGACCTATGCCAGGTGCAATGACCTATGCCAGGTGCAATGACATATGTGAGATGCAATGACCTATGTCAGGTGCAATGACCTATGCGAGGTGCAATGACCTATACGAAGTGCAATGATCTATGCAAGGAGCAATGATCTATGCAAGGAGCAATGACGTATGCAAGGTGCAATGACCTATGCCAGGTGCATTGACCTATGCGAGGTGCAATAACCTATGTGAGGTGCTATTACCTAAGTGGGGTGCAATGACCTATGCCGGGTGCACTGACCTATGTGAGGTGCAATGACCTGTGCCACGTGCACTGACCTATGCGAGGTGCACTGACCTGTGAAAGGTGCACTGACCTGTGCAAGCTGCAATGACCTATGCTAGGTGCAATGACCTATGCCAGGTGCACTGACCTGTGCAAGGTGCAATGACCTATGCAGGTGCAATGACCTATGCCAGGTGCACTGACCTATGTGAGGTACAATGACCTGTGCCACGTGCACTGACCTATGAGAGGTGCAATGACCTGTGCCACGTGCACTGACCTGTGTGAGGTGCACTGACCTGTGAAAGGTGCACTGACCTGTACAAGGTGCAATGACCTATGGTAGGTGCAATGACCTATGCCAGGTGCACTGACTTGTGCAAGGTGCAATGACCTATGCAGGTGCAATGACCTATGCAGGTGCATTGACCTATGTGAGGTGCAATAACCTATGCAAGGTGCTATGACCTATGCGAGGTGCAATGACCTTTGCTGGGTGCACTGAACTATGCGAGGTGCAAGACCTGTGCCATATGCACTGACCTATGCGAGTTGCAATTAACTATGCCAGGTGCAATGACATATGCGGGGCGCAATGTCCTATGCCAGATTCTGAGCGTATCCACAAGCATCTATGGAGATTTTAAGCGGGAGCTAAAGTGCTGGCATAGTGTGCCACGGTCCACCAGGTCAAACTCTGCTGAGAGGTCAAGGAGAAGGAGGATGGCTAAATTGATGGAGTCACAAATACTGTCAAGTTGTATTCTAAGGTTGAGAAGGGTTGTTTCACTGCTATGTTTGGGTCAGATTCCAGATTGTTTTCATCCTGAGAGTTGGTGGTGTTCATGGAAGCTTTGCACTTGTGTGTTGGCAACATGGTCCAGAATTAAAAGTATGAATGGGACAGTGGTTATGGGGGGGTAGTTAGGATGTGAGGGGTGCACTGATGTTTTTTGGATGAGTGGAGTGGCCCAGGCCGTTTTGATGTTAATAGGAAAAATGTTTGATCTGAAGGAGGTGTTAACAAAATCTGTGGGGCTGGGGGCCACTGAGATGGTGTAGAGTTTCACTGTGTGTGCCGGGTGGGAATTTCCCTTACATTTGGGGGGTTTTAGGGTCTGAATAGTGTCAAAAAAAGTAGCTTGAGAGACTTGGAAGAAGGCGGATGGTGTGGCAGACATTATCTGACCTGCTCCTGTCTCTCTTAGGATCTACAGATCTGTTTCAGCATGGAAGGTCTGCACATCTTGAGATTGGACCTCCATCTTGAACCCGAGATCCCTGGGCTTTCTTCACTTTACATGTGTGGGGTCTCAGGGGCATGCTTGCTTACACTGTTCCTCCCCAACCCCACACTGACATTGTAAATCTCCATAGGATGCAAGTTTCTTTACTGTAGCCACACTTGGCCCAGCGTTTGGTGGTGGATCCTAGGTTTAGGATTCTTGTGCGAGGTCCTGCAGACTCTTGAGATTAGTGGCTGCCGTTCTTTTCTTCGAGAAAACTGTGTGCAGATACTTGCCATTTCATATCACCGTAACTGCACATGCTCTTTCATCCGGGCCTCTTTCCTCCATACTCTTGGGGTATCCCACAGAACACAGGACTGGACCGGAGCCTGTTGCAAAGCAGCATTTAACAACTTTCCAGCAAGCACCTGCATGGAAGTGCCTTAGCCATGCACCACTAGTAACTTTAACCACACACCATGCCAAACCATCAGCACGTGCCCACATTGTGAGTGCCAGTCATACATCCCGGTATGCAGCAGTGACGGCGTGACGTACGACAACCAGTGTGAGCTGCAGGCAGCTTCTTGTGCCCAGAAGAAGAAGGTGGAGGTGTCCAGGAAAAGTGCCTGTGAAGACGAGTGCCAATCAGGCGGTTCTGGCTCTGGGGAGGACAGTATGTGCGAGCAGGACCGGTGCCAGAAGTATTGGGGCTCCTGGGACGAAGACAGTTAAGATGATCGCTGCATCTGGGACTTCATCGCAACCTGGTAAGGCTCTGCTACCACCCAACCCAGGAGAAGGGTCTGTCTGCACTCCACCTTCTATACCGATGGAGACCGGAATGACGCTGTGATACCCCTGGGTGCTATGCTCTCCCGCTGTTAGTTGAATGGCCGGTCTGACCGTAGGGCCAGTCTGTTATGTACTACACATGAGGTTGATCCACTTCACTAGTCCAGCTGGCAGCAGCATGGCACCTTATGCAGGCAACATGTTGGCAGTACCATGGCATCTCTTGTTGGCAGTAGCATGGCATCTCGTATGCTTATTCTACAGCCGGTGCTATACCTGGCTTTCTTGTGTGACCTCTCCACTGCCCTGTTTTCTGCCCCGACCCAGCTCCTACCTCCTATTGAATTTTCCTTCAGAGGAAGGCAAAACTACCTTCTGGGACCAGGACTGCGCAAGTCCATCTTGCCCCCCAGAGCGTCGTGATTGGGCTTGCAGCCCTATTTAGTGCCAACACCCAGAGCAGCCCAATGCCCATTACAGCCCCCTCTGCGAAGCACCCCAAGGCAAAGGGCAGCTCCCACAGAAGCAGCCCTAGATGGTGTCTGCTGGTGTCTGCTGGAGAGGCAGGAAAAAGGCAGCCATCAATCAGCAGTTACAGACTATCAGCCATTTGCCATGTCTAAGTGAACTGCGTTAGTCAGCCATTTGTCATCTCTGGGCAAGCTGTGTTGCTTAGCCATCACTCAAATCTGGGTGAGATAATACTAACACTCAACCCTTCGAATACACCTCTCACATACTGCACTAAAGACAACCAGAACTCCTCAGCACAGCAAAGCGCACATACGTCACAACACAGCAAAAACAAGACATTGCACACATGACCCTGCACAACACCACACAACGGCCACCTACGAATCTCGCACCAGATTCAGTGAACGGTCCATCCAAACGGCATCTTCCAACAGCACATCACGGCTCTCTTGCTCTTTCCCACTCCTCCCACTAACCGTACCCTCTCCCCTTCTTATTTTTTCACAGAACCACCAGAGCACTAAGAGACCACCGCAAGTGGCAACTGTGCACGCAATAAGAACCTTTAACATTAACATGAGCACCGTGGTCCTCCAGATGTTTTAGCCTATAGCCCCCATCATCCCTAGCCAACATAGCCAATGGTGAAGGATCATGGAAGTCGTAGCCCAAAGCACCTGGAGGGCCACAGACTGAGTCCTGTAGGAGAGGAATGTGCGTTTGTGTTGCACTCTCAGGTTCTTTGCCCATCTAAACCCCTCCTTGGCACTCACCTGTTGATTTCGACCTGAGCATATTCCTTGGGCACTTCTGTGCTTCTGTTCCATGCACTCTCAATATCATGTGCCCACTGGTAGAACAGGCACGGACAGTGTACTACTTTTAAATGCCTGTGCATTGTGAAAAGACAAGTATCATTGGCTGCCGTGATGAAGCGTGCAAACCTTAGGAGGTATTTGTAAAGTGTCATTTTATGTAAATCCTGCCCAATCCAGTTGGTGAAGACAACCTGGACTCTGTATTTATCAAAATACAGAAATAATAACTTAACATTACACTTTTGACGTGTTTTCTATGCTTTGCTATCCACTTCAAAATATAGGAATGATGAGCTAACATTGCACTTTAATTAATGACACATGCCTTCTTCAGAACGGAACTGTTTTCTATGCGTTGCGATACACATGCAGCGTTCTACATTGTGGGGACATTAAGTGGACTCTGACCGCATGCAGAAGAGTTGGCCGTTCGGTGGAATGCTCCCTCTGCACAGAAGAGCGAGGCCTGCACTCCTTTTGGGGTGACACTTGCAGGCTGGCAGAGAAGTGTCAAGCACCCTTGTTTGCTTGGCAAGAAAGCCAATATATACACCTCTGTGGCCCCGGTTAGAAGACCGCACAACGGAAGCCACCAACACCGCAGAGGTTCCAACCCCTTGATTGACAGGTTGCCATAGCTCAAAGACGCCACCTGGACATGTTGAGGCGGGAAACAGTCCTCAGGATCCGCAAAGCAGTCAAGCATGTCCTGAAACATAGTCTTCTTTTAGCGTGTGTCCGAGTGGGGTGGGGGAGCGGGAGCCCCAGTCAAGGATGGTCTGCACACATAGGGTGCAGGGATTTCCCTTCATAAGGCTAAGCTGTTAGCTACTTATTGTCAGTCACCCAGCGTCACGCCACTTTAAATACGTCCCCTGCGATTGGCCAGGCTCTGCTTTATCTGCTCTCCGATTGGCTAGGAGCTTTCCAGCATCTGCCTTCCCTTCAGTAGAAGCTTGCTTACATGCTTTTAAAGATGCCCAAGAGCAAGCAATGCTTGGGCTAAATGTGCCCAAAACAGCGCGGCAAGCAATATCTGAAAATGATTGCATTAAGCTGAGATAGACATATATAAACTTTAAGCTATAAAACATGACAGAAGTTGCTTATCATAAGTGAACTTGTCAACATGGGTTGGACATGTTCATATCTAGGGCCCTTTTCCTTTTATTAATGGATAAGAGGTGATGATCAGTAGGGTGCATGGGGCCCTGTTCCACCATAGAGCGTTGGACACAATGGTCTATGAGCCCTGTTCCCCAGGGCTCTATCCTCTCACCCTGGCTCTTCAATGTCTACCTGGCCCCTTTGGCGGCCATCTGATATATGCATTCTTCTCTTACTTTCAGTGTTATGCGGATGACACTCAGCTCTCTTTCAGGCTTCCCTCAGCCTCATCTCCTCTTTCGCTCATTCCAGACCGTCTGACTGCATTTCAGGATTGGTGTGCAGCCAACAATCTCTCCCTTAATGCCAGTAAGACAGAGATCCTTCTCATTGGGACCCCTGCTCCTTAGCCTCAAACCCAGAGACCGTATCTCTCCAGCCCTGAAATCTCTCCACTGGCTCCCAGTGGCTGCAAGTTCAAGGCACTCTACATGGTCCACAAGGCTTTCTGGGGCCTGAGCCCGCACTACATCCAATGCTCTCTTCCAAAATACCTTCCTTTTCGAGCCCTTCGCTCAGCTACCTCAAACTCTCTGAGTGTCAGGTGCTTCTCTAAGCAGAGGGTGGGGTGCAGATCACTCTCTTCTGCAGGTGCATCCCTCTGGAATGGCCTCCAAGTCACCACAGACTAGTGTTCAAAACATACAGGACTTGTCTCGACCTTACAAGGACAAGCATCCCCTCTACATATTTACGCTTGCACTAGAAATGCGTACCTATTAGACTTGCTTATGTTTCACTGCAGTCTACTTTTATTTTGCACCTTATCAAACTGTTGTAAATTAATTTCTATGTTATCTTTTGATGTTTCTTGATTCTCATACTCTTCAGTCTACAACTAATGTGTTTTTTGTTGAAGTATAACTACATGTGAAAAACTTACACTTTTGGAAACTCAATGTTGAAGAAGACCTTTTTAGGGTACATGCTTTAAAAATGTTATTTGTTTGTTCCCTAAGGTATCAAGTTACCCTACCTTGATTGTTGTTGGCCTGATACCTAGAGCTTGTTGTTGTAATAGATTTGCACTACGTAGTGATTACTATTTTCCTTCAGTTCTGTGCTTACATGTACAAATGAATGTGCCTGTAGCCTCTACCCCATAGGGTCCCTTAGAATTAGTCACAAGTACGGACCAGTGGTGATCTCTGTTAACACCACAACTACCTCTGTTTTCTAATAATGGCATACAGAACCATGAGTATGTTTCAACTATCGTTAGGCGACTACCCCCTCTTGTGATATATTGTTTACCTCAGCCTTAGGTTCCGCCGGTTGGGCTGCCCCTCCAGTTAACATACATGGTCCACAAGGCTTTCTGGATCCTGAGCCCGCACTATATCCAATGCTCTCTTCCAAAATACCTTCCTTTTTGAGCCCTTCGCTCAGCTACCTCAAACTCTCTGAGGGTCAGGTGCTTCGCTAAGCAGAGGGTGGGGTGTAGATCACTCTCTTCTGCAGGTGCATCCCTCTGGAATTGCCTCCCTGCCCCCTCAAACCTGAGCCAGACCAACTGAAGCTCCAGAAGCAGCTCAAGACCTTCCTTTTCGCCTCTTTCTCTCTCTCGCGCTCTCTCTCTCTCTCTCTACCCTTCCAACCTACCTGTCTGCTGTGCTGACTGGTTGGTTGGCTACCCTCAGAGTCTCACTGGTTACCAGGTTCCTCCATGATCAGACTCCTTTGCACTGCCTCCCAGCCTACCACAGACTTAGGAGTATAACTGTAACCTTTCAGATGCATGCATCTTTGCACTTACTCAGGGCCACGCTGCCCTGGCTGCACTTACTCATCAAATTTCATCCCTCTTGCCTCAATGGTATGTCCCGAAATACTATCTTTCAAAAATCACATCATTCTGGAATTATACAAGACTTTTGACAAAAAGATAAGATTAAAAATCAATCTTTCAGTCGCACAGAGACTTGCATTATAGGCACTAGAAAAGAACAAAACCTTCCTCATCAAACCAGCCGACAAGGGAGGCGGGATTGTTCTCTGGAGTCAGACCCTTTATGATAAAGCAGTGACAAGCCAACTTTCCAACAGAAGATTCTACAAGCAGTTACCAAACAATCCAACCCTAAGAATACTGTCTGAAATCACAAGCCTCATGAGCCACGCCTACGAAGAAGGATGGATAAATGAAGATGAGAAAGCGTTCTTGGTCAACCCACACCCCATCATTCCAGCATTTTATTTGCTTACAAAGATCCACAAGAACCAAACAAACCCACCTGGCAGACCCATCGTGGCAGGTATTGGATCAGTGTTGGAACCACTATCTATTTACATTTACCATTTCTTAAGACCCTTTATCAGCAATATGCCTTCCTACATCCAAGACACCACGGCCATGATAAAAAAAGTTGGACACCATACAAGTCGCACAAGATGATCCACTAGTAACATTAGGCGTGGAATCCCTTTACACGAGCATTCCCCAGATGGAGTGTTTACAAGCCCTCAAAACCTACCTCGACAAAAGAACAAAAATAGAACCACCCACTGAATTTCTCCTTGAATGCACTAGAATAGCCCTAATGGAAAATTATTTTATCTACAAACAGACCTTCTACCAACAATGCCACGGAACCAGCATGGGAGCCACCTTTGCCCCTGACGTGGCCAATCTATTCATGGACACTTTTGAAAAAGACTCAATATACAACGACGTCAACCCCTTTAAACAATCGATTGGCAATTGGCTAAGATACATTGACGATGTGTTCATGATTTGGAAAGGGACAGAAGAGGATTTACTCACTTTTTTACAATGGCTCAATTCACAAAACAACTGCATCAATTTTACTATTGACTACAGCAAGAGCCAAATTCCTTTCCTGGATCTGCAAATCTACAAAAATCTGGATAACTCTTTAGGTACTACCCTCTACCGCAAGCCAACATCAAAAAACACCCTTCTAGAATACTCAAGCTTTCACCCCTCGGGACTGAAGACGAACCTGCCCTACGGCCAATTCCTTAGGATAAGGCGCAATTGCTCAACACTATGCGACTATGAGTCTAAAAGCAAAGAACTAGTTATTCGGCTAAAAGAAAGAGGTTACCCTAAACACATAATCTGCCACGCCCGCAAGCGAGTAAAAAACACCAATCGAGAATCATGCCTAACACCATGTAAAAAAGATCAATCAACAACTAAGGTGACGTTTGTAACCACCTTTACTCCAATGAGTAATTCCATCAGAAAAGCGATCCTAAAAAACTGGGACAAACTCCAAACTGACACCTTCAATCGAGAGAAACCCCATTTTGCGTTCAAACGCAGCTGAAACTTGAAAGACCATCTTGTGCACACATACACAGAACTTCACACATCAAGCCACCAACAAACCATGCTATGGCAACTCCCCGCAGTCAAAGGACTTTTCAAATGTGGTTCCTGTTCTGTCTGTCCCCTGTCACCTAATTTAAAAAATTATTGACCTTAAAGGAAATTCATGGACTCTCAACTCCTTCACAAACTGTAGAACCAAATGGTCAGTCTATATAATCAAATGCCCCTGTGATCTCATCTATGTGGGCAAGTCCAAACGAGAAATAAGGCAACGCATTTGCGAACACCGATCCTGCGTGAGGAACCAAGTTGAAGACAAACCGCTGGTGGCACATTTTAAAGCCAAGAATCACACTCATAAAGACATCTTCTGGGCTATTTTACAAACAGTAAGCAATCCGTTTCGCGTAGGGGACAGAGACCAAGCCCTACGTAAGCTCGAACAAAAATGGATCTACCGCCTAGACTGTGTGAGACAAGGCCTCAACGTCTCAATTGAATGGAATCTTTTCTTCAACAAATAATGCTCAGTCAACCTGAGGGCACACCTCCTGTGTCCCGAGCAGAATAAGCCTGTCTAAGAGATGGCCCACCATCCCTTATACTTTTAACATCCTAGCCTAGATCTCTCCATCCATTTCATGTTTTTTTTGTTTTTTTTTAAACAGAGCGATTTTTCTGTTTCTTCTTGGCCCACCATCCTGTGCAATGTTATTCTTTTCAAGAAGTATGTCCACCCACTACACAGGGGGTGCAATACCTTTGTTTTGGATGGCTTTCGACTTTTAACGATGTACCACTATGTTAAAAACAGTATGTTGTCCCTTAGTTCTGTTTTTCTGTTTTCCTATGAGTCATGTAACTAGAACCGATTTGGTACTTAGCACTAAATCAGCAACACAAACTATAAGTGTTTCCATGACGTTTTTAGTTCCATTGCACATTAACTATTGTAAGAAAAGCTTTCCTTTTTAACTATGTACCACTGTGCCCAAAATAGAATCCTTTTTCTGTGATTTATGTAACTATTACCGTTTTATTGCACACGCATGATTGCAAATTAAACCAAGCAACTCGTAATGTTTAACTGAGAGACTGCCCCCTTTTCCAGCAACATTGCGTGATCAGGTTTTCCTCCGAATACGTGACCTGACTACCTCGAGTACAGACACTGCCCCCCTTTCTGACATGCGCAGATTAAGACAGTTCCCCAACATGCGCGCAATGCTAGCAAAGCTAAGCACTTATCTACCACACATGTGCATCAGCCCCTAACAGTGACGCAGCTCATTCTAAGGAAGAGCCTTCCACCGTCGCACGCAGCATCGCATCCTGGGACTCAGGTAAACCACTCGATTCTCTGCTTATCAGGGACCCAGCTCTCTTTTGTAGCTGTAGCACTTACGATCACGACCACCTAGTGATTTACAGCACCACAGCCGTTTTCCATCACATGCACGGCTTTTTTGAAATCAATGCCGACTGTGTTCCCAATTCATTGTTTATTTCTGTATTCGAGTACCTGTACCATTCTGTGAGGCTAGGTTCCATCTAGTCAATTATAATCATTTTCAATGCGCTGCCCACACGATTCCTGTGCATTCTGCCACTTTTCACTGGGTTGCCCACATGTTAAAATACCTATGCATTCCGCATAGCTTTTAGTTGTGAGTTTTAACCACTTACTCTGCCAAGCACCCCCCGGTCAGCAGTCCCTGGTTTTCAAACGGATAGACACTTCTTCACTTCAGCAGTGGTTCGCCTCATCACAGTACTGTTGTCCGATCACAACGTCACAGTACAGATCTATATCAAGATATTAAAGACTAAATCCTTTACTCACTCGGCTCCAGGCCTCTGACTTGTTGCAGACAGCCTTCCAGTCCAACTCCCTGGACTTAAAAGAACTTGACCAAGGTGCTACTACACTTGAACGTGGTAGGTCCCCCTTTTTTGCAGTTTTTAATTTTCATTAGACACCACTTCCACTGAACTAACCAGTCCCCTGTCATCCTACAGGCTGATGGACCCCACTACTCACCTGACTCGATCAAACTGTTCTGAAGACCGTTCGATACCTGGTGCATTAACGCTGTTCCATCTCTTCAGCCACAGCCACCAGTTACTTACACTGAACCAGAAACACAAAATAATGTGTCGACAATGCTAAATGTTTTTACCATTTAAAACAACACATGTAGAAAACTGTTTTTCACCATGCTTACTAACCCACAAATATGCATACTCTAATGTGCTCATTATGCAGACCTTCAGCGCCACTGCGCAGTTTGTAAAAATAGTTTTTGTTTCTTTGTTAGTGTAAAATAAAAACCCTGTTTTTGTTACCTTCACCTCTCCAGGTGTTTTTGTGTATTGAGCTAGCATCCTTCTAGCTCCACTGCAAACTCGGTGACCCTATGTCACGCCTCTGGTTAGGGTAGCTTTTGACTCAATTTCTGTTCTACTGTACTTTTCACCCTCTCGAGTCAAGCCCCCATACAAAAAAGAGGGTACGCCTACCTATCTCTCATCATGCACTTACTCAGAGCAATGCTACACTTCCCTCTTCCCTCTCCCTGGCACTTCCCCCCTCTCCCTTCCCCTGCACTTTGCGTTGTTACACTTGTACGATCTGAATGACACAAGGCCTAGTAAGATCGTTTGTGTTTTCGAGCCTAGAAACACTTGTGTACAGGTGCGTTATAAATGACATATCATATCATACCGTATCTAAGACCCTTCGGGAAACAGCAGCTTGCAGAGTCCAGCCCAGAACGGAGAGGAATTCAGCAAAGGCTGTGAATATCTGCAGAGCTTTGAGTCTGGAACATTCCTCTGTGAAGCCTGGTGGTTCTTTGCTAAGCGCTACATCTCCAAATCCATAACCTGCAGTCTTGGAGGCATCTCTCCACCCGTCCCCTCCACTAGGTGTGTTGCCCGCCCACTTGGAGCTACGATGTTTTCTGCTTGGGATCTCACAGCGCACAGAAGGGCCTGCTTGTGTGGTGTGCCCAGCACAACCTTTATTTTGGAAAGAGTATTTGTCTCCTAAACCTCAGGGTGACAGAATGCGTGCCCAGGAGAAGTGCCCAGATATACCTCATGCTGTGAGCACCACCCTCCTGGTGCCCTCACCAAGGGGCATAACCACACAGAAGAAACCCACAGTGCAATTGTTTTTTGTTGTTGCTATAGTCAAATGAGACAGTCATCTGAGTTGCATCCTCTCTAAGAAAGGCACCTGACCTTTGCTCCCGGCTCCACCTGAAGGGCTGGAGAACCCCTGGCTGCCCTCCTTCTGCCAGCCCATCTTGCACAGGGTCCTGACTTCCTGCGGGCCTTTGTGGGCACTTAAGACCTTCAAAGACGTCTTCCAGATGCCTTCCCGAGTTCATCTCTTTACTGTTAAGTCACTAACCTAGTCTGCACTCTTTTGAAAACATTTTCATATTCATTAAATCATTTAAAATACTTTAGGTTGTGTTCATGTTTTATTCACCACTTTTTGTTGTTGTACTTTAGTGATAAATATGCCATTTATTTTATATTGTTTTCATTCCTTTGGTTGTATCTCAAGGTTTTCATTTCTTATTAGTACCCGTCGATGGGGTGTGATTGGCCTCCCAGCTAATGAGGAGGCTTGGAACGGGGGTGTTACCAGACGGTAATCCTGCCACGCTGAGCATCCTCAGAGCGGGAGGCCACTATCTCCTCCACAGGGGAATGAGGTAAGTGGCATCTCCCCCTTCCTCCCTTTCCTCATATTTACCTCCCTCCCCATTCCGCCCCACTTGCCTTCTCATTTTTGATCCATTTTTCAGTAGCTGATGCACCAGGAACACTTCTGTCACTGGTGCGGCCACTTCGGAACTGCGACGCTCCTTTATGGAAAGAGAGAAGGGACTAGGTGTAGCCCCTTCTCCTGTTCTGTGGTGGCCATTGGTTGTAAAAAAACATATTTTTGATGGCCTCCATGGTCCGGGAGAAGGGACTACTTCCTTCTCCCTTTCCATGTGGCCATCTTCTTTGTTTACTTTGGGCACCATGAAAAGAGAGAATGGGCTTTGTTTCCCAATCCGTGGCAGCCATTTAAAAAAAAATAATAATAAATGGTTGGAAAATGCTGGAGCGTCTCGCAAACGAAAAAAGCAAAACACTATTAGTACCCTCATCTAACAGGCCGGGGAACTAATAGCAATAATCCCCTTTCCAGGAGGGGGCATTACCAAGTCAGCTAATGACCCCTGGAATTCATTAACTAGGGGGGGCCAGGGCATTACCTGACTTGGTAATGCCCCCCCCCCCCCGACGAGGGGCTTATTGCTTAGTTAGCACAAGGATTTCATTATTGACCTTCTCTCAGCCAATCAGAATGCTCGGAATGTAGTCTATAAAATCTGGTATACACCACTCTCCAAACATTCTGACTTGAGGAGCAGTCTAAAATCATTGACTTTCCTTTTCCGTTCCAGAGCTCCACAGCCTCGCAGACTTCAGGAGGAGTCGTCGTGATCGGTTGGGTAACGACCTTTCACCAACTTATAGCCCTCACCGGCACACCAGCAAATACTTACAGGTGGGTCATGAGCCCACGATCTTGCCCTCCTCCTTCCTCTATAAGACTTAATGGTGGTGTGATGATTGATTCCTGCCTCCACAGCGCCTACAGACACTCAAGGGAGCCCAGAGGGGTGATTGGCAATTCCTGGCCTGTGAATCACAGGATTGGCTCTCGTGGCAGTTCAGCTGGAAAGGGCCAGTCTCCCCCCATTCTCTATCTAGTACCCTCTGCTGGATTTCTCGAGCTCCCAGACTCTTTAAACGACGAGCAAAGCTGGAAAAGCGTGCTTTCTTGTCACCTAGTATCACCTAGTATCACTCAGGTTACACTGTTTCATTACACGCCGATACCCCGGCACGCATCAGGGCGTGGCTCACATAAGCACCTAAAACGGGACATCTAAACAAGAAACAGAGATCTTACGAGGAAATCAATTGGTGGTTCAATAGTTTAATCAAGTAGATACGGACTGGCCACCAGGGGGCGCATGGATGAACGTCCTCTCCGTGTGAGCACCGCCCCCATGGTCCCGAAATAGCGGCATGAGCCCCCGCTGACGGACCCCCCCACCGCGAAAGTGCGAAAACCTACAATCTGAAGAGACCCCCCCGCAGCGGAGAAGAAACCCGACGGAAATCGGGCCCGATTTCACCGAGAACGAGGCGTTTTCAGGAGCGCCCGCCTGCTGCACCACGGAAGACCCGAGAGCGGCGACCGCTGTGACGGGCCTCCCTGGCGGTGACGGTCCGCGCCCTGGGCCTACCGAGCAGACTGGACCCGGAACCCCAAAAAGTGACACCCCCCCGGGACCGGCATATGAACACGGGGTGAGTGACGACCCCCACTGCGAGACTCCGCGGCGCCGGACCCCGTGCCCCGGCGGCGCCGCGTGACACGCGCACCTCCTCACTGCCGACGGTGCGTGTTGTGGCCTGTGCCCCGGAAACTGCGAGCTGTACCCCGAGAATCGGACACGCTCTAGGAAAAGCAGGGCGCCGACCCCTGCAGTTGCTGCCTGCTGGATCCAGATCCCCATACTTGTGCTGCTGCCCCCGGCTCCACCGGGGGTACCGAGGTGCCGTTACGCACCGGGCCGCGCCAGATCCCGGCGGCGAGCCCTGAACCACGGCGCACGGCCCTAGAACCTCCCTCCTTGCGGTAGAGGTGGAGACGGCCCGCCTGAAGGCTGAGGGGGCCGCGAGACACCGTATCCATAGAAGGACGCAGCCCACAGCACGGTCCGTATGAAAGACTGATCCCCACATGCTCCTAACTACTGGCTGCCTTGGTATACGCTCCCCGTGCCAAACGCCATATTGAAGGAACAAGGGTAACCTGCTACCCCAGCACTGCACACGGGGCAACCCCTGCCTAGGAACGCTTCTGGACCGTGTAAACCCAGCGTTGGGGACACCAAACACTGCCCAAACGTCGTGCTCCACGTACAACGGATTCCCAGCAATCTGGCAGAGAAAGTCCCAACAGAGGTCTCCTAGAACGCATAGGTGACCCCAGCCCAGGGTGAGCATGGCAGCAATACCCTACCCCGTGACCCCCCGCTGACCTGACCCGAGGAATCGGCCCACACCACACGAAGTGCCGAGAACAAGTGACAACACTGAGCCTGCTACCCGTGCATCCTCCCAGAGGGTAGGGCCCCCTATCCAGGGGCGTGTGCCTCCTCCAACCCGAGATTCTGCGCATGGACCCGCGCCACAAACTGGCCAAATTCGCTTACGGACCATCCCCCGCACCCTCTAGGAACATAGACACCATGGCCACGGACCCATCGGAGGCAGGTGCTGCGGCCACCAAAGGAGACATTGCCACTCTACTCTCTGAAATATAAAACATGAGTGCCAACCTTGGCGGCAAAATCGACAAAATCACCCAGAGAATGGACAGCTTCGAGGAACGATTGGAAAGCGTGGAGAATAATCAGACTTCGATTGATACCCTCGAAACTCAGATGGATGTACGAATTCGCAACATTGAGAAAAGAGAGATCGAGGCAAGGCTCAAGATGGATGACCTGGAAAACAGGGAAAGGAGAAATAACCTTCGTTTTTTCGGCATTCCGGAACGGGATGGTGAAACTGAGAAAGACCTCGGAGACACCATTCACGACATCATCAAAATACTAACAGCTGACGAAGACATTGATGAACCTAAGACTGAACGCATACACAGAGCTGGAGGACCGCCTGGCGGCCCGCGCTCTGTACTGGCCAAATTCCACCGATACCAAGACAAAACTAGAATTCTTGAAAAAGCCAGGTCTGGTGGCCCGCTCACGATGGGGGGCGCGCAAATCACCATCTTCCAAGACTTATCTACACTGATGTTAGCCCTAAGACGCCTTTGCAGCCCCCTGACGAAATGGCTGAAAGACCAGAATATAAGGTACAGATGGGGATACCCCTTCTCGCTTACCTTCGAGCATGGTAGCAGAAAACTGATCCTACGCTCCGAAGAAGAAATCAAAGATTGTATCGTCGATCTCCTTGGAACGAACCAGGGAAGCAAGGAAGGTGTCGACGGCGAGCGCCCGGGAATGCAATGGGAACTCCAGGGCCCTAGGCGCAAGAGGGTGAAGGGATCAAGAAAATATAGACGCCCCAACAACACCCCCGAGCAGACCTGAGCCAAGGGACCCGGGCGAAATCTGAGCTGACCACAACCATGGTCACAGTGGGCTGCACTGTCTCCCGCGGAGATCCTTACATGGCGGACCCCGCTGAACGGATGTCGCCGCTGGCGGGGCATCCCTCCGGACCGAAAAGTGATGAGGACTCCCGTGGAGAGACCAGTAAACCGCACGTAACGTTGGAATTTTTCACCTGTTTGTTGTTACTGTTGTTGAAACTGTATAATGTTTGGGGGAGGGAGAAAGAAGATGGGGGCTCACCCTTAAGTAGCGATGGGAAATATGATCGGGACCGTGGGACGACGGTTCCTACTGATGGTCCGCCAACGGACCATACGTTTCCACCTTGTCCGTTCCGGACGCCGTCAACGGCTGCCGACGCAGCACACCCTATTCCTACGCTCAAACGAACGCCACCGATTATGGTGGGACACGAGAGAAGGGGAGAGAGATAATGAACACTTGGGAAATATACAAATATCACTACAATCGCTTCAAGGTGTCGCGTTTGCGATGACACAGGGTACCTGCAGGCCTTCCCGGACTCTGGTGGCGAATGATTCCAGGCTACAAACCGCCAATGGCATCGCATGAGAAAGACAAGGGCAAGGGCCTTCTCAGAATTGGGTCAATCAATGTGAAAGGACTGAACTCTCCCACCAAGAGGTCACTGGTACATAGAGAATTTCGAAGGTCTGGCATAGACATTCTCCTCATACAGGAGACGAAATTTGCGAGGGGTGAGGAGCGGACAGTCCTGGGAACTAGGGGAGGCACGGAATTTTGGGGCTCTGGCCCGCTCAGAAAGGGAGGAGTTGGAATCCTCATTAAGAAAGGAGTTCGGTTTGAATTAGAGAAGTCCTGGTCGGACGTGAGCGGACGAGCCCTCTTGATTGTGGGGAAAATTGCAAGGGTTCAGGTCACGATTGCCACAGTGTACTCGCCCAATACCGGACAGACCGCATTCCTCAGGAAAACGATCCCCAAAATAGTGCTGGAAACTGCAGGCCATCTCGTTGTGGGAGGCGACTTCAACCAGTGGATGGATCCATCTGTAGACTGGAGACCAGGCAACCCCGACACGCGGAATCAGCATAGAGGGGCCCGCACTGAATTCGCTGCCCTGATGGAGTTATACGACCTGCGTGACGTATGGAGAGCACAGCACCACGACGAAAAGGGCTTCACTTTCTATTCGAACCCTCATGGCACATTCACGCGCATAGACTATATATTCCTCTCGTCTGATTTAGCGAAGTCCACAAGTCATTCCAGTATAGTTCCGATTACATGGACAGACCACGATATGGTACTGGCAGACGTCGATTGGGCTGATCTGCCTGTCGCCGGAGGATCTTGGCGCTGCAATGAGTCCCTTTGGGCCGACACGGTTTTCAGGGGAGAAATGGAGACCGAGATTGAAGAATATTTCAGGACAAATGACAATGGAGAGGTCTCCAAACAAGTGATCTGGGAAGCTGGGAAAGCTACATGGAGAGGCGTGCTAATACGTGAGGGCTCCTCTAAGAAGAGAGAGCGGAGGATTGTCGAAAACAAGTTACGCAGTGAAATACACCAACTGGAGAGCGAATTGAGAGATGGAACAGAGGTAGACTCCGCCAAACTAGACATGGCCCACCGCAAAAGAGAAGAACTACGACTGGTGGAACATGGCCAGGTGGTGCGGAAATTGCAATTCCTGAAACAAACATACTATGAAAAAGGCGACAAGGCCGATGCGCTCTTGGCCGCTAGGCTCAGGGAACGGAGAGAGGAACGCAAGGTTAAGGAGATATCAGACCCCACTAGCTCCACGACACATACACCCTGCTCAATACCCGAGCGTTTTGCCACCTTCTATGAAAATCTATATACCTCAGAGCTGCTATCGGCTCGCCCTGACATAGCGTCCTATCTGTCCCTAATTACCATTCCTACGGTAACACAAACAGAAGCCGAACTCCTTGATAGTCCCATAACTGAAAGTGAAACGAGAGAAGCAATCAAACGACTCAAATTAGGGAAGTCCCCGGGCGAAGATGGCTACACGGCCGGCTTCTATAAGACCTTCGCCGATCAATTGTCACCCTTCCTCACGGAACTCTTTAACGAGATAGTGAGCTCCGGGAATGCCCCAGATTCCTTTAAGAAAGCCCTCATATCCGTTATCCCTAAAGAAGGTAGAGACCCCAAATTATGTGGATCGTACCGCCCCATTTCCCTCCTCAATCTGGACGCAAAGATTTATGCCAGGGTATTGGCTGCCAGACTAGAAACTTTAATGCCCAAACTAGTCCACTCCGACCAGGTCGGATTCATTCTTGGCAGGCAGGGCGCCGACACCATGCGCAAGACTCTGCACCTTGTCCACGCCGGACGCGACCTTCGGGACGACCCGGCCCTCCTTTCGCTTGACGCTTAGAAGGCTTTTGATAGGGTGGAATGGGACTTCCTAGGTGCAGTCCTCCAGAAAGTGGGGATAGGCCCCAAATTCTGCGATGGGATACGAGCTCTATATGCCTCTCCCAAAGCGTCAATTTTCGTTAATGGAGAATATTCCAGGTGGTTTGAACTGCAAAGGGGGACCAGGCAGGGATGCCCGCTCTCAGCGATCCTGTTCGCACTTTCCCTGGAGCCTCTGGCACAAAAGCTCAGAGACGACTCCCGAATAGAGGGAATGCGGCTGGGAGGGATCGAATACAAAGCAGCGTTATACGCTGACGACATCCTCGTACATCTAACCAGACCTATGACCTCAATCCCTCATGCCATAGCCCTAATAGAAGAATACGGTCGATTCTCCGGATTCAAAGTGAATATGTCTAAGTCCATCCTCTTTCCCCTCCGAGGTGCCCCGGTTGAAAATGAGGCAAAGTTCCTCTCCCTTGGGCTTAAAATAGAACATGTGACATTACAATACCTGGGTATAAAGATCACTAGAACCCTAGACGACCTCTACGAGGCCAACTTCCCCCCGCTTCTCCGAAGCTTTGAAAGAGATCTCGAGAGATGGAGCAAACTGACGATCTCATGGCTGGGGCGTATCAATGCAGTCAAGATGGTGTGCCTCCCTCGCTTTCTATACCCCTTCCAGATGTTACCGATCGCGATACCCAATCAATTTTTTGTCGAGGCCCGGAAGACCATGCTGCGGTTCATCTGGCAGGGGAGGAGACCGAGGGTCCCATATGACACGCTTATTCTCCCCATAGAGAAGGGAGGGGTGGGTCTTCCTGACTTACGGAATTATTATAAAGCTGCCCAGTTGCGCGTCCTAATCCCACACTTTAGGGACCACAAACACCTGCAATGGGTCCAGATGGATAACCACTATATGTCCCCCGCCACGGTAGCAGAATGGCTCTGGTCCCCATACCAACGGGTGCAGAGGAGAATTAAACAACACCCCATATTGACTACTATATGGAACATATGGCGCACCGGGAAAGGGATGCGAGAAGTCACCACCTGGCCATCCCCGCTCAGTCACCTATGGTCTCCTGGCGTAAATGACCATATTCCGAACCTGGAGCGATTCCAGTCATGGTATGAAGCGGGCCTTGAAAGGGTGGGACAACTCCAGAAAAAAGACTCGTTCATTACACTACCGGACCTGACAATGGCATTGGGGATAGGTACCTTATCGACATTTCACTTTATTCAGCTAAAAGGGGTGTTGACAAAATCTGAATGGAGAGTAAAATTGAGAAGAGACCTCACCGCCTTTGAGAAGCTTCTGGACTCCAGATCAGAAATGAAGGGCCTCATATCCGTGATGTACCAAACACTTTTAGCAGCAGGAGGTGGCAACACAAAACCCCTCAAAGCCAGATGGGAAAAAGACTTAGGTGAAGAGATACTCCCCGACCAATGGGACCTGATGTGCAAAGCCGCACCCAAATCCTCCATCTCCAGCCAGTACAAACTCCATGCAATAAAGCTCCTACATAGATGGCATTATGACCCACTCCGACTCTCTAAAATGTCCCAATCCATGAGCCCGAAATGCTGGAGGAGATGTGGAGAAAATGCCAACTATTGGCACATGTGGTGGAGCTGCCCGCGCATCAAGGTGTTCTGGACTGAGGTTTTGGGATGGATTAAGGAGATAGATAATATCCACAGAGAACTTGACCCACACCTTGTTTTGTTCGGCCTTGAAAGGGACGAGGAAGAGTGGCTCCGGGTGAAGGGCCTGGCCCCCCAGCTGTTGTTAGCGGCAAGAGCCCTCATAGCGACCAAATGGAAGTCCCACCTGACCCCAGGGAAGACAGAGTGGATCAAAATCGCTACAAATATTTATGTGATGGAAACGATCACCGCCTCCTTGCACAATAAATCTGCGAAATGTGAAACCCTATGGATGGACTTCAAGAACACGTATATCTCACCCCCTTCTGCCTCTCAATCAGAGGAGCCTCAAAACCCGACCGGATAATGCCATGCCCAAAAAACAATACAAAATACAAAAAGCGAGTCATCTAAGTCCGACTGCCAATAATTTGCAATGCTTAGCCCTGCGCAAACCGCACGATACCGATACTAATGTTAGACGATTGCATGTGTGATGTACAATAAACCAAGTGGGGGGGGGGGAGGGAGGGTGGGAAAGAAGTACGGCAAACAGCCAACGAAGCATACTTGGGTAACTGGGACTGTCGCACGACTAAGAGACTCTTGCCATATTGTTTTGATTTGCATCTCGTGCCTGACTTGCCCTCCTGAGGGATGTAAAACTGTGTTTAAACAATGTTTGCAATTTTTCTGCTCTTTGTAAAACCAATAAATATAAAATTTTTAAAAAAAAAATCAAGTAGATACGTTTTAAAACTTTTTCTAAAGGATAAGCGTTGCAAGGCGTAGATCTGGAGGAAGGGCGTTCCACGCCTGGGAAGTCCTACGAGCCAAAGATCTTCCGGCCCCTTTCATTTCTTCCGGTTCCTTTCATTTATTTAGGGCGACGCCATGTTAGTAGCAGGGAGTTACTTGATCGTAAATTCCTGTTGGGCTTATAGAGAGTAAAAGTATTCTAGCTTTAGTGGAGTGTTTTTCTGTGTTCTCCTCGAGGTACATTCTTAACGATTTGAAACTGTATCGTTTTGAACAGTCTGATAGGTTTGCAGGTCTTCCTTTAAGCAGAGCAGGGAGTGACATATCTTCAAGAACCTGACATCAGGGTGTGACATCACTTCAAGAAACTGACATCAGGGTGTGACATCACTTCAAGAACCTGACATTAGGGTGTGACATATCTTCAAGAACCTGACATCAGGGTGTGACATCACTTCAAGAAACTGACATCAGGGTGTAACATCACTTCAAGAACCTGACATCAGGGTGTGATATCACTTCAAGCAACTGACATCAGGGTGTAACGTCACTTCAAGAACATGACATCAGGGTGTGACATCACTTCAAGAAACTGACATCAGGGTGTGACATCACTTCAAGAAACTGACATCAGGGTGTAACGTCACTTCAAGAACCTGACATCAGGGTGTGACATCACTTCAAGAAACTGACATCAGGGTGTGACATCACTTCAAGAATCTGACATCAGGGTGTGACATTCGTCTGGACAGGACATGAGCATCTGACATCATGCCAGGAAATGACATCACTCCAAGAATCTGACATCAGATGGTGCCACTAGTCTGAAGTGTGACATAATTCCTAGATCCTGTTATCAGAGTGTGACATCATTGTAGAACAATGACATTGATGCGAAGAGAAGTGACAGCTGACAGGTCTGGAGATGGGGAGCAGCTTGGCGGTCTTCCTCATTTTTGGGGCTGTGTCTCCTGACGTGCCGCGTGATACAGAGTCTGGCAGCACCAGCCTGTACACAATCACCCACGCCTACGGTCCAGCTGGCACAGTTTTAGGCCCCTCCACGTACTGTATGCATTGAGAGATTAAACATTGATAAAAGGAGAGGTTTTTGTAATGTAAATGTGGTATCTTGGAGATGTGGGTTAAGCCCCTAAATCTGACCCGTAGGAGGAAGATTAGAGAGCAAGGGGGGCGGGGGCGGTGGAGGGATTACAAGGCCCGCTGCAGCGAGCACAGATGAATGGGATATTAAGAGGACGCCATTTAGGTGGCAATAATATGCATGACATAAACAAGACTGAAAGAAAAATCTATGTAACAGGCCTCTCTAGAGCACCACTGAAAAGCAGGCCTGGGCTCTGACCTACTTATAATGCGCTCATATTTTTAGGGCGGCCGGAGCGGAAGATGTTATGCAAAGTCACATCAGCAGGTCCCGGGGGGGGGGGGCTGAATGCAGAGGACATTTTGAGAGATTAAATTGCCTGCTGCCTGTCCTGTCTCAAGCCCCCGTGCCCCACCCCACGGTCTCTCCTACTTTGCATTTGGCATATATTTGTTTAAGTGCACATCAAAGGCGATTAATCCCGCCGTTTACCCGCTCTTCATTGACGTCGGCTCGTCTTCCATCAGGCGTCGACTGCCTCTAGAGACGGCGACTGCGAGTAGTCTTTAGCGGAATTCCCTCATGCGTTCAGGCACTCTAGCCATGCGAGGGATCGCTGACAGCTCTCTATACCAATATTATCACGCCTAAGTTCCTTCAAGACAGAATTATACAAACCATGGCAGCCCCTTGTTATCCCGCCTGTCTCAGCGGCTGACACTCTCACTAATCTGCACTACTCTTCATATTGGTTTATATCTTCTTGAGTGAGAAATAAGTATTACTTTGTGGGATATACAATACATGTTACAAGTAGGACGTGATTCCTAATATCAGCATCTATGACAAGTCGTAAAGAATGCTGGCTTCCCTCCTCTCGAACCGATGTGAGGGAATTTCTATAATGCCGGCTTTGGTGTCCTTTACAGGTTCATGAGATGGAGAAGAAAAGGGAAGAGTAAAAACGAATTTGCTTTGATTTTACTCTTTCCTTGTCCTGTCCGACTGTGAACTCTTAAAGTTGCACTTAGGTGCTGTTGGGTCCTCCGCACTCAATTCACATTTCTTTGAAAATGAGGCTGTTGCTTGCATCTGTCCTGGGTGCTGTACTCATGATATGGAGGTGTTGACGAAAAAAAAAACTAAAAATGGAAGAGGAGCCCGAATAACAAAAACGTAACAATGGAAAGGGATGGGCCAGGCGGCTTATAAATGGCCTTCAGGAGAATTGCAGCACAACAGAAGAGGACCAGCGTCGAGGTAGAGCCAGGAGTTGATGTGCTCGAGAGCTGAGGGAGAGTCACAGTGCGTGTGCCGGAAAGCCGCCGCAAGGTACCGGTGTTGCAGTATTGAAAAGGAACTGCAAGGCGAGCAAAGGAGAACCACGGACGCTGGTGGGAAGGGTGCAGGAGCAGTTGTAGTACCGAGGAAGGAGCTTCTGAAGGAGAGTTGTCGGTGGCATTGAGGATAGCACGGCGTGGCAGCCAGTTGGTGCGACGGCACCGAGAGCTGAGCGAGGGAGCAGGGGGAAGAGAGAGCGCGCCTGACTGCCTGGCCCCCTCATCACAAGCAGCGTGGCTACGGGGAGGACGTGTGCTTTGCCAGAAGATGGGAGCTGTTTGTAAGTAAGAGGGCTGCAACCGGGGCCATTTAAGGGTGAAAGACTTTCTGTGGGTAATAATATTGTCGCATCTTAAGGAGACCGGGCTGCAAGAGGGTGTAAACTACGAGGGACATTAGTTGAAAGTGCTGGAATCGTGGGCAATCCGGGCACAAGATTGAGGCAGCTCGATCATTCCGGGCGAAATGACATTGGCAGAAATTGTTTCAATACTGGGCAATTTGGCCTGGGGTGATAGTAACAATTAAGGAATTTGGCGAGAGCACGGCTGTCACGGGCTATGCTCGGGCAACTTAAGTATATCATGGAGGATGCAACCCAGAGACGAGGTAGCAAACAAGGGGAAGCAACGTGTTTCAGGGAGGAGAATCGTGTGGTGCAGTTACATTGACTGAAGTGTTGCCTATTACCTGCTAAGCAGTGCGTGTGCCTTGACGGGCCGCTGCATCAAGCTAGGACAGCATAAGCATTTACTGCAAACAAGGATGCAGCCAGTTAAATTACATTGCTTAGAAGGCAATCCATTGCAGTGCAAGTGCCTGAAGGCCGCTGCAGGAAGCAACATGTCCACACAAGGTGGGGGCACGCCAGGGTTCTGCTGCACTGATAAAGACCTGGAGCAATTTGTGAAGATGGCGCGGATGACGGCCGCCAAACATGGACCAAATTGGTTGTACATGGTGGCAACACTGCTAGATGGGGCAGAAGCAGGTCCAAGCATCAGGTCGCAAGCACCACTATTGTTCCCTAGTTTTTCGGCAGAGGAGGCGATGCATGAGATCCAGGCCATAGAGGAACAGGACAGCGGGCCCAGCGAGGAGGAGGAACCAGCAGCTAGGAGGGAGAGGACGATAGCCAGCAAGGCTAAGGCCGTTAGGCAGCAGGCAGAGGCTGCCAAGAATCGTACAGCAGCTAGGGCGAGAGCCAGGGAGAGAGAGCAGGGGCCTGTTGCAGCCTTGCCTGCCGAGGCTCCATGATGTTACAGCAGTGCACCCAGCACGCCTGTGGCCAGCTCGGCGGCGGTGGCAGCAGAGGGACCTGCATTCTTGGAGCAGGTTAACGGTATGGTCATGCAGTGCTTGCAATCATGGGGAAATGGGGGGAATGGCCAAATGTGCAGGAATGTAAATGCATTTCATCCGGTGGGAGGAATGCTGAGGCTGTGCATCAGCAGGGGGAGATTCAGAGGCTAGGTGGCATGGGGGTCATGAGTCAAGCCTCCTCACTGCCCAGGGAAAGCCCTCTTGTGGTGGGCAGCCAGCTGCAGCAGGCAATAGTGATACCAGCAGGCAGTCGAAGGCAGGGTATTGCGTGCAGGGTTGGACTGGCCTATAAGGACATCTGAAGATTTCCTGGTAGTCCTCTGCACTCTGGGCCTTTTTTGTGGGATAACCTATTTTATTTCCAAATTTCTCAAAGGAAAAGGGATGGGCTTGCTGAAAATGTGTAATATGGGGCCACTTTGAAAAATATTTCCAGGGTCTCTTTTGGCTCCCAGTCCACCCCTGATTCCGAGGGGTAATCAAGCCTCCTCACTGCCCAGGGAAACCCCTTTTGGGGAGGGCAGCCAGCTGCAGCAGACAATAGTGACAGTGACAGGCAGCCAGGGGCAGGGTATTGTGTGGGGTAATGCCACGCAGTACGGGAGGGCAATGCCGGGCTATGCCCCAGTACGAGCAGCGGGTAACTTCCCTTTGGCTTACAAGGAGAGGATTTGGCAGAAGGAGGGTTTTTTTTAGATCTTTTCCCTACTAGGTTTGGAGGCTGTGGGGATGGGCTTACGGGAACTGTCAGAGATGGAGAGTGAGAAGAAGGACAGGGATAGGGTCAAGGTAGAAGAGACCATCCACAATTGGTTGGCAGCTTTCAGGATGCTGGCATCCATCATGATAGACAAGTTCCTACAGGATGCGGTGGCATTATTTGCATATGAGCAGTACCTCCATACCTTATACAAGACCTAAGGCGGCAATGCTTGGCTAAAATATGACAGGTGTTTTGGGCTTAAAATGCAGGTTTGGTGTGCAATGTCGTGTGACGAGGTGGATGTCAGGGGTTACATTGACAAAATGGTAGCATCAAGGGAGACGGCGGACAAGGTGCAGGGCGAGAAGCCTCATGACAAAAGGGAGAGGTTGTTTTATGAGGACAGGAGGAGGAGATCCTTTTGCGGTCACTCCACCTGGAATAGGCATCCCAGTTATCATCAGGGAGAGCAGGCGGTTTGCTGGAAGTTTGAGGAGGAGTTTTGCCCCTTTGACAAAATCTGCAGATTTAAACACACAGGTGGCAAAGGTGCAGGGAACCACAGCACGTCTTCCGGCAACGGAAAGTAGAGGGGTAGCGCTAAACCCAAAGAGAACTCACTTACCCATGCATGTACTCCTGCATAAATTGATCCCATTCTTGAATGCTTATCACAATAGCGCCAACGCTAAAGTGCTTTGGGAAGGTTTCAGGTGGGGGTTTAGGATGCCTTACAATGGGGCTGTGGGGAGCAGGGAAGCGGACAATTAAAAGTCAGCAGTAAGAATGCCTGAGGTTGTGTCACAGAAGGTTGCTAAGGAGATCAAGCTGGGTAGGGTGGCGGGCCCATTCACGTCCCTGCCATTGGAGTATCTTGTAGTGTCACCCCTGGGTTTTGTACCAAAGAGGGACGAGGGACAGTTTTGCCTCATACAGCACCTTTCCTTCCCCGTAGGTGCGTCTGTTAACAATGGCATAACCGAGGAGATGTGCAGGTTTCATTATTCTTCATTTGATGATGCTATAGAGCTAGTGAGGACTTCAGAGAGAGGCACATTGATGGGGAAGGTTGACATTGAGTCTGCCTTCAGGCTACTGCCAATTCACAAGGAAAGCTACCATTTTCTGGGTTTCAAGGTAAAGGACTCTTACTTCTACGACAGGTGCTTACCGATGGGTTGCTCTATTTCTTGTGCTTACTTTGAAAAATTTAGTACCTTTCTGGAGGTTGGTTGAAACAGCGGCTCAGGGCGGGGTGGTCATATATTACCTCAACGATTTATTGTTCATCAGGACAGAAGGGACAGAGCAGAGGAATGTGGGTCACTCATGAGCATGTTCGAGGCATTGATGGCGGAGTTGGGGGTCCCCTTGGCCAAGGGGAAGACAGATGCCCACTCACAAGGCTTACATTTCGGGGAATAGAGATAGACTCAGTAGATGGGAATTGTAGATTGCCAAAGGACAATGTGGTGAAGCTTAAAGAAACGATTAGGGAATTGAGGGGCAGGAGTAAGGCCACCCTCAGGGAGCTGCAATCATTGGCGGGGAACTTGAACTTTGCGGGCAAGGTAATCCCGGCAGGGAACGTTTTCACCAGGAGCATTGAACTCAAGACAGTAGGAATGCAGCACGCTTCCCAATATGTCTGGCTGGGGGCGGAGGTGAAGAGGATCTCAAAATGTGAGAGGGTTTCCTGGACAATTTCAATGGGGTACTACTGTGGCGGGAGCAGTGGGCCACTAGCAAGAAACTCAAGATCTTTACTGACTCTTCAGGCACACACCGTTTTGGGGACATTCTGTCATGAACCATAGAACTTGCCCCTTCTGGACTTCCTGGTCCTTATCGCGCCGGGGCTTATATTCTTTGTTACTCCCACCATGGCCGCAGCAAGCGACTTGCCTCGCACCAGCTTACACGTCGCACATGGCACGTCCTATAAATTGGCCATGCCCCTGCGGCCCCGCGCGTCTCAACGCTATCATTAGGTAGTGACTTGACGTGTGTGTGCTGTTAGGCGAATCCACTTTCCAAGATCCTGGTTCCTTCTTCCTTCCTTTTCCCCTTTCCTCCATTCGGCTCCTGGAATCCCCATTCTTAGCGACCGCTACCTACTTTCCTGGACATCCTGGAACAGCGACCTTCCCGGAACTCAGTACGTGCTCTGCAGCCAGACGAGACTCGAGCGAGTCTATACAAGACCCGATCCGTCCACAAGAGGAATCCTCCCGCGGAACAGAGCAAGAAGCGATCCCAGGTGAGACGGGGGAGATTTATGACAGTTAGAGATGCCCAACGACCGACACTGATACTGCTATGGAGAAAGCAGTCCAGGACCTTATGCGTGGCATGCAAGAGCTCACAACTGAAGTACAGAACTTAAAGGCTGAGAATGCTGCGCTAAGGCAGCTAGTTTTGTCTCGCGACCCCACTAACAAGGACAGTGTGTTACTGGGTGGAGTGGTGGATAAATATGATGGATTGGCAAAATCCTTATGTGGATTCCTGGATTCCTGCTTGGTGCATTTTACTTTCAAGCCCTATTATTTTTGAACTTCTAGGACGAAGGTGGGCTTCATAATCTCGCACCTCACAGGGAACGCATTAACCTGGGCTACGCCCTTAATCAACTCAGGGGATGCCCTCCTGAATGATTATGAAGGATTCATTCAGGCACTCACGACTATTTTCGACCGCCAAGAACAGGTTTTTAGTCCTCAGGAACGCTTACTTGATTTCCGACAGGGTACTCAGGATATGCTAACATACGTTACTAGATTCAAACAACTGGCCAAGGAAGCGGATTGGTCCTCTGAAGCAAGTTTCACTCTATTTCGCAGGGGTCTAAACGAGGACATTAAGGATGAATTAGCCCGGGTGGCTCGTCCTAGTTCATTCCAGGCCCTTATGGATCTAGCCATGCAGATAGACCTTCGAATCCAGGAAAGAAAGGCTGAAAGAAGAACGACCAAGACACCTTTTCAGAAGAATCCCCTTGAAACCTCTGTTAAAACTGATTCTGCCCCAACCCCTGACACTGATCTGGAACCCATGCAAATCGGAGCCTTCCGTGGGCCTATTTCCCCTCAAGAAAGGATGAGAAGGATCCACACAGGCCTGTGCATGTATTGTGCCTCGGATAAACATCTTGTTAGAGAATGCCCTCTAGCCCCTCCACGGCGTTCGGGAAACGCCAGCTCACGATCCTAGATGGAGGGAGGTGTTGGGAGAGAGATGTTTGCTCCACATCAATTCCATCCTTGAACTCTCCTAGACAAAACAGTTTGGTGATACTACAGGCCTTCCTCTTGCCCTCCAAAGACAAGACCTATCCCATTCTGGCCTTGGTGGACTGCGGAGCTATGGGAATTTTCATTGATCAAGACTGGGTTGTTAGTCATCATATTCCGTGCGAGACACGAAACATCATGCAGCTGGTGGAAGCAATTGACGGAAGACCCCTCTCGTCAGGACCCATAAGCCTGCAGACTAAAGAGATCCAACTTTCCATAAATCATCATCAAGAGCGGATTACATTCGACATCATTAAGTCAGCCCATTACCCCATGGTTTTGGGTATGCCCTGGTTACAAAAGCACAATCCGAATATCAATTGGACAGCAGGATCATTATTCCTGGGCTCAGAGTTCTGTATGTCCCACTATTTATCCATGGACCCCTCCTCGATATCTCCTAAAGAACCACCAAGAGACCAAGAAACACCAGTCATGGTTTCCAATATCATAAAAGTTCCAGAGCCCTATCAGGGATATGCTGATGTATTTTCTACTGCCATAGTCCAAGCCTTACCTCCTCACAGGCCCGAAGACTGTGCCATAGATACAGATCCCTCAGCTGTAATTCCCTTCGGCCGAATGGTCATCCTTTCCGAACCTGAGAAAAAGGCCCTTCGGGAATACCTAGACACCAATCTTGAAAACGGCACCATAAGACCCTCGAAATCCCCAGCGGGTGCTTCATTGTTCTTCGTTCCCAAGAAGGATACCAAGGAACTCAGACCTTGCCTCGACTATAGAGGCTTAAACCAATGCACCCTCAAAGATCGGTACCCACTGCCCTTGCTTTCGGATATCCTGGAAGCTGTGAGAGGAGCCGTAATTTTCACGAAGTTGGATCTCCGGGGTGCCTACCATTTAATCCGTGTTCGGGAAGGGGACGAATGGAAGACAGGCTTTAGAACACCCTTTGGTCATTATGAATACCTACTCATGCCTTTTGGACTAGCCAATGCTCCCGCAGTCTTTCAGCGTTTTATGGATAGGGTGTTCTCTGATATGTTGTTCCTCTTCGTCATTGTCTATCTGGATGACATATTGATTTTTTCCAAGGATCCTCTAAAACATAAAGAACACGTAAAGGCAGTATTACAACGACTCCGTGAGCACAAACCTTTAGCCAAACCCGAAAAATGCTTGTTCCACGTTACTTCTGTTCACTACCTAGGATTCATCCTTAGCCCAGAAGGAATTGGTATGGACCCTTCGAAGGTAAAGGCCATACTGGCTTGGCCCGCTCCCACTTCCGTGAAACAGGTGCAATCCTTCCTGGGGTACACCAACTTCTACCAGAAGTTTATTTCTACCTTTTCCTAGATCGTTCAGCCGATCGTTGCTCTATTGAAGAAAGACACCCCCTTTATCTGGTCTACTTCGCAAGATAAAGCATTCCAACGATTGAAGACAGAGTTCACGCAAGCCCCCATCCTGACCCAACCCGACACAAATTGCCCATTTCTAGTGGAAATGGATGTCTCTAACTACGCTATAGGGGCGGTCTTGAAACAGGAACTTGAAGACGGACTGAAACACCCCATTGCTTACCTTTCACAAACCCTGACCCCCAGTGAGACACACTATTCCGTCCTGGAAAAGGAACTCTTGGCCATCCGCCAAGCCTTCACTGAATGGCGACACCTACTTCTGGGTGCTAGCTATCCAGTTCAGGTCCGCACAGATCATCGGAATCTCCAAATCCTACAGTCATTGGAGTGCAGGAACAGTCGTCAGGCCCGTTGGGCCTACTTCTTTGCCCAGTACCAGTTTCAAATCACTAATGTTCCCGGATCACAAAACATGATTGCTGATGCCTTATCTCGACGTCCATATTACACAGCCACTGAGGACAAGGCCTATCCTAAGATGTTTCCCCAAACTATCTTTGTAGCTCAAGCAATCAACCTCATGGAAGAAATCTGAGTGCAAACCCAGTCCTCTGACCTCTGGAAGGAAATTTCAAGGAAGAATCCATGGAATCTAAGAGTCAAGGAAGGATATCTATTCAAGGACAATGCACTGGTCATTCCTACGCAGAAATTACAACACAAGGTAATAAACCTCTGCCATGATACCCCTCACTCCGGTATTGTGATATAACTAACACCCTCCGTCTTATACAAAGACAGTTTTGGTGGCCTCAAATGAAGACCGACGTACAACAGTACGTCAAGGCTTGTACTGTCTGCAGTCAAAACAAACATGATAACAAGAGACCGGCGGGTCTTCTACTGCAACCATCGCTGCCAACAAGACCATGGGAGTTTATTGCTACAGACTTCATTATGGAATTACCACCTTCCCGAGGGTACACGACCATCATGGTGACCATAGACTTGTTCACCCATATGGCTCATTTTACACCTTTGTATAAACTACCATCCTCCTCAGAACTTGCTGGAATCTTCCTAGAACATATTTTCCGTCTTCATGGACTTCCTTCCAAGACCATATCTGACCGAGGACCTCAATATGTCTCTCAATTCTGTAAACATCTGTGTCGTATTCTAGGGATCCAACACGCTCTCTCATCAGGTTATCACCCACAAACCAACGGAGCCACGGAACGTGTTAACAAACCCTGGAGCAATATCTTCGTTGTTTTGCCACCAAGGTTCAGGATGACTGGTCTCTCCTCATACCCCTGGCCGAGTTTCCCAACAACAATTCCGATCACTCAGCACTCAAGGTCAGCCCTTTCTATTGCAGTCAAGGTTTTCACCCGTCCATTTTACCTTCTGTTCTTCCTCATCCCACTCCAGTACCTACTCTCGACTCTTGGATACAGACTCTTATCAACATTCACAAGGAAGCCAAGGAACAATTGAAAGAGGCTCAAACACGCACTAAGCTCTATGCGGATTCCAAGAGAAGACCAGCGCCCTCTTATTCTGTTGGTGATCAAGTCTGGTTGTCCTCGAAACTATTACCCCGACATCTACGGCCAAACAAATTGGCCCTTCGGTACTATGGACCATTTTCCATAAAGGAAGTCATTAATCCTGTCTCATTCCGACTCAAGCTACCCGACTACTGGAAGAAAATACACCCTGTCTTTCACACCTCCCTATTGAAACCTTACATCCAACCCTCCCAAAAATCCTGCAGACCCAGTCCTGTTGTTGTGGATGATCAGCTAGAATATGAAGTGTCCCGAATATGCGATTCCAGGTATAAACGGGGTCGACTTCAATACCTGGTTGAATGGAAAGGATACCCTCCTAGCGAGAGAACCTGGGAACCAGTTTCTAACTTAAATACCCCTCGACTGCTTAGAAGATTCCATCTCATACACCCGGGCAAACCTGGTGGAACAGGTCTTTGGAGGAGGCATGCTGTCATGAACCATAGAACTTGCCCCTTCTGGACTTCCTGGTCCTTATCGCGCCCAGGCTTATATTCTTTGTTACTCCCAACATGGCCGCAGCAAGCGACTTGCCTCGCACCAGCTTACACGTCGCACATGGCACGTCCTATAAATTGGCCATGCCCCCACAGCCCCGCGCATCTCAACGCTATCATTAGGTAGTGACTTGACGTGTGTGTGCTGTTCGGCGAATCCACTTTCCAAGATCCTGGTTCCTTCTTCCTTCCTTTTCCCCTTTCCCCTATTCGGCTCCTGGAATCCCCATTCTTAGCGACCGCTACCTACTTTCCTGGACATCCTGGAACAGCGACCTTCCCGGAACTCTGAACGCGCTCTGCAGCCAGACGAGACTGGAGCAAGTCTATACAAGACCCTATCCGTCCACAAGAGGAATCCTCCCGCGGAACAGAGCAAGAAGCGATCCTAGGTGAGACGGGGGAGATTTATGACACATTCTGGGAAGCGACTGGTGCGGACAGGCCTGGCTGGCAGCATGGCATCAGGAGGGAATTTTTCTTTATACAAAAAGAAAGTCCGGTATTTCAACAGGTGTCACTGAACACTCTTACCCCATCAAAAGTGGAGTCAATTATCACAAAACTTTATTTAAATCTAATACATTTCATAAAACCAATCATAAAAATTATCATAATACGTAAAACATATACAATATGTTAAAACCACACAAGTAAATACACCATAAGTGAATAATGTTATAGTAATTTCTTTAGGATCACACACTCTGATTCCTATGCCACACTACTGATGGCCTATTTCCTATTGGTGTAATGTAAACAACCCGACTTGTACAAGTTTCTGTCCTTGAGATACAATAATGTAGGACATTCTCCAGGGGAAATTGTCTTGTGCCGGAATTAATCATTCTTCTTTAGGGGAGAACCCTGTTAATAAAAAGCAATGGACACCCTATTAGTATCTAATAATCAAGACTTAATCTAACTTTACATAAAATTAAACCCTCATCCCTAAGAGGGTGAACACGGGTATGAATCTGACTACATACCTCTCTTCCCATTAATGAATCTTGGGCCTGTTCTGAAATTCGCTGCAGATTCCCAATTTCTTCAGGAATTCTTGCGTTTCCTTATTCTCTCCTTTCTATGGTAATGTGTAATATGGGCAAAATTAGTATGGGGGGAATTTACACTGTCCCATTTCAATTCACTGACAATCAACAATATTGTAGTAAAGCTTACCTATCTCAATGATGGTCTGTAATGCAGTGAGGTAAGAACTCTCAGTCCTGTGTTAACTATTCCACAAAGGACTCTCCCATCTCAGTGGTAAGAAGGAACCTTCCACCACCCTTTATGGGTCAAATATCTGAACAAAGACACAGAACCCCTATTTAGAGACCTCTCATCTCCCCATATGTCGTGGTATTATCTCGCCCAATCATCAGAAAGATAGAGGACCTTTTCTTTACTTACTTTCAAATGTCACTTTTTATGCCTCACTACTCCTCTGTCATCATCAGCATCAGGGGATTCGCAAAGAAATTTGTGGGTGAAAAGTCTCCCCTTAAATACCTGCCAGCACTCGTGAACTCACGCGAGATTCACGGGTCAAAAACGTGATGTTGTGACGTCATCGCACACTCACGGCACACGATGATGTCATGGTGCCGCGAACGTGCACCTTCCGGCGAAAAAAAAAAAAGAAAAAAAAAAACTATATTTCTGGGACTTGTAGGCACCACATGGCATACCGCCAAAAACAGTGACACTCATCACACAGTGTCCATTGCTCTCAGGGGAAAAAAAGGTAAATCCATCAAACTTAAGTGCATGTTTTTCCTTTTAGTTCGTATGCATCCATCCATGCATTAATGCCAGAAATCCATGTGTAAGACTACCTCACATGCATTCTTTGAAAAGATACAGTGGACACCACTTGATCATTTGTGACTATTGTCTCCTCATAAAACTCAGTGACATTACTCCCAATGGCATCACATAGGGTCATGACAACTCTTTTTTTACACAATTCAAACATAGGACAAAGCTTTGATAGTCACAAATGCATAAACAAAATGCATATACAAAAATAAATGAGCATAATCTCAGCTATTGTCACATTACTCACATGGGCATTACATGCTGTTGCACAACCTTTGGTATTACATTATTCAGAAAACAAAGGGTAACACCAGAAACCACAACTACACCCGTCCCACACATCCTGATCTTCCTCTTCAAAGTCTGGTTATTACAAAACGTCGGAGGGGGAAAAAGACTAATGAAAATTTGTCATTCATCTCCACAAACCTCCTAGGCATTATGCCACTCAACTCCTTCGTTCAAACCCTTGATATGACTTTTGGACAGAAAAATGAGTTTCTGTTCTAGATGTAATATTTTTTTGTTGATCATCACCTGTGACTGTCCTTTGATGTGTTTCAAAATACACCATTCAAAGTCATTATGTGAATGTTTTGTTTCTATAAAGTGCTTGACCATAGGGGCCTGTTCCACCTTGTTTCTAATGCAGCTTTTATGCTCAATCATTCTAATTCTGCATTTCCTGTTCATTTTGCCAATGTAAATTCGTTTACATGGACATACGATCAAATAGATCACATTATTTGTGTTACAATTCGTATGTTCATTGATGTTCCACATCCTATCTAGGCCCAAATCTACATTAACTGTTTTCTTTGTTTGGGTGCACATACAACAGTTTCCACAAGGGAAATGCCCAACTACAGGGGGAAGACCCCATAGGTTTGTTTGTTGCAATGGTTTCTTTTTAATGCTCACATCATTTTTCATTATCAAATTTCTTACAGTGGTGCTTTTTTTGAACGCTACAATGGGCCTACCAACTTCCTTGGTCATGATCTTATTCCAATTCCTTGTTACAATGCCCTTAATTTTATAAGACAAGCTGCTGAATGTATTGACAAATACATGGGGCGTATCCTTTGTCTTACTTTCTTTCTGAATCTGATAATCAAGGAGAGATTCTCGATTATTGTTGAACGCTCTCTTGGCTGCTTTCTTAACCAAAGGGGTGGGATAGCCTCAATGTACCAATTTAGTGATCAAATTGTTTGCTCCATCCTCATATGCTTCATTGGTGCTGCTATTCTTTTTCAATCTCAAAAATTGCCCAAAAGGGAGATTGTTCTTAACATGTTGGGCATGAGGACTTCTGAAGTGCAACAATGCATTTTTGTCAGTGGCTTTAGTATACGGTCGGACCAATAAAAACCTGTTCTGATGGTATATGCAAATATCTAAGTAATTAACTTCCTTATTACTTACATTGCTAGTAAACTTAAGGTATCTATTTTGTTGATTAAGCCACTGTAAAAAATGGTCCGTTTCCTCTTCATTCCCTTTCCAGATTATGAAAACGTCGTCTATATAACGCAACCAACATATGATATTACTCTGAAAGGGATTGTGTTCATTATAGACCACCGTTTCCTCAAACATATTAACATACAGATTGGCGACATTTGGGGCCATGGCTGAGCCCATAGCTGTCCCTTCAATCTGCTTGTAAAATTGTCCCACAAATTGGAAGAAATTTTGTGTGAGGGCCATCTCTGTGCACCATTTAATAAAAGAGTTGGATACTGGATTTTCATCATCTCTTTTCAATAAAGTCTCCTCTACTACCTCCAAAGTAGCCAACTGAGGTATGTTAGTATACAACGCTTGAATATCTAAGCAAATAAGTAGGTTGGCCTCGGGGTCAAAAGTCTTACCCTCTATTCTATGAATAGCGTCCGTGGTGTCCTTAATATAACTCTTCATTTTAGGAATGAAAGGTCTCAAATAAAAGTCTACAAATTTGGAAAGTGGTTCCAAAAGAGAACTCACCCCTGAAACAATAGGTCTACCTGGCGGGTTCTCTAAATTTTTATGTATTTTAGGCAATGTATAGAAAATGGGCACCCGGCCGTTCTCTCTAATCAGATATTCACCCTCTTGCTTGCTAATCATATGTTCGTCCACAGCCTTTTGTACTTTGTCTCGGATAATATTCAAAAGGACATTACTAGGGTCTTTGTCTATTTTTTGGTAATGATGCTCATCTGATAATAATCTTTCACATTCTCTGATATAATCACTCCTGTTCAAGATTACAATAGCGCCTCCTTTATCGGCTTGGCGGATAATTATCTTATCATTAGCACCCAAACTTTTCAAAATCTTTTGTTCTGCTACACTCAGGTTAGAATGATGAGGGATACCCTTGGTTTCCAATTTGGTCACCTCCTCCAAGACCTTTGATTCTACTGAATGTGCATTTGGAGGTGCACAAAAAATAGATGGATTTCTCAAGCCACTGCAATTGTCTCCCTTATCAAAGGCATTATCCATAAAAAACTCTTTCAGGTGAACTTTCCGCATGAACTGATTAAATTCAATCCTGAACTCGAAGGGATTGTGAAACTTAGTGAGTACAAAATTCAACCCCTTATTCAGTACTTCTTCTTCTTTAGTAATCTCAGGGACGTCATTTCACCAAAATGCCAGGGGTCGCGGAAGTGACATCACAATGTCACGCCCCCAAGAGTGACATCACAGGAAGTGATGACATTTGACCACGCCCCACGTGACATCACATGAAGTGATGTCATTTGACCACGCCCCCACGTGCCATCACAGAAAGTGGCCTCACATAGCATTGTTTCTAAGTACACTACGAACAATATGGTCACGATAACCCTGTAAATTGATGTACATTTCATACAAGAATGGATCACCATATGTATCGTTAATATCAGTGCGTATTGGCCCATATTACCAAATCACTGTGATTGCAAGCAGATGTCCAAGGCCAAACGATAATGATGCTTTAATATATAGCACTTAAGCACTGCTTGTGCCTCATGCCTCATGCCTGCAGGACACCGTTTCCTGGCTCCACAGAAGACAAGACAAAAGGCGCTTGGAAGTGAAAAGCACTTGCACTTGCAGTAACTTTGAAACAAAACATGTGCATATCAAAGATCCAGGGACAAAAACAGCGCCTTTGACTCTTGCTAAATGGAAACCACTAAAATCCTATTGCCACCTGGACAGGAGCAAAGGGACGTCTTTGCTATACACTCAAGCCTGCAGATGTGAAAGCGATATTTGTGCCTGTCAGGAGTGACAAATTACAGGATTGGGGAGAGAAGGTGCCTGAGGAAATACTGCGAAGCTGCCCAGCACTTTTAGAATTCCTACACAGTCCCCCCTGCTGCCTTGCTTCCTAAACGAAGGGTAAAGCACAAGGCAGAGAATAATGTTCACTTATGCGGGATCATAGTACAAGAGCACGAGACTCCCTAACCCACATGTTGCTACTCACCACAGTTGTAGGTCTTTTGGAGTACTTCATTACAATGCAGAAAGACCCACTCGGGTACCGCAGTGTGGTCCCTCGTCTGCTGATAATGCTTTCCTGGTCGTGCTGTAATGCTGTCTCTCTCGTTATTGTGGCACTATGCGGATTCTCTGGTGGGCTGTTCTCAACAGTGGCTGATACTCGGAGACAAAACACGCACTCTCTTTTCAATGGCACGCTGTGCTACAGTAACCGTGGTACCAACAGTGCGCACTGCATGCAGCCCTCACCTTGCTCGGATGCAGTGTGGTTCCGGCAGACCCCCTTGCCGTGCATCAGTGCTTGCAGCGGTATCTTCTCCTTGGCCCGGCCGATGCAGCGCAGCCCCGCACGCAGCTGGGAGTGTAGACCCCACACGGCTCCCCCAGGGCTCTGTAGCAGGCTGGGTTGCAGGGCTCCCCAGGAGCCACTCTGTAGCAGGATTGGTCGCAGTGCTCCTCCGAGCTCTGTGGCAGGAGGGGTTACTGCAGGGGTCGCTCGAGTGGTCTTCCTCGGGGCGCGTGGTCTGCTCCTCTGCCGCATCCAGATCTCCGCCGGTGCAGCCGGGGCATCCCCGCGCCCCCACGCTCTGGACTCAAGCAGCAGCACCATCAGCAGCCAGCAGTGACGACACATACTTTGGGGGGTGTTTGAGAGGGAGAATAGGTGTGCTGGGGGTCTGCGTGCGTGCGGCAGCCGGTATTCTGTCTGTGTGTCTAGCTATGACATCAAAGCCGGGCAATGCAGGAAACAAACATAACGGAGGCGAGGTCAGACTCGACAAAGTTCATGGTTGCCAGGCAACCATGACCTCAAGTGCCAGCCTCCAGACCTAGTGGAGCCGCGCACGCCCCCAGGCAGACATCATGGAGCCTGCCCTGCAAGTCGCTGCGCGCGCGATTCAGCCCGCCAGTGACTTGCCTCATAATTCTTTTTAAAATAATCAGAGTTCGAAAGGCACTGGCAGGTTGACTCGCGCGCACGGCAACCCGCATGGCAAACTCCATGACCTCTGCGATGCAGGAAACATAGCGGAGGCGAGGTCGGACAAAGTTCATGGTTGCCAGGCAACCATGACCTCGCGTGCCAGCCTCCAGACCTAGTGGAGCCGCGCCCGCCCCCAAGCAGGCATCATGGAGCCTGCCCTGCAAGTCGCTGTGCACGCGATTCAGCCCGCCAGTGACTTGCCTTGTAATTCTTTTTAAAATAATCAGAGGTTGAAGGCACTGGCAAGCTGTCTCGCACGCACGGTAACCCGCAAGGCAAGCTCCATGACCTCTGCAATCTTTTCGCGACCCCTGATTATTTTAAAAAGAATTATGCAGCAAGGCTTAATCAGAGGTCGCAAAAAGATCACAGAGGTCGCAAGGGAACCCCCAAATGACGTCCCTGAGTAATCTGAGTATTTGATAGGTTAACTACCATCCCCTGTAGCTCCTTGTTTGCATTCGTTCTGGTTCCCATTGTCTCTGGTCTCCTCCTCTGCCTAATAAAGCCTGTCTCTGGTTGTTACCTCTCTGGCTGTTATTTCTTGAGCCTCTACCTCTAAATGGACGGCCTCCCCCCCTGTTGTTAGGAATCTCAGAATCGCCGGATTCGTCATAGTCCGTGGAGCCTCCACTATATGATGTGTTCCGGAAGCGTACTCTTCGATTCTGTTTTGTATTGGGTCTGGGCTCTCCAAATTTGTAATCTTTATGGGTGTAACGGAATGCTTTCTCATGAGAGGAATTTTGAATATCCTTTTTCATTCTTTAATTCTTTCAGATATTGTTTCATTCTTGAATTCTTGCATTTCCTTTAGATGTTTGTCTAGGCCTTTTTTAAAATCTTCCACATCGAATTTACTCTTAATTTTCTCTTCTAGATCCTTCAGATCTATCTCGATTTTGTTAGCTGTTTCTTGGGCTGTTTCAATAATTAGAATAAGCCAATCCCGGCCACATTTATTAGAGATATAACTCCATTTTAATTTAAAATCTGGATTATCTAAGAACAGTCTAGGTTCATTTCTCACAATGAGACCCTGGGGCAGGGCCTGATTTTTAACATACTCTTACATGATAATAGCATGTAATTCTGTGCGGATGAGTCTTTTCCTCATTTGGACTAATTCATCCCATTGATCGTCTTTGTCCAATGCTTCTAAATCTTTATTGAGACCCACTATCGGTAAGGATTCTATCAATTTCCGAACATACTCATCATCATAAGCTAAGCATTTCCCGGAATCCATGATGATATTAATAAATGATGCCCCACTACACACTACACAAAAAGAAAGAATTTGAGGACAATTACCGGGAGGGAATTACCAGGGACATCACCTTACTGGAGCTGTTTCCCATCATGGTTGCTTTCAAGCTTTGGGGAAAGTCATTGACAAATTGGAGGGTTGTTCTGTGGTCAGATATCCTGGCAGTGGTCCAGATCATCAATCAGGGGACGTGCAGCAATGTGAGAGTACTGAGGGTACTGAGGGTACTGAGGTTACTAAGAGAGCTGACAACAAGCTTGCTCAGATTAAACACAGAGGTCAGAGCACGGCACATTCCAGGAGTAAAGAACATGGCCGCTGACTCTGTGTTTCTTTTTGAAGTGGGAGAAATTCTGGGGAAGCTGTCCAGAGGCAAGCGAGATGATGACCCCATTCAAGATGCAGTGGTGGGGCATGATTGGGGTAATCTGAGCTCTTTAATCCACACTGCCCTGCCACAGCAAAGAGGTATAAAGGGTGCTGAGATTTTGACAGAGTGGGCAGAGGGGAGCACCAGTGTGCGCCTTTGTCGGATGGGGATGGCGGTCTGGGAAAACCCAATCCTGGATGTCTTATCATTTGGCTGCAATAGCACATTACTGCAAACTCGGGGGGAAACCCGATCCTACCAAGGAACACTACATTGCAATGCAATGAAGGGTTGGGCAAAACAACGGAGAAGAAGCCCGACAAAAGGCGGCGCATTGATATTGTAAAACTACACAGTTTAATTGAAACCCTGCGTACCGTTTGCCATAGCGAGGGGGAGAGGGTTTTGTTCTCGACAGCGTTTCATTGGCCTTCTTTGGAGCCTTTAGAGTAAGCAAGCTGGTCCCTGAGAATAGAGAGGGGCGGGGCTCTGGTTTTTAAGGTTGGAGGATGAGCAATTATCAAAGGAGCGGGTGTACATTTATCTTAGACTGTCCAAGACCGACCAGAAAGGAAAGGGAGGACAGTCACCCTTTATAGCATCTAGGGGAGCATAATGTGTCCAGTAGCAGGGCTGACGGTCTACCCCCAGGGGAGTCAGCTGATGGTGCGGGGTCCCCCCTATTCTTGCACAGGGATGGGTCGGCCCTGAGCAGGTTCCAGTTCAGGAGTGTGATGGATATGGCATTGAAACGGATGGGAGCAACAGGAGGAGTGTTTGGTACACTCTCCTTTAGGATAGGGGTGGCCTGTAGTTCTTTGGACTTGTTTTTTGTCCTTGCTTGAAAATTTAAATTATTATTGCAGTAGACCATGAACCAGGGATCTTTTTTGCTTTTATTATCTGTTGAATAAGTATCTCAATATAAGACCTCTACTCCTCTTGTTTTTTTCTTCAGGATGTTGTTTGTCAGCCCATCTGGGCCAGCTGCATTTGATGTTTTTAGTTTTCTAATGGCTTCCCATATCTCACTTTTGTAAGTCTCCATTGCCCATGATGAAATACAATGGCCAGCTTCTGATTTTACATTTTTGCTGCTATTACGAAATGCAGCAGAGCACTGTTTAATAATTGTAGAGCAGATGCTTGGCGGGCTCTCAGGGTACAGTATCCTGACACATCAGATATGGGTGCAATTATGACACGTAATATGAAGGAAGATGAAGACCCTATTGCTTACATTCAGGATATTCAGGAGAAATGGCAACTTGAAATTTACGAGCCGTGGGAAAAGACAGTGGCATTATTTTACCACATTTTATGCCAAGGGTGGCCTGAGCCGGTACAGAGGCAGAGGAAAAAACAAGTGGGGATGGAAGCCAAGCCATCGGCTGAGATACAGCTGATGATAGTACACCACTGTCGGTTATTACAAGAGAAAAATAAGAAGAAAGATGAGAATAGTGAAATCGAGGAAGCCAAGTTAGTTCAGAAACAATTGTCAACATTTGCCATAGAATCGACGGCATTGACAAGCGGAGAATGACTAGGAATGCAGGAAGCAATGGGTGCATCACAGGCAAGTAATCTGCGCCTGATGGATCAAGGTGGATATGGGTTTGTGCCACGAGGCAGAGGTACAGGCTATAGAGGAAAAGGAGGTGTATCAGAATCAGAGTACCGAGGAAGGATATAACCAAGGAGGGCTTGTCAAAAGGTCACCCCCAGTATGATGGACTTGTGGGATGACAGGGCATATTGCACGCGCATGTGGAAGTCAAGGGAATGTACAGAATGGCCAATTTGCAAGCGAGGGACAGCTTATCCTCCACCATATAGCACACAGACTAGAGAAGGGTTCGCCCAAGATCACGCAAATTAATCAGACACATGCACTGCTAGTACATCAGGTACCATAGCAAGAACGAGTGCAAATTAATCCACCACAAGGGTAGTCGCAATAAGCCCCTATGCAGACACAACAGTATTCAAATACAGGACAAGTACAGACACCTAGAATAGGAGGTGTCACTATGGTAGGAGAAAATCCTTTCACAGGGATGGGGAAGAGCCTGTACCCACAATAGGACAGCTCACATGGTGACTTGATGTGTTCAGTACTATCTATGATACCAGACCCCCCAGAGGAACCAAGGGTCGATGTGACGATAGGAGGCAAATCCTTTTCTTTTCTTGTAGACATTGGAGAAACCTGTTTGTGTATATGATAGTGAAAATATCCAATGTCAGGTATTACCATTAAAGCTCAAGGGTTCTCTGGAGCTACAAGTCGAGTTCCTTTTACTGATGAATTAATAGTTGCTATAGGGGAGTTTGACATGTCTGTTCCTTTGTTATATTCACAACAGACAACGGTTAACATTTTAGGAAGAGATATAATGACAAAATTTAACTTGATGATTTAATTTACTGACCAATGAATAGTGTGCTCTACTCCTGGAATACACTATCTAAACGTGGGAGAGTTTATACCAGTGTTCACAGGGCAAGTGGCTCTTCGAGGCGTTCCAGTAGATCCAGAGCTTTTTCTATATGCAGTAAGCATTTTTCTGACGTTACTACCTGGCTTGGTGGGAAAAATTGTGAGGATACCTGATGACTTTCTGTTTAGACCAGGAATACCTCTGGACGAAGAGGGGGACAGACTATTCCTATAGAATTAGAAGCAGTCATAGTAGAAAGGGAAATGAAAATGCTCGAAAGAGTAGACGATGAGGGTAGACTATGGAGAACGGAAATAGCTCTCAAGGAAGGGTACAGATTGACCGATATAACCGATGACCCCATGTTTACGGAGGACATAACAGATGATGAAGTGGTGTTCTTCATAAGCATTGCATACTGGATAAGGATAGAAATGAGGGAAGTCCCATGCGAATGGCGATAATGTGGCAACGTCCAGCATTTTTTCAGGAAGATTTGTAGAATGTGCCAAGCGTCCTTTGGATCACAGTGTAACGCTCACCTGATTCCCAGGGGGGCGTCGATCGGAACTGGACTGCTACTGTCTCCACTAGCGTTATTCGTAGTGCAGAGACGGCTGACTGGACCGGCTTTCCTAGCTTCGTCTGCTTGATTCGTAAAAGTAGTTTCCTAAAAGCAGAAGGAGGGGAATTAGCCACCCAGTGGATGCAAGGAAACACTTGTTTAATTCGTTCCCTCTAAGCACCCCGATATTCCCCTTTTGTTGTCTCACCTTATTGTTTGTAATGATGAGCTCTCCATCCTGCACCGAGCACAGGGGCGCGTAGAATCCCAGTTGCTTCACTGGTTTGAAGATTTTAGGTGAGTTCCAGACGTGTTAGACTCCGTGGTAAATGGCAAGGAGCCGTAAGTATAATGTCTATAGAGTTCAATTGTCTGTTATTCACTTTTTTTTATCCCTTTTGTATTGCAGCTTAATCCGAGAAGAGTTCACCTGAAGTGCTGCAGGTTGCGCGTGGGTAAGAGTCTGTATTACCCAGCGTTGTCCGGTAAAAGCGAAATAAATGTCTTTAACAAGTGTTCTTTCCTCCCACAGGTGCGGCGTTAAAGAGATGTAACGCCAATGAAAGATGCTTAGGGGAGAGGTAACTCTGGTGAGTATAATATAGTTGCTTTGATTGTCTTTGTTAGCACCCGGCACACCTTGTTCTCTTTGTCCCTTCCAGGTTCCACTGATGCCGTGATGAAATGATGGCTGCAGCGCTTAACCGGGGAGATGCAGACTGGTAAGTATGGCGCGGCGCGCCTGCTAGCGAAGCAACGCTTTTATTTCCAACGTGTCTTTTCCAATTCTGAAGTGCGGCAAATTCAGGAACAGATGAAGATTAAAAGGTAAGTTCTTGTTCTTATTTCTCTTTCTTCTAGGATGGTGTCCAGGTTCGAGGCGGGTGTGGCTGAGGACTGGATATTGCAGGCACGGTGAGCGTCACGCTGCTGAAGTGCAGAATAACACGAAGCATGGGCTGCTGTTCGGGCGTGATTTAAATAGCCTGCAAAGTAGTCCCAGCTAAGAAGTTCCCCAGAACCACACCCGAGTACAAAATAGTCCCTGTAATAAAATAGTCCCATCCAGGCCTCACGTGGGCTTTGATTCATTTGCAGCATGTTCTGCATAAGGTAAGTAAAGTCTATGAGCCTGGCGCCTATGGCGCCAGGACTGATGTCTATTATGAGCCTGGTGCCTAAGGCGCCAGGACTGAACCCAGATAGCCCCCAGCCGGGGCTGCTGGGGTCTCAATAAATGTCTGGATGCCTGCTCCCGAGGCTGCTGGGCTGGGTCCAGATGCCTGGGGGTAGGCATCATGACAAACAGGTCCTTATGATGTAGGTTTATTGAAGGGAATAGGGGAGGTTGAAGTAAAATTTAAACCAGGAGCAATTTTACCTCAAGTGAAACAGTACCGAATGTCTCGAGAAGCTGATGAAGGTACATTTCAGACTATTTCAGCACTGATGAAACAAGTGATTCTGGTGCCATCAGAATCATTGTGCAATACTGTGGTGTAATCTATCAAAAAATCTAAACGAGGGTCATGGAGATTTATATAAGATATGAGACCGATTAACCAGATTGTAGATGCAGAGTTTCCTTTAGTCCCTAACCTTGTAACGATACTGTGCAGTATCCTGCAAGGAAGCTCGATATTTCACGGTGATCAATTTGAAGAATGCAATTATCTCAATACCATTGCACAAGGACTCACAAGATGTGACTTCCTGTATGTTCCGCCAAACTCTACTAAAACATACTAGACTCCCCAAAGGGTCCTGTGAGTCCTCATCAATGTTTAATAGAGTCCTTCAAATGTATTTAAGCAACATTGATCTTAAGAGTGCAGTCATACAATACATAGATGACATTTTAATTTGCAGTACTACAGAAGATGAGTGTATACAAGATTCTGTTCAGTTGATGACTATTCTAGCAGAGCAGGGATATAAGGTAGACAAGGAGAAGTTAAAATACTGTCAAGAAGAGGTGTTATACATAGGTCAGTTTATTTCACATGAAGGAAAAAAGGTGACACCTGAAGGAGCTGAGGCAATAATGAAAACTTCAAAACCAAATACAGTTTAACGGATGCAACAGTTGTTGGGGTTATGCAACTATGTCAGAGCCTGGGTGTTTATTACAGTATGTACACAAGGCCACTTCTGCACGCTTTAAACAAAGCACAAGTGGGTAAAATAAAAATAGAATGGACTGAAGAAATTAATGAAGGATTTGAGGAGTTGAAAAAATCAATATGCACAACCCCATTTTTAGGAATTCCCAATTATGCTGAGGAATTTGATTGGTTTTTGCACACAAATGGGAAGGTCATGACAGCAGTGCTTACACAAAGAACTACATTGGGGCACACACCCTTAGCGTATTACAGTGGGATTTTAGACCCAGTTATGAGAGTACACTTCCCTTGCGAACAATCTTTGGCGGCTGCCGTGTTCGTGATTGAGAAGTCTACAAGTATTGTCATGGGCTGCTCCAAGACTCTTTTCGTGGAACATGCTCTATTTGCTATTTTAGAGAAACCCAAGGGCACACTGATATCTCAGAGACCTTTGGCTTATAAGGTAATTATTTCTAGCCAACTATTAAGATTGTAAGATTGTAAGATATAAAATAGTGAATCCTGCCACATTTATAGCTGAGCCAGTAGAAGAACGCGATCATGTGCATGACTGTGCTAATTATGTTAAATTGTATGATGATATACCTCACGTGAAGGAAAATGCTTTAGTGGGAGGGGAAATTCTCTTTGTTGATGGTTCTTCAAAAATGTATCAGACTAGTGGGGAAAGGCATTTAGGCGCTGAAGTAGTAAGACATAGATTAAATGGAGAATTTGAAGTTGTATCAAGTGCAAGGCTACCATCTCAATTTCAGCACAAGCAGCAAAATAAGTAGCGCATATTGTCACACTCGAGAAGCACGAAGGTCAGGAAGTGATGGGGTACAGTGACACCGCCTATGTCACGTCAACCGTACACGCAGGGTTAGCACCATAGAAAAGGAGGGGCTACCTACGCACAGATGACACTCCAATCCAACATGCATCCTTATTGGATAGATTTTTTATGGTACTACAACTCCCAGTGGCCATAGCGGTGGTTACATTTGCAGCTCATACTTGCAAACAGATGTTATCTCTTGCGGGAACGAAGCTGCAGACACAGAAGCCAAAAGGGTTTATTTATTTTTATTTATATTGTGCTACAAACCCTCAGGTATCTGAGCGCTGCTTATTACCCACAGCGTGTGGTGCTCATTTATTGACCTTGGAAGGATGAAAGGCTGAGTTTGGCCCCGCCGGGATTCGAACCTGCATTAGCAGACTCTTCACTGATGTCAAAGCGAGCGCTCTACTCGCTGTGCCACTTGACCGGCATATTGCATATTCCCCAGACATTTTGAGTTTCAATACTGAAAGTATTAAAAAAAAAGTAGTTACACCATGTTAGTGCAAGAAGGGTTTAATAAATTGTCAATAACCCAACTAATGGAGATTCAAGGGAGTGCACCACAGGAAGAGCATGAATTGTCAAAACAAAGAGGGTTATTTTTAATCCCCACAGAAGCATTATGCCGACAAGACATCACTGGAAAGCCAGTGATGCCAGTAGCATTATTAAAGGTTGTGCTTGAACAGCTGCATTACCCCACGCATTTATCTAGGGAGAATGTTGCTGTTACGATTGCAGAAGACTGGTTCATTCCTAATTTGTTGGAGCACTTTGCACTATGTATGGTAAACTGTATCGTGTGTAAAATGTTTACTGCTGGGAATACACTGAGAATGATCAGAGGGGTAATACCTCAACCGAATGGTCATTTCAGCATTTACATATTGACTATGTTGATATGCTGCAGCTCTGTTATTGATATAGATATCTATTAGTTGTGGTGTGTCCCTTCTCTAGGTGGATCGAGGCCGGTCCGTGTACACATCCTGATGCCACTTGTGCAGCAATGATTTTGTGTGCAAAGTTTTCCAGAGGTGAGGTGTGTGTGTGAAGTGCTGAGATCCGATAATGGGCCACATTTTCTCAATTAATTATTCAAACTTAAAGGGCTTCTATTGGGTATGAAGCACAAGTTCTCTTGTGCTTATCACCTGCAAGCAAACGAAATATGTGAGAGACTTAACGGCCTCCTGAAGGAAAGGATTGCCAAGATTAAATTGACTTTGAGAAGGGATGGCTGTACTGCCTAGCCCTAGCCTTATATACCCTTCAGAATCAGCGAGGATCAGACCACCACCTCACCCTGCATGAGCTAGTGATAGAGCAGTGAATGAGAACGCCCATTAAACCTTCATCTAGGAGTAGAAGAGATGCCCAGAGAGTTGGAAAAATGTTAGGTGATGAGATGCATGATTATTTGACATGTATGACATCTAGTATTTCTTTCATTTCAGATCCAATCAAGCACAAGTGGGGATTGGTCTCACAACACATAAGAAGACAATTCAACAAGCAACCCAATTGAACTATTATCAGCCCCTAAGTTAAATGTTGAAGACCTAGTTCTCATTAAGAACTTTACGAGAAGGTGGCATGAGCCACGTTTCAATGTTCCTTTTTGCATTGCGAATATAACCCCTTCAGCTGTGAAAGTCCAAGGAAGACAAGCTTGGCTACACTTGAATGATGTGAAGGCCTATAAAGGCGAGACCTGCCCTCCCACCATTGCTGATCCAGAAGCAAGTGCAGACTCAATCAATGACTAAAAAGAAGGTTGGTAAAGCAACCAGCAGTTAATACAGATTTTGAATTGGTCTGGAATTTAGTGGACACTCTTTATAGATATTTTAGCAGAGTGTGCCAAGACTTCCTGAGAATTCCAGGAATTTCTAAATGAACTTTTAGTAATACATTGAAGCATCAGAGTTATTCCTAAACGTAAGTTCTTGATTCAAAATTGGAAACGAGATCAGTATCCAGATTTGTTTTGTGGAGAACACCTGTTCTAAACAGTTAATCATATGGTACTTAAAGATAGTGTTGTTCATCGGCTTGTGCTTGCTGTCTTTGTGTTCATACTTCAAGCTTACCCTGCTCTTGTGAGAAAAGACATTGATATTAACACTTTCTTCCAGGATCCTAAAAATCGACCAGTGATAAGAAGGCTTCTTATGGCTATAATTGAGCAGATTTTACAGTTACAACGATAAAGAAATGTGATGATTGTATTAAAGATGATTATAGAAGAAAGTGGCTTGGTTCTAGAAGAAGAACAAGTGCCACAAATAGTAGGATGGCACAAGAGATGGATGCCTATGTTCTTATGCATCATATATGCTTGCATGAGTGTTCTCTTTGCCTTTCTGTTCCTCATCTTTCACAGTCTCTATCATGTTAGCAGTTCCAATGTGGAAGATGTCCCTATGGTTTTTCCTACTATAGGAAGTTATTTTGATATACTTCATGAATGGTACATGGCCTCTAAAAGGCACAAGAGAGATGCAGAGGAAGATAGTGAGGGGATAAATGCCTATCTAGATAACGCAGCACACTTGGGGAATAACATGTGGTACCAGCACACGAGAAAGTGGAGGAGAGAACATCCAAGGAGAGTTGGTATGTCTGCTCTCTCATCCCCTATGCCATGAATATAGTGCAAGCATGTATGACTAGAGGACAATTTCAGGGAAGTTGGGCCAATTTATGATGGAGATCTAAATGGTCATTTACATACCAGGATGACTATATCAAGACCACACAAATGGAAAAGGATCCTGGATTGAAGAGCAACATGCTGGTGTATCCTGCAACAGGACAGGATGAGATGGTCATTGAAGAGATGAAGACAATGAACTGCTCTAATGTGACAGAAATAGCTGCATCACCTTGAATTAGTCTATGGCCAAGTGACCTCTAAGAATGGATACAGCTCATCTACTGAAGCCAGAATACATGCAAAAGGTGCAAAGGGTGAACAATTGATGTTTGAAGTCATGGGCTAAACACACTGAACTACAGACATGGGTAGTAGATGAATCAGGCCCAGTAGTTGTAATCCTATTGCCTAATGTGACATTGTGCTGCTGAAGACACTGAAACATTCACATGGGAGATAAAAAGGAATTCAGAATGACAGTTGATGTTCCCAGGATGGGAGGAGGGACAACCATCCTAATGGATTGATATTGGCCTTTTGGATCAAGGTCCTACATGAAGTAGCCCAAGGATTGGGGCAGAGTATGCTCCTTGGTGCTCATTCATGTTCCAGCATTAGGGATTCCTCAAAGTGACATAAACATTGGTGAATTTCCAAAAGTAGGTGCCCATTTGGGAAAAAGAAGATTGCTTGAACTTCTTCGAGGGAGAAGAAGAGAGAATTACTTATCAGCCAAAGCAATAACAGAATATGACTCAATTCCTGCAGAGCACAGGTTGTTCAGCAAGACTGCTTCTTTATTTACGACTATATTCATGCCTTGAATCTAAACAATGGCCAACGCCATGTGGCTGCAGATTACAAGATGGGAGCTTCTGCAGACAATCAATACTACCATAAAGGGATTGAATAATATCAAGGAAGAGCTGTGAGCCATATGACTAATGACCCTAGAGAACAGACCTTGATATGATCACAGCGATGGAAGGAGGAGTTTGCACTAACATTGGGCCATCATGTTGCATGTTCATACCTTCTCATGATGACGAGAATGGGACCTTGACAGAGGCCATAACGCTGTTAATAAACCTGCATAACAAGATGGAAGACGAGACAGAGGACATTGAGGATGACAGTTGGTTTGCTTCCGTATTCTCATGGATTCTGCAATGGTTGGCAAATATATTCAAGATTCTTGGAGAAATAGTGGTAATGGTGATGTTTGGATTCTGTGTAATAAGCATAGTGATCGCCCAATGCAAGAAAACAGCAAAGAAAGTGTTATGACCGGCTCTTGGTCATAGGGTTCACTCCAAGGGACACTCAGGATACACAGGCCAGGTACGCATAGTGGTTACTTTATTAGCTTCTTAGGTTACAGGATCAGATGTCAACAAGTCATTAGGAGATAAAGAGGAAAGGGACAGGAGCCCACTGGCTCCCACCACCCAGGCTCACATAATCTAACTGCCTGGGTTAGAACCCATTCAACCCCAAACATTCTAATCTCACACTCCAGACTCACAGCCTACATTCTGATGGTGACATCAATCCTGGCTCAGCACACATGCAAGTATAAGAGCCAACCCTAACACCTCCTTTCCTACAACAAACAAACACACCTCAAACACACACTTAGAGAAAGCAACCCTAACACCTCCTCCTCTTGCATAAAGAACAACACACACTTTCACAACAGCAAGGCACACCTCACTCTCAGCAGAGTTCCGCTAACCCCAGAGATTGAACAAACAGGCGTAACTAACATCCTATGACAGTCCCAGCCGCCACAACTAACATTCCTAACCAATCAAAACATCACAAATCGCCTTCCGTTCCCGCCTGCCACAAAGGAACCTCGAACTGCCACTTTCGAGCACTAACCGCCCACCTCGGCAAACAAACCACAACACTACCAAGACCAACCAAACACAAAGCTCCTTCCGTTCCTCTCTGCCACAAAGGAACCTCGGACTGCCACTTCCGAGTACTAACTCCCAAAACCGGGAAAAACCAGGTACTGTCATAACTGCGCAAGATACTTACTAACAACCCAACAATCTACCTGGGTCACCAAGAAACCACAGTCACAACTCATGCCGCTGTCAAATCCATTCCAAAATTCAAGCAACACAGACACACCTAATCACCAGTCACTCACCTCATCACACCAATAAAGAAACGCAACCAACTGTCACTAAACAACCACCACCAGCATAACGCTACAAATGTTGGCCAGACAAATGAGCCCTTCAAAACCAAATAAACACCCCAAAGTGAACACAGCTGCAGATGAAACGTTGCCAGGCTTCTGAAATTAATCAAGAGCGGACTCAAGAACAATTCCAAAAGTCACCTAAAGTTAAAAGAAAACACTAAATGCAATGTAACTTGCAGCTCCAGAATTCCAAGCAATCCCTGGACCTTAACAACTCCAGGGTCACCAAAAACATCAAAGCTTCACACAGCTTCAAGTAAACTCCGCAGAGCTAGACACCTTCAAAAACAACATAGAAGCTTCACACAGCTTCAGGCACTAGTCCCCTGCTAGATGCCTCTGGACTGCTCCGCAGAGCCACAATCCAAAACAACATAAAAGCTTCAATAGGTTTCATGTGAACTCCTCAGAGCCACCAATCATCACAAAAACACAGCTTTGCAAAGCTTATGGTACTAGTCTCCTACTAGGTACCTCTGGACCCCTCAGAGTCACTAACCAATTAATCAAAGTTCCAACTAGCTTCTATACTAGCCTACCACTAGTAACATCACTAACCCCACAGGGCCTCAAAACACCAAACACCTCCAACTCCGCAGTGTCCCCTGACCAACCCTGGTCATGTACATCAATTAAAACATATTCCAAAAAACAATAAAAAAGATTTCAAAACCCAACACTGGTCATGCACCAACACTAAAACATTCACATACTGCTACAACACACACACAAACACAGGATGTTCAAAATACAGACAACCCCGGCATAGGATGTTAACTGCTAAGGAGCGCTGCAGTCACTCTGGCAGTCATCATGGGTTGCACATACATACACGCACAAACAGAACATCACACCTACAATGCCTCAAAAATGGTTATAGTAAGCATTGCAATGACATATCAATAATCACATTATAAATTGCAGATCTCATTTCCTAAAAGTCCATGTTGCCAAAGCATGGGCAACTCTAAATGCTGAAATGACTCAAAGATTGTGGTAACCATTAATGACCAACATCACTCTTATTGTGCTTTAAGATCACAAATCTCACACCACACACACACAAGCAAAACATAGTCTTAGGATGATCAGAACATTGAAACATAGTACATCCAAGTCACATTTTCTAGAAGTCCATGTCGCCATTAAACAGGTAACCTAATATGCTAAAATGCCTCAAAACGTTATACTAAGCATAATAGGATCAACAACCTTTGATTGTCCACCTCAATCAACCTCATATGTGCCACTCACACACAACCCCTGTCACAACACAAATGTGGAAACTAACTTTAAATGAGACCTAAACGTCCATGTTGCCAACTGGGGCCAACTCTAAAACCAACCTGCAATGCCTCAAAATGGTTACATCTAAAATAAAATGCATCTCCTATTCTAAGTGCAACATCATTCTCACTAATACTTCTCATGGTAATTCACTACTAATGCACAACAGTACTCTTCAGTCACTGCTTGCCACATCGTTGCTCAATCCATTATGACATTTTACTTTTAAATGAAACTCCAAAATTTCTTCTGCAAGCATAAACTAATCATCCCCAAAAACTACTATCATACCCAAACCCAAACAGTAACCATTTTCTCATTGCATGGTCCCCACCTCAGACCAAATCAGCATAGCGTCTATTCTCATTAAAACCTTTAGCCTCCAGGTGCATAAAAGGCACAATTACGCTTACTTGGCATGGAAATTACACTTCCCCTTTTTAAATAATGCTGGCATAGTCACTCAGGAAATGGTGGCACACTTGGGCAGCCTCATGCAACCCTGCCAATGTCTCCTCATGTACCAGGGGGCCTGTTCCTGGCAGACTCCAACAAGCCATCCTTGCCCCAGGCTCCATGGGGCAGGATGCTTCTGACACCCCTGGGTGGTCGCCTGCAACAGACCTAGGGCTGACTAAAGCAGTACTTGGTCGCTGACTCAAACAGCCCTGGGTGCTTTCCATTTCTCCAGACTCTTGGACAGCCTCTAATGACTCCTGGCCTCAAACAGGGCACTCTCCCTTCTTCCCAGGGGTCTCCTCTGACAGGCTGTCCCTTCCAGCCCTGGGTGATTTCCATTTCTCCAGACTCTTGGACAGCCTCCAATGACTCCTGGCCTCAAAGAGGGCACTCTACCTTCTTCCCAGGGGTCTCCTCTGACAGGCTGTCCCTTCCAGCCCTGGGTGGACTGGCTCAAACAGCCCTGGGTGGTGGGTGCAACCAGTCTATGGGAGGCAGTGGGCTCTCCCTCTCTCCTTTCATTTACTTGTCCTCTTGCCTGCACCCCCCGCAGCAGAGTCTCTTCTCCTCTCTCACATGACATCACACAGGTACCTGCATCTCCTCTTGCTTCACTTGGTGTCCACTCCAAGGTCCTCCTTCACCATACCTTATCCCATCCTCGTCGCCAATTGTTATGACCGGGTCTTGGTCATAGGGTTCACTCCAAGGGACACTCAGGATACACAGGCCAGGTACGCATAGTGGTTACTTTATTAGCTTCTTAGGTTACAAGGATCAGATGTCATCAAGTCATTAGGAGATAAAGAGGAAAGGGACAGGAGCCCACTGGCTCCCACCACCCAGGCTCACATAATCTAACTGCCTGGGTTAGGACCCATTCAACCCCAAACATTCTAATCTCACACTCCAGACTCACAGCCTACATTCTGATGGTGACATCAATCCTGGCTCAGCACACATGCAAGTATAAGAGCCAACCCTAACAGAAAGTGGTTGGATTGAAGATCATGCTCGATGTCAAACCTGAAGCTAACGCCAAGGAGCTTACTGATGAAGCTGTTAGGAAATACATCAAGGCCAGCATCATAGCACCTGAAGGAATGAAGTTCCTGTATCTGAAGAATCATAAGAAGTACATGGGATGATGGGTCTATTGTAATCTGAATGGACAATGCAACTACATGACCTGGAGTGTAGATGAACATGTCAAATCAGCCAGCATCATGAGGGGGGGTGATGAAGATATGGACTCCAAAGAAGCACGTCTTCAGAGAAAATATCAAGACGTGGAGACAATTGACAAGCTAGTCGAGGACTCAACCAGAGGGGGGAATGTAGAGAAACAGTTACATGCCTCTGCAGGAAATTCCTCCTACCTCTTATATGTTGGAAGCCTTAGATTGTGCCATGTATGACACCAGCATTTGTGTCAACACTGCAGCGAGTATTTGAAAGAAGGTAACCACTGATACAACCCTATCAAATGTATTCCCAAAGAGATGACAATCTGAGGGAGGAACTCCCTAAGGGAATTTGAAAAGGAGCTGATGTCACAAGAAACATGTGTGACACCCTGAGAGTACTGGCTGAAGAGAATGCATAGATCTTACAGAAACTGATGAAAAAGTAAATTTTCGAATGTGAGGATAAGATTGCACATGTGCGAAATGCTGAAAAAATACAGACGTTGGAACACAAGTAGACAAAGTCTTCATAGAAGCTGACTATACGTAGTGAATAGAATACAGGTGAAGTCGTCATTGTACAGAAGCTGGAAATTGGTGTCATGAATTTAGAAAGCAAAGACCCATTGAGAGAAAAGGCGTTAATTGGTTTGCAGCAAGAAAAAGATGAAAATCACTGAGCTGCATGGCGAGGCTGTCTGGCCTGGAATTAAAACTGAAGCAGCCAAGGTAGGTTATCTTTTCTTGAAAGCAGTGAATGTGCATAATCCCTTGTTAAGGTACAAAGAAAGAACATCAAAGTGTCAAGTTTTATTTATTTAAGACATTTAAATGCTGCAAAATGGACCAGATCGTGGTCTCCTGTAACATGAGCCAAGGATGGGAACAGAGTTGAGTTTGGAGTGCTAGAACAAGGATAGTGAGATCCCATATATTCCCAGAGACAAGGATACTTTGCAAGGCCAAGTTCAAAGACCATCTTCATCGCAGAAGGCATGGGTGATGAGAGATGTTGGGCTATTGTGTGGGGAGGTAAAGTCAAGTCTCCCTCCTGGCACCTGGGTATGAGTTTACGTGCTGCAAAGTGAACTGAATATTCCAGACATGCAGGAGCGTGCCAACCAATTGTAGAGGGCCATATAATGAAGGACCTTATAGTTTGAAGACATATGATAAACTGTGTACTTAATAGTGTTGAAGATGACAATGTTTTAGAGGTAGGCATACACTGTACACCTGACAGTGGGCATTCAATCACAATCCTAGTCCCTATAGAAATTATATTTAGATGTCTCCTTTAACCCATCCCAACACCTGATAGGTTTTCCATAATTTGCCACATACTATGATATCACCTGACATCCAACATGTACTCTCGAACAAAGTAACCACCCTCCAAAATAAAATAGCCCAAAAGAAAGCATCCTTAAATTCCTCATCCCCTCTCAAAAACTCCCCTCCGACCTATGACATCCATCCCGCCCATTTCAACTTCTCTAAAAAATCTATTATCGAGGTAGAAAATGTCATACTTTCACTTAAACCCTCCAACTGCCAGGGCTCCCTCTGCCCTTTCCAGCTTATCAAGGATGCAGCTAGAGATCTAGCTCCCTTCATATCCAAGCTCATTAACGCGTCATTTGCGACTGGCACCATCCCCACTAACCTCAAAGAATCGTGGGCGCACCCTCTCTTAAAAAACCTATCCTAGACCCTCAGGTACCAATCAATTACAGGCAAATTACGACAGTTCCTTTTCTTCTAAAAATACTAAACAAAGTTGCCTGCACACAACTTCAGAAATACTTGGAACTACATCACCTCTTAGGAACATGCCAATCAGGCTTCCGCCTACGACATAGAATGGAAACTGCCCTCATTGACCTGAAGGCCCAAGTCGACGAGTTAAGAGACAGCGGGAAATCATCCCTCCTCCTCCTCCTCGACCTCTCAGCTGCTTTCGACCTTGTGGGTCACAAGGTCTTATGCAGCCACCTAGACTCTGCCGCACATTTCTCCAAAGTGAATAGAGTGTACCGCATCATCCAGGCATGGATGGCAACTCATGGTCTATGCCTAAATGATGATAACATAGAACTTATTATCCTGGGCACCCCCACTAACCTCAAAAAACTAGGCCATGAATACTCCTCTTTTATAATTGATGGCAACCTCATCAAAGTGGCCAATGAGGTAAAAACACTAGGTTTCTACCTCGACTCCACTCTCTCCTTTTCCAAACAAGTGAATACACTGGCCTCCACCACCGCCTGCCTACACGTGTAATTAGAACTGGCAAACCCTTTCTCTCCAACAATACTTGCATCATCTTGGCCAGAACCCTCATTCTGTCCAGGTTAGATTACTGTAACATCCTTTAAATAGGTTCTAACAAATCTATCATCAGGAGAATCCAAACCCTTCAAAATAATGCCCTTAGAGCAGCCCCTGGCCTAGCCAGAAGAGCTCATATATCTGAGATCAGGCGACAAAACAATCGGCTCACGACTAATGATAAAATACAGTTAAAAACGGCGTTGCTCATTCATAAATCATGAACAATGCCGCACCATGCTACCTTTCTGAGTGATTCCACAGACGGACTTCCTGCAGACCCTCTAGGCTAGCTAACTCTAACTGCCTCAACATTCCCAGATTCAAATTGTATAAGATTGGAGGCTGTAGCTTTCTCGTCAAAGCGACCCAGCTTTGGAACTCCTTGCCACCCTCACTCAGAGATCAATCCTACCAGAACTTCAGATCTAACATTATCATCTGGCTCCAATCATGGGATCAGTAAGACCTGGCCACCACACCACTCTGACACAGCCCTTATGTTGCTTCTACCTTGCTTCAACATAGCACCTCCTGCTTGTGCACCTCCTTTGTAAAGAGTTGTAATTATTGTAAAGAATTCTAATGATCTCTTGTGCCTTTTTTGTCCATATCTATCTGACTTATGAACTGTTTCTCTGTAACCTAAGCTGTGCACCTTCTTGTATCTTCTGCGCCCTGATACCCCTGGGTCTGGTGCGCAATGCAAATAATAAACAAACAAACACACAGCTGACTTTTTTTGCATTTAAGGATGTTTTTATGAGAAACTCATTGAGAGGCTGAGCGAATGTCTATTGATGTCTGTTGTAACTCCTTGTTTTAGATAATTGTTAATAAAACAGCACCTTTGCCATCTTCCTGAGTTGGTTGGATAATTTGGACTCTGAGTTATCCTGCAAACCTATCCATTGCATGCACATTACTCAGGGCCATATGCTCACTCTATGCAGAAACCTTCCTAACTAAACCTGGAATGCCTTAAGGTAGTTGGTCTCCAAATTGTTAGAAACTTATAATTGCCTAGAGTTTACAGGACAAGCTATTTCCAATTATTATTGCTTGAATGGACAGCAGGTCTGAGAAATTCCAGTCTTTGAATTAGAAACCCATTGTGCACTTGTTTTAGGACTAGTTACTGCTTCAAAATGTTTTGATTATGTATAGTTGTAACACTATAACCAAGCTATGCCTGCACACATCAACCAAATAACGTCCCCGCCCCAACCAAGCTAAGTCTGAACACATCAACCAAATAATGTCCCCACCCCAACCAAGCTATGCCTGCACACATCAGCCAAATAACGTCCCCGCCCCAACCAAACAATGCCTGTACACATCAACCAAATAACACCCCCGCCCCAACCAAGCTATGCCTGCACACATCAACCAAATAAAGTCCCCACCCCAACCAAGATAATGCCTGCACACATCAACCAAATAACGTCCCCGCCCCAACCAAGCTATGCCTGCACACATCAACCAAATAACGTCCCCACCCCAACCAAGCTATGCCTGCACACATCAACCAAATAACGTCCCCTCCCAACCAAGCTATGCCTGAACACATCAACCAAATAATGTCCCCGCCCCAACCAAGCTATGCCTGCACAAATCAACCAAATAACGTCCCCGCCCCAACTATGCTATGCCTGCACACATCAACCAAATAACGTCCCTGCCTGCCTCACCCATAACTCTGAAACTTGACTCAACCACACCTTTGTCTTCTGACTCCTACTTCTGCCCCAGGCCACATTTAGGTATTACCTGACAACCTTGACTCTTCCTTTCTTGGTTCTGTGGAAGGTTTCCAGACTTGTACCACCGTCCACTTGTTTTATCTCAGTTGTAATGTGAATAACGGTCAAGTGCCAGAATTTCTGTTACTCATGGTTTCTTAGCAAAAGCGTCACCCACACTATGTAACCCAACTATCAGCTCAAATTTCAGATACTGACTTTAAAGAAGCAGGCTACTTGGATGTGTAACCTAAGCCTGTGCTTCCTATTCTTTGCACCTGTGTCACGCAAGTTCTTTGAAGCGGTACCATTGCAAGTTAATGAATTATGAAATTCCATTTTCTTTTGCCCTCTCTCGAGTTTGAGTGGCAAATGTCATGCTCAGCGTCGTCCACTTTAGCATTGCTAACATTACCCCCTAAGTGGAGAGCAATACATAGCATTTACTTGGCCTGCAAGGGATAATGGGTGTGGACTACGCCTTGCATGATTCATCTTTAGTATTAGGTCAATTGATACTCGGGCAGTAGAATGCTTTCACACAATCTGTATTCTTTCCAAGTGTTCCCAGTTGCATTAGGCAACTATATGCTAACTCTCTGCTCTACAAGAAATGTTTCACTGGGTGTCAAGTTTAATAAGGAGATAGGGTTTCAACCCCCTCTCCCGAACCACAGAAGCCGAATAGATCGACCCTCCCGCTGTGGTTGGCACGGGCCTCTGAAATGGAATACACAGATAACCACGTGGCAGCCAATGGGGGGAAGACGGAGTTAGGGAAAGGGGGTGGAATGACAAAGGAAAGGTAGGGAACAGACAACATACATTTGCAATACAATACTTAATCCTGAACCAAAAAATATAGTCTAGTACTTCCTACTTGATACTACCTGCCTTACTAGCCTCCTAAGCGCTCTTAATTACCCTATACCATGACCATACTTATGACCGTGTAATATAACAGGTAGATAACACGTAGCGGACAAGAACGATACGAACTACATGGCACATACGAGGGAAACTCCCTTACATGAAGTCAACATACACATGGCCCCATGGGCTGACATTGAACATGAGCAAACAGAAACAGTAACATAACCCAAGTTTTCCCTTCAGAATCGAAATCAACAGTTTTGCCCTTAATCTCTCAGGAGAAATGTTCCTGCGGTAAGTATTGCCTCATACATTTCCAGGAGATAATGGTACAAACAACCTGTGGACTTGCCAAACTTAATTGAGTCTTTAACGTATCAAGTAAACATAAGTCTTGCCAATATAAACAAACACTTATCAGGATACGTATCTTCGAGTCCGGGTGAATCACAAGTACACCCGGACGATCTGATATAACGCCGTGAAAACGCTGCCGCCCCCGTGGAGCAGCTGCCACGTATAGAAGCGAAGGCAGCAGTCTGACAGGAAGGAATTGTTCACCGCTGCATCCCGAGAGGTATGGGGAGAGCTATGCGAATGCTCGCGTTGCCTCCCAAGTTAACCAGCAAGGTAAACCATGCTCGATCCAGACGCTCTCCTTACTGCTGAAAGTCTTCGTCCGCCTTCCTGGACATAAATCATTTGCTCTTTCTCCTGCATTCCTCACACACGGCGTCGTGGCCGCCCATGCTGCACAACATTAATTATCAGCACCTGTGCCAGGGTGGTTAACGGCTAAATACACCAGTAATGAACTCCAGCTGTCCCTTAGTGCGAATCCAGAACTACATTGTGCCTCTAAGCATGCTGGGAATCGTAGTCTTTTCCCTATTTCCTACAATATTGTCGTCTAGGCTTGCCCCAGACCCTATTCCTGACAGTACCTCCTCTCCCAGGGCTCTTCCCTGGCCCTGCCTTTTCCGGGTGACGTAAATGGAACTGTCTTACCAATCTGGGTGCATTCACAGAACTGGCTGGTTCCCAAGAACAATCCTCCACTCCGTAACCAGCCCATTCAATTAAATACCACAGGTTCCGCTGTCTGCGCCTTGAATCCAATATCTTCTTGACCTCATACTCCGTTTGTCTTTCCTTGGTGATGGCTGGCGGTCTCTGTACTCGTGTTCCCGGAACTGCGGGTTTAAGGAGAGACACATGAAATACAGGATGTATTTTCAATGTTTCAGGCAATTTTAATTTAACAGCCATTGGTGATATACATGTTATCACTTCATACGGACCAATGAATTTGGGAGCAAATTTACGATATCCTGCCAATGGTAAATTACGTGTGGATAACCATACTTTGTCGCCTATTTGATATTAAGGGGCTTTCCGTCTCCTTTTGTCTGCCTGTGTCTTATAATCCTTCTTGGCTTTCTCCAAATTCACTCTAGCCTTTTGTTTTATGGCCAAAAGATATTCTTTCCTCTCCTGTAATGCTGGCAAGATTGCCACTGATGGTAACTGTTCTGGTAACATGTTCAGTTCTTGTCCATACAAACATTCATTAGGTGACATCCCTAGTGAAACATGTTCAGTGTTGTTGTACGTAAATTCTGCTAGCCATAAAGCTTGAACCCATGATTCCATACCATCATGCAAATAACAACGTAAATACTGCTCCAAAGTCTGATTGACACGCTCTGTTTGTCCATCAGTCTGTGGATGATAACTTGTGGACAATGTGCATTCAATACCCAGCATTGTACAGAAAGCACGCCAAAACTTTGAAGTAAACTGTGGGCCCCTATCCGACACAATACTTTGTGGCAAACCATGCAACCGAACAATGTTTTGTAGGAATAATTCTGCCAATTTCCCTGCACTAGGAATACCTTGACAAGGCACAAAATGAGCTTGTTTGGACAGATAATCCACTATCACCCAAATAGGGTCATAATTCTTATCCTGAGGCAAGTCAGTTATGAAAGCCATTGAAATATGAGTCCACACCTTCTCCGGGGTGGGCAAGGGCTGCAACAGTCCTGCTTTCCTTACATGATCTGCCTTACACCGTGTGCATGTTTCACATTTTTTAACATAATCAATTGTATCCTGTCTTAAAGTTGGCCACCAAAAGTACCTAGTCAACATTGCTCGTGTCTTTATCCTTCCTGCGTGCCCTGCCAAAGGAGAGTTATGACACCAATGCAGTGCTTTATTTTGTAAACCCTGAGTAGGTAAATATAACTTCCCTGCATAGTACGGCAGACCTTCTTTAACCGTCTCCAAAGGGTCCTTAGTGCCCCATGCCACGTTCATGTTTTTCTTCATTTCTTTTTTCACCTGTCTTAATAGACTATTCGTTATCGCTCCCACCACGTTTTCCACTGGAAGTATAGTCTTCACCTCTGGCACCACATTTTCCAAGTTTTGTTGCCTAGATAGTGCATCAGCCTTACCATTTTTCTTTCCTGGTCTGAAAGTTACCAAGAAGTCAAATTCATAGAAATATTGTGACCACCGCAACTGTCTGGAGCTTAAAGTGTGTGCGTTCTTGAAGTATTGAAGATTCTTATGGTCAGTTACTACCACCACTTGATGTCTCACTCCCATAAGATAATGTCTCCACTCCAGAAATGCTGCCCGTATAGCCAATAATTCCTTGTCCGTAATGGAGTAATTCTGCTCACAACTCGTAAGTTTCCGGGAATAGAAAGCCACTGGATGCCACTTCCCTTCTCCATCTTTTTGAGACAACACTGCCCCCACCGCTGTATTTGAGGCATCAGTTTCTACTTGAAAAGGTTTTTCAGGATTTGGGTGTCTCAGCACAGGAGCAGCGGTAAAGGCCAATTTTAGTGTGACAAATGCATTCTCTGCTTCTTGGTCCCAACTAAACCCAGAAGACTTTCTTAACAACTTAGTTATGGGCATAACAATTTGTGAAAAATTCGAAATGAATCTTCTGTAAATGTTAGCAAATCCCAAAAAGGACTGAATGTCTTTGATACATTGAGGAACTGGCCAGTCAATGACTGCCTGTACCTTCTTCTGATCCATTACAATACCTGTGGGAGTGAGTATGAACCCGAGAAATTCCACCTTCGTAGTGTGGAATTCACATTTTTCCAACTTCACACATATTTCATGCTCCTGTAATTTTTTTAACACCAAACGTACATGCTCAATGGGTTGTTCTTCTGAGGCAGAATAAATCAAGATATCATCAATATATACAATGACGAATATGTCCAGAAACTCTCTCAATACCTCTTGCATAAAATATTGAAATGCGGCAGGTGCATAACAAATGGCATAACTAAATATTCAAACAGTCCAAATTTAGTTCTGAAGGCCGTTTTCCACTCATCTCCACTCTTTACTCGAATCAAATGGTATGCCCCTCTCAAATCCTTCTTAGTATAAATCACTGCTGATTTTACCCAATCCAACAGAACTGAAATTAAAGGCAAAGGATACCTGTTTTTTATCGTTACCTTGTTCAATGATCTATAGTCAATACTGGTTCTAAGTGTTCCCTCTTTTTTAGGCACAAAAAACAAAGGAGATGACACTGGTGAAGTAGAATGTCTAATGAACCCTTTTTGTAACATCTCATCCAGATACTCCTTCAAATGTTGATTTTCTTTTTCTGTTAGTGCATACATACGACTGCATGGTAACTTCGCCCCAGCCTCTAATTCAATCACACAGTCATAAGAGCGATGTGGAGGTAACCTCTCAGCTCCCTTTTTGTCAAACACTTCTACGAACTCCGCATACTGCCTAGGAATGCCAATCCCCACAGCCCCCACCACTTGTGAGTCACCTGTCTGATCCGCCAGAAATAGAGCCGGCCCTACCCCTTCCTTCAAATGTTCTTCACACTCTGACCCAGTGAAAGATACCTCTCTGGTGACCCAATCAATACGAGGATTGTGTAAAATCAGCCATGGCATACCCAAAATAAGGCCAAAATGCAGAGCTGCAATCAAATCAAACACAATCTCCTCCACATGTCCTGATTCACATCTCGTCTGAATTGGTTGTGTTTGTTGGCAAATAGGACAAGAGATCAAGGGAGAACCATCCACCGACTGTACCTCTTCCACCTGTACTTTATCCCTCAATGGTAATCCCAACTTCCTTGCCAAACCGATATCAATAAAGTTGCCTGTCACACCTGAATCCACCATTGCTGACACCATTTTTTTTGTGCATGCAAAAAATAATGTTACCAACAGGTACACATGAGAGTTCTTGTGATCCATCGTATTAGCTGCCCAACTTGGGAACCTTTTCAAACTGGGGCCTGACCCTTGAGTTCCCACTAAGGTCGGCCCAATCCTTTTCCCGCCTCCACCTTACTCCCATCGCTCCTCCCGACCTTCTTTGGCGTATTAGGGCATGTTCTTATGTAATGACCGGATTGTCCACAATACAAACATACGTTATTCACCTTGTGCTGTTCTTTCTTGGTTGCAGACAAGGGTCCCCTTATGCCCCCAATTTGCATGGGCTCTCCATCGCTACTCTTTCCTCCCCTACCCTTATCCAATCTTACAAAAGGTACCATCTCCGGTTTTTTCTTGTCACCCTTCCTTTCATTCATACGATGGTCTAACCTCAAAGGTAGATCAATCATCGCCGTACAGGAACTCGGTTGTGGTTCCACCTGGGCAATCGTATCTTTCAATTCCTCCCTGAGTCCCTGATAAAACAGAACTGTCTCTTAATTTTCCGGCCAGTCTGTCTCTATTACCAACTGATTGAATTGTGTAACATAGGATACTAAATCACGTGACCCTTGTTTTAAGGCTAACAATTCCTTATCCTGAGCTAATGAAACTTCTCTTCGATCAAATAAATGTTCAAATTCTGTCAAAAACTGATCCCAATTGTATAGCAAGGTGTCATCCTTTTGCACCAATGGCATAGCCCATGCTGCTGCATCCCCTGTTAGATAAGATATCACAAACGCTGTCCTAGCTTGTATAGTTTCAAACGCAGCGGGTTTACACAGAAAGTGTAATCTACATTGCGTCAAAAATTTCATACACTTCCTCGGATCCCCAGTAAATCTTTCTGGTGATGCTAATGCACACTGCTGGGTGCTTGTGCAACAACAGTAGAGGTCCTTCCTGTGACACCCTCAGTGGACGTTCCCGCTCCCTCCAAGGGGGTACCCTGGGCCACTAAGCCTTGAACTTGAGCCTTAAGAGCGTTAGATTCCTGTCTGGCTTGTGCTAATTCTGCTTGAATTGCTTGTAATGTCGTTAGCACGTCTGCTAACGAAGGAGGATTCGAATCTATTTGGCTTGGGTGGTTTAAATACCCCTAAAATCGGGGCTGATAATTCTGTCAAGTTTAATAAGGAGATACGGTTTCAACCCCCTCTCCTGAACCACAGAAGCCGAATAGATCAATCCTCCCGCCGTGGTTGGCACGGGCATCTGAAATGGAATACACAGATAACCACGTGGCAGCCAATGGGGGGGAGACAGAGTTAGGGAAAGGGGGTGGAATGACAAAGGAAAGGTAGGGAACAGACAACATGCATTTGCAATACAATACTTAATCCTGAACCAAAAATATAGCCTAGTACTTCCTACTTGATACTACCTGACTTACTAGCCTCCTAAGCGCTTAGGGTTCTTAATTACCCGATACCATGACCATACTTATGACGTGTAGTATAACATGTAGCTAACACATAGTGGACAAGAGCGATACAAACTACATGGCACATACAAGGGAAACTCCCTTACATGAAGTCAACATACACATGGCCCCAAGGGCTGACATTGAACATGAGCAAACAGAAGCAGTAACATAACCCAAGTTTTCCCTTCAGAATCGGAATGAACAGTCTTGCCCTTGATCTCTCAGGAGAAATGTTCCAGTGGTAAGTATTGCCTCATACTTTTCCTGGAGATAATGTTACATACAACCCATGGGCTTGCCAAACTTAATTGAGTCTTTTAACGTATCAAGTAAACATAATTCTTGCCACTATAAACAAACACTTATCAGGATACTTATCTTCGAGTCTGGGTGACTCACAAGTACACCCGGAAAATCTGATATGACGCCGTGAAAACGCCGCCGCCCCGTGGAGCAGCTGCCACGTATAGAACCAAAGGCAGCGGTCTGACAGGAAGGAATTGTTCACCGCTGCGGCCCGGGAGATATGGGGAGAGCTGCGCGAATGCTCACGTTGCCTCCCAAGTTAACCAGCAAGGTTACCCATGTTCAGACCAAACGCTCTCCTTACTGCCGAAAGCCTTCTTCTGCCTTCCTGGACATAAATCACTCGCTCTTCCTCCTGCGTTCCTCACACACGCCGTCGTGGCCGCCCGTGCTGCACAACATTAATTATCAGCACCTGTGCCAGGGCGGTTAATGGCTAAATACACCAGTAATGAACTCCAGCTGTCTCTTAGCATGAATCCGGGACTACATAGCGCCTCTAAGCATGCTGGGAATCGTAGTCTTTTCCCTATTTCCTACAATATTGTCGTTTAGGCTTGCCCCAGACCCTATTCCTGACAGTACCTCCTCTCCCAGGGCTCTTCTCTGGGCCTGCCTTTTCCAGGTGACGTAAATGGAACTGTCTTACCAATCTGGGTGCATGCACAGAACTGGCTGGTTCCCAAGAAAAATCCTCCACTCCGTAACCAGCCCATTCAATTAAATACCACAGGTTCCGCTGTCTGCGCCTTGAATCCAATATCTTCTTGACCTCGTACTCCGTTTGTCCTTCCTTGGTGATGGCTGGTGGTCTCTGTAATCGTGTTCCCGGAACTGCTGGTTTAAGGAGAGACACATGAAATACAGGATGTATTTTCAATGTTTCAGGCAATTTTAATTTAACAGCCATTGGTGATATACATGTTATCATACGGACCAATGAATTTGGGAGGAAATTTACGATATCCTGCCAATGGTAAATTACGTGTGGATAACCATACTTTGTCACCTATTTGATACTTAGGGGCTTCCCGTCTCCCTTTGTCTGCCTGTGTCTTATAATCCTTCTTGGCTTTCTCCAAATTCACTCTAGCCTTTTGTCTTAGGGCCAAAAGATATTCTTTCCTATCCTGTAATGCTGGAAAGTTTGCCACTGACGGTAACTGTTCTGGTAACATGTTCAGTTCTTGTCCATACAAACATTCATTAGGTGACATCCCTAGTGAAACATGTTCAGTGGTGTTGTACGTAAACTCTGCTAGCCATAAAGCCTGAACCCATGATTCCATACCATCATGCAAATAACATCGTAAATACTGCTCCAAAGTTTGATTGACATGCTCTGTTTGTCCATCAGTCTGTGGATGATAACTGGTGGATAATGCGCATTCAATACCAAGCATTGTACAAAAAGCACGCCAAAACTTCGAAGTAAACTGTGGGCCCCTATCCGACACAATACTTTGTGGCAAACCATGCAACCGAACTTAGTTTTGTAGGAATAATTCTGCCAGTTTCCCTGCACTAGGAATACCTTGACAAGGCACAAAATGAGCTTGTTTGGACAGATAATCCACTACCACCCAAATAGTGTCATAATGCTTATCCTGAGTCAAGTCAGTTATGAAATCCATTGAAATATGAGTCCACACCTTCTCCGGGGTAGGCAAGGCTGCAACAGTCCTGCTTTCCTTACATGATCTGCCTTACACCGTGTGCATGTTTCACATTTTTTAACATAATCAATTGTATCCTGTCTTAAAGTTGGCCACCAAAACTACCTAGTCAACATTGCTTGTGTCTTTTTCCTTCCTGCATGCCCTGCCAAAGGAGAGTTATGACACCAATGCAGTGCTTTATTTTGTAAACCCTGAGTAGGTAAATATAACTTCCCTGCATAGTAAGGCAGACATTCTTTAACCGTCTCCAAAGGGTCCTTAGTGCCCCATGCCACATTAATGTTTTTCTTCATTTCTTTTTTCACCTGTCTTAATAGACTATTCGTTATCGCTCACACCACCCTTTCCACTGGAAGTATAGTCTTCACCTCTGGCACCACATTTTCCAAGTTTTGCTGCCTGGATAGTGCATCAGCCTTACCATTTTTCTTTCCTGGTCTGAAAGTTACCAAAAAGTCAAATTCATTGAAATATTGTGACCACCGCAACTGTCTGGGGCTTAAAGTGTGTGCGGTCTTGAAGTATTGAAGATTCTTATGGTCAGTTACTACCACCACTTGATGTCTCGCTCCCATAAGATAATGTCTCCACTCCAGAAACACTGCCCGTATAGCCAATAATTCCTTGTCTGTAATGGAGTAATTCTGCTCACAACTCGTAAGTTTCCGGGAATAGAAAGCCACCGGATGCCACTTCCCTTCTCCATCTTTTTGAGACAACACTGCCCCCACTGCTGTATTTGAGGCATCAGTTCCTACTTGAAAAGGTTTTTCAGGATTTGGGTGTCTCAGCACAGGTGCAGAGGTAAAGGCCAATTTTAGTGTGACAAATGCTTTCTCTGCTTCTTGGTCCAAACTAAACCCAGAAGACTTTCTTAACAACTTAGTTATGGGCGTAACAATTTGTGAAACATTCGAAATGAATCTCCTGTAAAAGTTAGCAAATCCCAAAAAGGACTGAATGTCTTTGATACATTGAGGCACTGGCCAGTCAATGACTGCCTGTACCTTCTTCTGATCCACTACAATGCCTGTGGGAGTGAGTATGAACCCGAGAAATTCCACCTTCGGAGTTTGGAATTCACATTTTTCCAACTTCACACATAATTCATGCTCCTGTAGTTTTTTTAACACCAAACGTACATGCTCAATGTGTTGTTCTTCTGAGGCAGAATAAATCAAGATATCATCAATATATACAATGACGAATATGTCCAGACACTCTCTCAATACCTCTTACATAAAATATTGAAATGCGGCAGGTGCATTACACAAGCCAAATGTCATAACTAAATATTCAAACAGTCCAAATTTAGTTCTGAAGGCCGTTTTCCACTCATCTCCACTCTTTACTCGAATCAAATGGTATGCCCCTCTCAAGTCCAACTTAGTATAAATCACTGCTGATTTTACCTGATCCAACAGAACTGAAATGAAAGGCAAAGGATACCTGTTTTTTATCGTTACCTTGTTCAATGCTCTATAGTCAATACAGGTTCTAAGTGTTCCCTCTATTTTAGGCACAAAAAACAAAGGAGATGACACTGGTGAGGTAGAATTTCTAATGAACCCTTTTTGTAACATCTCATCCAGATACTCCTTCAAATGTTGATTTTCTTTTTCTGTTAGTGCATATATACCACTGCATGGTAACTTCGCCCCAGCCTCTAATTAAATCACACAGTCATAAGAGCGATGTGGAGGTAACCTCTCAGCTACCTTTTTGTCAAACACTTCTGCGAACTCCACATACTGCCTAGGAATGCCAATCCCCACAGCCCCCACCAGTTGTGAGTCACCTGTCTGATCCGCCAGAAATAGAGCCGGCCCTACCCCTTCCTTCAATTGTTCTTCACACTCTGACCCAGTGAAAGATACCTCTCTGGTGACCCAATCAATACGAGGATTGTGTAAGATCAGCCATGGCATACCCAAAATAAGACCAAAATGCGGAGCTGCAATCAAATCCAACACAATCTCCTCCACATGTCCTGATTCACATCTCATCTGAATTGGTTGTGTTTGTTGGCAAATAGGACCAGAAATCAAGGGAGAACCATCCACCGACTGTACACCTTCCACCTGTGCTTTATCTCTCAATGGTAATCCCAACTTCCTTTCCAAACTGATATAAATAAAATTGCCTGTCGCACCTGAATCCACCATAGCTGACACCATTTGTTTTGTGCATGCAAAAAATAATGTTACCAAAAGATACACATGAGAGTTCTTGTGATCCATCATATTAGCTGCCCAACTTGGGAACTTCTTCAAACTGGGGCCTGACCCTTGAGTTCCCACTAAGGTCGGCCAAATCCTTTTCCCGCCTCCACCTTACTCCCATCACTCCTCCCGACCTTCTTTGGCGTATTAGGGCATGTTCTTATGTAATGGCCGGATTATCCACAATACAAACATAAGTTATTCACCTTGCGCTGTTCTTTCTCAGTTGCTGACAAGGGTCCCCTTACGCCCCCAATTTGCATGGGCTCTCCTTCGCTACTCTTCCCTCCCCTACCCTTATCCAATTTTACAAAAGTTACCATCTCCGGTTTCTTCTTGTCACCCTTCCTTTCATTCATACGATGGTCTAACCTCAAAGCTAGATCAATCCTCGCCGTACAGGAACTCGGTTGTGGGTCCACCTGGGCCATCGTATCTTTCAATTCCTCCCTGAGTCCCTGATAAAACAAAACTGTCTCTTAATTTTCCGGCCAGTCTGTCTCTATTACCAACCGGTTGAATTGTGTAACATAGGATACTAAATCACGTGACCCTTGTTTTAAGGCTAACAATTCCTTATCCTGAGCTAATGAAACTTCTCTTCGATCAAATAAATGTCCATATTCTGTCAAAAACTGATCCCAATTGTATAGCAAGGGGTCATACTTTTGCACCAATGGCATAGCCCATGCTGCTGCATCCCCTGTTAGATAAGATATCACAAACGCTGTCCTAGCTTGTATAGTTTCGAACGCAGCGTGTTTACACAGAAAGTGTAATCTACATTGCGTCAAAAAGGTCATATACTTCCTCGGATCCCTCGTAAATCTTTCTGGTGATGCTAATGGCACGCTGCTGGGTTCTTGTACAACAACAGTAGAGGTCCTTCCTGTGACACCCCCTGTGGACGTTCCCGCTCCCTCCAAGGGGGTACCCTGGGCCACTAAGCCTTGAACTTTAGCCTTAAGAGCGTTAGATTCCTGTCTGGCATGTGCTAATTCTGCTTGAATTGCTTGTAATGTCGTTAGCACGTCTGCTAACAAAGGAGGATTCGAATCCATTTGGCTTGGGTGGTTTAAATACCCCTAAAATCGGGGGCTGATAATTCTGTCAAGTATAATAAGGAGATAGGGTTTCAACGCCCTCGTCCCGAACCACAGAAGCCGAATAGATCGACCCTCCTGCCGTGGTTGGCACGGGCCTCTGAATGGAAATACACAGATAACCACGTGGCAGCCAATGGGGGGAAGACAGAGTTAGGGAAAGGGGGTGGAATGACAAAGGAAAGGTAGGGAACAGACAACATGCATTTGCAATACAATACTTAATCCTGAACCAAAAATGATAGCCTAGTACTTCCTACTTGATACTACCTGTCTTACTAGCCTCCTAAGCGCTTAGGGTTTTTAATTACCCTATACCATGACCATACTTATGACCGTGTAGTATAACATGTAGCTAACACATAGTGGACAAGAGCGATACGAACTACATGGCACATACAAGGGAAACTCCCTTACATGAAGTCAACATACACATGGCCCCAAGGGCTGACATTGAACATGAGCAAACAGAAGCAGTAACATAACCCAAGTTTTCCCTTCAGAATCGGAATGAACAGTCTTGCCCTTGATCTCTCAGGAGAAATGTTCCTGCGGTAAGTATTGCCTCATACCTTTCCTGGAGATAATGTTACATACAACCCATGGACTTGCCAAACTTAATTGAGTCTTTTAACGTATCAAGTAAACATAATTCTTACCAATATAAACAAACACTTATCAGGATACTTATCTTCGAGTCGGGGTGACTCACAAGTACACCCGGACGATCTGATATGACGCAGTGAAAACGCTGCCGCCCTGTGGAGCAGCTGCCACGTATAGAAGCAATGGCAGCGGTCTGACAGGAAGGAATTGTTCACCGCTGCGGCCCGGGAGATATGGGGAGAGCTGCGCGAATGCTCGCGTTGCCTCCCAAGTTAACCAGCAAGGTTACCCATGTTCGACCAGATGCTCTCCTTACTGCAGAAAGCCTTCGTCCGCCTTCCTGGACATAAATCACTCGCTCTTCCTCCTGCGTTCCTCACACACGCCGTTGTGGCCTCCCATGCTGCACAACATTAATTATCAGCACCTGTGCCAGGGCGGTTAATGGCTAAATACACCAGTAATGAACTCCAGCTGTCTCTTAGCGCAAATCCGGGACTACATAGCGCCTCTAAGCATGCTGGGAATCATAGTCTTTTCCCTATTTCCTACAATATTGTCGTCTAGGCTTGCCCCAGACCCTATTCCTGACAACTATGATGTATTCCCCCTGGATAAACGGGCGGTAATTCTGCAATGCCCAACCATTGCCAGGAGTGCCTTCTCACAATCGCTGAATTTTTCCTCCACAGAGGATAAAGTTTTACTCGCATAGGAGATTACTTTATTGACCTTGTCATGCTTTTTATATAATACTGCAGTCAAGCATGTATTAGAGAACCCTGTCTCCAAGAAAAACTCCTTGTTTCTGACAGGGTAAGATAGGCAAGGCGCTTGTGAGAGGCTTCTTTTGAGTTGTCTTACTGCCTCGGCTTGTTCTGGACCCCATTCCCACTTGACCCCCCTTCAAAAGATGAATCAGGGGTCTAGTGATCTCTGCGTAGCCTTCAATGAACTTTCTGCTGTAATTAGTCAGTCCAAGGAGGCTCCTTAGTTCCCGCAGAGTTGTGGGGTCTTTCAGTTTCTGGAGTGCTTCCACTTTCTTTTCCTGGGGACAGAGACCCTGAGGAGTAATCTTATGCCCCAAGAAATTAACACAAGTTCTACACCACTGTGCTTTCTGAAAGGAAAGTTTTGCTCCGGCGGCCCTCAACTGTGTCAGAACATAACGGATCTCCGCTATGTGTTCCTCCACAGATGAACTTTTGATGAGGACATCATCTACATAAGCCAGGTTACCCCTCGCACCTAGGTCGGGCATGGCCTTATGTAGGAAAATGTTGAATTCATTGCCAGAGTTGAGGTATCCAAAGGGAGTCCGGGACCATGTGTACTGCTGGCCCGCAAAGGTAAAAGCCAGTTTGTATTGGTCCTCCCTACTGACAGGCACGGTCCAGTATCCATTGGTCAGGTCTATTGCAGTGAATACCTGTGACCCCTGAATCTGGGCCAGCCCTTGGTCAATGTAGGGCAGAGGCCATCGGGAAGTATGGACCCGTTTGTTGAGCTCCCTAAGGTCGGCACAGAGTCTCCACTGGCCATCTGGCTTCAATATCCCCAGCACCGGATTATTGAAGGTGCTGTGGACTGGACGGATTATCCTGCTGGACTCAAGGTTCTTAATTATTTCAGTAAGGGACTCCATTGATGCGAGAGGCAAGCGATATTGCTTCACAAACACTGGAGTCATGCCAGGGTCCGTGGGAATTGTTGTTGTGTGGATGTTGGTGCAACCACAGTCATATGATTCCACCGCAAAGAGATCTTGAAAATCCAAGAAAACTTGTTTCAACTTTTGCTTCTGCTCCAGAGTCACACAGACATCAGCTAGGTTGACTCTCTCTTCAACCATCTGCCTGAAGCCGGGAAAAGACTTCTGGTTTCGCTATCTCAGCAGCCTCCTGCAGCTGGTTGGAGAAGTCCCTGGTCAGAGTGCTGATTTGGACTGGTGGCTTCAGGTGGGAAAGGCAGCCCTCATGGACCTGGAAAATCACCTCATCCCTCCTGAAGTCACAAGTCACATCTTCCTTACCATAAGGGCTGGAAGTGTATACCAGGAAGTTCCCCCCATGCCGGGTGAAGATCCTGCCTGGTGTTGTATTGTCATCGCTGTCACTGTCAAAACAGTCCTTGGGGATCGGTCCTAACAGTTAATTCCCTAAATCAATGGAAAAATGTCGGTCATCAACCGCCATTCCAATAATGGTGCCTGCGGCTAGAGTGATACTCTTTAAGTCGCTGTTATCCACCTCTATTGGAATGGTGTCATGTCCTATATTGACTAATGGTGTTGGGTTTACCCCCAACCCTTGCTGTTGGAGAGAAGCATTTAGATGAATATAGGCGTCAGGGTTTTTCAATTGTTGTCCTCTTTTAACTTTCACTTCCAGGGAGAATTGTTGGGTCCTTTCTGGGATGGTGACTTCCTCTTCAATCTGAATTTCAACTGTATAAGCTAGCAGTTGAACTGACCTAAATGCTTTCTCTTGGTCATCAAAACCCATGGGATTATCCGCTAATCTGGACCAAGCCTTGACGTTTATTAGGTCCAAACTAATGGCAAAGCGATTGAAAATGTCACTGCCTAAGTAAAAGGCGGCAGTGACGTCTCGCACGACCCAACAATTATGGACTATGCTCTTGTTGCCAATGGAGATTTTGAGCATACACCTGCTTGGCAGGAGATGTTTGGAATTGGGTGCCTCCAGATCCATTTCCCATTTGTCTATCAGTTTGAATGTGGGAATGGCTGGATCTTTTGGGAGTTGGCGGAACATGGCTTCGCTGATGAAGCTCTTACCGTTGTTCACACACACTCGAGCGAGAACAGAGTCCTTCCCATCATTTAACTGAACAGGGATGAACAACTGCTCTCCAATTTGCTGAATATCAGCCAGGCTCTGAGCTGATTTCACATCTTTCTGGACTATAGGAGTGGGAGTGTCTGATTGTGGATTAGTATAGAATCTCAGAGTGTTTCCTTCCAGCGTTGAATACCACCTTAAACTGGAAGAAAGGTTGATTTTCACAAATAGAGAGGATCCCCCATCACCAGTCTGTTGTCCTACTGCTATTACTGTCACGTCTGGAATTTGGTTGTTCTGGAAGTGAAATTCTACTTGGTCAGATTTTTGTTCAACCATGTGGCATGTGCCGTTTAGACTAACATGGTTGACACTCTGTTTTAATTTTATTTGTCGGCTAGTCTGGGTCCAGAGGACCTTGTTTATGCAATCTATTAGGGGTGACAACCTTCTTAGGAGGTCATTTCCTAGGAAAAAAAGGGTGACCTCTGGAGTCACTACTATGACCGGGTGTTTCACCTTGTGTCGCCCAATTTTAATGTCCAAATCCGAAGTCCCCTCGACGGGAATTTCCTTCCCGTCAAAGTTCTGGAGTTGTCCAGGAAGAGAGGTGAGAGGAATTTGGTAATTCTCCCCCCTTCCTGAATTTAGTTCATCAAAGGCCTTACTGGACAGAAGGGTAGCTTGGGAGCCAGTGTCCACCAGTGCCAAGATTGTCCCCTGCCCCTGTACTGGTACCGGGGCATTGTATCTTCTTTCCTTCTCCGCACCGGGGCACAGATAATGCACATTTTTGGACAACTGGTGGGCTAATTTTCTGGTTTTGGACATGGAGAGAGAAGAGATTTGTTCAGAATTCTGTGGAGAATCGTGGGACTCAGCAGGAAAAAGTTGGCAACTGGAGATAGGAGAAGTTTTGAGTTCCCCTGGTTCCGGTTCTGGGCCGCCCACCCCCCCTTTTTTTTGGAGGCAGTCACCAGGATGGGTTTGATCCAGGGGATTTTTTTGCTGTTGGTTCTGGATTGGGATGATGGGCGGCGCTAGCTCAGTCCCCACATCTACCCAGTCTGGATGTGAATCCCTTGGGACCCATTTTTCTTCAGGAATCAGTTGAAGTGGAAAAATGTTTGTGTCTCATCTGTCCTGAGCAGTCTCTTTTTATGTGTTTTCAAAGTGGGTGGGAAGGCTGATTCTACATACCCAACCCCCTAAAGATTTGATAGGTTAAAGGACTTGCTGTCCCCTGACTGGAGAACAGATTAGCGTGTCAGAATGAGTAGGAGTGATGCTGTGTTTTACAATCTAATGAAGAAACTCCCCTTTGCTTTTACTTAGGAAATCAAATTTTCATAAATAAAACATATTTCCCAGATACACAAGTTGTTGAGAATACATATACACCTCACAGATGAATGAAGGCAGGTCTCTGTTCAAGCCCCGTGTTCCTATGAGCTTGGGTTCAGAAATTACGACTTATTTCCATTTTTGGTGAATTTGCCAAGATTGGTTCTGCACCAGATTTCACACATACATACACACCCTCTCTGAGCATATTACTGTAAGTTTTCATGTTCCTAGCATAAACACTGCAGCTACAATATTAATAATTACGGGGTTTGGTCTCAGAACATCACACAGCATCCAGCTTAGTCTTGAAATGTGAGTGCATTTGTCATTTTAAGAATCTCCAAGTTTGACATTTCTGTCAGCTTGGTAAACTTTGTAAATTGCAATTTTATAAAACATATATTTGCTCTCAATTGAATTCACATCTCAGTCTGGTCCGCCCCCCAGAAGCTTGGCGAGTCAGATGTCACATGGCCTGTCTCTCCCAGAGCAGTTGTTTGACCAGTTACACCCAAATTGGCATATTCTATTCAGCTGAAAGAATCCATTGTCTCGTTTTCCTGCCAGCAGGGGAAATCTCCTCCTGTCACAACCGTTCTAATTAACATGTCCATGCGATCTCCTGTCCTGTTGCTGAGAAGACCCCAGGTGTGAAGGATTCTCATGGAAGCAAGCCTTTTGGGGTTTTAATTAAATCAGATTGCCTTCTAGTCAATTTCAACTGAGTTCCTAGTAAAGAAAATATAACATTTATAACTTAAGGTAAGCAGCATATCTTTAAATCAAGTCTCTGTTTCAGAATATAGCTTTACATTGTATCCACCTCTTAGCAAGTCTTTCTTTGGCATAGATTGAGTTCAATTGTTCACTTACACAAGTGTTTTAAAACGCCGGCTTCTGGTAGTGGTGAGCAGCAGTATTGCACCCATTTTTGACAGCTGTCTATCTTTTAAAAAGGGATTTAGCTTGATAGCATATGATTCTTGCTGATACAGTATTTGTGTGAATTCTTGCAGTAAATGATGTGGAACACCCAACAAAGAGGTTGGATCTTTTGGTGGTTTTGTGATCCGTGATTTTAGCAATTTCTAACAATCAAGAAAATGAATTCCCAAACAGCTCTGTGTTGCTTTTGGCAATCAGTATTGCTATTTCCAAGTAGTTTCAAGCTACTGTGTGTGTAGCCCAATGGTGGTTTTAGGCAGTGACCTCCTGTGCTCACTAATATAGGCAAAAGTGGGTGGCAGCCTATTTTTCCGGTTTTTACTGCGCATTTTTTGATGGTTTTGAGCGATCAGCATGCTTTCCAGTGGCCATTCTGATGTTTCTGCTGCCAGCAATGCAAAGTACTGTTGTTGGGCTTGGATGTGTGGGTTAAAACATCACACAACGTTTACCCCTCCCCCACAGTCTCGAAAGATAGTGCCTCTCCCAACGTTTGAAGGGTTCACCCCAACCCCAAAATGTTACTATCTAAGTGCGCCCCTGCCCAGCTGTCAGCTGTTTCCCTGTTACAGTGTGCATATTCAGGCGGTTTGCGTGCATTACATTTGATTTCTGTATCTAGTACATTCTGTGAGCAACTGTTGCACTTGGCGCTTGCCAAAGGGTTGCTTTTTGATATGCCGGCTACCACCTATCGAGGGCTATTGTGTATTAGTCATAGCAGGGCTTCACAGTCAATGCACTCTATTTCTCAAAAGTCTTATCTTGTATAACTGGCCTGGGGTGCACACACACATTAAGTGGGACTTTGCGAGAGGTAATGCCCCTTTCTCTGAAAAGGCCCAGCTCCCTCTGGAAGGGGCCATTGGCATTGCAAAGCCCCACCCTGCAGCACATACACCAGATCGTTCTAGTTCTAGCTAATATGTGGTGTGGTGTGTCTAATTTGCTGACATGAACGCCGCGTGTAATAGTACATGCACATGTGATGCTTATGATGCCAGTAGTGATAACTCTGTGATGTGAAGAACTGTGGGACAGCGATACACTCTGAGGGGTGTCTGCTTGCCTCCTGCAGTTACGTTGCTTCAGAGTGATGTCATTGCTCGGACGCCTTGATTTCGGGAATTCGGGGTGTTTATGAAAATGAATGTTAAAAACAAGGAAAGGGGCTGTTTGTTAAAAACGGAGACGAACATGGGTACAACTTTAGTCTGAGAGCGGCCAGCACCGAGTTAGCAATAGAAAGCCTGCTATGTGTATTGAGGCTTGCCTGTCTCTCTTTATGTTGAGTGCATTAATAATACTAATTATGTATTTATATAGCGCTATGAACCCTCAGGCATCTGAGCGCTGATTTCTATCACCCACGGTGTGGGGTGGATCATTTATCGACCTCAGAATGATGAAAGGCTGAGCTTGCCCTTGCTGGGATTCGAACCTGCGAGCGCTCTTCTCGCTAAGCTATCTGACCAGCATTACGAAAGATATTGCCACGGGTCCATGCTGACTGGGCCCCTTGCTTGGGTGTTTTCTGGACACAGTGGCTGGAAAAGGGCAGTTTTGGTCCTTTCAAGCTTCTTGGGCGCGCCGCCACCAGGCCTGCCATCACTCTACGCAATTTAGTTTCGTTCTCTCCTGATTCCAGGGAACGAAAAGGAAACTAACAGTAGGATTTTCGAATTACATTTTGTTCATGTGGCATAAAGCTAGTAACAGCTTAACTGTGTCTCTTGAGGACAAAAACAGTGTGTATTTCTCTGCAGTAAGTCAGCAGTGGCCAGTGGCACCCCACACAGTCCGAGGGCCGCGCGACTTTAACGACTCCATGCAAACAAACGCAGCATTGGGAGGGCAGCCATCGGCGACACTGTGCCCTCAAGGTGTGGCTGTCAAAACCCGCAGGCCGCAGAACAGCCATGTGTAGTGCAAGAAGCACCACTAAACCACAGGAGTCAGAACAAGTGTTGCACAACACCACCTTACTAGCAGCCACAGCCTGCTGTGAGACGGGGGACTGTGTGCACGAGTCTTTGAAGAGTGCACTCATTCATAGTGCAGCTTTGGTTATCAGTGTCTTTTTAATTATACTGCCAGAGACCACACAGGCAAACATTGCCAGAGACCACACAGGCAAACATTACCAGAGTGCACACAGGCAAACATTACCAGAGTGCACACAGGCAAACATTACCAGAGACCACACAGGCAAACATTGCCAGAGACCACACAGGCAAACATTACCAGAGTGCACACAGGCAAACATTGCCAGAGACCACACAGGCAAACATTGCCAGAGACCACACAGGCAAACATTGCCAGAGTGCACACAGGCAAACATTACCAGAGTGCACACAGGCAAACATTACCAGAGACCACACAGGCAAACATTACCAGAGTGCACACAGGCAAACATTACCAGAGTGCACACAGGCAAACATTACCAGAGACCACACAGGCACACATTGCCAGAGACCACACAGGCAAACATTACCAGAGTGCACACAGGCAAACATTACCAGAGACCACACAGGCAAACATTGCCAGAGACCACACAGGCAAACATTGCCAGAGTGCACACAGGCAAACATTACCAGAGTGCACACAGGCAAACATTACCAGAGACCACACAGGCAAACATTGCCAGAGACCACACAGGCAAACATTGCCAGAGACCACACATCATATTCTTTCAGCCCATGTTTGCACCAGGGATTCGTTTGCCTTAGTACTAATGACCCGTTCGGCTACTGGGTCATGATGCCAGCACTAGGAGGCCAAATATTGACATTGTGCAAAAATGCATTGAAATAATTTGCATTTGCACTACAGTGATTTGCCCATTATGGTATGCCAGCGTTTATTTGTAAAGCACCTATACACTAAGCAAGTGTTTCAAAGCACTCAAGGAGGGAGGGTACAAGGGGAAAAACAACAGTCATTCAGAGCCCTTCAATTTCTCAACGATACAAGTCTGTACAGGCAGAGTAAGCACACATAATACAATTAACAGTCTAGAGAACAGCAAATAGGTCTGACGAGGATTCTGCAGTTTTTCCAAGTGCATAGAGGCACATCCATGCAAGGAGGGGGGGACAAGGGAAGACAGATGGATGATCCTCAAGGCATGGTGCGTTCAAATCATGCAACAGATGGTACAGGAGAGGGGAGGGAGTCAGACAAGTGCAAGGGGGGAGTACAAGTGCGCCCAGTCAGTCTGAAGCTGGGGTAAGTGCTGAGAGATGCCACTCTAATGGGTCATTGACCAAGTGCGGTAACAATGAGTCAAGTGCAAGGCCTGGAGGCAAGTGCGAGAGTACTGGCGAGGGTGCCAGGGACCTGTGAGACTCTGAGGTACACCCGGCGGCCAGTCAGCAGGCTGTGTGGAAAAGGAGGGAGAGAGGGATAGAGCGTAGAGAGAGGTTAGCAGGGTAGAGGGGGAGAGAGAAGGAAGAGGAGAAGAGGAATGTCTTACAGAGTTTCCTGAATTTAAGGAGATCAGGCTCAAGACAGAGGGCGGCAGGGAGGCTATTCCAGAGACAGGCCCCTGGAGAAGATAAGGATCTCCCTCCAAATCTCTGCTTGGAGAACCAACTCCCTCGCAGAAGGTTGGAGGTGGATGAGCCGAGGGCTCGTGAGGGACAGTATTTAGGTAGGCAGTGTTGCAGATAGGTAGGCCCCAGGCCCAGAAAGCCTTGTGGACAATGGAGAGGGTTTTGAACTTGATCCTTGCAGCCAACGGGAGCCAGTGGAAAGATTTCAGTACATAGAGATGTGGTCCTTGGGCTTGAGGTCAAGGATAAGTCTCGCTGTTCTGTTCTGGAGGAGTTGCAGAGGGTGCAAAGCAGAGGCAGGGAGGTTGAGAAAGAGGCTGTTGCAGTAGTCCAGCCTTGAGAAAACCAGGGCTCTGGGCACAGTGAGCCACTGGGGGAAGGTGAGAACAATGAAACCACATCATTGTTTCGACCGGCTGTGGCCGCGCCCCCCTTCCCAGAACTCCTTATTACTAGTGTGCGCACGCACCAGCGCACGTGCACCAGAAGTACCGCCTAGGTACCGGCTGTTGGGCTGTATCGAATACTTCTGCTACTCTCAACGGATTGACATCTTCGCTGTGGACCCTGCCATGCACGAGGAGAAGTGACTGTTTCCTTTGAAACACGCTCGCATGGACTCTGTTGCACTAACAAGTAAATATTCCACCTTCTATGGGTGAATACTAACTTCACCAGTGAAGGATTTACAATCCTTAGACTACTCTCTCACCGTCTCCTGTAGCGTGTCACTTACGCTCTGTTTACTTTCACTTCCGTAGACCACGTCATTGTTTTGACCGGAGGTGACCGCGCCCCCTTCCCAGAACTCCTTATTACTAGCGTGCGCGTGCACCAACGTGCGCACACCAGAAGTAGCGCCGAAGTACCGGCTGTTGGGCTGTTCGGGTGGTGGGTAAAGGGTACAAGGAGCACTATTTGCTTAGTATTCTATCTGACAGGGGTAAGTCTCTCAAAAATTTCTGTGGCTTATTAAATAACTGCTGCATTGCGCTTTATGATGATATATGTGTTAGAGGGAGAAGACTTGAAAATACTACATTAAACTAAAACACATAATAGTAACGCTTAACGCTCTGCGTACAATAGTATGTCTACGCGGCTTTGTAGCGGTCATATTGAAAGCAAAACGATTCCAAAAAAACGCAATATGGACTCGACAAAAGGGAAACTTAATCTACCATTGGCGGCTTCCAATGACGCGGTCTATGATCACGATAAAACAGCGACCAATATTGAAGCCTCCCATTCCTTAAACCCTTCAATTCCCAATGCAAGGAAACGTTTTTTAAGTATGCCTGAAAGTGATATTAATCACAATTGAGGCACAATAGAAGATGCCAACTCATGGCCACCTTCAGATATATCGATTCTAGCACCTGCCGTTTTAATGGAGCTGGAAAAACGTGTAGTCCTTTCTGATGGCCCCTCAACTCCAGTCACAGTACGCCCGATTGGCAGACATAAAGTGCATCTTCCTTGTGATGGGCCATGGATGCCACCATTGGAACCGGATGCACCGTTTGCTGATCTGGAAGACTCACTTAAGAAACAGCCAATCACAGACACATATAATGAAGACTCTACCCAAAGCAAAGAGGGTGTAGTGTGTTCATCCCCTGAATCCCAAATCTTCACCCATGCTAGACCTACGAACGTCGATAGCAATTCAGACTCCCAATCTAAACCATCCTCATTAGCAAAGGATCTACAAATATTTGAAGCATCATATCCTATAATGTCGAGGATTCTTAATCTCCTGGACAAGGGCCACGACTACACACACTATGAACTAAGCGATATTAAATCAGCACTTACTGAGATTTCATCCAAACTGAACAAACTTGAGGGATATATTTTCGCTGACAATTACATGAAAAAGAGAGGCTGCCACTCTCCTAGTGCTCATATGACTCAATTCCAGTCGACAGCCTCGCAAACCGAGGTGGAAACAATAGCGATTGCGGACTCGCAAAAACTTAGTGTGGGCTGTCCAACTTTTTAATTTGCCTCCACTTTTGCTCAGACTCTAAATGCACCTAAAAATACTGAGTGCATTCAAATTTATACCCATGCGCAATTGTGCCAAATGGTTACTAATCATGCAGACAAAATTGACCAGCTGCTCTTTTTTAATCAGTTAAATGAATTGGAAATTGCTACCAAAGACTCGAATAAAGGGCTGCTTCAGTCCAAACCCGTCAGTGATACTCCTGACAGTCCATCCAATCTGATAGCAATAACGAATGAGCAGAGCATGAAAGCAATCCAAAAGCTGGATGCCCCACAAATAGAGGAGGCTTCTGACGCGGGAGGACAAAAACACTTTACATCACGTAAGCAAAAGAGATTACACACTCGAGCATTGAATAGACTGAACTTACGTAACGCGAAAATAACTGATGCACAAGGCAAAAATACAAAAGAAAAAATGTTACTCAAAAACAACGCACTAACCCGGATACTAAATCTAAGGGTAACTCAATACCTATTGAGGAAAAAATAAGTAACTCCCCTGCTCAATTAAATATCGATCTGGGGATTAATGTTGAAGAGCTTTCATTTAAAAGCAGACTTGCACTTCAGCTTCAGTCAAACTTGGCCAGGGTGAAGGAAGAAAAGTCTCAATTATTGACAAACAAAAAGAATTTTCAGCCTCTCTGACCTCATCACGACAATCCTTGCTTTCAGCATTTTATAAACCATTTCCTAACAAATAAACTACAGAAAGGCCAAATTTAGACCAGGAAGCCCTCCTAGATGTTAAGAAATTGGAATTGAAGGCACACAAGGGAGTTCATACAGTGCAAACTTCTGCAGAGTCAGTGTGTAAAGTTGCAGAACCGCAGACTCACGATCATGGACTCACTTCCTCACATAAATTCTACTTGACACACAATAAAGCTCAAGAGAGTGCAAAGGATAGCATGATCACTACTCTCCCTTTCAATTCTGTAAGCAATATAATAGAAAATGAGGGATCCACGATTAAACCCAAAGTAATGCAAAAAACCCTAGATGAATGTGAGCACAATGTCGATTCAACAGATGATGCGATGCACTGTATAACGACGTCGAGCATATTGGGATGGATTAGTGCCCCGGAAATAAATGGGGACCAGGATCTAAATCGATCATTTATGCTCCAGACTTTCAAAACAAATCCTGCTCTCAGAACGCTGGTCTCCAGCGACATTGTATGGATTACTCTCCCATCAATAAAAAATCACAGGATGGTATTTGAAGTTCAATCTGCAATAATCGCTGAATTAATTTGGGATCACAGAAGAGAGTTGAAAACACTGGGATTATCCATTACTCAAATACAATCGATTGAAGAAGCAAACATTTTCAACAAAACTCTTCCGCCAATCTCAATAACTACAAACATACAAACATCAGGACTCCTAACAGCTCACTCTTCAGAAGCCGCAGTACTTGCACAGTTTGTAGCAATCTCTGCCGTTTCCAAAGATCGGACATGGTTATGGGCACTATTGGGGTCACAGAAAGACTCAATAAAAAGTGTACCCTCATAGTAGCAAATAGGTGCTCAGGGTAATGTCATGGAATTCATGTGGAGCAAAAAATCTAAAAATGTGGGCAACTAAGTATGCCCCCCCACGAAATCCTTGACATAGTGTTGTGCCAAGAAAACATTTCCACCAAACCATTTGAAATTAAAGGGTTTGCTTCTTATTCTAGGCTAGCAACTCAACTTCCTAAAGGTAGACCATCGGGTGGAATTGCAACTTTCTTTCACATTCTTATTGTCACGCTCAACGTATTCTTTTGTCGCTATTGTAATTGAGCTAGGAACTCGTACGACAGAATACCTTCTAATAATCTCATTGTACTTTATTCCTCTATCCTCCGCTAAGAACAAACTGTTTAAAAAACTTGACGTTTTCTTTGATGAGGTTTTTTGTAAATGGCCCAATGCAAAAGTAATTTTGGGGGGCGATTTTAACTCCAATTGTCTCCAAGGTCCATTTAGTGAATCACAAGCCCAGTCACAAAAAAGAAATATCTGCATCAAGGAAAAGAGGTGTTCTTTTGCAGGTCTTTCTTGGGTTCTGGAATGTTGGGCTGATTCCCTTTGATATCAAAGAGAATGTTTATACATGGACTCGAAGCAATAAAAAAGTTTGCATTGACTATATATCGGTTTCTGAGGAATTATCCTCGAGCTGTAATGGAGTTGAAATTGTTATGACCGAGTTGAGTGACCACTATATTTATATTTGAAAATGCAATTGAGAACCCCAACTCTGGAACACGATCCACTTAACACCTTTCTCCAGAATGATCGACCGGGTGCCTCATTAAGGTGGAACCCGAAGTTATGTAGGAGATTAAATACAATCATCAAATTGACCTTACTAACTTTTATGAAGTGTAATGATTTAAATTCCAAAAGCACTCTAACATTACTACAAATTACAACTATAATCAAAACAGCACTTGCACACCTGGTGAAAGTCAGTTCAAGAGAAAAAAATGCTGCAAATTGCTGACTTTCTTGCTGTAAAAATCAAACTTAAAAAAAAAACAAAAAAAACAGGAGATTGTTCAGCTAGCCAAAATGGGATTGTCCAATCTTGAATTTCACTCCACAAAAAGAAAAGTAATCAACAAATACCATAACAATATTAAAAATTACAGAGTTTATCTTCATCATTCAATAAACCAAGCAATGATGGCCTCATTATGTTGTAACGATAGACGTACTACCTAGGCCATCATAAGGGGTAATGATTCTCGACGAATTGGTGAACAAACTTCTAACATTACTGATGAAATATGGACGCGATATTATAAAAACAAATTTGCATTGCTGGAAAGATTTTCTGAATTATCGATAAAATCTAAACATTATTCAGTGTAGTAATTTAAGGGTTGGTCCTTGAAAGATATTATATGGGCCCTTGGAAAACTAAATAACTCAAAGGCTCCCGGCCCAGATTGTATTCCTCCATGTGTGCTAAAAAAAAATGTCCAGCTATGGGCTCCTTTGCTCAAAACTCAATTTGACGAGATTATCCGATCATCTTGCATTCCATCATCATGGGTACAATCAGTTATAGTTCCGAATCATAAGAATGGCGATAAATCAAATGCGGAAAACTTCCGACCTATTGCCTTGATCGATGCGAGTGCTAAGACCTTTGCAATTCTCATACTGCAGCAACTAAAAGTCTATATCAATTGTTTTGCAATTCTCTCACCATTCCAGATCGGGTTCTCTGCCATAATGTGAACCGCTCTGAATTCAACCGTGTTGGCCCATCTAATTGCCAAAACCAAAATTCACAATAAGGGCGCCTTATATATGGCATTGGTTGATCTATCCGCAGCGTTTGACTGTGTGATTCGGAACTTACTCTGGGAAAAGCTTGACCTCAAAGGGATACCCCACTACCTAATTACTTTTATAGCTAAATTACATCAAGGGATTTCCTAATTGGTGCGCATCAACAACTCCGGTGCCACAACAAATCCCATTCCAACTGAGCTGGGGGTTAAGCAGGGCTGCAATCTGGCGGTGTGCAGTCATAATGTCGAAAACATTTAGTCGAATTGCAAAAATGTAGAAAAAATCATGGCGAAAATGTTTTTTTCTAATGCTTTCTATTTTTATTTATATGTTTTTTTGGGCTCTGCTAGTAAAAAGAAAGATTAAAACAGAAAAAAATGGGGGTTTGAGGGGGAAACCCCCTTTTCGAACAAAAAACATTGAAAAAAAGACATTCAACATTTTTTTTTAGACATTATGTTTCAGACATTTTGACTTTCGAAAAAATGTATTTTGACATTATCACTATAAACCCAATCTGGCAGCGACCCTGTTTAACCTCTACCTCTCGGACAGAACAAATATGGAATTCAGAGGTCTCCTATCCAGCAATACTCGGGCATTTGAGAATTCAGTGGATTGCATTCGCGGATGATGTGTTAATCTTTGACCGCACTCCTTATGGCCTACAAAAAAAGCTTGTAATCTTTTCTGAATAGCTCTATAAGCATACTCTTACTTGTAATGTGGAGAAATCAAACATATTTTGATTAAAATATTAAAAACCTTGAAGAGGAAAGTATGTACAATGAAATGGTCTATAAACACTGTATCCATGCCTATCAACTTAAATATGTATGACGTGACAGACTCTTCCTCAAAAAAAACTTGGATACTAAACCTAAACACAAAAAAAGCGGTCCTGGGTACTCAAATGAGGATAGTGTTTACGAAGTATTGTACATTTCCCTTGGTTCCATTGTTGCAATTTTACTTGTTGTAAGTGGAAGCTATTCTACATTCTGGACTTGACCTGTGTTTGAACAATATTGATGCAACACTTGATCAAATCCAAGGTCAACTATGGAAATCTACATTGAGACTGTCAAACCCCTTACCTAATTGTATATTGCGACAGGAGTTGGGCATTTCTGCTTTATCGACTAGATTTCACTGGTAGCAGTTAACGAATTATGGAAAGATGTTGTTTCCTACGCATCAATCGCTCTACGAGGAATTCTTAATTATGATAAACAGTCGAACTCCACCTTCGGTGGTTGCCTTCTCAAATCTGATGATTAATAAATTGGACGAATGTGGCTTAAAACCAATAGATTTAGAACATTGCTCGGCCTATGTAAAAAACTACTTTCTGAGTGTGATTGGTTAATTACGTTAAATGATATGCATTCAAAAAAACTATATTCAGAAGCAGCCAATTTTGCAACCCTAAGAATACCTCGTAGAGCTTATTTACTAAAATTTCCTGCAAATAACTACCGTGATCTATATTTAAGATTTAAGCTCAACCAGCTTCACACTTTTGGAAAAATAGTGAGATGGGGTAAGCATACCTCTACTGACCAAGAGGGGTGGTGTAGATTTTGCCATGGGGACATTTACATACAAACTTTAAAACACCTAACTATGTATTGTGCTAATTTTGAAGCTTTGCCTTATTTCCTCATTGGTCCTAAGGTATTAGGTATGACTCTTGAAGCAAGAGAATGGTGTTGGAAGATATTTATGTGGGGGAACTCATTTAAAGCAATCATTTTATTGTGTAAATTTCTTGAGATATTAGTGCTGGAATTAGACAAGAAACAAACAAACACTGATGAACAATAACAAAGTATGTCACAAGCAACCTTTTTTTAAAATTTTATATTCAATTGAAAGTATGAATGATTATGTTTTTTATGTATTATGTATAATGAAACTAGCAATGATATTGTTGTACACTTGATGTTGTAAAAGTTTGTTAATCAAACTAATAAAACAGCTTTTATATAAAAAAAAAAAAGGAAGAGTACATCTGAGGAGGTGCAGCTGGTAGTTGGACTTTTAAAAGATGTCTGAAATGTGCCTGTAGATGGAGAGAGTAGAGTCAATGATGACCCCAAAGTTTTTTGTCTCATAGGTGGGTGCCTGCGCAGGGCCAAGGGAGGCTGGCCAGAGTGAGAGTGGGAAAGCGGGGGCAGGGGTCCCAATGCGATCGATCTCGGTCTTACTGGCGTTGAGGCAGAGGTTGTTTGCAGCGCACCGTGCCTCAATAGCAGACAGACAGTCAGATATGAGCGGGGAGGAAGATATGGCTGACGGTGGCCTTAAGGAGAGTTGCGTGTCATCCGCATGTAGACATTAAAGAACCAGGGGGATAGGTTAGAACCCTGAGGAACGCCACAGGTTGAAAGAGTGATACAAGAGAGAAAGGACCCAAGTTCCACCTGGGATGGGCGGTCGGAAAGGAAGAAGGTTAACCACACCGGAGCCTGCTATTATAATAGAAGCATAACAAAACATGTCCAGGATGGCTGTGTGAGCCTGTGCAAATATATGTCACTATTCCCACCTAGATGCACACTGTACCCCCTATACACTTCCAATCCCCCCACTGACATGGCAGTGGTAACACCTCATTGCAATTATAATTGCCTAAAAATGTATGCATACGAATGCAGGTGCTAACAATGAAGTGCGTTACATTAGTAATGCCCGTACGATGGCATGTGCTATTTCGCATTTTTATTTGAATTGTCAGTGTGTTCTGTTTTGGGCATCAGCTCCTGTCATTCAGATAGTTAATTTCTTCCTTTCTTCTGTCGATCAGTAATATCACTTTGCATTTCCAATGGACAGCTGTGTCACCTGCGGTGGGGAAGCATATTGCTTGCTTTAGTATTCTGCGTCCTAGGAGGACCTTTGAGGTAAGCCGGGTGTAACCATAAGAAGCAGTATTCTTCTTAAGAACTGCCTGTAAAACCAATACATTTTTAGTCTTTCCGTTTGAAAACAGTAGCGTAAAATGCATACTTTTAACCTTTTTTCCAAACTTTTCTTGAGTGGAGAACCTCCACAAATCCCCCAAGATTGGTTTGGGCGCTCTCGCTACGCCTGGTCACTATGGCATATCTGGGAGAAACATTTACCCCCTCCAGTTAAAAATTCACCAGCCGCCACTGCATCATACTACAGTATCAATTACAAAACGTATGAATACTTTTGATTGGTTAGCATTGCAAACTTATATAGAGTATATAGGCGTTTGCTTTATGGTTGGGTTAAACGTATCTGATGCCCCCCCTGGGTCCAACCTACTTCCGCTACATCATCACATCGATGCCTAATTGGTTGCCTCTGTTCATCATAGGAGGTGTGTCACAAGGATTTCTATTGGTTGGCTTAATGCTCACCAACCTTGGACATCCTGACAGACGTAAAGGCATGAGAGAGACATAAGGTCCGATTTATACACAGAAAAGTGGGCAGCTCTACCGCAATTGCTGTGTGCCAAGAACGACACTGCGTGAGCCTGCGCACAGAATAAAAAATGCATGCCCCGCGTATCCATGATATGTACTGTACACAGTAACCACCTGGAACACCCCTGACACACCCCCACGCAAAGCATAAACGGCCAGAACAGCTCCCTTTGTGTGTTCCCCCAAGCGCAAATACATGCACCCTTCAAACAGTGCGTGGGTTCCCCCTCAAGCAGGCCTGCATCTTGAGTACCCTGCACGGGGTCCCCCGTAATTGTTGCCGGCACCCCGACAACATGTGTTTGGAAATTCGTAGCTCAGGTTAAACTCAGAAAATCTGCGTGCAAACTGCTGTAAACCATTTCTGCACCCTGCTACCCTGTGTATGGCCATCCCTAAATTGGATGAGAAACCCAGTTGCGTACACACACCACTAAATGCGACATGCAGACCCACCGCTGTGCTGTGATTCCTATGCACAAGTGTTGTTATGCTTGCCTTCGGGTGGCACAGAGGTAGAGGGATTTGCGTGGCCATTTCCATACTGAGTGGTTGGGCGGGTGGTTCCATGAATACGCATTGTTTCATGCAATTGTGGACGTGCAAGGGACTGCTTGTGGGTCGTACTTCTGTGCACTGGGGAGTTCGGCCAGTGTCTTATCTGTTTTTAGCTCATAATGAATAGTCAGTGTTCTCAGTGTCTTGATCATGAGCTAGGCGGCTGTTCTGAAGAATGCATTTCTTATGTATCTGACTTTTAGCTCATTTTGATGTGCTTGAATTCTTTGTGACCACTTAAGACACCCTTTATCTATTCTCCATACATTCTTTTGACATACTATTCTCATCCACCTGGACATCAATGGCTGTTTGTGCTCTTATAAATGTAATGAACTTGGGAATCTACTGCTTTGCATTCTGGGAACTGTTATCTTCCCTCTGGGTTCTGCTCACGCACTGCTCCCTTCCTCGCATTCTGACCTTGATGCTCACTGTGAAATGCTGTCTAGGCAGCTTCATAGACTTCTCAAATGAATGTGCTTTTTGCAATTTCAGCTAGTTCTTGGACCAGATGCGGCCCTCATGTTAGTAAAATGGCTGTACTCTCGCCTGCATGTTGGCGACTTATATTGGAGTCGATCTGTTTTACATTCTCCTTGTACATCTGCCATATGTTGGTTTCCCTGCCCGTGTATGCTGCACCCTTATCTACCTATAGTTTCATCTGCCCTTGCAGTGTAGCGAGGCCCTCTCTTGGTACATGCTACCTACTGCACACTACTTGTGCATTCTACAGCCTATGTTAGATCCCTACTGGTGTCGCTCAACCTAATTCTTTATGGCAGATGTATGTGCATTAACGGTTTAGTGTTTTATGGCCTTTGCCAGCGCTTCTATAATGTATAACCCCCAAGCTCATCAGGCGGCAGGGCCTGTTTGTACTCTCTCTCCCCTTTAGAGTAACAAGAAGGAGGAGGGCAGAGGTAGGCACTGATACATTTATCTGCACCATCATAGAGCTGCGGTGGCGTACGGGTCGAAAGGCACAGGTCATCACTCCTTGCAGGTGAAGAACAAATCAGTAGAGTGAAGGAAATGCATAAAATAATAAAATAAAATAATAAAATAAACTCTAGTAACAGTCGAGACATCTGCCTTCAGTAAGGCTCATGTTGGAGTTTGTTCAGGCTGTGGTGAGGGTGGGCACGACTTTAGGCTGCATGATGTGCCCTGTATCAGGATTGCAAGCAGAGCTCTGATAAGATGCTGCTCCCTACTTGGAGTCAGAAGTTTTTTTTTTCAGGGAGTAAAAAGTAATTAGCTTTGTCAATAGGGATAATTTATCCTCATTAGGAGGTGTTTTTGCCCTTAAAATTCCTCTTGAGATCGGATAGTGATATAAGAGTTCCCTCCTAATTCACTGCTTTGCTGGTCACTGAAAAAAAAACAGTTTTGCTTTGTGTGTAGAAGCCGGGGGTAGGGTCCGATATGTTCATTTGTTCATGTTTTTGTTGGGCACATTTTCTTGTTCTTGTGGAGTAAAAATGGGTGGTGTGTATGTTTCTTAGCAGAAAGTCTGCTTTTGAGTAAGTGTTGTCCCAACTCACATGACAGCGTAAAGTGGACATTAAGCAGAGGCCCAGGCATTCTGATCATCATGTTCTGTGGTGCAATGATCACCCTGACACACATGATGTGAGGCATGTTCACCTGGCCCTTAAATTACTTCATTAAAGTGGAACATGTCCCCCTATTGGCATCTTTTCTGACACATTGCTTTTCGTTGCTAGTATTCCAATTGCAAATATTTGGTCCCATCTGAATGTTTTGACAACCATATCAGTTATAAGCAATATTTGTTTTCTGCAATACACATGTGTTATTCCATTGGCAAAAAACACATATTTTTCTCTGCAGAAGAATACTTTTGCTAGGTACTAAGGCAGATCTTGAAGTCTTGGACTAAATAAAACAGTTTTTAGCCTGATTGGAAAAAGTGTTGTAAAATGCACCGTGTACACAGATTTGTAAAGCAATGTAGTGGATGGGAAGGGTACATTCCTTTCCAAATTCTCTTCACAGAGGGTAGCTCACTAAATACTCATGCTCACAAAGTGGCTTACCTCATTGTTCAGTTCTGCACATGGATAATAGGGTGTGCAGGAAAGTAACCAGTTCCGCACATAGAGAAACATTATGAACAGAGATTGTATCTTGCCCGATGTTAGAATCAGAGTCAGTCCATCTGCCTTGAACAGCATGCAGCCTGAAAGTTCAGCCTCGCTAGCCAATGGTGAGCCATGCATTCTTGCAAGCACCATGTTTTATATTAGATTGTACAATGGGCATCAACAAACCTTGGAATGACCACCCTTGAATTTCACAAACCTCTCTGGCTTTTAGGGGCCATGACCTTGGTTCACAGACGTGTTTTATAATGGTACAATCCCATTGGAAAACGCCCTGTGAATTAGGCCTCAAATGTTGACTTCACCTTATTGATGGGGCTTCCTAGCGTCCAAGGATAAAAACGCTGACGAAGGCCCGAGCAACAGAAAGACCAGCACCGCTGTGGAGTTAAGCGAGGATCCTCGAGAAACCCGTACCTGCCACTAACAATACGAGGGCCGGGCTTACCTTACCTAAGAAGCGCCCACCTGCTCCCCTCACGCGCATTCCTGCACCTGCCACAAATCACGGGCTCCTAATCCAGGAAGAAGAGACACCCCTGGCAGGGGGTCCTGCCGCTTGCCAGGATGCGGCTCCACCGTGGGCAGCTCGCTTCCCTGTCTGAGGGGAGAGGTGGGGGCAGCACTGGTGCACTGCGATGCTGGCACATGGAGAAATAACTGGGCAAAGAGGGGTGCAATGTTCTGCGTCACACACACGAGATGCACGTGTGAGTATGTCCCCCTTGCAGCCCCTCAGACGCTAGGGTGGGAAAGGAAAGGTGACAGGCTACAGCAGCCGTTCACTTCTGGTGCATATACGGGGCAGAACACAATACCCCCATATGCTATCGGAATACACCTCTGAGTATCCAGAGGCATTTCAAACAATAATCGGACGCTATGTGCCGCTTGCGGTATTTACCACAGACCATGTGAGGTCTCTACTCGCGCTGAGCTTGCAAACTCAAAACGGGTGGTATTGCCAATGTTTCTGTAAAACCGCAGCAACGCTACCTTGCATTGCACCCCTCTCTCCACTAGCCTAACACGCCCTGTTTAGATTCCCCTGGAGCGCCTCGAAGCCACGCAGCGCCGATACTTACATGCGTGTCTTAATGTTTGGCACCCGTTAATAAGACTGATGCTTGCACGGCAAGCTAACGCGAGAGGGGTGCTGGAGGGGGCGGGGTTCCTCCCGAATGTGCGGGATTTCAAACGCACCCCAAACGTAGCCTACTTTCCGAGCTGCATCTCGCAGACCTGTGCAGGAGAGGAGGCTCGGCTTCCAAGGCCCGGCGCAGGGGGGCAGTAGAGCTCCACCGCCAGCCTCGGGTGAGGAGAGTCTGCATTGCAAGGCAGAGGCTGTGCATCTGTCCAAGTGTAAGGCGCCCTGAGGCAGTCAAGAGGCGCTGCACGGGCCGGGTTATATGGACCTCCACAATGAAGCCCGCGTGGGTGTCCCAGCATGCGTCAGCATTTATTGTTCCCAACACCACTCAAAGCAGTGGCTCCTGGGAGATCACGAGCCCAGTTACTGTTTATTCTCCAGAACGTGGCCACGCAACTCAACACGCTCCTCCACGCAGAGTCGCAACTTTAAAAGCACACCTTGAAACAGCGGCCTCCGGTGTGTGCACAGCTCCTCACGGTGCAGCCTGAGGAGCTGCACCGAAATGCACCCCCCTGACCCCACCTTGCGACTACCTCCGTCGCGGACTTTAGATGATGACATGTGTTTGTGCTTTGGGCAGTGGCAGATTTAAGGCAACGGGCCCCGTGGGCAGCACCTGATACAGGGCCCTAGGCGGGCGGGTCATGGAGGCGGAGCTTTGGGTGGGCGGAGTTAATTGCGGTCACAAGTGCACAATGGCAAACTTTGGGGACAGAAGCTATTTTTTATTAAATTGTCTTTATTACAGGCACCTGTGTCTATGGGTCTGACTAACTGGAAACTGCCGGGCCTCCTCAGCACTTCAGGCTTTGCTATCAATGTACAGGTACCTGTGCCTAGGGGTCTGACTAACTGGAAACATCTGGGCCACCTCAGCACTTCAGGCTTTGCTATCAATGTACAGGCACCCGTGCCTAGGGGTCGGACTAGCTGGAAACAGCTGGGCCTCCTCAGCACTGACTAACTGGAAACAGCTGGGCCTCCTCAGCACTTCAGGCTTTGCTATCAATATACAGGTACCTGTGTCTAGGGGTCTGACTAACTGGAAACATCTGGGCCTCCTCAGCACTTCAGGCTTTGCTATCAATGTACAGGCACCCGTGCCTAGGGGTCGGACTAGCTGGAAACAGCTGGGCCTCCTCAGCACTGACTAACTGGAAACAGCTGGGCCTCCTCAGCACTTCAGGCTTTGCTATCAATATACAGTTACCTGTGTCTAGGGGTCTGACTAACTGGAAACAGCTGGGCCTCCTCAGCACTTCAGGCTTTGCTATCAATGTACAGGCACCGGTGTCTAGGGGTCTGACTAACTGGAAACAGCTGGGCCTCCTCAGCACTTCAGGCTTTGCTATCAATGTACAGGTACCGGTGTCTAGGGGTATGACTAACTGGAAACAGCGGGGCCTCCTCAGCACTTCAGGCTTTGCTATCAATGTACATGCACCTGTGCCTAGGGGTCTGACTAACTGGAAACAGCTGGGCCTCCTCAGCACTTCAGGCTTTGCTATCAATGTACAGTTACCTGTGTCTAGGGGTCTGACTAACTGGAAACAGCTGGGCCTCCTCAGCACTTCAGGCTTTGCTATCAATGTACAGTTACCTGTGTCTAGGGGTCTGACTAACTGGAAACAGCTGGGCCTCCTATGTACAGGCACCCGTGCCTAGGGGTCTGACTAACTGGAAACAGCTGCGCCTCCTATCTACAGGCACACGTGCCTAGGGGTCAGACTAGCTGAAAACAGCTGGGCCTCCTCAGCACTTCAGACTTTGCTATCAATGTACAGTTACCTGTGTCTAGGGGTCTGACTAACTGGAAACAGCTGGGCCTCCTCAGCACTTCAGGCTTTGCAATCAATGTACAGGTACCGGTGTCTAGGGGTCTGACTAACTGGAAACAGCTGGGCCACCTCAGCACTTCAGGCTTTGCTATCAATGTACAGGCACCCGTGCCTAGGGGTCTGACTAACTGGAAACAGCTGGGCCTCCTATGTACAGGCACCCGTGCCTAGGGGTCTGACTAACTGGAAACAGCTGGGCCTCCTATGTACAGGTACCTGTGTCTAGGGGTCTGACTAGGTGGAAACAGCTGGGCCTCCTCATCACTTCAGGCTTTGCTATCAATGTACAGGCACCCGTGCCTAGGGGTCTGACTAACTGGAAACAGCTGGGCCTCCTATGTACAGGCACATGTGCCTAGGCGTCGGACTAGCTGAAAACAGCTGGGCCTCCTCAGCACTTCAGACTTTGCTATCAATGTACAGTTACCTGTGTCTAGGGGTCTGACTAACTGGAAACAGCTGGGCCTCCTCAGCACTTCAGGCTTTGCTATCAATGTACAGGTACCAGTGTCTAGGGGTCGGACTAACTGGAAACAACTGGGCCTCCTCAGCACTTCAGGCTTTGCTATCAATGTACAGTTACCTGTGTCTAGGGGTCTGACTAACTGGAAACAGCTGGGCCTCCTCAGCACTTCAGGCTTTGCTATCAATGTACAGGTACCGGTGTCTAGGGGTCGGACTAACTGGAAACAGCTGGGCCTCCTCAGCACTTCAGGCTTTGCTATCAATGTACAGTTACCTGTGTCTAGGGGTCGGACTAGCTGGAAACAGCTGGGCCTCCTCAGCACTTCAGGCTTTGCTATCAATGTACAGGTACCTGTGTCTAGGGGTCGGACTAGCTGGAAACAGCTGGGCCTCCTCAGCACTTCAGGCTTTGCTATCAATGTACAGGCACCCGTGCCTAGGGGTCGGTTTAGCTGGAAACAGCTGGGCCTCCTCAGCACTTCAGGCTTTGCTATCAATGTACATGCACCTGTGCCTAGGGGTCTGACTAACTGGAAACAGCTGGGCCACCTCAGCACTTCAGGCTTTGCTATCAATGTACAGGCACCCGTGCCTAGGGGTCGGACTAGCTGGAAACAGCTGGGCCACCTCAGCACTTCAGGCTTTGCTATCAATGTACAGGCACCCGTGCCTAGGGGTCTGACTAACTGGAAACAGCTGGGCCTCCTATGTACAGGCACCCGTGCCTAGGGGTCTGACTAACTGGAAACAGCTGGGCCTCCTATGTACAGGCACCCGTGCCTAGGGGTCGGACTAGCTGAAAACAGCTGGGCCTCCTCAGCACTGCAGGCTTTGCTATCAATGCTAAATATTCTAAACCTAGAGAACACACGCGTCCTTGTAGCAGAAAAGTGATGTCATTCTGTTTGTGCGGGCGTTGCCGCAGCCATGCATTGCAAAACGGCAGAATTGCAGAGTGTTAAGCTTTTGCTGCACGGCTTGGAGAGTGAAAACCTCAGATCTGTTTAGCCGTTGGTGTACTGTAGAGTATGGAATTACAGAGCCCTTTACAATATTCTGATCAGTCCATTTACAGCCTCACTGCTCCTCTGTGTGTTCATTCACCCACTCAAGGGCTGGCCCATACATCTGCTCGCCCATCTCTCCCTCACTGGGAGCCGTGTGGAGGTGCTGGCTCTCGCCAGGCAAAACATGAGGGCCCCTGGCAGGAACACTACCTGGCTCACCACTCATTGCATCTAGTGGCAGCAAATCAGAGCACCCATAGGTGCTAGCACCCCACCCCTTGCACCCCTCCTTCCTTTCACCTCCCTATTCCCCTCCTAAGGACCAGGGAACTCGCCTCGTCCAACACGGAGGGTGAGGAAAGGGGGCGGAAGGATGAATGGGTGGCATTCCAAAACCGTCTGTAATAAACGCATTAAAGAGCCCGTCGTGCTCATACATCCATCCATAAATAAATAAATAGGACGAAATGTGCCGCTCAAAGAACGCCATTAATGTTCATGTCCTTTCCCAAAAGACCGATTCATCCCTCACCTTACCCTTTTCTGTCTCCCTCCACCACCTCTTTTGCCCCCTGAAGCAACTTGCATGCATGCTGGTCCTTACAGAAACCAAATACATATATTGCAACGTGGCATTGCAGTAGCAGGGCTGGCAGAAATGCTGCCATTACAAACCGCAGAATGAAGGTTCTTCACCATTTTGCGCAGTGGGTTAAATCAGCAATTTCATGCATTTTCCTTAAGGGATATTTATTGTTTCATGTTTTTTTTTGCATCCAGCAGAACCGTGTCAAAGGTCACTTTGACCCAAAGCAGCTAACACCGAGAAAAAATCGCCCGTATGCCGAAGTGTAACATTAGGCAAATGTTGGCGATACTTTGTAAATACTTTGCCCACCCCTGGGCCACAGTCTTCTACTTAAGCTGGTAAAACACACTGGCACACAGCTGGTCCTCACATGTATATGGGCGCCTGCGGTGTACCAGCGGCTGACGGCTCGTGGGCCCCCTCCCCCGGGCTCGGCCTGGGCCCGCTGGGGCCGGGGGAGGAAGCAGAGGGGGAAGTGGATCGCCGCTCCTCCTTCCTGAAGCATCCGGAAAGGGGAGGAAATGGGAGGGGGGCCGAGAAGGAGAAAAGGAGGTGGGGTGAAGCTGCCCACAACCTTTCCCAAGGCGAAGGTGATATCCCGGCTTGTTAGGAGCTGGACTGATGTCACAGCAGAAAGGGCCCTGTGCTGTGTGGAAGGGGCAGGGCCTAGCACAGGGGCCCGCTCGCTATTTGTCTGCTTGGCGACCGTTAAGTCCGCCTCTGGCTTTGGGATATAAAGGGCAGAGGCGTGCCCGCCTCGAGGCACTGTGGGTACTTAATGCTTGGTGCTTGGCATGTCCACACTTAGACAGAATTGCGATTGTTAGCATGTCCACACTTGGATAGAATTGAGAATATTAGCATGTCCGCACTTATATAGAACTGCGAATGTTAGCCTGAGTCGCATCTGGATAGGACTTTGAATGTTGGCATGTCCACACTTGGATAGAATTGTGAATGTTAGCATGTCCACAGTTAGATAGAATTGTGAAAATTGGCATGTTCACACCTGGAAAGAGTTGTGAATACTGGTCCGCGTTGCATCTAGACAGGACTGTGAATGTTAGCATGCCCGCACCCAGGTGAAACTTGATTGTTAGCGTATGCCACACTTGAAATTGTGGATGTTGGCCTACGTCGCAACTGGGCGGGTCTGTGAATGTTGGCATACCCACACCTAGATGGAATCCTAAGCATCGGCCTGCGCCGCATCCAGGTGGAACTGTGGGGGTCGGCGGGTGCCACACTTGGACAGATCTATTAATACTAGCATTCTAAAGGCCAGGTAACCCACTAACCAATACAAGCTCAAACTCTGCATACTTATCTCACTCAAAAACTCACAACCATCTCTCGCGCCACAAGCCGCATGCACAACACTGCAACAACACATAAGCCGGAGCAACAGCACACGCGGACTGACACCGATCCAATACCCGCACCAAAGCTCAGCATCTGGTGTATACCGAGTTGAAGCTGCCAACTGAACACCACTCCTCTCACTATCCTACTCCCTCTTCACCTTACTAACCCATCCCCCCTTATCATTTACAGATCCGCCAGAGCGCCTGGGGACCAATTCCGTTGGTGACGGTGTGCGGTACAAATACCTTTAACATTTAACATTTAACATTTAACATTCCTCTGGCAGAGTCAGCTCTCAATCAGACACTTCTCTGCCAGAGTTAGGAGTAGCGCCAGCCACCGTTCTTTTTTTTCTAGTTTTTTTTTTTTGGGGGGTGAGGGGGGACAATTTAAAATCTCCTAAATAATTTCCTAAATTATCCTGGGTTCCACAAACATCAGATTGACATTTTCATGAAGTACTCTCATTTACACATGTCCCACTTGCCCAGGTATCACCATGTAGGCTGGGCCATTTTAGTATGCCAGGAACACATTCACATACCTGTAGGGTGACCAGATTAAAAAAAATAAAAAGAAAAAAGAAAAAAACGGGACAGGCCATAGACATAGAAGCAGGACTACAGTGAACACAAACAGGACTCCAATAAAACTGTAGTCCTACTGCTATGTCATTGGCCTGTTGCGGGTGGACGTGCAGGGAGGGGTTCCAGGCACACTCCTCTCATTGGAGGGGAGGAGGGAGGAAATGGGGGCGTGAAAAGCAAAGTTAGAGTTGCGCCGTGCCACCGATTTTAAGATTTCCGAGTCAGTTCCGGCAAAAACCGGGATCACAGCCACTCGCCCATCCATTCCCGGTACGGGGTTCATTTAATTTAAAAACTCTCAGGACCTGGGATGGAGGGGAATTTTCCCAGACTGTCCCGGGAAAACAGGGACGTCTGGTCAGACTACATAGCTGGAATACGATATGCATCACATGCCAGGAACACCTTCATATGCCCAGGTTCATCCTTATATGTCAATGCACACACATCTTATGCCAGAAACACCTTCATACGCCACCGTGGAGTCTTCCATGACCTCTACAACTACAGGTCGATCTCCAACATCCCCTACCCGGCAAAACTCCTAGAAAGCTATGTATATAAACTAACCCAAGAACACATAGAAAAACACCACCTTCTAGACCAAGCCCAAGGCGGTTTCAGACCAGCAAGAGGAACGGAAACAGCACTACTATCCAGCTGGGACGACCTCAAAACTAACGCAGACTCCAACACAACCTCAGCCCTTATTCTGCTTGACCTCTCTGCAGCCTTTGACAGAGTTAGCCACGACACCCTGACCAAAAGACTAGAAGACAAAGGCATAACAGACACAGCACTACTCCGGACCAAATCATTCCTAGCAGACAGAACAGAAACCGTATGGATAAAACCTTTCAAATCCACTCCACGAGTTAACGACTGTAGAGTGCCACAAGGATCTTCACTATCACCACTATATTTCAACATCTACCAGACTCCGGTCATCAGAATTTTTTAAAAATACAACATTACATGTTACAACTACGCAGATGACACTCAAATCATATACAAAATCAAAGACACTGATGGCGACCACTCGACCCTAACCGACTGTCTAAAAGAAGTCTTCAACTGGATGGATGCCAACAACCTGAAAATCAACCCAGGAAAGACTGAAATCATGATCATATCCAAAGACCAAGAGAATGAAACCACCATCCCGTGGCCTACTGAAATGGGAAATACACCAACACCATCTAAGGTAGTACAAAATCTGGGAGTCCTAATGGACAACACCCTCACCCTAGAACCACAAATAAATGCAACAGTCAAGAAATGCTTTTTCCTTCTCCACATGGCAAGAAGAATTCTACCTTTCCTCTCCTTCACGCACAAAACACTCACTATCGTCGCCCTCATCATGTCAAGAATTGACTATGCAAACAGCCTCTACCTCGGAATACCAGAATACCTCCTGAAGAAACTACAATGGATCCAAAATGCAGCAGCAAGACTACTCCTCAAACTATCCAGAAGAGACCACATCACTCCTGCTCTAAAAACACTACACTCGCTCCCAGTAAAACATCTCATCAACTTCAAAACAATGTGCATAACGCACAGGGCAATCAACGGACAAGGAGCAGAATTCCTACAAAAGAAAATAATCTACAAACCAACAAGATCCCTCAGATCAAGCAACAAAATCTGCCTGGAACTTAAACCATATCTTAAGAAAAACTTGGAGCACCTCCTTCTACCACTTAGCCGCAGAAACCTGGAACAACATCCCAAAAGAAATAAGAAACACAGACGATCACCTAAAATTCAGAAAATCACTAAAAACCTGGCTCTTCAACACCACAGACTCAAACTGAAAACCGAAACAAAGAAAAAGGATGACTAAACGGGAAAGGACACGGACAACCCAGAACTGACAGAGAAGATTCCACGGCACCCGGACGGGTGAATCCGGACAGACTGTAACGCAGGTGACACGCATGGAGACCAAGTCAACTACCCCAGCCAACCCCACTCAAAATCTTCACCCGCCCCTCAGTTACCACCAGCTACCACAGTGTTGTGGAATTGTCGAGAAATTGACAACCTGCACACTATCTGAGTTGTTGACACTGGCAGGTGCACTGGCCACAAGAGTATGATGGGAGGACAGGTGGGGCTATGAGAGAGCCTGATAGAGGTGGGGGCCAGATGAGAAAGGGACCTTGAATGCCAGACGGGCCCAGATCAGGACGGAGGCGCATCAGGGGAGACTACGCAAGCCCAGGGCCTCAATTCAGGATAGAAATGCCAACTAACCAACTCCACTAACAATTTCACCCTCTGCATAAACCTCTCAAACTCCAAACCAAACGCAACCAAAAACCTACAGCACAACAAACTGCACAAACTTCACTACATTGCAACAACAAAACAAAATTCACACATAGACTTGCACAACAGTACACAACAACTAACGGCCACAAACACCCCAAGTCCAGCAAACGGACCCACCGGGCTGAGGCCGCCAACAGCATATCACTGCTCTGTTGCACCTTTCCTGCTTCCTCCCACTAACTCAACCTCCCCTCCTCTTACAGAGCCACCAGAGCGCCAGGGGACCACTGCGGTGGTAATAGTGTGCTGTACAAATATCCTTTAACATTAACATTAAGATAACATTTTATGATACATGCATTTGAGAAACGCTACCTGGAGTCCAGATTCAGTCTGGTATGCCTATAATCCCGATTTACCATCGTATACCAAGGTCTTCATATGCCCATGTGCTCCCATCACCAGTTGCAGCGATCCCAAGTTCAGCAACAGCTGCCTCGTAGTGCCTCATAAATCAGGAACAGCTATAAAGTCTAATTCACAGGGAAATATGCCCTGCACAGGCCAGTATTGCAGAAGCTGTGTCGTGTGCATAGACTAGTATTGCAGAAGCTGTGTCACAAGCCCAGGCCAGTATTGCAGAAGCATTGTCGTGTGCACAGGCCAGTATTGCAGAAGCTGTGTCACAAGCCCAGGCCAGTATTGCAGAATCAGTGTCGTGTGCATAGACTAGTATTGCAGAAGCTTTGTCACAAGCCCAGGCCAGTATTACATAATCAGTGTCGTGTGCATAGACTAGTATTGCAGAAGCTGTGTCACGTGCCCAGGCCAGTATTGCAGAAGCTGTGTCGTGTGCACAGGCCAATATTGCAGAAGCTGTCTCACAAGCCCAGGCCAGTATTGCAGAAGCTGTGTCACGTGCGCAGACTAGTATTGCAGAGGCAGTGTCATGTGCACAGACTAGTATTGCAGAAGCAGTGTCGTGTGCATAGACTAGTATTGCAGAAGCTTTGTCACAAGCCCAGGCCAGTATTGCAGAAGCAGTGTCGTGTGCATAGACTAGTATTGCAGAAGCTGTGTCACGTGCCCAGGCCAGTATTGCAGAAGCAGTGTCGTGTGCACAGGCCAGTATTGCAGAAGCTGTGTCACAAGCCCAGGCCAGTATTGCAGAATGAGTGTCGTGTGCATAGACTAGTATTGCAGAAGCTTTGTCACAAGCCCAGGCCAGTATTGCAGACGCTGTGTCATGTGCGCAGACTAGTATTGCAGAAGCTGTGTCATGTGCACAGACTAGTATTGCAGAAGCTGTGTTGCGTGCCCAGGCTCGGAATTGCCCAGATAAGCCAGCACTAACATGCCAGTTTCTACCTTACCTTCAGGCCTGTGCATGGCATGTTTTGCGTTGCTGAGCTGATTAAAGCACAGTCATCACAGCTACATGCTCCGCCCGTACGCCACAAAAAGGCCACCTGCTTAAAGCAGAAGACACTCCTTTCACACCACAACACAACAGTTAGAAGCAGTGCAAACTTCCTGCACACCTGCACTCTAGTACGAGCAGCACACAATTCACTGTCACAGAAAAGACACATCAGAGGCAGCAGCAGGACAAGGCTCCCTTCCATATTCAACATGCAACATACATAGTGCATGGAAAGTGCCAGCACAGCCATTAGCCGCGCAAGGCCACCGTGCCCTAGTCCACATCTCTGCTGCTCAGCACAGGAGGAATGCAAGTGCCCGTCCACTAGGCATAGGTGAACCAGACGCCGCGGTAGGACAAGCTTTACTTCCACGGCACAGGTACACAGCATGAAGAGGACCAGCCAAGCTTCCTTCCCACAGTCATTCCAAGCACAGCTGGCAGCAGTGAGGCTTCAACACACGACAGCAGTGCAGAATACCACCATCAGGGCAGTGGCAGTACAAGCGATACCAGTGCTAACTTCCTTAAGAATAGCGCAGACAGAAGAAGCACACAGGTCCATCCCACAAACCAGATAACGCACTGGTTGCAGAACTGCACTGTGGAGATCTCCCTCGCGGGGAGATTTAATACGCGCGCGCCATGCTGCAAATTAACAAAATAGACAGTGCCGGAGCGTGCTCTTCAACGTCCTCATTATTCTCCCTTTACCCGCCCTCCCGCGTCAGTTTCCTTCCCGCCTCCCTAAACTATAGTGTCAACGTGACACCCCCCCAATTTAAACAGTTCCCCAACAGGGGTGACATGTAACAAGAACAGAGTCCGTTAGCCCATTTCTTCATTGAGCCGACAAGGTTTGTTCCTGGCTCTCTGAGGCCGGGAGCTGAAACGATCCAGGCCAGAGCATCAGAGTCTTCTTGATCAAGCCTCTGGCCCGGCACCGTTCACCTGGATCCTACAGTTCACCTGGATCCTACAGGCCAGAGCATCAGAGTCTTCTTGATCAAGCCTCTGGCCCGGCACCGTTCACCTGGATCCTACAGGACAGAGCATCAGAGTCTTCTTGATCAAGCCTCTGGCCCGGCACCGTTCACCTGGATCCTACAGGCCAGAGCATCAGAGTCTTCTTGATCAAGCCTCTGGCCCGGCACCGTTCACCTGGATCCTACAGGCCAGAGCATCAGAGTCTTCTTGATCAAGCCTCTGGCCCGGCACCGTTCACCTGGATCCTACAGGCCAGAGCATCAGAGTCTTCTTGATCAAGCCTCTGGCCCGGCACCGTTCACCTGGATCCTACAGGACAGAGCATCAGAGTCTTCTTGATCAAGCCTCTGGCCCGGCACCGTTCACCTGGATCCTACAGGCCAGAGCATCAGAGTCTTCTTGATCAAGCCTCTGGCCCGGCACCGTTCACCTGGATCCTACAGGCCAGAGCATCAGAGTCTTCTTGATCAAGCCTCTGGCCCGGCTCCGTTCACCTGGATCCTACAGGCCAGAGCATCAGAGTCTTCTTGATCAAGCCTCTGGCCCGGCACCGTTCACCTGGATCCTACAGGCCAGAGCATCAGAGTCTTCTTGATCAAGCCTCTGGCCCGGCACCGTTCACCTGGATCCTACAGGCCAGAGCATCAGAGTCTTCTTGATCAAGCCTCTGGCCCGGCACCGTTCACCTGGATCCTACAGGCCAGAGCATCAGAGTCTTCTTGATCAAGCCTCTGGCCCGGCACCGTTCACCTGGATCCTACAGGCCAGAGCATCAGAGTCTTCTTGATCTCCTTGATAGGAATCATCAGGTATTTAGATTCTTCCACTGAGTCTCCTGGATCCCGAGAGGGGAACCATCTTGAAGTGCGTAGAGTTGCGGGTGGTCAGTCCCTTCTCCCCTTGAGCTGTGATTATGGAGTCCTTCTTTTCCACGATGATGAGGGGTTCCTCTTGGAAGGGCGCAGTGTGCTTGTGAGTCTGAGGCTGTCTTACACCTACTATGTCCCTCACTTCTAGGTGGGGATCTCAAGCTTTCCTGTGAGCACCCGCGTGTGTTTTCATGCGATTCTTGACGGCTTGATCTCGTTCTCTCAGTCTCTCCTCCGGTGTCTGTTGACCCTCCTGTGGGTTGGCCTGGGGCAGTCTGGTCCTGATGTCTCTCCCAAACATTACTTCTGCCGGGCTCTTCCCTCTGGACCTGTGTGGTGTTCTCCTGTAGTCGCTTAGTAGCTGGTGGAGCACTTGTTCGTGTGGCTGCCCCGTGAGCCGGGCCACTTGCAGTGCCCTCTTTAGGTTGCCTATAAAGCGTTCAATCATACCGTTGGCCTGCGGCCACAGTGGTGTGATGTTGAGATGATGGAACCCCCTATAGTTGCTGAAGTTTGCAAACTCTTGTCCATTGAACAGAAGCCCGTTGTCTTTCTTCACTTTCCTAGGGATGTCATAGGCCACGAACATGCGGTCCATCACCGGAATGACATGGTGGGCAGCTGTTGGTAGAATAATCTGGGCTTCCCGGTATCTGGAATATTCATCCATGACGAGCAGCACGTATCTCCCCCCTTCTATAGGTCTAAAGAAATCAGCTGCTACGGCGTCCCAGATGCCTTCTAGTAGCTCAGACATTCGTAATTGTTCTGGATGTCGGTTGGGAGTGATGAGGCAGCACGTGGGGCATTGCTTCAGGAGTTCCTCCACCATGGCATCTAGCTGCGGAAACCACACCTTTTGGAGCAGCATGAGCTTTGTGGAGCCCACTCTATGTCCTTCATGAGCCAACTCTACTACCATCGTCTGAGTGCGGCTGGAATCACCATTTTGTGACCCTTCATCAACAGATTCTCCTCCGAGAGAGCTGGCTCCTCCTTCACTTGTAACACTCATTCCACCTACTGTCATACGTCTTCCGATGCAAGGCAGCCCCTTTCTTTGGCTCTCCTCCATTGGCCGGAGCGGAGTCCTTCTCACACTATCTGGCATGCTTGTTCTGCTTCCATCTCCTGGGCGAGATGTGCTGGTTCAATGCCTTCGGGTATCACCTGCTGAATCAGGTACCTGAGGTATCGATCTGCCACCGATGGTTCAGGGGCGCAGCCACTCCTTGGATGACGGGACAAGAAGTCAGCAGGAATCTCTTCCTTCCCTGGCCTGTGCACTATTTTGAATGATTAGTCCTGCAGCCGGAGCCCCCACCTTGCGGTGCAGGTGGCATCTTGGCCTGGAGATTGATATAGAGGAATAAGAGATCCTGGTGGTCGGTCACCACCTTGAATGTCTTGCCATAGAGAAAGAGGTGAAAATGCTTGCACACCCGCATCACTGCGAGGTTTTCCTTCTCTGCCTGAGAATATGCCTGTTCAGTGCCCGACAGGCTTCTGCTTGCGTATGCAACAATTTGAGTATGCGCCGGATCCATGGGGACTCTTTGAGCTACAATGGCACCTAGCCCCTTGCGTCCACGCTTAGTTCCGTTTTGCGGTCCGAGTCGTAGTAGGACATGTTTCCAGCTTTTGCCACTCTTTCATGAATGGTTATGAAGGCATGTTGGCAGTCCTCTGACCATTTGAACATTGCGTTCTGCTTGATCTGTGCCCTTAGTGGCTCATTGACCGTAGCAAAGTCCTTGATATACCTTGTGCAGTAACTGGCAAGGCCCAGAAATGACCTTAGTTCTGACACGTTGGTTGGTGGTGGTGTCCCGTTGAACACAGTGGGCCCCATTACGGGTCGGGCGGTCCGGAATTAACAGTGGCGGTAAACCCGCCGCCACTGTTAATTCCGGACCACCCAATCCCGAGCCCTGCAGGAGGGAGGTGATCTTCCTGCCAGGTCTGACCTGGCGGGTTGAACACCTCCTGCCTGCAGGCGGACGTGGAAACACCAGCACCATCACAAGATGGTGCCGGTGTTTCCACTTCCCCATTCCCATTGAGTCCTACTGGACTCAATGGGAATGGGGGTTAACACCATTCCGCCTCCATGACTCCCGGGACACCGGGGCTGTAATGCCCTGGTAATTCCGGGAGTCACAGAGGTGGAATGGTAATACGAGTCCGGCGGTAACCAGGTGGTTTTAGCGCTGCAGAAACCGCCGGACTCGTAATGAGGCCCAGTGACTTTGTCGGGATCCAGAGTCATACCCTTTTCAGAGAAGACTTGGCTGAAGAATTTTAGCATGCCTTTCCTGAACTCACATTTTTCCTGGTTCAACATGAGGTTGGCGGCCTCCATGGTCATGCCCACCCTAGCCAGTGCCTCATTGTGTTTTCCCACATCAGTACCTTAACACCAAATTGTCATCACTGTAGTTTATGCAAGTTGGGATGTGCTTGATCACATTTTGGATCTCTGCCTGAAATATCTCAGCTGTGAAAGATACCCCAAAACTCAATCTTTTATGCCTGTATAGTCCCAGGTGTGTGACGAAGGTTGTGATGTTCCAGATTTCAGGACTTAAGACTAACTGGTGCTAACCCTTTTGCAGGTCCAGTTTTGAGAATACCTTAGTACCATTAAGCAAGTCAATAATTTCAGTGATACATGGTGCCATGCGTCTTTCCCTCCGAATGGCTTGATTGGGTCTCTGCATATCCATGCAAAGTCTGATGGCATCAGAGCCTTTCTTCGGCACCGGGACGATGGGTGAAACCCATGTGGTGGGGCCTGTGGCTGGTTCTATTATGTCCTGTTCCATGAGTTTGTGTAACTCGTCCTCAACCTTTTTCTGGATATTCACCGGTATGCTGTTATAGTGTTGCACTATTGGGCGGACTTCCTCATCAATGTTTAGCTTGACCTGCCTGTTTTGTAGTTTCCCTATTCCGTTGAACAGGTTGGGATAGAGTTCTTTTATCATGTGCACTGGATCAATGTACATGTGTACCATGAACATATAGAGCACGTGGATTAAGCCCATGTCGATGGCTGTTTTAAAGCTGATCACGCAGCCACTCTCACTCCCTGTCGCCAGCACATGTAGCAGCACTCTCTCTGCTTGTCCCTTGTAGCGGCATGTTCCCTCAAATTGTCCTAGGCATCTGAGGGGTCTTGTGGCTCCATATGGGTATATTTCGACCATTGCAGGGACTAGTTTTGGGGCTTGCGGCAATTCTTTGTATAGTTGCTCACTAATCACGTTCTTGGTAGGCCCTGTGTCTATGAGAAGTTTGTTGGGTCTTTCGTTCATTCTCATTATCAGGGGTGGGCTGTGTTCAGTGTCTGCATTAGCAATACGATGTAATAAGGCGTAAATGTAGCTCTTCTTCTGCTGTTCGCTTCCTGAGGAGCTGACTTCAGATTCAGAAGGGGACTGCTCTACCAGGTAGCGCACGTGCCATCCGGATATGCTCTCTGGTCTCACCCGAGTGACATATCTCCTCCTTTCTCATTGCTCTCCCCTGTTTTTCTCTTCACCAGATTCGGGCTCCCTTGCCTCCAGGTCCTTTGGTCTCTGAGGGGGATGCAACGTCACTCCCAACGCTTGTGAAGTTGGAAGGAGGGGTCTGGGTTTGTATCTAGGAACCGACTCCCTACCACAGTCTCATCCCCTTTCTCTGGTCAGTCGAAATACCGATTTGAAGTGTTCCTCTTCCCCATAAGTGAAGCATTGCTGGCCATTTGAAGGGCATGTTCCCTTGTGTGGGTGTTTGTACCCGCATCTGAAGCAAAACAGTTCTTCCTGTCTCCTTTCCTGTTGTAGTCGGTGTACTGAGTCTGTAGGCACTGTGGTGTTGAAGCTTTCCACTTGCAGTTCCACCGCCCTTTATGCCCTAGCGAGCATCAATATTTCATCCAAGGTGTAGTCCTTTTGTAGCAACTTTCGTCTACATGTCTGTGACTCACAGCCTGCAATGATTTGGGAGTGCAAGGCCTCTGTATTGGAGTAGTTTGTAAAGTCGCAGTGTTTCATTTTTATCTTATTCTCATGACATACATGTCCATGGTCTCATCCTTTGCCTGTTTGGTGCTGTGGAATAGGTGGCGCTCATAGTCCACTTTGGTGTGTGGAGTGAAGTATGCAGATAAAGCCCCTTTTAGGTCTTGGATGGAGTTGATAGATGTTGCAGGCATCTCATCTATAATGTCTTGTGTTGCTGGCCCAACTGCCAGTTTGAGAATACATTTTTGTCTTTCTTCATCAATGGGCCCCGTGGCCCCCATGTTTAAATCAAAATCTCTGATCCACCTGGCTCACCTCGGTCCCATATTGCTGGTGTCCGTCACATCAAAGGCTCCTGGCATCTGTACTGCCAAGGAATCTGGCATCCTATACGGAGTTCATACTGGAGGAGCATTTGGCCCCTGAGCTTGCATGTCCCGGCCCCCATCCTGATTGTCATCCTGTCCCAACATTTTCTTTTGCCGCCTGGCCGCCTTCCACTATGTCGACAACCCCTTGTATTCTTCCACATGGCCGTCTGCAAGCCACGAGCACTGTGGTGTTGTCTTGGGGCTGTGTAGGGCCTCAAAGGAGTGATAGACAAGATGTTTGGTGTATTACCTTGTTGTTGCACCTACAGTTGTCAAAAAGTAAGTGGATCTTTGAGTGACGAGCAGAGACACAATAAAGATGCAATTTCTAATTTATTAGATATATTGTTGACTTCACAATGAATATCTATTTATATTGCTGTTATTCTTGAGAGTCCTTTGAGTCCTTTTCACAATGAATTTCTATTCGTATTGCTCTAATTTTTTAGAGTCCTTGGAGGAGTCTTTCAGTAAACTTGAGTCCTGTATACGTTTTGGCAGTATTGTGTAGTAAACTTCTTGGAGCTTTGTTGCGTCCCTTGGTTATTTTACACAAAAAGGAAAGAGGATTCCTTAAAGGTATAGTTGTCGTGAGTATGTTGCTACTATCGTGGTGTTTCTGTGGTGCTTGAGTAGATAGTAGCATTTGATACAGACATTAATATTGCTTTATATTGTTGTCTTATTAAGCTGAAATTCTTGTTTGCGTGCTGGTTCCCACAGCATGCTAATTCCCTCGACAGGTGTTTCCCCAATATGTAAATACTGGTTTTCAGGAGGGTATGAGAGGATAGATCAGTGAATAGTTTTAGAGCTGATTTTGCACTTTTAGTTCATTGCTGAATAGTAGACTTGGTTGCTTACAGATTAATGTAGTGCGTGTCTATGGTTGCGTGTCTAAGGTTGTTGGTTGCTCCGCTGGTGAGGAGTACCTTAGTAATGTAATTGAGGACTGTGGACAATCGAACGCCGGTATGATAGCCGAGATTCTAATGGTACGCAGTGATACGGCCGTACTTAGGTACTCCTCACCAGCGGAGCAACCAACAACCATAGAAACGCAAACATTTCACGCTCAAAACTCGAATAAACTCGTGCCTCTGTACTCAATAGGCACCAAATGAAAATCAACTACATTAATCTGTAAGCAACCAAGTCTACTATTCAGCAATGAACTAAGAGTGCAACATCAGCTCTTAAACTATTCACAAGGTAATACACCAAAAATCTTGCCTATCTCTCTCAAGCATTGGGCAACCTCAATGCAGTATTACCATGCAACCACAGCTACCTCATCATCAGATTACAATAAGCTTACATGTGTGAGCTCGCTTTGAGATTGCCAACAGGTTGCAAAACATCCTCAAAGGAGTGAGCATGTACACTGATGGCCACCTATTGGCACGAGAGCACCATCCTGTAACTGCCATCCACGCTCCCCATTCACCGTGGACTCTCCTGTGGTCGGTCCTTCTCGAACACTTATGCACGTTATGTGGGTGGGGCAATGTCGTCACTGTTGCGGCCCGGGTTGGGGTGTGCAGGCCTTTCCTTTGCAGTCTGGTGCTTTTGTGTGCCTGGTGGTCCAGGCAGCCCTCAGCCGTGCATCTCCCTGCTTCTGCGTCTTCCTCCCACATTCAGTGTCCTTGCACAAACAGCGCATCCTGCTCATCACCAGTGTGGAGATCTCCCTAGCGGGGTGATTCAAGACGCGCATGCCATGCTGCGCATTAACAAAAGAGACAGAGCCGGAACGTGCTCTTCAACGACCTCTTTATTCTTCCTTTACATATCAACTGACTTAACCCGCCCACCCGCATCACTTCCCTTCCCGCCTCTCGCCTCTATAATTGCCCGGGAACCAAAGTGTCAACGTGACATGGACATGCAATAGCAGTGCAAACTTCCTTAGAATAGCTGTGTTGCGCAGACAGAAGCAGCACACGGGTCCCCCCCACAAACCAGATAACGCACTGGCTACAGAACTGCAACCCCTCATCACACCATCAAACAACACAGTTGCCTGCAGTGTAATTTTCCCTCCACAACAGGTCCAGCACCGTTGCTCTCACACCAGCTCCTTCTACATATACACCGGCTTCGAGGCAGAATAAAATACCCTCTGCCTGGCCCACAGGGGGCCACTATTTGGCAGGCACTGGCACCACAAACAATGAAATTGGCCAGTGGTGGCTGGTGAGTTTGAAAGATGGTGGGGCCTACATTTCCCAGGGTGAACTCCCAAAATGTACAATTTACTGTCCAAACCCACCAAAATATGACATAAAAAGCATTAGGTTTTACATATTAATGGTGGTACATTATTCTTACGTGTGCAAGTGTGATGGTGTATTTTGCTGCAGCTTTTATTGCGAATAGCCCAATGGAAGCCCTTATTTACATATTTTGATGTCAAGTTCTTAAATCTGGATGATGAACCCTTATATAACGCCCCTCTCTTTGAATCCCCCTGACCTCACTGAGCCAAGAAGTAGGTTTGTTTTGCAAATTAAAAGGTTTATTGGAAAATTTAAACAATATATATAGATCACACTTTTATGAATAAATTAATATTTGATAACACACTTATGAATATAATAGTGATCAACAATGGGTAATATTACAAGAGCACACTCTCTTTAATCAATAAGGAGTTGGTATGGAAAGAATAAGGTAGCAGAGACTACGTGTATGGTTTCAAGGAAATGCAAGATGGGAAAGAATCCAGCACAGAAATAAACTTGATATGGTTTCAACAAGAGATAATATGATCACTTTTTCCCTTGTGACAACTCACTCTTAGGCAATATAAAGAGATAGAAAGAAGAGCACACAGTTTTCAGGAATACAATCAAATGCAGTTCAAATTCCAGTTTCCCCCAGCAATTTCAGACAAAACCGGTATACTTTTAAACAGGCAAAAATACTTTTAAATGTGATTGAAATGAAGTGAAAATTATGCTAAAAATAATTTTAATTCACTAAAGGAGATTCAGGGTAGGTGATAGTGACTTTGAATTGGGACAGGTCAACACTAGCAATGATTCATGAGTGATTATCAGGTTGAAAACGAAATTCAGCAGTTGCAAGCACAAGACAGCAATTTTGACAGGAGCTAATTTTTCAATTAGTTGCACTTTTTCCGAGTGCGTAAAGCGCGATTACGGAAAAACTATAAGGATTTGGAATGTCGTTTTGGGTTCAAAAGATACGGATGTTTTTGTGGAAGTAGAGTTTCAGAAATGAAGTCAAGATTTCAGAACGACAGATGACACTTTTACAGCTTTGAAATCACAGAATGGACACGCGATTTGTATGCAGTTCTTGGCAGGTTGAAATGGTTTGAATAAGATTATTTTAAACTAAGAGATTGGTTCTGAACAGTTCTAGGTGGGATACTCACTCCTAGTTTTGGACCGGAATGGGCCTGGGACTGCACTCTCGCCACCGGACGGTCTCTGGCACTGGTTTTGCTCACAGCGCGCTCTCTGGTCTGCTATCGGCACTGCACAGCAGTCTGGTCTGGGTCTGACGGGTTCTGGATACAGCTCTGCTTTCTGGGTCTGGTTCTGGCACAGAGTTCTAGCCAGAAGCAAAACATCTTGCCTGGTTGTTGAATAGTTTAGTTAGGTTGCTGGATTCTGGGGCCCCCGGAAAGAGTTCAGCTTTTGGGTTTGGCCCATGCTTAAGGTTCTAGAGCTGGGTTCTAGAGTCTGGTCTCTGGATCTATCTGGAATCTGGAGTCTCTGGAGTCTTTGTCTGGATCTGGAGTCTTTGGCAAAGTGCTGCGCAAGAAATTGATTGAAGAGTGGAAAATGAATGTCCCTGTCTGGGTCTCAGTGGTTCTTTTTATGTCTTTTGAAAGTGGGTGGGAAGGCTGACTTTCTATGCCCAACCCTCTGAGGATGCTGAAAGGTTAAAGGATTTACTGTCCTCTGACTGGAGAAGGGAGTAGTGAGTCAGAATGAGTCATCAGGTATCATCTTTATGGCTGAAGGAAGAACACTCCCCCTTGCATTTAATTAGAAAACAATTTTTCATAACCAAACATGCTTCCCAGATACACAAGTTGTTGAAATTACATGTAAACATCGCAAATTAATGAAGACAGGTCTCTGTTCAACCCTGCTCTTTCTAAGAATTTGGGTTCAGAAATGACATCTTATTTGCGATTTTAGTGGGTTTCGCAAGATGGGTTTTGCACCAAATCTTACACAGAGGTACACACCCTCTCTGAGCATATTAGTGGAAGTTCTTAGGTTTCTAGCATAAACACAGCATAAACAATATTTATAATTACGGGGCTTCGCCTTAGAACATTCCACAGCGTCCAACTTCGTCTCAAACTGTGAGTGAATTTTTCATATTAAGAATCTCCAAATAACACATATATTTGCTGGACTCTCTGAATCCACAGTCGTTTGTCTCCGCCCCCAGAAGTTTGGCTCTGACTGAGAGATCACATGTCTTGCCTTCCCCCAGAGCAGTGTTGTTCGGGCACATCCAAATCAGCATATTCTATTCAATTGAAAGAGTCTATTGTTCCTTTCTCCAGGCTGCAGTGAAAATCTCCTCCTCTTAATCGACAGGACCATGTGATTTCCTGTGCTGTTGCTGAGAAGACTAGGTGTGAAGGCTTCCCATGGACAGCCAGCCTTTGAAGTCTTAGCTACATCAGGTTACTGTTTAGCTTCTGAAATACAGGTCTCCTGTCAGAATTTAGATCACCAGCACCGGTCAGTGGCAAGCACCGGTACTGCACCTATTTTTGACAGCTGTCTTACCAGTAAGCAATCTTCAAAATATACTTTGTTCAAATATAGATAAACTTCTGTGGACCTCAGATTCATGTAGATTCTTGCGGGAGAATGATGTTGACACCCCAATAAGGAGGTGGGACCTTTTTAGTGGTTTTGGTGAGCCTTGATTTTAGCAATTTTTGACATCAAGAAAATGATTTCCCAACAGCTCTGGGTTGCTTTTGGCAATCAGTATTGCTATTCCCAAATGGTTTCAGGCTACTGTCATGGTAATTCATAGAATTTCGCACAAAAGTGTTGCACGCGGCTGGTGCACAGTGTGACCGTGCAAATGTCTACGCCAGCCGCGTGCGCTAAAATCGATTTCCGTGCACAGCATATTCATGGATTTTAGCCTCCAAAACCAGCCGTGGCGCAGAGTGGCGCAGCGGCCCTGCAGCAGCGCCAGTTATGCCCCCAAGAACGCCCTCGCGCAAGGAAAAGCCATCAAAATCCCCAAACCATCGCAAAGGGCTGCGCTAACCCTGGACCAGTTTACAAGGCTGCCAAACAACAAACGGCAAGTGGCCAAAGTGTATTTCAGGGGTGCGCGGGAAGTTTTACACGCGATTGGCCTGGGTACGTGTATTACAGGGGTGCACGGTAAGTTTTACACGCGACTGGCCTGGGTACATGTATTACAGGGGTGCGTGGGAAGTTTCACACGCGATAGGCCTTGGCCCAGTGGGGTACGTGTATTTCAGGGGTGCGCGGGAAGTTTCCCAGGCGAATGGGCTGGGTACGTGTATTTCAGGGGTATGCGGGAAGTTTCACACGCGAATGGGCTGGGTACGTGTATTTCAGGGGTGCGCGGGAAGTTTCCCACGCAAATGGGCTGGGTACATGTATTTCAGGGGTGCGTGGGAAGTTTCCCATGCGAATGAGCTGGGTACATGTATTTCAGGGGTGCGTGGGAAGTTTCCCACGCCAATGGGCTGGGTAAGTGTATTTCAGGGGTGCGCGGGAAGTTTAACACGTGAATGCCCTAGGTACGTGTATTTCAGGGGTGCGCGGGAAGTTTAACACGTGAATGCCCTGGGTACGTGTATTTCAGGGATGCGCAGGAAGTTTCACATGCGAATGGGCTGGGTTCGTGTATTTCAGGGGTGCGCGGGAAGTTTCACACGTTAATTGGCCTGGGTACGTGTATTACAGGGGTGTGCGGGAAGTTTCACACGCGAATGTGCTGGGTACGTGTAATTCAGGGGTGCGCGGGAAATTTCATACGCGAATGCCCTGGGTACATGTATTTCAGGGGTGCGCGGGAAGTTTAACTTGCGAATGCCCTGGTTAAGTGTGTTTCAGGGGTGCGCAGGAAGTTTAACACGTGATTTGGCCTGGGTACGTGTATTACAGGGGTGCGCGGGAAGTTTCCCACGCGAATGGGCTGTGTACGTGTATTTCAGGGGTGCGCGGGAAGTTCAACACGTGAATTGGCAGTGTGGGTCCTCCCAGGTGTCCCCTCTACCCCCTCCATGTCCCCTGCAGGCAGCCCACACCACAGGGGAGTACCCTGCACCCCTGGTCATGTCCCGCAGGCAGCCCATCCACCATGGGCATGCCCCCCAGCCAAGCCACATGTCACGTTGCAATATGATAACCAACTCATGTCTCCCAGCACACCCACCCCCCAGCAGTGAGGGGCACCTGCCAGCAGGCCCCCACTCATGTCCCACTCATGTCCCCCTGCAACCCCAGCCCCCAGCAGTGAGGGGCACCTGCCAGCAGGCCCCCACTCATGTCCCACTCATGTGCCCCTGAACCCCCACCCCCCAGCAGTGAGGGGCACCTGCCAGCAGGCCCCACTCATGTCTCACTCATGTGCCCCTGCACCCCCAACCACCAGCAGTGAGGGGCACCTGCCAGCAGGCCCCCACACATGTTCCCCTGCACCCCCAACCCCCAGCAGTGAGGGGCACCTGCCAGCAGGCCCCCACTCATGTCCCACTCATGTCCCCATGCAACCCCTGCCCCCAGCAGTGAGGGGCACCTGCCAGCAGGCCCCCACTCATGTCCCACTCATGTGCCCCTGCACCCCCACCCTCCAGCAGTGAGGGGCATCTGCCAGCAGGCCCCCACACATGTCCCCCTGCACCCCCAGCCACCAGCAGTCAGGGGCACCTGCCAGCAGGCCCCCACAAATGTCCCCCTGCACCCCCAGCCCACAGCAGTCAGGGGCACCTGCCAGCAGGCCCCCACTCATGTCCCACTCATGTCCCCCTGCACCCTCAGCTCCCAGCAGTGAGGGGCTCCTGCTAGCAGGCCCCCGCTCATGTCCCACTCATGTCCCCCTGCACCCCCAGCCCCCAGCAGTGAGGGGCACCTGCCAGCAGGCCCCCACTCATGTCCCACTCATGTGCCCCTGCACCCCCACCCCCCAGCAGAGAGGGGCACCTGCCAGCAGGCCCCACTCATGTCCCACTCATGTCCCCCTGCAACCGCACCCCGCAGCAGTGAGGGGCACCTGCCTGCAGGCCCCCACTCATGTCCCCCTGCCCCCAGGTCATGACAATCCTCAATCATGGCCCTTATGGGCAGTCTACCCAGCACAAAGACCCAACCAAGTATTGCATCCACCCACATAGAAAAGCCAATTACATGATACATCCCCAATGGCAAGTATGTAAATGAACACATGTCCGTCACACACACACAATGGTTGCAAGTGAATGTGAAAACCCATATCATGACATGCATGAAACCTATGAGATGATACCACACATCGAAGTATGAAGAAAAAAATGTATTAAACACAACATGAATAGAATTAAAATCAAACAAACAACAACGGGAATTTAAAAAGAAAAGCTGCATGTCCGTAAAAGAATGAAAAACAAGAAATCATAATCCAAAGAAATCCAAAAGAAATGTTGTCCAAAGTCACAGTCCACCAAAGCAAATGTAAGGGAAAAAAGAAAGTGAATACCATTGCTCCATGGTGAAATCATAAAAAAATAGAAGCTTCCAATGTTGAACTATATACAGATGAACAATCCAGGGTCCATGAGCCAAACTCAACAAATGAAACCTATCAAAAATACTACCTAATAAAAAAATATATACCGAAACGTGGTGCATTGTCCAAGCGCAACCAAAATAAAGAAAACACGAAAGGAAACCTAACACTAATTAACTATATACAAGGGCAGCGGGCTAGTCCGACGGCTCACTTTTGGATGTCCCGGGCCAGGGCATCATCGAATTCCTGCTTGATGTCCCGGAGGCGGTCCACTTCCATGGCCCCGAGGGTTCGCAGGGACGATGACATCTGGACCCCAGGTCCCTGCGAATTGCCTCGAGGCACTCGGCCCGCCTCAGAGCCCTTTGAATGGAGTTCTCCGCCCTGACCATCGTGAGCCGTGCCTCTTCTGCCCGCTGCCGCTCCGCATCTATAGCATGGCTCAACCGCTGCTACACGGAAGACACTTCCCGTCCTGGGTCCTCCTGCCCTCCGGCCGATGCCTGCCCCTCCGATGTCGAAGGCCCCGAGCCATCATGGCTCCCACCTTGTTGCTGCTGCTGCTGTGCCTGTGCCCGTGCCCTGGCTCCTGCTGCCTGCACATCCTCCTCCGGCTGGGGTGCAGTTGTTGAGGTGGCCACCCCTGCTGGACGTCCGACTCCCGTCTGTGGCAGGGTAATGTTCTCCACCAGCCTGGCCGCACAGTCAGAGGCAGCTCCACAGGGCACCCAGGTGACAAATGGGTGGGAAGATGTCACGGAGGACAACTGGGGCATAGGGGGTTCAGGTGAGGAGGGGGTCGAAGCAAGGCTCAGCAAACGGAGGAATCCGGCCTGGGTGATCTGTCCCAGTAGGCTGACGTGGTCAACGAGCCATTCAAGATGACGTGCAGTCTCCCCATGAAAAGACTGCAGGTCACCTTGCTTGGCCCGCTGACGCATCGCCACCCCACCCAGGACAGGCTCAACCCGGTCCTGGATAGTCACGTCCGCAGAGAGAAGAAGGCCAGTTGTTGTAAGCTCATCCCCTCCCTGAAAACGGGTCTGGACGGAGGCATCCCTGCTGGTGCGGGATGATGCTGTCACAGGATCGGGGACAGGATTACACACAGGCACCTCCGCGGCAGCCTGTGCTGCCTTCTTTCCCTGCGCGTAAGCGCGTCTGTGACGTGCGCGCGCGGGTGTTTCCCTGAACCCGGGCGCATGTTACACGTACAAGAACTGCACGTCCGAGTGTCAGCTCGTGTGATAGGAGGATAGGGCCTTAGCGCGTATACGCGGAAGTGACGTTGGAAGTGTGGGCCGGTTCAAAAGGTACATGTAGGACGTCATTTCCATGTACGTGCTTTTCGTGGAGAGCGAGTGGGTGAATTCTGTACTTCTTGTCGGTTCAGATGCGATTTACTTGACAGCGTTTCTAGTTCGTACTCCCTGTTACCTCTGACAGTTTTTTTCTGATTTTCTGTTGGGCCTGTTTCCTCAAACAGCGTTCACTTCTTCTTTTGTCCTGTCTCCTCAGACAGCGTACAATTCTTCTTTTGGCGGGGGTGTTGCCAACGCGCACACGCATGTATTTTTCACGCTCTCTTCCCAGGCAGACGGTGAGTCGCGCACATATTTAACAACTGTGCTTGCCCCGTCTGTCGCGTACCCCTTCAGAGGTCATTGTAGGCTGCGTGTAACACGCGTATGTTCATTTTTGTCTTTCTGGGTGCCACAGCGTAGTGCAGGTTCATTTTTCCATGCACGTGGTCTACGAGGGGTTGCGTGCACGTTATATTCTGTTTTTGGGGTGGCAAAGGTGGGCGAGCCTCAAGAGGTGGGCGTGGTGGGCGCGGTAGGGGACGTGGCTGGGATTTGCAGGGTACCCCTAGCCCCCATGTGTGGAGGACCAGTCAGGGACACCCATGCCCCCCATGGTTGAGGGAAATGTGGCTGACACCATCTCTGCTCAGCCCTTGTTGGACCGGCCCATTTTGGCACCTGACCTGGCACAGGGTGACTCCCAGGCTGACTTCCACGTGGATCAGGGGCAGCTATGTCATCTGCTGCCCCAAGTAGGCAGGGTGGAGAGGCTGCACGGGCAGCTGCAGCTCCATCCACCCCAGCTCTGACTCTCCCAGCCAGGACAGTGTTGTTCCCAGTCCATCTTGCTAACGTACCCCATGACTACATCACACTTCAGCCATTTCCTGCACCAAGTCCCATGCTCAGTGTGCATTCCCACACTCCAACTACCCAGTCCACCGGTGCTCCTGCCCCTAGTGGCCAGAGTGGGGTAGGCCACTCAGGATCCCCACCACCTTCCAAAAGAAAGAGGAAGAGTGCTCGTCCACTACAGGCTGATACCCAGACACGGCTACGCAGTCCGGCACGCCAAGGAAGCCTAGCTTCATGGATGCCGAACGTGATGCACTTGTGCAGTGTGTGTCTGCACATGACAGCGAAATGTTGATTACCTCAGGGTACAAGACCACACCTGCTCGACGTCAGACACACTGGCAGACCGTTGCGGACATCATAAGTGCCCTTGGATTTGTGAGGCGCACAGCTGGTGAGTTCTACAAGCGCTGGCATGACCTTAAGCGCAGGGCAAAGAAAAAGCTGGCCTCAAGTCATGCCGCTACTCTGGTGACTGTAGGTGGGTCTCCACAAGAGGACATTGAACTCACTGTACATGAGTCTGTTGCTGGGACCTACGTCACAGAGGAACAGATCCAAGGTGTGGGGGAACTGCTAGATTACGAGACATTGTCCGGTGAGTGCACATGCATGTGTGTGTGATCCATGTGTATGTTTTGTGTGTGAGGGGTTCTGATTGAGTGCCAGGTGAGGGTGTGTGTGCCTGAGTGGTTTGGGTCACCCATGTGCTTCATCCAAAACATTCTGCGCCCCTGGATTTGGGTATTACAGTATCCCTTCTGCCCACAGTAGACATTTTGTGCAACATCACGCCAATTGACCTTGAAGTGGCATCTTACAACAACATTGTTCCGTATTTTTCAGTGTTCATTCAGGCTGATTGTTTCAATTCCCCCACTTTCAGTACGCATTTCTCAGGCCTATTGTCACATATGTGACATGCCTATGGTACATGCCATCTGTGTGATGGCATGTGTCATGTATGTGGATTGGACATGCCACTCACAGGCCAATGTGTGATGGCACTGCTAGCCAGCATGCAGCTAATGTGTTGCTCTTCCATCTTGGTGTCATCAGTGTCTGACATTTTCCTCCCCTTCAAACTCAGTGACAGTGCATGCATGGGTGGGTTATAGTCATGTGGGACATGTGTCAATCAAGTACTGGTTCTGTAGCTTGTCAGGCCTAATTGTGTGCCATGGTGCTAATGCCTGTTTCCATTTTTTGTCTTTCATGTTTTTGCAGGGGATGACGCACTTGATGCTGTTGAGGGTGAGGAGATGGTGCAGACCCAGGAGGGATCTCAGGCACGACCGGGCACCAGTGGGGAATGGGGTATGGTGGTGTGTGAGAACCCACTCTTGCTGCAGACCGTTCTCTCCAGGGGTGTCTCTGGGTGCACCTCCCCAGACCTCTATTCAGGTGTTGATTCGGATGATGAGACCTATGTGGCATCGCAGGTAGGTGTTTCAGGAAGGGATTCTGTTCTGTCCGAACCACCTGCACTAGGGGTACAGCCCACTATGGGGATGTCAGTGTTGGTAGGTCCACCTTTGGTGGTTACGGATGCAAGGCCACACTCCGCAACATCTGATCCTGTTCCTGGGCCAGCAGATCAGAGGGGGAATGCAGTCCTGCAGCCTCAGGCAGTGCCGACACAGCAAGGCACAGTTCGCCTTGCCCCAGACAGGTGTGGTGCCCACCAACGCGGTGGCCATACACCACCAGGCAATACCACATGGGAGCAATCCATATACGGTATGGCAAACCAACAGGCAGCATCATCTGAGATGATGGCTCAGGCAATGGAGAGGGTGGCCACTTCCATTGTCCCCCCAGAAAGGCAGATGGAGCAACTACAGCAGGCAACAGACTCCATTTGCCAATCACTCAGGGAGGACATGTTGGCGTCCAACAGGGACAGACGGGTGGCACTGGAGACTCTATGCCAATCGATATCATTAGAGTCCCAGGGCCACAGGGAAGCCCTGAGGGTAGAAGTCCATCACCTCAGGGAGACTCTTGTTGACCTTGAGGCTTCCACTAACATGAGGACAGAACAGCTGCGGGAGCGGGTCACACTGATGCTCTCAGCAGAGATGCAGGCAACTCAGGAGGAGGTCCGGGCATCACGTCAGGTGGTGCATGGGGATCTCCGCACCATATTCCTCCAGAACGAGACCTTCCACACCCGCATGCTTGCTGCCATGGAGGACCAGACTAGGGCTTTGCATGGGCTTCCTCCCATAGCACCACCACCTCCTGTGGCGGCAGCAGCACAGGGTGATGAGAGCGACCACAGCGATTCTGATTCTCTCACAATAGCGTAGCCGTGCAGGCCATTAGCCCATGGAGGTTTTTTTTTTTCGCAACATCCACACAGGTGGCTGTTGGTGTGCACCCTGTCCTCGGACCTCCTGGGTGGCCTCCCCCACCTCCTCTGGCCCCCACATGGCCATTTTTTATTTTTTATTTTTTATTTTTGATTTTTTGGTACAGTGTGTTGCCTTGTGTGGCTCCCGTGGGCATCCACTGTATTCCGGCTGGGCACATGCAGGCTTGTCCTGAGTTTGGGTTAGATGCTTGGGTTCGTGAGACACACACCCCTCCTGTTTCCCGTTTCCATGAACTTGCAAAGGGTGTGCCCAAGTGACAGTGACTTACACAGTGACGTTGGACTACCATGACATGTGTGGGCAGTCTGTAGTCAATACTGTGTATACATTCCTAGTGCATATTGTTGTTGTATTGTACACTGCATGGTGTATTGATGTGTGCTTGTGCATCCATGTCTCCCTCCTAATTTGCAGGTTCATTCCTCATGTCTTCACAAGGCCATCTACTTTGGAGATGGAGTTCATGTTGTAAGCAGTGCACTTCCAGATTTGCATGGCACCAACACTGTACAATTGTAAGTGGTCGATGTGCTGGCATCACCAGGTTGTAAGACTACGTATCCTTTAACTTAGTACTGTCATGTTAATGCTATGTTGGGGTTGGCTAGCTGCATTGGCTAGCTGCATTGTATGTGGTAAGTATTTGGCCATGTGTTTTGTTAGTTATACATTAATGGGAGCATATTGTGTGTGGCCAGTTTCCATTAGGGACACTGTAGGGACACTGTACTTTGTGTCATGTTTTGGGGATTACTTTGTTTGCTCTCACATGGCATGACATGCCATGGTGTGTTGGGTGGCGGTGCTGGGGAGGGGTTGGGTGATATGGCACTGTTGCCATGTTGTATCTTGCAAGGGGGTAATGATTTTAGCAGCATAGAAGTGTGTCTTTTGATGACACAGCATTGGTGGTGTTTGTGTAGGTAGGGATGCACACAATGGAACACTGCCAGGTGAACAATCTCAGGCTGGTATGGTTGTGACAGTTGACTGTCACTTGACTCATCATCATTGATTGTCAGCTGGTATGTGCCAGGGCTGTGTTCACTCCACAGGGGTGTGATTTTAGGTGAAGTAATTAGCCACCAGCTGCGTACGGGCTGCCTCACCCCATGCCCTTTCCCCTCCCATGCGCAGTGGGCGTGCATGTGGTTGGGAATGTGGGGGCACCACCATGTCCACGGCCAGGCCCCAGCGTGTTGCAACGTTGTGCAGGACACATGCTGCCACTATGATCCTGCACACTACTGGGGAAGCGTATAACAGCTGCCGGCCAGAACGGTCAAGGGAGCGAAAGCGTGACTTGAGCACTCCGAATGTGCGCTCCACTATGCCCCGGGTTGCAATGTGGGCTGTGTTGTATCTTACCTGGTGTGGCGTGGTGGGGTTCCGAATTGGCGTCATCATGTGGGTACTCAGAGGGTAGGCACTGTCCCCTGGGGAGGTGGTGATGGGTATCATTAGTGGGGTTGTGACATTACTCAGTATCTGACATGCATGCATGTGCAGTGGCATTTATACTCACCAAGCAGCCATGTATCGCCATGCCGCCCAGCTTCTAGGTCCCGGTTTAGGGTTGACATTCTGTAAATGAAACTGTCGTGGGTGGACCCTGGATAGTTGGCATATACTGAGGTGATGATTCCCTTGGCATCACATACTGCCTGGACGTTGATGGAATGCCAGTGCTTGCGGTTTCTATAGATGTGCTCAGATACCCTGGGGGGACGTAGAGCCACATGGGTGCAATCAATGGCACCGCGCACTTTGGGGAATTGTGGCACCCCGTAGAAATCCTGGGCGGCAGCCTGCCTTTCTGCAGGTGTGGGCAGGTATATGTGCCTGCGGACTGATGGGTGTGTAGTGATGATGGCCAAGACCTGGTGTAGGCAGCGTGACTGCGTGGCCTGTGACACCCCCCCCAATATGGCACTTGTTCGCTGAAATGATCGAGTGGCCGAGAAGTGCAGTACATTAAGGACCTTCTCCAGGGGGCTGAGTGCTTGGGAGCACAGGGTGGGTGATGTGAGGTCATCCTTCCATTCATTCACCAGGTCGAGTATTATGTGAGGTGGAAACCTGTACCTCCCATACACGTGGTCATCAGGCGTCCCAAAAAGGCCGGTTCTGGGTGTAAAAATTCTGGCCCTGACTATCCTCCTCCTCCTCCTGCGGTATCCCACGGCCACTGCTGCTAGGAACGGTATATTCATCCTGGCGTCTGAGCTTGTTTGTTGTTTGCACGCACTTTTATGCTGCGCGGGTCGACCTATGCCTGCTTCCTGCTGGCGTACATGTTTCCGGATTGGCCCGTCTTTTTTGGCGCATGCCTTAGCCAGGTTCGATTCCATGAAAACGTGTTGTAGGCGAGCTTGTGAAACTTCCTGCGTACCCCAGTAATACACATACCCCGCTCACCCAGGCCCAATCGTGTGTGAAACTTCCCGTGCACCCCAGTAATACACGTACCCCACTCTGCCAGGCCCAATGGCGTGTGAAACTTCACGCGAACCCCTGAAATACACGTACCCAGGCCAATCGCATGTGAAACTTCCCGCGCACCCCAGTAATACACGTACCCCGCTCCCTCCAGCCCCATCGCGTGTGAAACTTACCGCGCACCCCTGAAATACACATACCCCGCTCCCCCAGGCCCGATCGCATGTAAAACTTCCCGCGCACCCCTGAAATACACGCACACACTATTTTTCACACAGCGGGTGTCCGTGTTTGTTGCGTACCCCTTTGCACGTCATTTGTCCTAGGGGGCCACAGTATGGGACATTCATCAGAGCTGTATATTCATGCTTTTTGTTAGCGCACATTTTGACGCACATTTTCTTCCTGCGCAGGGCTGCTACCGCCTGCCTTCGTGTGGTATTTGGTAATAATTGCATTTTCCCTGTGTTGCAACTAATCAACGATCAACGACCTTGCAGAGATAAGCCTGCCTTTCCGTCCACGTTACCAATATTGGACAAGGAGGTTTATAATTTGCGTGTGGATAAATCTGTCTGGATCCCATCTGGTGTATTAGAGGTGTGGGGCTGATTGATGGTTTAGAAACCGATATTCACCACTGGTGCCACGGTGTTTGATTTGTCACAGTATATGACATCTTGCTTGATGTTTACACCATCAACACTTCACTGTGGTGTGCGAAGGATTGACATGAAAGTGGATGCACATTCAGGACGAGAGATGTGTGTACATCTATTGTGAAAACAAGGAAATAATATGAGGCAGGGTAACCAAAAAGGAAACACACCAAACACAGGTTACAAAGGAACATACAAAGTACTTTATTTTATACTGAATCCAGTTACAAAAGAACAGAACAAAATTCAGATAGCTATCGACCCTCAGTACAACACAGCGAACTCCGGCGTGGTTCGGTGTGCCCAGTGAGTGCAAATATTCATTGAAACAGTCAGGCTTTTATACATTTCTCCAGCCTGTTGTCCAGACTTTCTGCAGGTTAACCATTCCATAAATAAGTTACTGCTCTAGGGTCCCCTGCCAGGTCAAATCTAGTTCATCTTAGGTTTATACATTAACAAGAAGAAATGGTAATAATGTATGCTCTAGGCCTAACATTACAATGCGGGACTTAATTTATACAATGTAGTTAAGCAGGTGTTCTCATTCAATTATAGATCAGTTTCGGTGATACAGGTAATCCATTGCACACAGGTCAGCAGAAGGACAAGGTCTCAGCTCTGCTGATGCTGGACTCCGCTGCAGGCTCCATCATGCACTACGGCGCTGCCGATGCTGGACTCCGCTCCGGGCTCCATCATGCAGGTCAGCAGAAGGACAAGGTCTCAGCTCATGACCCTAACAAGTAGCCTGAAGGCAAGTTATACATTAGCTGTACAGAGGTCATGACAATCGAGTTCTGTTCTGAATAACATAGGCTACCATTTTAGCTCACATGGTGACTTTATAGAGCAAGAAAACCTAAAATGGCGGCTTGACCCAAAATGACAGTTTACATGGTTTCTAAGGTCAGGACCTTGCAATGCGAGTTTATTTTAGTTTAGTTTAGTTTATAAGCAGCTTGTTAGCAGCTTGGCATAGGCCAATATACATATATTCATAGCAATAGGAGGCACAATATAATTTCTAGTTTGACAAACCCTCCTTTTGGCCTATGCCAAGTGCTAAACTACTTCTGATCTCCCTGCAAATAACTCCATGCGTCATCGTCCATATACCCTGAATAGCTGTCAGAAATATCTATCGCCATTAGATCTTTTACTAAGATCTCTTTCAGTACATACTCCTTAGAGGTTTTATCCGGGGCATACACTTTATGTCCTATTGTACCTATCACCTGAGCGCAACATCCCCCTAGCATTGAACATATACTTGGTAGAAATTGGATACAACAAGAAAAAAATAGCAGTATTCCCAAAATAATCAGCAAGACTGAAAGCACTTTCCAACCCCAAGACCGCAAGAAGTCCCAGAACCAAGCGCTAAGATCCCAATTTCCCTCGGGAACATGCACTTCTGAACTAAGAATGTGCAGATTCTGTATTGCCATAAAAATAGTTGGGGAGGAATCCGGTATGAAAACACAGCAAGCGGACCCGACTAATTTGCATACTCCACCTCGTTCTGCCAGAATGACATCTAATGCCATCCGATTTTGGAGTGCTACCAAACTTATTGCTTTTTGTTCTAGTGTCATATTGTAGAGTATGTCCATGGTCCCGTTGATCGTTCTCTCCAGTGCCCTTGCTAATCCCCTAATGTTCTCAGAGTTTGTTATTTTTCCCCAAAAGGGCACAACTGATTTTGCTATATCTCCCAATACTTGCCCAGGGGTATCTCCATTCTTGTCCCGCCGTGGGTGAGCCTTAGAAACCTCCAATGTACTAGCTACAAATACCCCGGGTAACAGGATTCCTAAATAACAGGTTCCCTGCCAATCCTTGGGCAACCAGGGAAATGCTAAACTACCACAAACAAAATAAACAGGCCCCCCTACATACAGAGTCCTGTTTTCTCCAGTCAAATTTACAATGTTCCTACAACCTTCAAAATCTCCCATTGGCCGAGTGGTATTTCTTTGTACACAAAAGGGGACCGAGTCAGGGCTATGATTTATAGAGTAAGAAGGAGGCACGGCGTCCTTATTGCCTAACGGAGCCATTTTAAAGGAAATTAAAGTTTGAAAAAGGAAGAGACAGTTTATCAGACGGCCTAATAGAAGCGACATTAGGTTTACTTCTATTTGCAAAAAGCGAGCATCCCAGGGGAGTTAATTCACGTTTCTCGAAATCATTCAAATTAGTTCCATTAAAGTTCCCTGAGATGCTATCATTCCACCGGACAAAGAATAGTGCTCTAAGAGAGGCATAGCAAGCAGTCGTTAAAGGTAAAGGATGAATATACCATCCCAGTCCCTTGTTCCCATGTTGCGGTAAATGAGTGCAAATCCAACAATTACTCTTATTAAAAATGGCATGCGTTGCATTCATTACTATCATTAGAGTGTTATTTTGATACTTTTGTCTATGTTGGGAGTCTCTAGGGGACAGAGTGTGAAGGTGTACAGAGGGAGTCAAAGCAGTCGGTACAATCTCGGTCGGTAGCAAAGGTTTTAGAATATAGATTTCTTCAATGTACCAAAGTCCTACAGCAGTAATTGCAAAAATAACAATTATCGTTATCAAAACACAGCAGTACGTTTTCGGGGCCCAGGCACATTGTTCATTGTCCAAGTTGGTCACCCCCTTATTCACAAGTCCAGTGCGGGGAGCAGCAGTGGAGGTGGCAGGAATTGTAGTTCCTCAATCGACGACCCCAATGTTCGTTGCTGGCGATGCTACGGTCGCGCGATTTCTTAGTCCTTCCCAACCCTAGCCAGCAGAATCCCTTTTTTTCCCTTTTGTTCAACAGAAACTTTCTTATACAAAGGAAAACTTTCGATCACTTCTCTTTCTCAAATGCACGGAAAAACCTGTGCCGTAGTTCTATTTTCTTCGTCGAAGGTTGTACCTGGTGGTACCCAAGATTGTTTGGTCCGAAAATAAGGTGTTGTCACTTTCTGAGGGAAGCGACGTATCGGAGGCGACGGAAGTCGCAGAGCTTGAAACAGTATTTTGCGGAAGTGATTTTTCAAAAGAGTGCGGAGACAAAATGGACTGTTCCCCAAGCTCCACGGGCTCAGAGAAATTCTCCGACGCACTCACAGCGCTGTTTGCTACTCCAAGATCAGGGACTGTAGCATCAGCGAGGGGTTCTGCTTCTTCTGTAACGTGTGGCGTCGGGTGAGGAAGTTTCTTGACATGCGTCGCGTGGATCCAGTGTTTCTTTCCAGCCACCCGCACTGCTGTCCGAGTGACCAACAGCACCTGGTAGGGTCCCTTCCAACGAGGAGCGAGACAGGAAGACCTTTCGTAGGCCTTCACTAGGACCCAACTTCCAGGCTGTATATCATGTCCTGGGCCCGTGAACCGTACAGGTAAAGCTGAAAACACCTGGTGATAAATGAAATACAGGTTTTTAGTTAACTGGTTACAGTAGTCGGAGAGAAGTACATTTTCTACATCGCTCAATGCGCAGCTTTTAGGCAAACCCCAAATATTAGCAGGTCTCCCCATTACCACCTCAAAGGGAGAGAGCCCAGTCTTAGTTTGAGGGGTTGTCCGCATTGAAAGTAACACGATCGGTAAGGCGCCCGGCAATTTTAGTTTGGTGCTGGCACACGTTTTAGCGAGCTTGTTTTTTATGATACCATTGTGTCTTTCCACTAATCCGGCGCTCTGAGCATGTCTGGCCGAATGGAATCGTTTGTCAATTTGCAATGCCGTACATATCTGTAGAATTACAGCAGCGATAAACTGCAGATCACTATCCGACCAGATAAATCTCGGCAAACCGAACCGTGGGAAGAATTCCTTTAACATGGTCTTTGCAGTGGTCATGGCTGTAGCGTCTTTAACAGGGAAAGCCTCGACCTACTTACTAAAGGCGCAAATGACCACAAGGACATATTTTAGATTGTTACATCGCTCCATTTCAATAAAGTCAAGGTGAATCACTTCAAACGGGACAGAAGGAGGCCCAAAGCTACCTCTTGGAGTTGCTGTCCCCTTTCCCACATTGTGTTGTAGGCAAATAATGCAATTTTGGACATAATGCTGGGCAATTTTTGAAATCTTATCATTTACCCAGACTTTCTCTAACATTCTCGTGATCTGTGGAGCGCACACATGTGTGGAACCGTGTGCCATGGTAACCATCATTACTATATAGGCATTAGGAAGCAACCATTTCCATTCAACCATGTCCACCCAACACCCATCATCATCGAGTTTCCCCAAGCCCTCAGCCCACCTCTTGGATTCTTCTAATGTGGCATCGGCTTGGATATCCCGTACAGACCCAACACCCTCATCCATTGCATAGGCATCTACAGTCTCCCTTGAAACATACATCTCCGTGAAGAGATCAGAGGCAGTTTGTCTAGCTATTTGATCAGCGAAATCATTCCCTTCCCCTACATCATCTATAATCTTGCGATGTGCTGCGCACTTAATGATTGCTAACTCACTAGGGAGCGCAAGCGCTGAAAGCAATTGTACTATCAGGGAGCCATGTTGGAGCTTGGTGCCATGCGAAGTTAAAAACCCTCTCTCTGACCAAAGTCTCCCAAAGTTGTGAGCCACCCCAAAGGCATACTGGCTATCAGTATATATGTTTACTGTTAGCCCTTCGGAAAGCTCACAAGCTTGAGTCAATGCTATAATCTCTGCGGCCTGCGCAGAGTTATGCGTAATTCCCTTGGTCTCCACAACTCTACTCAATGTAGTGACTGCATAAGCAGCTGTGGATGTACCATCCAGTAGTTTGAAGCAGGAGCCATCACAAAACAGCTCCCCTTGTGGGTTATCCAAAGGAGTGTCCCTCAAATCAACTCTGCCTTTTGTATCTTGTTCAGTAGTATACAGGCAGTCATGTGACACTTTGTCACATCAAACAGTATTTTGCGGGAAAGGTAGGAGTTCAGCCGGATTAAGAACGCAGCACCTCCTAATTTGAAAGTGGGGAGCAAACAAGATTAATTCATATCTTGTCAGTCGTGCGGAAGTGAGGTGTTGCGTTTTTGTTCAATAGAATCTACAGAGTGAGGCACCATCAGGGTTAAATTATGGCCTAGGAACATTCCCTCACTCTGTTTTACAGACGCAGCAGCAGCAGCGACAGCGCGCAAACATCTTGGCAAAGCGCATGCAACAGGATCAAGGGCGGAAGAGTAGTAACCGCATGGCCTATTCTTCCCTCCATGTTACTGCGTTAATACAGCCAAAGCACATCCATCACATTCATGCACAAACAACACAAAGGCCTTCTCATAGTTCGGTGTGCCCAAAACTGGCGCCGAACATAATGCAGTCTTGAGCAACTCGAATGCATGTTGAAGCTCCGTATTCCATGGCAATGGCGAAGAAATACCCTTCTTCGTTAAGGCCAACATCGGTTTTATCACTAGTGAGAAGCTTGGGATCCATGACCTACAGTAAGAAGCCATACCTATCAAGGCTCTAACTTCCTTTTGTGTATTTGGGACAGACATGCCAGAAATGTGTTTTATTCTTTTAGGTGTCAATCTTCTTCCCTCCTTTGACAGGAGATAGCCTAAATAGGCGACCTCCTGGCAACAATATTGAAACTTTTTAAGCAAAGCGTTGTGACCATGCTTAGCTAGATGGATGAGCAACAACACAGCGCCCTCTTTACAAGAGCTCTCAGAGTCAGCGGCTAAAAGCAAATCATCAACATATTGAAGCAACGTACAAGTAGGGGGCAATCCAAGGCTGCTCTTTCAAAGCCCTACTTTAAATACTAGGACTCTCAGTATAACCTTGAGGTGCACGAGTAAATGTGAATGAGCGTCCCCTTAAGGTGAACGTGAACAAGTATCTACTATCCTCATGTATAGGAATACTGAAGAAAGCATTCTTTAGGTCCACAACACTGAAGTGAGTAGCCGTAGCTGGAATCATGGTTAATATTGTCGTCACATCAGGCACAATTGGAAATTGCGGAGCGACGACTTTATTAATGGCACGTAAATCAATTATAAAAAGAAATGGAATTGCATTATCACCTTTTTTGTACACAGGTAAAATCGGACTATTGCACAAACTTCCTGCAATCTCCTCAATCACCCCACGATGCACAAAATCGGAAACAATGCTCTTCAAAGCTTGCTCGCCTTCAACTGAGATATTATACTGTGGAATACAGGGCAGCTTAATTCCATGTTTCAAAACTATTTTAACAGGCTCAATCTGCAAAACACTGACATCATTGTCATCAACTGCCCACAAACACTCTGGTACATTACTGAATTCTGGCGGCAAAGGTCTAGTCAAGAATTGCGAAACAGAACATTGCTGTGGTGAAATCGTCAAACGCACTCCATCAGAAGAACAATGAATTACCGCATTTAATTCCTTCAACAGATTCAACTTCAGCAAATTCTCTCCACAATTCGAAGTCAAGAGAAATGGACAGTGGTCCGTAAAGGGACCCAAAGAAATAGGTACCGGTGAAGAAACCGGACAAACAACTGGTGTGCCAGAAAACCCTACAGAAACATTGGTTTGCCCTGACAGTGGAATGTTTGGAACCCGAGAATGATCAATGGAGCACTTCTGTGCTCCAGTGTCTATCAAAAATTGATGTTTCCTATTTCCCACTACCATTTCAACGTAGGGACCTTTCTGATTAATGGGAATAGGTGAAGGTTCCAAACCCTGCTTCGGGCAATCCTAACGAAACAAAATATCATCAAAAGGAAGCTCTTCAGATAGATATGAAGCAGAAGGATGATCAAATATGTTTCTAGTATCCACACTCGAAGTCTGATTATCCTGTGAAAAAGGTTGTTGGGGATCCTGCGAAAACTGGCCTCTACCAGGGCCCCCTACACCCGGGCGACCTCTGGATCGTCTACCCATATTTCCAAATGTGTTATTCGACCTCTGTCGAAGGACGGGGCATTGTGCACGCCAATGACCCTCCTGGCGACAATAGGCACACTGGTTAATATTCACAGGACCCAAGGGCACATTCCCTTGTGGAACATACTGACCTCTAATCTGCTAACTACCCCCTCTGGGGCCTCTAACAATTTGCTGTAACAATACTTTAGTCTTTAAATCACCGTTTCTCTTCTCGACTCTATCTTTTTCATTATTGACACGGTTCTCGTAGTACTAAGCCATGTGCAGTACTTCTGATTGGGATTTCGCCTGCCAAGCGCTCTCAGAAGACATAATTTGTGACTGGATGTCAGGCAGCAATCCACGTACAAATTTGTCCACAAATAATCTTTTCCCAGACTCTGTGCCTAAGTCTTGTCCACTGAAATCCGAGAATACCTGTTCGAACCTATTAAAGAACTCGGTAGCACCCTCAGATTTTCCTTGGACACAGGCCGTAAGCTTGTCCCAAATAATTCTCTTTTCGGGGATTATAGTTTTCAGTTTTGCAATGATTCTGTCAGGCAAAGTTAGTATCACCTGAGGTGGTCTCTCACCAGCTGGCCTTTCCCCCTCAAGCCTAACTATTTTAGCCCATGTATCTCCCCACCCTGGTACATCGTCTATAGTTCTAACTTGTTTCCACAAATCTACAGGCAGGATACAGGGAATAGCAAATCAATGTCGCCTAGGGTAAACACTGAGGACTGCAAAACGGACTCTATCTCTTTATAGAACCCTGTCGGATTTTTCCTAATGTCAGGAATAGTTTGTCTAATAGTATTCACTTCCTGTCGTGAAAACGGGACGTGAACAAACTGCGATACATAATGTGCAGGAATGTCCACAGCAGGTGTACCTGCTGCAGCATTAGCAGGAATCTCAACCTTTGGGACAAATGTCGGAGGAACCTCTCTCATAGGCAACTGAGATGGAGGCAACTCCGAACGCTTACTAAGCAACAGAGCTAAGTCGAGCGCTAAAGCAGTTGAAGAAGTTTCAAGTGAAAAAGCTCTCTTATAAATGCTCAATAACTCTGTGGGACAACTAACCTTTCTCTTTAAACATTCATCCTGCAGGTACTCTACCATTACCTGTATCACTTTCCTCTGCATTTCTAGAGTATATTGACTGTATGTGTCATATACCTCAACTGGAGTTATCGATATGTCTGAAATCCATCTAATCGCATCTTTTGTACAAATCCGCGCCTCCTCAGATGTTGATTTACGACACGGAAGAAATTGTTTCTGTACATACATACTTTCTTCTTTGTCATCCTCATTCCGTAACCTTTCCAACTCCTTTCTATACTCAAATATCCTCTCAACATGCTCATGTACCTTCTCCACAGTGTCTCTTGAAAACGCTAAAGTATTCAGGTCCCTCAACCCTTGTGGGAGGTCTGCATTATTTAATTCACCCCACATTACACATAAATGAATCCCTAAACCTTCAATGAAAACATTTTTCTCAGGAAAATTATCCATATTAGAAAGTGTGGCAAGAACATTAGCTCGATCATCTCTCTCCATACAATGCTTAGCCCATGCAAACAAATCCTGTTTCTTTTCTGTAGGAACAGTATTATGAGTAACAATCCTCGACCCCGCACCCTGATCAACTACAAGCGGTACAGAACTACTTGGGAGTGAGGGTGCAAGCAAATTCAATGGAGGTACTATTACTTGTGCAATGGGAAGAGGCAGAGGAGCAGGTGGAGGAACAACAACCGGAGGAATAGGAGCAACAGGTTGAGCAGGAAGAGCAGGAATAACAGCAGGAAGAGGTACAGCAGGAGGAAGAGGAACATACAGAGGTGGTGCAGAGGCACCAGGCCTTCGTTCATTGAACAAATTGTCGATAAACTCATCAGAAACATGAAGATCTTTAGAAGGATAGATTTTCTGAATACCGAGTGAGAAAGCCCTGTCCATATTCCTAACCGACTCAGACTGTTTGTCCTGATCATATAACAACACCTTTTCAGCATTTGTTTTATGACGGTGCACATGTTTTTCCCTACTTTTAAGCTGCTGCAACGCTTCTCTTTTCCAATTTTGCAAAACATCAAATGCTGCAGGTCTGGCCTTCTTTTTTAACAAGACTGACTCTAAATATTCAATACGAGGGATCTCAAAACTACCATTGACTGGCCACTGAAGTTCAGAGGCATGTCTGGTTTGTCTGTGCCAAATTTGATTAAATACACTTCCAATGCCATGCTTACAGTACATAGCACATGCCGGTGACCCTCCGGTGGTGCCGGGCGGCTAAATTCCAAAGATTGTCTATCGCTGCGGAATAATGCCCTAAAGCAGCTAGACAATTTCCCAGGCATTTCTCAAATACTCGGTGTTACCTGGTCAATAATTGTGTCTGCAGATACAATGCGCCAAATTCAAATTGTCAGGGTTGAATTAAGAGTCGGGTAACGACTCACCTGACCAAACCTAAGGAGGACCGATCGGTTTACAAAGGACTTACCTAACAAATTTTATCTTGTGTATGGTGATTTCGGCAAATGTGCCCGCCTCAAAAAATTGACCCTCGTCAAGATGCCATCTCAGACCACACGGCTATCGTCCAGGGAACGGATCGTGCAGCGCTGTTAAGGTGTCGCGTCTCGTTCAGTCGGGCCCATTATGTCACACCGTCCGATCCCGGTCCGATAGCGTGCGTCAACATTCAAAATCCGGCATCAATCTTGAGGGTTCCTATTCCGGGCACCAACTGTGAAAACAAGGAAATAATATGAGGCAGGGTAACCAAAAAGGAAACACACCAAACACAGGTTACAAAGGAACATACAAAGTACTTTATTTTATACTGAATCCAGTTACAAAAGAACAGAACAAAATTCAGATAGCTATCGACCCTCAGTACAACACAGCGAACTCCGGCGTGGTTCGGTGTGCTCAATGAGTGCAAATATTCATTGAAACAGTCAGGCTTTTATACATTTCTCCAGCCTGTTGTCCAGCCTTTCTGCAGGTTAACCATTCCATAAATAAGTTACTGCTCTAGGGTCCCTTGCCAGGTCAAATCTAGTTCATCTTAGGTTTATACATTACGAAGAAGAAATGGTAATAATGTATGCTCTAGGCCTAACATTACAATGCGGGACTTAATTTATACAATGTAGTTAAGCAGGTGTTCTCATTCAATTATAGATCAGTTTCGGTGATACAGGTAATCCATTGCACACAGGTCAGCAGAAGGACAAGGTCTCAGCTCTGCTGATGCTGGACTCCGCTGCAGGCTCCATCATGCACTACGGCGCTGCCGATGCTGGACTCCGCTCCGGGCTCCATCATGCAGCACAGCACTGCCGATGCTGGACTCTGCTCTGGGCTCCATCATACAGAATGGCGCTGCCAATGCTGGACTCTGCTGCAGGCTCCATCATGTAGCATGCTGCTGCCGATGCTGGACTCTGCTTCAGGCTCCATCATGCAGCACGGCGCTGCCGATGCTGGGCTCCGCTGCAGGCTCCATCATGCAGCACAGCGCTGCTGATGCTGGACTCCACTGCAGGCTCCATCATGCACTACGGCGCTGCCGATGCTGGACTCTGCTCCGGGGTCCATCATGCAGCACAGCGCTGCCGATGCTGGACTCTGCTCCAGTCTCCATCATGCAGAATGGCGCTGCCGATGCTGGGCTCTGCTGCAGGCTCCATCATGAAGCATGCTGCTGCAGATGCTTGGCTCCGCTGCAGGGTCCATCATGCAGCACACCACTGCTGATGCTGGGCTCCACTGCCGGCTCCATCATGCAGCACAGCGCTGCTGATGCTGGACTCCGCTGCAGGCTCCATCATGCACTACGGCGCTGCCGATGCTGGACTCCGCTCCGGGCTCCATCATGCAGCACAGCACTGCCGATGCTGGACTCTGCTCTGGGCTCCATCATGCAGAATGGCGCTGCCGATGCTGGACTCTGCTGCAGGCTCCATCATGTAGCAAGCTGCTGTCGATGCTGGACTCCGCTCCGGGCTCCATCATGCAGCACGGCGCTGTAGATGCTGGACTCTGCTGCTGGCTCCATCATACAGCACAGTGCAGCCGATGCTGGACTCCGCTCTGGGCTCCATCATGCAGCACGCCACTGCCGATGCTGGACTCGGCTCCGGGCTCCATCATGCAGCACAGCACTGCCGATGCTGGACTCTGCTCTGGGCTCCATCATGCAGAATGGCGCTGCCAATGCTGGACTCTGCTGCAGGCTCCATCATGTAGCAAGCCGCTGTCGATGCTGGACTCCGCTCCGGGCTCCATCATGCAGCACGGCGCTGTAGATGCTGGACTCTGCTGCTGGCTCCATCATACAGCACAGTGCAGCCGATGCTGGACTCCGCTCTGGGCTCCATCATGCAGCACGCCACTACCGATGCTGGACTCCGCTCCAGGCTCCATCATGCAGCATGGCACTGCGGACTCTGCTCCAGGCTCCATCATGCAACATGGCACTGCCAATGCTGGACTCTGACCCAGGCTCCATCATGCAGCACGCCGCTGCCAATGCTGGACTCCGCTCCAGGCGCTCCATCATGCAGCACACCGCTGCCCATTCTGGACTCCGCTGCAGGCTCCATCATGCAGCACACCGCTGCCAATTCTGGACTCCACTGCAGGCTCCATAATGTAGCAAGCCGCTGTCGATGCTGGACTCCGCTCCGGGCTCCATCATACAGCACAGTGCAGCCGATGCTGGACTCCGCTCTGGGCTCCATCATGCAGCACGCCACTGCCGATGCTGGACTCCGCTCCGGGCTCCATCATGCAGCACGGTGCTGCAGATGCCAGACTCAGCTCCGGGCTCCATCTTGCAGCATGGCGCTGCCGATGCTGGGCTCTGCTGCAGGCTCCATCATGCAGCATGCTGCTGCCGATGCTGGACTCCGCTGCAGGCTCCATCGTGCAGCATGACACTCTCAATGCTGGACTCCTCTCCAGGCTGCATCATGCAGCACGTCGCTGCCGATGCTGGACTCTGCTGCAGGCTCCATCATGCAGCATGACACTCTCAATGCTGGACTCCGCTCCAGGCTCCACCATGCAGCATGGCACTGCGGACTCTGCTCCAGGCTCCATTATGCAGCATGGCACTGTCAATGCTGGACTCCGCTCCAGGCGCTCCATCATGCAGCACACCGCTGCCGATGCTAGACTCCGCTGCAGGCTCCATCATGCAGCACACCACTGCCGATGCTGGACTCCGCTGCAGGCTCCATCATGCAGCACGCCGCTGCCGATGCTGGACTCCGCTGCAGGCTCCATCATGCAGCACAGCTCTGCTGATGCTGGACTCCGCTGCAGGCTCCATCATGCACTACGGCGTTGCCAGTTCTAGACTCCGCTCCGGGCTCCATCATGCAGCACAGCACTGCCAATGCTGGACTCCGCTGCGGGCTCCCTCATGCAGCACAGTACTGCCAATGCAGGACTCGGCTCCGGGCTCCATCAAGCAGCATGGCGCTGCCGATGCTGGACTCCCCTCTGGGCTCCATCATGTAGCACAGCGTGGCTGATGCAGGACTCCGCTTTGGGCTTCATCATGCAGAATGAAGCTGCCGATGCTGGGCTCTGCTGCGGCTCCATCATGCAGCATGACACTCTCAATGCTGGACTCCACTCCGGGCTCCATCATGCAGCACGGCACTGCCGATGCTGGACTCCGCTCCGGGATCCATCATGCAGGATGGAGCTGCCGATGCTGGACTCCGCTGCAGGCTCCATCATGCAGCACAGTGCTGCCGATTCTGGGCTCTGCTGCAGGCTCCATCATGCAGCACGGCGCTGCAGATGCTGGACTCCGCTGCAGGCTCCATCATGCAGCATGACACTCTCAATGCTGGACTCCGCTCCAGGCTCCATCATGCAGCATGGCACTGCCAATGCTGGACTCTGCCCCAGGCTCCATCATGCAGCACGCCGCTGCCAATGCTGGACTCCGCTCCAGGCGCTCCATCATGCAGCACACCGCTGCCAATTCTGGACTCCGCTGCAGGCTCCATCATGCAGCACACCGCTGCCAATTCTGGACTCCGCTGCAGGCTCCATCGTACAGCACGGCGCTGCCGATGCTGGACTCCACTGCAGGCTCCATCATGCAGCACGGTGCTGCCGCTGATGGACTCCACTTCAGGCTCCATCATGTAGCACGGCGCTGCTGATGCTGGACTCTGCTGCAGGCTCCAACATGCACTACGGCGCTGTCGATGCTGGACTCCGCTCCGGGTTCCATCATGCAGCACAGCACTGCCGATGCTGGACTCCGCTCCAGGCTCCATCATGCAGCACGGCGCTGCTGATGCTGGACTCCGCTCCGGGCTCCATCATGCAGCATGGCACTGCCGATGTTGGACTTCGCTACAGGCTCCATCATGCAGCACAGCACTGCCGGTGCTGGACTCTGCTCTGGGCTCCATCATGCAGCATGCCACTGCCGATGCTGGGCTCCGCTGCAGGCTCCATCATGCAGCATGACACTCTCAATGCTGGGCTGTGGTGCAGGCTCCATCATACAGCACAGCGCTGCCGATGCTGGACTCCGCTACAGGCTCCATCATGCAGCACACTGCGGCCGATGCTGGACTCCGCTCTGGGCTCCATCATGCAGCATGGCGCTGCCGGTGCTGGACTCTTCTCCGGGCTCCATCATGCAGAATGGCGCTGCTGATGCTGGGCTCTGCTGCAGGCTCCATCATGCAGCATGACATTCTCAATGCTGGGCTCTGCTGCAGGCTCCATCATGCAGCACAGCGCTGCCGATGCTGGACTCCGCTGCATGCTCCATCATGCAGCATGACACTGCGGACTCTGCCCCAGGCACCATCATGCAGCATGGCACTGCGGACTCAGCTCCAGGCTCCATCATGCCGCATGGCACTACGCACTCTGCCCCAGGCTCCATCATGCAGCATGCTGCTGCCGATGCTGGACTCCGCTCCAGGCGCTCCATCATGCAGCACGGCGCTGCCGATGCTGGACTCTGCTCCAGGCTCCATCATGCAGCACGCCGCTGCCGATGCTGGACTCCGCTCCAGGCGCTCCATCATGCAGCACGCTGCTGCCGATGCTGGACTCTGCTCCAGGCTCCATCATGCAGCATGGCACTGCCAACGCTGGACTCTGCTCGAGGCTCCATCCTGCAGCACGGCACTGCCAACACTGGACTCTGCTCGAGGCTCCATCCTGCAGCACGGCACTGCCAATGCTGGACTCTGCTCCAGGCTCCATCATGCAGCACGCCGCTGCCGATGCTGGACTCCGCTCCAGGCGCTCCATCATGCAGCACGCTGCTGCCGATGCTGGGCTCTGCTCCAGGCTCCATCATGCAGCATGGCACTGCCAACGCTGGACTCTGCTCGAGGCTCCATCCTGCAGCACGGCACTGCCAGCGCTGGACTCTGCTCGAGGCTCCATCCTGCAGCACGGCACTGCCAACGCTGGACTCTGCTCGAGGCTCCATCCTGCACCATGGCACTGCCAATGCTGGACTCTGCTCCAGGCTCCATCATGCAGCATGGCACTGCAGACTCTGCCCCAGGCGCCATCATGCAGCACGCCGCTGCCGATGCTGGACTCCGCTCCAGGCGCTCCATCATGCAGCACGGCGCTGCCGATGCTGGACTTTGCTCCAGACTCTATCATGCAGCACGGCGCTGCTGATGCTGGACTCTGCACCAGGCGCTCCATCATGCAGCATGGCACTGCCAATGCTGGATTCTGCTCCAGGCTCCATCATGCAGCACGGCGCTGCAGACGCTGGGCTCCGCTGCAGGCTCCATCATACAGCACGGCACTGCCAATGCTGGGCTCCGCTGCAGGCTCCATCATGCAGCATGGCACTGCCAATGCTGGGCTCTGCTGCAGGCTCCATCATTCAGCACGGCACTGCCAATGCTGGGCTCTGCTCTAGGCTCCATCATGCAGCATGGCACTGCAGACGCTGGGCTCCGCTGCAGGCTCCATCATGCAGCACAGCACTGCCAATGCTGGGCTCCGCTGCAGGCTCCATCATGCAGCACGGCACTGCCAATGCTGGGCTCTGCTGCAGGCTCCATCATTCAGCATGGCACTGCCAATGCTGGGCTCTGCTCTAGGCTCCATCATGCAGCACGGCACTGCCAATGCTGGGCTCTGCTGCAGGCTCCATCATGCAGCACGGCACTGCCAATGCTGGGCTCTGCTCTAGCCTCCATCATGCAGCACGGTACTGCCAATGCTGGGCTCTGCTGCAGGCTCCATCATGCAGCATGGCACTGCCAATGCTGGACTCTGCTCCAGGCTCCATCATGCAGCACGGCGCTGCAGACGCTGGGCTCCGCTGCAGGCTCCATCATGCAGCACGCACTGCCAATGCTGGGCTCTGCTGCAGGCTCCATCATGCAGCACGCCGCTGCCGATGCTGGACTCCGCTCCAGGCGCTCCATCATGCAGCACGGCGCTGCCAATGCTGGACTTTGCTCCAGACTCCATCATGCAGCACGGCGCTGCTGATGCTGGACTCTGCACCAGGCGCTACATCATGCAGCATGGCACTGCCAATGCTGGACTCTGCTCCAGGCTCCATCATGCAGCATGGCGCTGCAGACGCTGGGCTCCGCTGCAGGCTCCATAATGCAGCACGGCACTGCCAATGCTGGGCTCCGCTGCAGGCTCCATCATGCAGCACGGCACTGCCAATGCTGGGCTCCGCTGCAGGTTCCATCATGCAGCACGGCGCTGCTGATGCTGGACTCTGCACCAGGCGCTCCATCATGCAGCATGGCACTGCCAATGCTGAACTCTGCTCCAGGCTCCATCATGCAGCACGGCACTGCCAATGCTCGGCTCTGCTGCAGGCTCCATCATGCAGCACAGCACTGCCAATGCTGGGCTCCGCTGCAGGCTCCATCATGCAGCACGGCACTGCCAATGCTGGGCTCCGCTGCAGGCTCCATCATGCAGCACGACGCTGCTGATGCTGGACTCTGCACCAGGCGCTCCATCATGCAGCATGGCACTGCCAATGCTGGACTCTGCTCCAGGCTCCATCATGCAGCACGGCGCTGCAGACGCTGGGCTCCGCTGCAGGCTCCATCATGCAGCACGGCACTGCCAATGCTGGGCTCTGCTGCAGGCTCCATCATGCAGCACGCCGCTGCCAATGCTGGACTCCGCTCCAGGCGCTCCATCATGCTGCATGGCGCTGCCGATGCTGGACTTTGCTCCAGACTCCATCATGCAGCACGGCGCTGCTGATGCTGGACTCTGCACCAGGCGCTCCATCATGCAGCATGGCACTGCCAATGCTGGACTCTGCTCCAGGCTCCATCATGCAGCATGGCGCTGCAGACGCTGGGCTCCGCTGCAGGCTCCATCATACAGCACGGCACTGCCAATGCTGGGCTCCGCTGCAGGCTCCATCATGCAGCACGGCACTGCCAATGCTGGGCTCTGCTGCAGGCTCCATCATTCAGCACGGCACTGCCAATGCTGGGCTCTGCTCTAGGCTCCATCATGCAGCACGGCACTGCAGACGCTGGGCTCCGCTGCAGGCTCCATCATGCAGCACAGCACTGCCAATGCTGGGCTCCGCTGCAGGCTCCATCATGCAGCACGGCACTGCCAATGCTGGGCTCTGCTGCAGGCTCCATCATTCAGCATGGCACTGCCAATGCTGGGCTCTGCTCTAGGCTCCATCATGCAGCACGGCACTGCCAATGCTGGGCTCTGCTGCAGGCTCCATCATGCAGCACGGCACTGCCAATGCTGGGCTCTGCTCTAGCCTCCATCATGCAGCACGGTACTGCCAATGCTGGGCTCTGCTGCAGGCTCCATCATGCAGCATGGCACTGCCAATGCTGGACTCTGCTCCAGGCTCCATCACGCAGCACGGCGCTGCAGACGCTGGGCTCTGCTGCAGGCTCCATCATGCAGCACGCACTGCCAATGCTGGGCTCTGCTGCAGGCTCCATCATGCAGCACGCCGCTGCCGATGCTGGACTCCGCTCCAGGCGCTCCATCATGCAGCACGGCGCTGCCGATGCTGGACTTTGCTCCAGACTCCATCATGCAGCACGGCGCTGCTGATGCTGGACTCTGCACCAGGCGCTACATCATGCAGCATGGCACTGCCAATGCTGGACTCTGCTCCAGGCTCCATCATGCAGCATGGCGCTGCAGACGCTGGGCTCCGCTGCAGGCTCCATAATGCAGCACGGCACTGCCAATGCTGGGCTCCGCTGCAGGCTCCATCATGCAGCACGGCACTGCCAATGCTGGGCTCCGCTGCAGGTTCCATCATGCAGCACGGCGCTGCTGATGCTGGACTCTGCACCAGGCGCTCCATCATGCAGCATGGCACTGCCAATGCTGAACTCTGCTCCAGGCTCCATCATGCAGCACGGCACTGCCAATGCTCGGCTCTGCTGCAGGCTCCATCATGCAGCACAGCACTGCCAATGCTGGGCTCCGCTGCAGGCTCCATCATGCAGCACGGCACTGCCAATGCTGGGCTCCGCTGCAGGCTCCATCATGCAGCACGACGCTGCTGATGCTGGACTCTGCACCAGGCGCTCCATCATGCAGCATGGCACTGCCAATGCTGGACTCTGCTCCAGGCTCCATCATGCAGCACGGCGCTGCAGACGCTGGGCTCCGCTGCAGGCTCCATCATGCAGCACGGCACTGCCAATGCTGGGCTCTGCTGCAGGCTCCATCATGCAGCACGCCGCTGCCAATGCTGGACTCCGCTCCAGGCGCTCCATCATGCAGCATGGCGCTGCCGATGCTGGACTTTGCTCCAGACTCCATCATGCAGCACGGCGCTGCTGATGCTGGACTCTGCACCAGGCGCTCCATCATGCAGCATGGCACTGCCAATGCTGGACTCTGCTCCAGGCTCCATCATGCAGCATGGCGCTGCAGACGCTGGGCTCCGCTGCAGGCTCCATCATACAGCACGGCACTGCCAATGCTGGGCTCCGCTGCAGGCTCCATCATGCAGCACGGCACTGCCAATGCTGGGCTCTGCTGCAGGCTCCATCATTCAGCACGGCACTGCCAATGCTGGGCTCTGCTCTAGGCTCCATCATGCAGCACGGCACTGCAGACGCTGGGCTCCGCTGCAGGCTCCATCATGCAGCACAGCACTGCCAATGCTGGGCTCCGCTGCAGGCTCCATCATGCAGCACGGCACTGCCAATGCTGGGCTCTGCTGCAGGCTCCATCATTCAGCATGGCACTGCCAATGCTGGGCTCTGCTCTAGGCTCCATCATGCAGCACGGCACTGCCAATGCTGGGCTCTGCTGCAGGCTCCATCATGCAGCACGGCACTGCCAATGCTGGGCTCTGCTCTAGCCTCCATCATGCAGCACGGTACTGCCAATGCTGGGCTCTGCTGCAGGCTCCATCATGCAGCATGGCACTGCCAATGCTGGACTCTGCTCCAGGCTCCATCACGCAGCACGGCGCTGCAGACGCTGGGCTCTGCTGCAGGCTCCATCATGCAGCACGCACTGCCAATGCTGGGCTCTGCTGCAGGCTCCATCATGCAGCACGCCGCTGCCGATGCTGGACTCCGCTCCAGGCGCTCCATCATGCAGCACGGCGCTGCCGATGCTGGACTTTGCTCCAGACTCCATCATGCAGCACGGCGCTGCTGATGCTGGACTCTGCACCAGGCGCTACATCATGCAGCATGGCACTGCCAATGCTGGACTCTGCTCCAGGCTCCATCATGCAGCATGGCGCTGCAGACGCTGGGCTCCGCTGCAGGCTCCATAATGCAGCACGGCACTGCCAATGCTGGGCTCCGCTGCAGGCTCCATCATGCAGCACGGCACTGCCAATTGCTGGGCAACACTGCAGGCTCCATCATGCAGCACGGCGCTGCTGATGCTGGACTCTGCACCAGGCGCTCCATCATGCAGCATGGCACTGCCAATGCTGGACTCTGCTCCAGGCTCCATCATGCAGCACGGCACTGCCAATGCTCGGCTCTGCTGCAGGCTCCATCATGCAGCACAGCACTGCCAATGCTGGGCTCCGCTGCAGGCTCCATCATGCAGCACGGCACTGCCAATGCTGGGCTCCGCTGCAGGCTCCATCATGCAGCACGGCGCTGCTGATGCTGGACTCTGCACCAGGCGCTCCATCATGCAGCATGGCACTGCCAATGCTGGACTCTGCTCCAGGCTCCATCATGCAGCACGGCGCTGCAGACGCTGGGCTCCGCTGCAGGCTCCATCATGCAGCACGGCACTGCCAATGCTGGGCTCTGCTGCAGGCTCCATCATGCAGCACGCCGCTGCCAATGCTGGACTCCGCTCCAGGCGCTCCATCATGCAGCATGGCGCTGCCGATGCTGGACTTTGCTCCAGACTCCATCATGCAGCACGGCGCTGCTGATGCTGGACTCTGCACCAGGCGCTCCATCATGCAGCATGGCACTGCCAATGCTGGACTCTGCTCCAGGCTCCATCATGCAGCATGGCGCTGCAGACGCTGGGCTCCGCTGCAGGCTCCATCATGCAGCACGGCCCTGCCAATGCTGGGCTCCGCTGCAGGCTCCATCATGCAGCACGGCGCTGCTGATGCTGGACTCTGCACCAGGTGCTCCATCATGCAGCATGGCACTGCCAATGCTGGACTCTGCTCCAGGCTCCATCATGCAGCACGGCACTGCTAATTCTCGGCTCTGCTGCAGGCTCCATCATGCAGCACGGCACTGCCAATGCTGGGCTCCGCTGCAGGCTCCATCATGCAGCACGGCACTGCCAATGCTGGGCTCCGCTGCAGGCTCCATCATGCAGCACGGCGCTGCTGATGCTGGACTCTGCACTAGGCGCTCCATCATGCAGCATGGCACTGCCAATGCTGGACTCTGCTCCAGGCTCCATCATGCAGCACGGCACTGCCAATGCTCCGCTCTGCTGCAGGCTCCATCATGCAGCACGGCACTGCCAATGCTGGGCTCCACTGCAGGCTCCATCATGCAGCATGGCACTGCCAATGCTGGGCTCTGCTCTAGGCTCCATCATGCAGCACGGCACTGCCAATGCTCGGCTCCGCTGCAGGCTCCATCATGCAGCACGGCACTGCCAATGCTGGGCTCCGCTGCTGGCTCCATCATGCAGCACGGCACTGCCAATGCTTGGCTCCGCTGCAGGCTCCATCATGCAGCACGGCACTGCCAATGCTGGGCTCCGCTGCAGGCTCCATCATGCAGCACGGCACTGCCAATGCTGGGCTCTGCTCTAGGCTCCATCATGCAGCACGGCGCTGCAGACGCTGGGCTCCGCTGCAGGCTCCATCATGCAGAACGGCACTGCCAATGCTGGGCTCTGCTGCAGGCTCCATCATGCAGCACAGCACTGCCAATGCTGGGCTCTGCTCTAGGCTCCATCATGCAGCACGGCGCTGCAGACGCTGGGCTCCGCTGCAGGCTCCATCATGCAGCACGGCACTGCCAATGCTGGACTCTGCTCTAGGCTCCATCATGCAGCACGGCGCTGCAGACGCTGGGCTCCGCTGCACGCTCCATCATGCAGCATGGCACTGCTAATGCTGGGCTCTGGTGCAGATTCCACCAGAGAACCCTGCACCGCCGGGCGCTGTAGAGCTGATCACTGGACCCCGTACGTCCAATACTGTCACTCGGAGCTATCACACAGCCACAACATTGGCAGACATCCTTGAAGGAACATCCTTGAATTAAGTTATCAGTTTACACCCTAGATTTACCATTGATCACAAATTCTCTTTCTTGGCACTAATCACTAAAAGGACACATCCATTCTGCTGCCAACTCTCACTCCTGCAAGCAATCAGACTTCAAAATGGCTACCCAAGCTCTAGCTCTTTCCCAAATGAGAGGACAGAAACTCCCTCTCCACTGGCACCCTGGCCTTAATGATGGGCACATTCCACCATGTTGCAGCGTGCCTCACACTGGCACTATCACCCCAACATTATCTACAAGTATCTACATTGCCACCACAACAGACACACAATATCTTTAAAATGGCATGGATTATTCACCCAAACAGGGGTGGCCAAGTCAGCATCTTAATTAGGGGGGAACTCACAACCTCGGGAAATCAACTCAACAGCAGAAGCCTCTACATTGGCAAACTGCAAACCACAAGGGACAGGAAAGAGGCCTCATCCTAGTGCGCACCGCGATCAAGTCCCCGCCCGGGCATGGGAGAGTGGGAGGGTTGGTCACACAGAGCCAGGGGCTGGGGCTCTGCTGCTAGCCATGTGACGCTGAGACCAGAGGAGGAGCTGAAGAGCACAGCAATAGCCTTCTGGCAATATCTGATGCAGAGCAAAGGAGGCAGCTGCCAGTTCTCAAAGGAGTGTCTGAAGGTGGCTTATTCATCAGCACCAGAAAGACACTCATTACAGCCAAGATGGCTGCCGAGGCACACATCTGCTTTGTCTGCATCACCTGGCACCATGGCAACATATCAAGAAGAAAGCAAAAGGGTGAAGCACAGGTCCATTCCCTGTGTAACGTTAGTAAACACTTGGAAATGTCCCCACTTCGGGGTCTGCTAACTCAAGAGGAGGGCCCGGGACAAGGACACTGCAAGCAATTTGACAGTTGGGTGGGTGAAAAGAGATGGCCAGAAAGTTAAGGAGGAGAGAGGCAGTAGAGGAAGAGTGAGCACAGGTTAAGACCAAGAGAGGGAGGCTGAGGGAACGGGGAGGTAGGAGAGTAGAGGAAAGGGGGGCAGGGAGGGGAGGAGAAGGGGAGGAAGGAAGCAAGGAGGAGGTTGAGAGGAGAGAGCAAAGGAGTGGAGAACGACGCTAGCGGTGAGGATGGAGGGTTAGGTAGCGAGAGGGCAAGACTGGGAGAGATAAAGAGAGAGTGAAAGGATATTGATATGGAAGGAAGGAGACTGAGGCAGGAGGTTGAGGCAAACAGTGGAGGAGGGTTGTGGAGAGACAGGTGGCTGAAGAGAAATTCAGATTGAAGGCTTGGAGGGAGGTCAAGGAGTAGGTGGAAAGGCGGAAGATGGAGGAGGTTGGGCAGGGTATTGAGGAAGGAGATCAGGTTAAGGTCTTGGGGAGGTGTTTTTATTTGTTTCTATTTATTGTCTATTTTTAAGGCACTAATACATCAATAAATTGTGTTTCAAAACACCCAGAGGGTAAAGGGGAGGGAACAAAGGAACAAAAAGGCAAAGAGAATAACAACGATGAACAAAGACAGAGGTGATCCTACAAGGCCTTGTGAGCATTCAGAACATGCAAGTGCTGATAGAGAGAAGGGACAGGGAAAGGGGGGAAGTGCTGGAGGTTCCACAGAAGGGGGGGAGTACCAGATAGTCTTTTGCAAGGCAACAGGTAAGTGCCTGGCAGAGACCACTTGGTAAAGAGTGGTCACCTGCCAATACAATAAGTGCAGGCCTGTGGGACAGCACAGGTCAGTGGGAGCACACAAGCAAGTGCAGGGGGAGGGGGAGGCTGAAGCGATTGGACGGAAGGCCAGGACCCAGAAGATCACATAAGGACCTAGGCTACCAATATCAGTGACTCTGGGGGTTAGCACGGAGGGAGAGTGTAAAGGCAGAGGAGAAGATGAGAGGAAGGGGGAGGCTGTTCCAGAGGAGGGAGCCAGCTGCGGAAAGAGATCGGCCAGCCACTTAATGCTTAGAGAAGCACTTGACATGCAGAGAGTTGGAGCTGGAAGATCAGAGCGATCTGGGCGGAGAGTATTTGGTGAGTGCAAGTTGTAGATAATATGGTCCCTGCCCCCAGACAGCCTTATGGGTGATGCAAAGGGATTTGAATTTTATCCTTGCAGCAACCGGGAGCCAGTGGAGAGATTTTATGGATGCGAGATATTTTATTAAAATTATTTTTATTTTTTTGAACTTTACTCAGTAAAAACTAAGTTTTGTCAAAACCTTTGCAGCTCCGGCATCGAGCTAACAAATAAATACATAAATACGTCCCCAGTCGGGGCTGGCCAGGCCTCCGTCAAGGACGGGAACCTAAGTTCCAAAAGGCAAAGGAAGGGTATTCAGAGCTAGTGTGATTCTGAATTCATAATGTTATCGTCCTCTCGCCGAGTGCTGTTAATCTGTGCGAATACTAGTTCTATCAGTTTTGTCAGAGCTTGGGACCATCGTCTATTTTCGCCGGAGATTAATCTGTACCACAGATCATCCGTTTTGAAGATCCACAAGTCTTCAGCCAAAGAGGGGAGGTATAGCTTTCTGCTTTCAATCGTGTTTGGGCAGTCTATCACTAAGTGCTTTAGAGTCTCGAGCGTTTGCTCATTCTTACATAAGCGACAGCTTTACTCGGGACCCGATCTTCTGATTGTTATAATCTCTCTAGTAGGGAGCAGATTGAGTCTTGCTCTCATGACACTATTTCTCAGATTCTTGTTGGGGAACTTAGCGCAGTATTGCAAAGGTTTTTTTCCTTTGTTGAAGGTAGGCGGGAGATGCTTCAAAAGTTTGTTCCCCGTTACTTGTTCTATTGTTAGGATCCAATCATATTGTTCCATTTTTTTTTTGATTTTTTCTGGATTTTCCTTCAGCTCTTTCTCAGAGCATTCGATGTTGTTCAAGTCATCATTTCTGGCTTTGACCCATTTATTCAAGGCTTCACATTTGCATGCATCAATTTCTTCCCATACGATGTTGTAGATAGGAAGGCTGCCTGACGTAAGGCACTCTGATCGACCTTTGATGCCAAAGATATGAGCCCCAGCTCCCTCCTTATCGCCGACATGGCATTGGATTTGGGAAGACCTAGTACTGATTTCCAGAGCTGTCCTTCAATTTTGCTCCAGATATTACGTTTGAGATATAAGGCGGATTCCGTTCCATAGATCAAAGCTGGAATTACTTTAGTATTGTAAAAAGTTATTGCTGGAATGAGGGAAAATTTGCCGTATTTGCGATCCACTGCTCTAGTTTGGGTTGTTAACCTTTTCACCTTTTCCCATATTTGATTGACGAGACTAGCCCTAGATATTTAAAGCTGTTTACAATTTCGATTTCGGTTTTCCCCAGGTAGATCTTTAGATTCTTCGTGTTTTTGGTAGGGACTTTCTCCAAAACCATAACCTTTGTTTTCGATTTATTGAGTTCGAGATTGTTTTCAGATATATAGGACTCCAAGTTGGTTAGTTTTCTTTGTAAGCCGACCTTCATTTGGTCGATCACAATAATGTCATCCGCATACAGTAATCGAGGAATCACCATTTTCCTGATTTTGGGGGGAAAAGAGCGGATTTGTTCTTCGGAGTGTTGGTAGTCTCCCAGGAAGGCTGTGAACAGCACGGGGGCCAAGGGGCATCCCTGTTTTACTCCTCGGTTGACATTGATCTCCTTGGAGAGCGCGCCTTGGTTGTTGAGTTTAATTCTGATCTTTGTGTTTGCATGGAGTGCTTTTATGGGTCATATTTTAATGGGGCATTTCCAAACTTGCAGTTTTCTCCATAGCCTTTGTCTATCGATTTTATCTAACGCCTTTGAGAGATCGACAAAGGCTAAATAGACCTTTGGCCCCCCCTCTTTGACTTTAGCCTTCAAGATGTTTAGGATTATAAGATTGATGGTAGTACAGTGTGTGTTTGAAGTCGGTCATTCGCTGGGCTGTCTTTTAACCATGTTCGAAAGTGAACCAGAAGACTGGCTGAATAGAGTTTGCCAAGAATGTCCAGGAGAGCAATGGGTCTGTAGCTCATAGGTTCTTGTCTCGGTCCTTTTTTATAAATTGGGACAATCACCGCTTTTTGCCATGATTCGGGGATCATATTCGTTCTGCCACATTCCAAGAAGATTTTACTTGTTTTTTTTGCCCACTTTTCGGGATACATTTTTAAATCTGTATTGGTTAGTCCATCGGGACCTGGTGCTCTTGATCTTTTCAAGTTTCGTATGGCTGCTTCGATGTCCGTAGTATTGGACAGATCCACCCACACTGATAGCAGATTCTGCTTCGACAATTGAGGATCGATGGTGGGACCCAGAAATTCTTCAGTGAAATATTGAACCCATGTTTCTTCTGCTACTGCATTGGACATAGAAGCCAGCTGGGTACCATTTGTCTCCTTGATCAGCTTCCAGAATTTGCTTGATTTTTTAGTTTGTAGATTTTGCATCATAGCTTCGGCGTCATTTTGATATTGTATGGCTTGATATTGTTTTCGCCAATTCTTGTAGGTTTTAATTTCCATGCGCCAGTTTTCCCAATCAGGCTCACTGTGTGATTTATTAGCAATTCTCAGGAGACGACGCCCAGCTTTTCTTTTTTCCACCACCATCTTGTCTTACGTATGTTTGGTTTCCAGGGGCTTCTTCGAATTCCTGGGGGCCTTCACCTGGAAAGTTAGGAGTAGAGGCAGGTAGTTTAGTCTTTCTTTCCTTTCGTTCTTCGTATCATCCCTTGTTCTCTTTTCCCAAGCTTGGGAAATTTTTCCAATGTCTTCTTCGGTTAACCTTGCCCGGGTCTGTTGTAAATTTATCTCAAGCTTCCAGTCGTACGTTTCTGATATCATGGTAGAAGTATGCCAAGTGCAACTGAGTAGATTGTGGTCGCTGTGGGTCGTGTTTTGGACCCTAAAGCTTGACAGTCCGAGAGTAAGACCATTGGAGATGAAAATATAGTCCAAAGTTGCTTTGGACCCATTGCGTTCCCATGTTGGACTGTTCGTTTGATTAGGGAATAATGATGCAACATTTTGCACATTTCTTTTGCAGATTACTTCATTCCAGGCTTTTCCTCTTTTGATGGAGGACTCTACACCTCCCCACTGTGGGCAGCGACCTTTGTTTTCACAGAGCGGCTCAGTGCACTTAGCATTTAGGTCGCAGCATATGATAAGTTCAATTTTTTCAAATTCCGTGAACAGCTGGTCAATGGTTTCCGAGATGGTATCACAGAAGGTTTTGGTCGACATTCGCTGGGGGTTCCAGTAACAATTAAGTATAGCCACTCTGTTCTGGAAGCCATTTTTCATTATTGCCTTTTCCTGAATTTGCGAAGTCACGATGACTAGCATTTTGTAGGCCTGTTTCCATTTTTTCGGTTCAGTCAGTCCCTTGCCTGTTTTTATTGCAGTAAGCAGACCCGATGATGGTCTGCCTAGTAGGCCTTTGACTGCAGGGGAGAGCAGGACAGTAAAACCATCCAGAACTGGTTGGTGAACGAGCCAGGTCTCTTGAAGGCATAGAATGTCATATGAGCCAAGATCGACATCTCCTGGTATAGTGAGGTGACTATGGCCTCTCGTGTTCCATGAGCCCAGGGTGTAGGATTTCTTGTCGGGTAGCTCACTGCTTTTGTCAATAGTGTTAGAGATGGAATCCTTGCGGCAAGCTAACCCTGGCCGTTGCTATTTGTCATCTTTTTTTGACCAGTTTGACATAAGCCATTTCCAGGGACCTTTCGGTTGACGTATATCTTTCGTTTGTTCCTGATGCCTGTCGCGTCTATTCATTAAGATCTCTGGGCGTTCACGATGAGATCCGGTGCGAGACCTGTTGCCCATCTGTTCTTCTTTGTTGTTTCTTGTGTGGTTCCCTGTCCCCTCGGGCAGGACATTGGTACGTTGATTGCGTTTTTCATTTGTGTACGCGTTGTCCAACCTATCAACGGGGTCTTTATCTCCTCGACCGTGATGGGCAAGGCATCTGTGTGTCTCCTGCCTTTCATGGGTCTTATATCCTTGGGATTGATGGTATAGATCCTCTGTTCTGGATCCATAGTGATATTGACGTTTTGATGTTTCTGTCTTTCCGTATTCGGAGAGTTGGGTCCTCGTGTTCCTTTTGTATTCCATCAGGGAGAAGCCTAATTGGTCGAATTCATCATGGACTGCATTGTCAATGTATTTGATGGAGTCTGTTTTCAGGTGAAGAAATGCTTTCGCCTTTGTTTCTCTATGATACGGTTCTACAAGCACCAAGTCATCTGTTCTGATCTTTCTCAAGGTTTTCATTGTCTTTGTTATTTTGAGTATTGTTGGTCTATTTAAGATGAAGACATTTTTCTCCACTTTCTCTTGTTCCAGCTTGAAGACTCGAATTTCTTCATTGGGATCCTTTCGACTTTCCAAATTACTTTTTCCTGGGTGATGTTTTCGTGGGCTCCTTGAAGCGTCTCCTCTTTCACGCGAAGATCGTGGATTGGGAGGAGTTCTTCTTATGGTAGACTCATACGTCCGCCTCTTCCTATCTTCCGCGATTGTCTGGGCGGTGGGTGCCTGTGTGGCTGACAAATTTGCAGCCGCATTGTCATTTTGGCTTGATCCATCGCTGTACCTTTTGGACTTCACTGAGGGCATTTCCGCTTGATCCGGGGTTTTTATCTCCCTTACTTCTGTGATTGCTTCACTTGAGTCCAGTTGCCCTGTTTCTGAGTGCGTTGACATATTCATTAGGTCGGAGCTTCCTAGAAATTCTTCTGTTGTTCTTGGCGATCTTAGGAGTCCAGGTTTCTCCGGTTTAGGACGTGGAACTTGTGGGTTTTTGTTACGTACTGATTTGCCCAGGCCACATCCTCTCTTAACCTCTTCGGCAGATGTTTTTGAAACCTTCTTTAGATTAGTTTTCTTTTCCATCAAGTCAATTATCGGGTATTGCGTTTTCTGTGCTATGACCAAGGGCCTTCCTTCTAGATTATCGTGCATCAGACATAGCACGGTTCTGTTTTTTTCATTTACCTGAGTCGTAGATTCCTGTCTACCGTTTTCGATGGCCATTGATTTTGTTGTGGACCTTTTATTCAAGGATTCCAAGCTCTCGATCTTTTTTTCCAGTATTTCTATTTTAGTTTCCCACACTGTTTTCTGATTTTGCAGTTTCTTTACATCACCTGTCGGTTTTTCCATGTTCTCGATTTTTTTTTCCAATACTTCAATTTTCCTTTCATATTTCGATTTCTGGTTGAACGATTTTTTCGCATTGGTTGATAAGGTAGAGTCCATCAGGACCACTTTTCGCATTAAGTTGGAGAGGATTGCTGTATTGTCTTGGACATTGTCTTTGATTGTTTCATATAACTTGCAGAAGGGCGCTAAAACAATAGTCATAGCCGACATTATGGCAATCATTTCCGGGTTCTTATTGGGAGATTCGTTTTGTAGCGCTGCAGCAATTTCACTAAGTCGTCTCTTTTTCGGGGAGGCTAAAGTTTTGTCCGGTTTTCTCAGGAATGTAGATGAGTTGGAATCTGTTCCTTCTCCTAATTTTCTTGGAGTTCTGTCTATGTCTATCGGGATTGTCGATGATCCAAATTTCGTCGAGGATGAGGGTGGAACAGAGGATAATCTGCTCGGCAGATGGGGCTTTGTCCATGCTAGACGATCATCTTTGTCATGGTGATTCAAAATTGGTCGGGTTGGTTCCCAATTTGATTTAGCCGCTCTTTGCTCCTCTTCTTCCTGGTCATTGTCTGAAACGAGGATCTCCTGTATAGTTTGTGGGGGTCCATTTAGCATGCTTTGGATCTGGGAAATATCAGTCCTGGTACCCGGAAGACTATGACTGCTCAGGGCATCCGGAGAGGAGATCTCAAGGCCTTTTGTTTTTTCAATATACGACCATCCATCTTTGGTAACTAGCGAGGCTCTTTCCTGCAAAAGGCCATTTGTTTGAGGTTGTTTGTCTCTTTTCATTTCAGACGGTTCAGTTCTTCTCTGTTTTTGTGCGGGCTCGGTTTGGGTTGCTATTTCCAACATCTCTGCGTCAGACACTTCGGTGTCAATGCTCTGTTTTCTTTTATGCTGCTGTGTAAAGAAATATTTTAATGGTCGAGATAGCAGAGGGTTTGACAGTCCTTTTTTATTTAGTTTTTTTATTTTTTGTTCACTTTGCATGGTGTTTTTTGTTGTTCTTGAGTTTGTGGATTTTTTCCCTCCTTGAGGCCTGTTTTTAGCCAGAGTATTTAGTTTGCCTCTTTTTTTCCTTTTAACACCAGAGCCGGTTTTCAGTTGTTCGCCGTCTGTTTCTTTATTGGAGTCTTCTGAATCTTCTGGGTCCACCTCTATAGGGTTGTCACTCTCCAGCGCATCTTCATCCGATTCTGAGTCTTTGTCCGGGACTGCAATAATCTCACTCCCTCTTGCGTCTTTGGAAAGTCTAGCTGGTTTATTAGCCAGGGTTTGCTTGGAATTCTCGCTAATATCATGAATCATTACTTTAATCGATATCGCATTCGGGATGAGGTTATTTTTTAATCTTTCAGCTAGCAAATTTGACGCCGTTTTGCCTTCCTCCATGAGGCTTTGTGTTTTGCCTTCAGTATGTTTTTGCTGTGTGGGTGTTTTAGTTATTTCAGGTTTGTTCGTTCTCACTGTTTTGATTCCTTCATTAGGTATCGCCTCTCTCCCATATGGGGCATTGTTATCGACATTGGAGTTTCTTGCTTCAGAAGAGTCAAGCTCCTCTCGAAGTCTGGGGACCTGCCCTGGAGCGGGGACAGTACTAGGGGCAGGCGTGTGCTCTGATAAGCGAGCTCGTGCCATGATGGACTGTTCCTCTGGTCTCAAGTCTCCAGCCATCCTAAACGGCGACATAGACTGTGCGAGCACAGAAAGCTCCCCCAGTTCTCCTTGTGAATCCGGTGTGATCAAGATGCCGGTTTTGGGGATCTTTTCACCCTCTTGCAATAGGGCTAGCATGTTCGTCTTAGCCGAAGTTACAGGTATTTTGGTGGTTGAATGAGGTGTTTGCAGAAGTTGTAGGATAGATGGAGACACCATCGGAGCCGAATCAGACTTGCTCCTCCTCTTCTTTTCCGGAGTTAGTTTTACTCCTGAGTGAGATGTATTTTTTACCGGGACGTCTTTTGAGGTTATTTTAGGACGTACCTCCGGTTCCATTTTGGTTTGACTGCGGGTCTGCAGCGGATTGTTTTCGGCAGGGAGCCCCTTTCGCTCGCAGCTCCTGCCCGAAACTATGAGTGTCTATTATGGGGTAGTAGCCTCATGGTAGGGCTAGTCAGGGTGGCTCTTTTCCTTAAATGCACAGCATGTATGAGTAGGCGCCTCAGCGCCAAACAGCCGCACAACAGCCGATGCCCTTTACCCCTATCGGGCTTAACGCCGCAAGGGTGGTAGCCTCTGTCCTATGAGGCTGCCCAGAGTCACGTGAGCGAGGTCACGAGTTCGCCGTGGCCCCGCCTCCCACATGAAACTCGCAATGCCGGGTAGGGAAAGCCGCTTCTGCTTCTAACGAGGCTTCGTTTTCAGAAATGCACAATTGTGAGAGATATGGTCCCTGGGCTTGAGGCCAAGGATAAGTCTTGCAGCCCTATTCTGGATTAGCTGGAGGGCTGTGGAGAGAGGAAGAGAGTAGAGTGTTAGGGAGAATTCTCACTTTATGGCTAATTTCCCTACCTATAGAGTCCCCCAGCAGCTTTGCTGGATTTGAAGGGTTTCTTTCTTTGTACCTACTAAGAGTGAGACTCTTTTTCCTACTCTTAGGCATTTTGCTATGTGTGTTGTAGGCTAATTTTGTGTTTAATGCCTATGGGATTTTCTCTCCCCCATAGGAACCATCTTTATTCACATGTGTTACACAGCACCCTCAGTGCAGTGACACAGGGGTGTCGTAGCGACCCCCAAACATAGATTCCATACCCTGGGACTGACTACTGTCTCCCAGGGCATGTAACGTCCCATTGACTTTACTAGTCAATTTTTATGAACTAAACCGGTACAACCCATCTTACTATGGTGGTACTGGGAACGGTTAATAGTTTATCCCTTATGTTTATTTTTGAGAGGGTACCGCACAGTCCCTCTCTCAAAAGTTTCTGGCTGGTGGCAGTGGTTACTACCAAAAATATTCGACCGCAAATATTTCTCTATTCGAATTTCCCATTGTTCGAGGCTACCACTTTTTCTGACAGCCTCTAACATACCGCCGGTAATTTTAATATTATCTTTGCTCCGGTGGGTTTTATTTGCCAGAGCTTTAATATTGCTTCTTTCTCGTGTCTTTCTCTACAATCCTAACCTAGGTCGGGGATCCTTTGTTCGTTCGTTTGGAGGGCTTCTGCACAGAAGCCTTCTGTCCGGCACCACTGAGTCTGGGGTGGGTCCATTGTGTGGGAGGAGGAGTAGGCCCCCTGGACAGGGTTGCCTCTGCAGCCCATGTCGCACTCTATCCTGATAGGCTGGAGGGTCTCCCGCCAAGAAGACCACTCCACTGTGTAAGTGACAGCTAGGCTGTATGAATGGGGATCTTTTTGCATAAAAGCAGGGTCCTGAGGACTGGAAGGGCAAGACGTCGCCACTGGAACTAAGAAGCCGAAGAGGAGAGAGGCCAAAGAGATCTGCAATGACTGAACCACCGGTGAAGCCCTGCTGCAGCGTCTCACCACTTTTCTCCACACGACGAGAGGAGACCTTCATCTGAAAGAGCCTTCTTCCCTTGAGCTGGTGGGGCCAACCAGTTTGCCAATCACCTTCCCAAACCTGCTGTGGTCGAATCGCCAGTACCCTGTACTTGGAGACCAGATAGCCAGGCAGCTATCGACCTGGACCGCGACTAAAGGGAGCGTACCTTTTAAACTTTGTTTGGCAACACCGCGGCTGGCTTCATCCCTGGGTAGTGCTGTACTTCGAATCTTCCTCCACGACGAGAGCCTCTCTTCCTCTGCTGAACCCCTTAAACTGCAGGAACTACCAGGAACAACCGCCACCGCAGGAGCCACCTCTTCACTTTAAAGGTATACTGTTCCGCCAGGCCGCCCTTTCTTCGTGGTAGTGCTAAAGGTGTTTTAAATCCTTTACCTACCTGTTGGGGTGGCCGTCCCCATCTCTTAACATTGTCTTTTCAACTCTTGCAACCACCATTTCAAATATCGTTAACCAAAGACTTGACTGCAGCTACGAGAACATTTTGCTCCTGGGCCCTTGCCCTGTACCACTAACTTTGGCACAAGCCTATTGAATCTGGTCACATTTGTTAGATCTGCTTTCTCGAAATTGATTCTCCATTCGAACTGTGTGGTGCACCCCTTTTTTTAGAACTACCCTTTCCTTCCCACTGTTGAACCTTGTGAAATGCCATTTTGCACACTTTTCATTTAAGTACTGCTTATATTGATGCACAGTCTTGCTCTAACTGGGTCACACGCTATTGGGAAGTGTTGCTAGGGTGTGTAAGAAACTATTTCTGAATAACCTGTGTTTTGCCTCCCTTGTGAGAAATTGTTTTCACTGTGCCGTTTTGCTCAGTTTTCACTCTGGTTCACTTGGTCTGCAATTTATATAGGTAGTGTGTATAATTTCCTTGACTTAATTTATCTTGCTTAATACTTGTGATAGATGTGTTTTATTAGAGGTGTATAAAATAAATATATATTTACTTTTTAACTACAAGCTTTGGTCAGTGTTTCCTTGGCCCTAGTCTAGTGTGCCTATTGTGTAAACCCTGAATACTGCTCATCTCCCTCTTGAGATAAGTCTGACTGCTCAGCCACAGCTACCAACTAAATCTTTGTGGTACAGACTGATACCAAAGGGGATTTATTGCTCTCACCTGTAGTCCTAATCTGGTGTAGTGCTCCCTAAGGGAGATGCACTTGATTCTGCCTAACACTGGTGTACAGCGGCGAGGATAAAAGTATTGTATTTACATTTTAGAGTTTTGCTAGTGCTTTGGTTCAAATAACCACAAGGGTAACTATCACAACAAGTTTATTTTAAACAAAAGTCAAAATTATGGAAAGTTACAGCCAGGAGACCCTCCCTACTAATACTGCTGATTATTTAAGGGATCTGTGTAGACAGAAAGGTCTTCCTGTCAAAGGCAAGAAACAAGAAATGATTGATAGACTGTTAGAGAAACATAGTCTGGATAGTGGTGCTGTAGCGCCTACTACCCCAGCAAATGTAGCAAACAGTAATGAGGATAATGTTGAAAATGTCAATGTTGAGTCAGATGAGGAAGAGGAGGATAACAATGTCACCCCCTCTGGCCCTCTGCCTGCTCAAAGGCCTCAGTTTGTGGCTACTGAACCCTTAACAGGTCCCACATTAAGTCTAAATGTATCTCTCTAGACAAAATGAGACTTGAACTTGAATTCAAAGGAATTAGTGCCCAAACTGAACAGAGGCATCAAGAACTAAAGCTCAAAGAAATGGAGTTCAACCATGAGCTTGAGATGAAGAAATTGTCTTTGGAAAAGGCTTCTCTCCCTGAATCTTCTAGATCTTCCAGTCCAAAAAGACCCCGGATGCCTAAAGAGATTGTGGGTATGTATGAACCTAAGTTGGATGTATTAGATTGGCTTGCTATGTTTGAATATAATCATGGGCTCCAGGATATCACAGGGAATAAGTTGATCCCCTGATTGTTCTCTAGGCTCCCCCATGTTGCATCTGATGTGGTAATGGAGTTGGGGAGGTGGATAGGATGGATTATGAATGTGTAAAGCTAGCTTTGATAGCTAGACTTGGGAAGACTCCTTCCCAGTACCTTAAGAGGTTTAGGACCCTCAAAAAGCATGATAGTACCCCTTGGGCTACTTGGGTGAATGAATATTTGAAGAACTTAGAGGGATGGATTAAGGGTTATAGAGTTAACACTTATAAAGGAATGAGAAATCTTGTAATGATGGAGTCTATCTATGATGCCTGCTCTCCTGAGCTCAGACAGCACTTGGCTGATTAAAAGGAATTCGATTCTAAGAAACTGCTAAGGCTGCCGACTTGTGGGTTGCCAACAGGGCTACCTACAAGGATTCAGGGGTCACTCAGCAAAAGGATGTGGGAAAGCAGCCAAAGAAATACAACAAAGATCATTCAAATAATTCCAATTCCAAAGAGGGCCCCAAACAAAATTCTAAGGGTAAGCCACAAGGGAAACCAAATCAGGTTAGTGTACCTTCTGGTCCCAGACCAGAAGGAGGTCAGAACAAGCCACCATTCATAAAGACGTTTGGAAAATGTTATGTTTGCGGCTCTACTGATCATGTGAAAGGGGATCCCAGATGTAAGGGTAAACCTTCAGGGGTCCACACTGTCTCCTTAGCCTTCGCCCCAGAGGAGGAAGTGCATATGGTCAGTGGAAACGTTCAACTACTGGCTGATGATCCCATTGGAGTCTCAGCTAGTGTATCTTTAGTATCCTTGGGGTTGTGGGAACAACAGAATTTAGATGTGTATAATTCTATCCCTCCTAATACTAAATAATATTATAAAGACAGTGTCCTAGTCAATGGTCAGGAAACCCCTGCCATTAGAGACACTGGGGCCAGCATAACTGTGGTGGACAAATCTTTTTTCAAGGTGGAGGATGTTGCTAAGGCACCCAAACGCTTCACCAAGTTAGCTGGAGGGCCTGTGCAGATGCTTCCCCAATTACAAGCTCTCATCCAGTACAATGAAATGACTGTCAGGATACCTGTGCGTGTACAAACTGAAGTACCAGGAAGGGTGCTGTTGGGCAATGATCTGAAAGCCCTGGGAGTAGTGTCAAGTACCCCCAGACCTCCTAGTAAGAGATTACAGGAGCTTACCAGACCTGCAAGGAAGAGGACCTTGAGGGGCTCTCCTGATGAGATGATGGAAAAAGAAATCACTCCTACTCCACTGGAGTTACTAACTGCTATCTCAAAGCAACCAGAAGCAAAGGCGGAAATCCAAGGCTTCCAAGAAGGAATCAGCAGAAGGTACTCCAGTACGGCCAACCAGGAAATCTCCTAGGTTGACCAAAATCACACCTGTGATTCCTCCTCCAGCTGAGGCTGAAAGTGAGGTACAACCCTGCGTGGTTGAACTAGAGCCTGAGGATTCAGATTTAGTAGGAGGCCAAGAACTTATTGGAGATCTGGACCCTGTGGACCACCCTGAGCTGCAGTCTTTACTGGCAGAAGGTAGATCCCAAAGAGCAGACTTCAGTAAGGGACAAAGCGAATGTCCAACTCTGGAAGGTCTTCGCCACCAGGCAGCTTCTCAGCTTGAAGGGCAAGAGCCTGGGAAGTATAGGTTACACTGGGAAGATGGCCTCTTCCCAGGGACCAACAGAGTCACTCCCTGGGGACTACAAGAGACTTGTAGTACCCCAAGCAAACCGACCCCAATTCTTCCAACTAGCACCTTTGGCTGGTCGCTTGAGCTTCAAGAAGACCAAGGAAAGGCTTTCTCTCTACTTTTATTGGCCTAAAATGGGGGCTGAGGTAGATAAGTATAGCAAGAGTTGCCACACTTCCCAAACCTCTGGTAAAAGTGGCTCCAAGAACGTGGCAACCCTGGTGACTCTCCCTGTGGTGGGAGTACTATTTGAGAGGGTAGGAATCGACATTGTTGGTCCCCTTGATCCTCCAACTTCTTTAGGCAACAGGTTTATACTTGTTGTAGTAGCCCATGCTACTAGGTTCCCTGAAGCAATTCCTATTAGGACTGTTACAGCTCCGGCTGTAGCTAAGGCCCTCCTTGGTATTTTTACCAGGTTTGTGTTTCCTAAGGAGGTAATATCCGACAGAGGGTCCAATTTAATGTCCAACTACATGAAGGCCATGTGGAAAAACTGTGGAGTTACCTACAAGTTCTCAACAGCATACCACCCTCAGCCAAATGGATTGGTAGAAAGGTTTAACAGAACCATGAAGAGCATGATAGGAGATTTAGAAGACCCTCTTAAGAAAAAGTGGGATCTTCTACTGCCATGCTTTCTCTTTGCATATAGAGAAGTCCCTCAGAAGAGAGTGGGTTACAGTCCCTTTGAACTTATCTATGGCCATCCGGTCAGAGGTCCATTGGCCCTGATCAAGGAGGGATTGGAGAGTGCTCCTTCCACCACACCAGTCCGAGTCACTGACTATGTGAGAGGACTCTGGACGAGAATGTCACACATGATGGCTGAGGCAAGTGATAACTTGAAAGCAGGTCAGGCTCTGGTCAAACATTGGCATGACCAGAAGGCCAACATGGTTGAGTTTGCTCAAGTCCAGCTAGTTCTTGTTATGGTCCCAACAAGGCAGAGGGCCTTGCAGGACAAAGGGATGGGACCCTTCAAGGTTGTGGGAAAATTTGGAGAGGTGAACTATCTGGAGGACTTAAGCAATCCTAAGAAGGCTCCTAGAGTCTTTCACATGAACTGTCTAAAAGCTTATGTCTCGAGACCAGAACTGGAAGCTTTGCTTCTAGCTTCAGCTCAAGAGGAGGAGGAGAGTGAACCTCTACCTGACCTCCTCAGAGGCAAGCCTCTAGATGAGAAAATAGAAGGAGTTAATCTCTCTTCTAATCTGACAACTGAGCAACAGGAGGAGTGCAAAGTTTTGTTGAATCAATTTGCCTCCCTGTTTTCTCTAGCACCAGGCTTGACCCCTTGGGGCCAGCATGATATTCAAACTGGTGACTGTTTACCTGTCAAAAGCAGGGGCTATAGGATGTCAGAAAATAAAAGAACCCACATCAAAGGAGAGGTCAACAAGATGCTTAATCTCTACTAGTTCATGGTCTAGCCCAGTTGTTTTAGTACCAAAGGCAGGATCCAAAAGTTGATATTCTGTGTGGACTATAGAGCTCTAAATGCAGTCACCAAGACTAATGCCCATCCTTTGCCAAGGACAGAAGAGCTGGTGGATAGACTTGGTTGAGCCAAGTTCCTCAGCACATTTGATCTCACGTCAGTCTATTGGCAAATAGCCCTGACTGACCATGCCGAGGAGAAAACTGCATTCTCCACCCCAGTTGGCTTATACCGGTTTAAGGTTATGCCTTTTGGATTAAAGAATGCACCTGCTACATTCCAAAGGCTGCTTAATCAGGTTCTGAATGGGATGGAGGACTTCTGCATGGCATACTTGGATGACATTGCAGTGTTCAGCCCTACTTGGAAAGAACATGTTGACCACCTAGGATATGTTGTGCAGTCTCTGGAACAGGCCCATCTGACCATAAAGGCAAGCAAATGTCAAATTGGTCAGAGTAAAGTGGTCTACTTTGGGCATGAGGTAGGAGGTGGTGAAATAAGGCCTTTGCTCAGCAAAATTGAAGCTGTGCAAAATTGGACAACCCCTTCTACTCAAACCCAGGTGAGAGCCTTCCTAGGCCTCACTGGGTATTTCAGGAATTTCATTGAGAACTATGGGTCCATAGCTTCTCCAATGAATGTTATCTCTTCTCCAAAGTTCCCTAAAAAGATCAAATGGAATGAGGAGTGCAATCAGGCCTTTGAAAGCCTAAAGAAAGCCCTATGTCAAGCTATAGTTCTCAGAGCTCCTGACTACCACCAACCCTTCATTGTACAAACAGATGCTTCAAATATAGACATAGGTGCGGTACTCAGTCAACTGGATGAGAAAGGTAGGGAGCACCCCATTTGCTTCATCAGTAGGAAACTGAAGGAACCTGAAACAAGGTGGGCAACTATTGAGAGAGAATGTTTTGCCATTGTGTGGGCTTTGAAGATGTTTAGACCATACTTGTATTCATCTACTTTCATCATTCAAACAGACCACCAACCCTTGAGATGGTTAATGCAAATGAAAGGGGGGAACCCAAAACTGCTAAAATGGTAAATCTGCCTCCAAGGGTTTGATTTTACCATTGAGCACAGGTCAGGATGTCACCACCAAAATGCTGATGGTCTCTATAGGATGTTTATAACCGACTAGAGGTAAGAGACTCATCCAGGAGTGGTTAGATCCTCAAGTCCATTAGTCTGTGGGGGAGAGGGGGCGCGAGTGTTAGGGAGAATTCTCACTTTATGGCTAATTTCCCTTACCTATAGAGTCCCCCAGCAGCTTTGCTGGATTTGAAGGGTTTGTTTCTTTTTACCTACTAAGAAAGAGACTCTTTTTCCCACTCTTAGGCATTTTGCTATGTGTGTTGTAGGCTATTTTTGTGTTTAATGCCTATGGGATTTTTTCTCCCTATAGGAACCATCTTTATTCACTTGTGTTACACAGCATCCTCAGTGCAGTGACACTGTGTCGTAGCAACCCCCAAACATAGACGCCATACCCTGGGACTGACTACTGTCTCCCAGGGCATGTAAAGTCCCCATTGACTTTACTAGTCGATTTCGATGAACTAAACCAGTACAACCCATCTTACTATGGAGGTACTGGAAGGGGTTAATAGTTTTTCCCCTATGTTCATTTTCGAGAGGGTACCGTACAGTACCTGTTGTGTATGTCTTGCATGGGTAAGCAGGAATGTTGTGATGTTATGTGAAGTGTTGATGTCTGAGTGTTGGAATGTGTGAGTGAAGGTTCTAGCCTTGGTCAGTTGGTGAACCCCCTGCCTGGGTGATGGGCCGCCAGTGTCAATGTCCTTTATGTAACTTATCTAAGAGCTATGTAATTGCTTGTGAAGGTATCCTGGGATGTGCCAATAAACCTGGCAAGCTTACCTAAGAAGGCTGTGAGCTGCTTCTTAACATTGGCAACGAGCTGGTCCAGATAAGAAGAACCTACATCTAAGAAAAGCAATTAAGTTGGAGAATCTGCTGTGGGGGGTGCAGAAGGTGAAGGAAGAGGACAACACTGCCCCTAACATTCAAGTGAGACCCATCACCCAGGGCGGAAAAAGGGGGGAGGAGGAGCATTTCAGTGTTGCATGGACACCCTGTTAAACTATCCAAATGGTGTCCAGTCGCTGAGTGGAAGAGTCCTTCATTAGATTGGAGGAGGAAACAATCTGCGAAGAACTACTAATGGATGCTCCTAAGATCCGAGGCTTCTATGGTGAAGGAGGGGATGTGGACTTGGCATTGTTCCAGTATGATGTGTCTTGTTGCAATTAAATCAGACATATTTTGGGAATGTGTCAGGAGCGAGTTCAATGAGCCTCCGGTTAAATGGACTCTGCAAGTTTTTGCTGGTTGGACTGGATTTGGAGTCCACATGGGTGCCCAGCGGTGCTCTATGCTCTAAGTTTGCTGTATGTTAATGGTGACGGTTGGGCCAGGATCGGTGTGTTCTACCCTGTGCCCCGCCGATGAATGATGACGTCAACCATGGTACAGGGGAGCTGGTGATCGTCAGGAATGTTAAACACAAACATTCTCAGTAGAACCTACTATCGCTTTGTACACGTTGTTGGTATGATGATGTAGCGCCTTTGTTTTGTGGAAGCTTCGTTCTCCAATGCTGGGAGTAGGAAAGAAAAGCGCACCCTACGATGTTTTGTTTACGTGCGTAGGAAGTGGTTTGCCAGAACTAATCCTGTGCAGTGCAGGGCTGCTATGTCAAGAAATGAGGCAGTCGGAGCACACCTGGCGCAAAGGAGTTTTTAGCTGCAGCAGTTGACATTCGGGAAATGCCAGAAATGAGGACGTTTAAAGTATGTGGCAGCAGTATATCAGATCGGAGGTCTGAAACGGAGGTGCTGTTTACTTTATGCCTGCAAATACTGTTCCTGCTTTCTGGTATGACTGCGTAGAGCAGGAGAGCAAATTACTGTGACATAATTGCATATAAGATCTGTTTGAAAGTTTCGGACATCTAGAGGAAATATGTGGAACATGTCGGGTTTGGTAAAAAGAAAAGGATGCATTTGTTTTATCTAAAGCCAAATGGGGATATGCAATAAGTGGAATTTCCTGTTGGAAGAGAATGCATAGCTGATGTGCCTCAATACAAACAGAAGATGGATCCTTTTAAATGCTGCAGTGCAAGTTATGGAGAGGTGTGGAGAGTATGTAAAGATGCAGGAAGTGTATGGTAGAAGCTAGTGTAACTAATCTCAGGAATTGCAGCATTGAGCCTGGAATGGGCTATGGACATTTAGGGGCATTTTGTAGGTCATTGCGTGAGAGAGGTTTGGTTATGGATGAAAGTAGATCTAACCAAAGGTAAAGTGGCCATGGACACTCGCGGTGTATTAGTAGAGCACCGTAGTAGGTTGCTTATGCAACATGGACTTTTTGAATGGGACTTGGATAGGGTCTTGTGTTTTATAGTGCCTTATGGCGAATATGACACTTCAGTATACATAAACTCATGTAATTGAATGGTATCGTTCATGTTTATGATATATTGTCTTTTAAAATAGTACATTAATGCGCACATGTATAGGACATTGCAATGTAATCTGCATATTGTGTTATGTGATGTATGGTTGGGTTGGGTATGGATGGGAGTGGTTATGAGTGCCTTTAATCCTGTTAATGGATGGAGCTTATATACATGTCAAGAGCATAGTTTGGCTGATGGTGAGAGTGCCTGGCCAACATGTTTGACCTACCACATAGGATAGCTGGGTGGTAATCTCAGCAATCTATTAAGTATGGTATGGGTGCATCCGTGGTAGGGGCGTGCATGGGTTAACGTTGTACGTGGGTTAATGGTGGTAGCTCCACTAGTTCTGTCAGGTGTAACTGTAATTTGGTTATTCATGGTGAAGCCACGTATGCTTGTATATGGTGGTAGCGCCCCCAGTCAGTCAGGGTGTGACTGTGATGATGGTCATGCATGGTCTATAGCTATTATTACTGGGTGGTAGCGCCCCCAGTCAGTCAGGCTGTGACTGTGTTTGTCATGCATGGTATAAAGAGGTATATGTGACGGGTGGTAGCGCCCCCGGTTTTGGTGAGGGCACTTCTGTGGTGATGTGCATGAGGAGTAACACATATGCTTCGACCTAGTGGTCTTGTACCACTTCTATTTAATACCTTTGCGCTCAGGCGGTTGTTTCTGGCTGCACTGCGTGCCCATTTAAGACTTGCTCCACCTTTCATGGTCCAGAGTGTGGCAGTATTTAGTTGTTGGTCTTGGTGTGCCTGGCCAGTGCGCTGGGAATAAACTGAGAGTCAGAGCGTTTGTGCGCATGCAGTGTGCTTGCCCTGGTCATCCGAGTCGGTGTGGATGGGGTGTGTTGGCAAGAGTGGACGTGTGTCCTGTTGTGTTTTGTATGTTGTGGATATCTGCAAAGAGGGGAGGTGTGTTGTGCAGTGTTTGGTGTGTGTAATGTGTTAATGTAAAGGTGGGAGATGTGTTGTGTATGTCTTGCCTGGGTAAGCAGGAATGTTGTGATGTCATGTGGAGTGTTAATGTCTGAGTGTTGGAATGTGTGAGTGAAGGTTCTAGCCCTGGTCAGTTGGTGAACCCCCTGCCTGGGTGATGGGCCGCCAGTGTCAATGTCCTTTATGTAACATATCTAAGAGCTATGTAACTGCTTGTGAAGGTATCCTGGGATGTGCCAATAAACCTGACAAGCTTACCTAAGAAGGCTGTGAGCTTTTTCTTAACAGTATCCCTCTCAAAGGTTTCTGGCTGGTGGCAGTGGTTACTACCAATAATATTCAACCGCAAATATTTCTCTGTGGGATTTTCCCATTGTTCGAGGCTGCCACTTTTTCTGACAGCCTCTAACATACCGCCGGTGCATTTTAATATTAACTTTGCTCTGGTGGGTTTTATTTGCCAGAACTTTAATATAACTTCTTTCCCGTGTCTTTCTCTACAATCCTAACCCAGGTCGGGGATCCTTTGTTCGTCCGTTTGGCGGGCTTCTGCCCAGAAGCCCTCCTTCCAGCGCCACTGAGTCTGGGGTGGGTCCATTGTGTGGAGGGGGAGTAGGCCCCCTGGACAGGGTTGCCTCAGCAACACATGTCACAATCTATCCTGATAGGCGGGAGGGTCTCTTGCCAAGATGACCCCTCCACTGTGTGAGTGACAGCTAGGCTGTATGAATGCAGCTCCTTTTGCATAAAAGCAGGGTCCTAAGGACTGGAAGGGCAAGACGTGGCCACTGGAACTAAGAAGTCAAAGAGGAGAGAAGCCAAAGAGTTCTACAACGACTGAACCACCGGTGAAACCCTGCTGTAGCGTCTCACCACTTTTCTCCACACGACGAGAGATCTTCATCTGCAAGAGCCTTCTTCCGTTGAGCTGGTGGGGCCAACCAGTTTGCCAATCGCTTTCCCGGACCTGCTGTGGTTGAATCGCCAGTACCCTCCACCCGGACCGCGATTAAAAGGAGCGTACCTTTTAAACTTTGTTTGGCAACACTGCGGCTAACTTCATCCCTGGGTAGTTTAGTACTTTGAATCTTCCTCCATGATGAGAGCCTCTCTTCCTCTGCTGGACCCCTCGAACTGCAGGAACTACCAGGAACAACTGCTACCGCAGGAGCCACCTCTTCACTTTAAAGGTACATTGTTCCGCCAGGCCGCCCTTATTTCGCGGTAGTGCTAAATGTGTTTTAAATCCTTTTCCTACCTGTTGGGTTGGCCTCCCCCCTCAGTTAACATTGTCTTTTCAACTCTTGCAACCACCATTTCAAATATTGTTAACCAAAGACTTGACTGCAGCTACGAGAACATTTTGCTCCTGGGCCCTTGCCCTGTACCACTAACTTTGGCACAAGCCTATTGACTCTGGTCACATTTGTTAGATCTGCTTTCTCGAGAATGATTCTCCATTCGAACTGTGTGGTGCACCCCTTTCTTAGAACTACCCTTTCCTTCCCACTGTTGAACCTTGTGAAATGCCATTTTGCTCAGTTTTCATTTAAGTACTGCTTATATTGATGCACAGTCTTGCTCTAACTGGGTCACAAGCTATTGGGAAGTGTTGCTATGGTGTATAAGAAGCTATTTCTGAATAACTTATGCTTTCCCTCCCTTGTGAGAAATTGTCAGAACCTCCCTTGTGTGTAGTTTTCACTGTGCCGTTTTGCTCAGTTTTCACTCTGGTTCACTTGGCCTGCAATTTATATAGGGAGTGTGTATATTTTTCCTTGACTTAATTTATCTTGCTTAATACTTGTGATAGATGTGTTTGATTAGAGGTGTATAAAATAAATATATATTTACTTTTTAACTACAAGCTTTGGTCAGTGTTTCCTTGTGCCCTAGTCTAGTGTGCCTATTGTGTAAACCTTAAATACTGCTCATCTCCCTCTTGAGATAAGTCTGAATGCTCAGCCACAGCTACCAACTAAATCTTTGTGGTACAGACTGATACCAAAGGGGATTTATTGCTCTCACCGGTAGTCCTAATCTGGTGTAGTGCTCCCTAAGGGAACTGCATTGGATTCTGCCTAACATAGAATAAGGAAGAGGCAGTTGCAGTAGTCCAGCCTAGAGAGTACCAGAGCTCTGGAGACAGTGATCCTCTGGGAAAAAGTGAGGACAGGGAGGATACCTCTGAGGAGGTGGAGTTGGAAATGGGCCTTCTAGGAAAGGTCCGGGATGTGAGGAAGGAAAGAGAGAGAGAGGAGTCGAAGAAGCCTCCAAGGGTTCTGGTATCAGAGGAAGGAGAGGAGGAAGAGCCCATTGAGGGTGGTCAGAGTGCAGCGTGGACAGAAGAAGCAGAAGTCCCAATAGGAAGGATCTCAGTCTTGCTGCCATTGAGACAGAGATCATAAGAGGCACACCAGGACTGGATAGCAGATAGGGTGTCAGGAGTGGTAGAGGAAGTAGGAAGAGGTTCAAAGGCAAGTTTGAAGAAGAAGAGTTGGGTGTTGTCTGCATAACACTGGAAGTCAAGGGATAAAGTGGAGATGAGGTGAGCAAGCAAGGCTGGATAGATGTTAAAGAGCCAGGGTGAAAGGTAGAGCCCTGAGGAACGCCATAAGTGGAGATAGAGGTGGGAGAGGAGAAAGAGCCAGGGATAACCTGGGAGGGACGGTCAGGAAGGAAGGACGTCATCCGGTCCAGTGCCTGCTCCGAGATACCAAGGGTATCATTGAGCCGTTTAAGGAGGATGGAGTGGTTGACCGTACCCAAAGCAGAGGTTAGATCGAGTAGAATCAGAACCGCGGGTGAGTAAGAGTCAAGAAATGCAAGCAGTTCTTCATGGGTGTTCAGGAGAGCAGTTTCAGTGCCTCTGGATGCTCGGAATCCAGATTGTTGGCCGTTTAGACAACCAATGAACTCGGTATGCTGGGCCAGTTTGGGGAGGACCAGCTTCTCCAGAAGTTTCCCAAGGAACCAAGTGAAAGAGATGGGGCGGTAGTTTGCTGGACACAAGGGGTCAGCGGTAGGCTTTTTCAGGAGGGGGTGCAGAAGGGAGTGCTTCAGGGAAGAGGGGAAAGACCCTGTAGCAAGAGAGTGATTATAGAAATCAGCAAGTGCAGGGCAATGGAGCTGATGCTGTCCTTAATAGTTCTGGAAGAACATGGAGAGACCTGTTTGGAGGAGACCTTCATAGAGCGGACAACCCTAGTGACCTCGTTTGATGTGATAGGAGAGAAGGAGGATTGAATGGCTGAGTGAGGATCAGAGGGCACGGTTGGCAGGGGGATGGGAGGGTGACAGCGGTAAAGGGAGGAAGAAATAGTGCTCAAGTTGTCCTGCGTTTTGCAGTGAAGTGGGTCTCTAGTGCAGTGCAGAGAGCCTAGGAGGGAAGAGGTGAGGTGGAGACTGCAGAAGGATTGTCTAGTTCCTTGTATATTTTAAAGAGTTCAACTGTGTTGTTGGATGCTCTAGTGATGCAAGTCTGGATGTGGGCCCTATTCTTGGAATGAATGGAGTGACAATATTGCTTTTGGAGAAGGTGACAGGCCAGTTTGTCAGAAGATGAGCTTGAGGTCTGCCACTTCCGTTTCACAGCTCTGCACTTGCGTTTCAGGGCTCCAAGATCAGAATTGTACCAAGTGTTATGCTTGGTGGCATGTTTCAGGCGGATCCTTATGACTGGGCAAGAATGTTGAGAGTGTTAGTGATGGCGAGATGGAGGTTGCTGAGAGCAGAGTCAGAAGTAGAGTCAGCAGTGAGAGAAAGGGGGGTGAAGGTGGAAGCAAAGGCAGCAACTGACACTTGTTCCATCGGGATGAAGTCCGCAAATGAGGTTGGAAAAGCTGCGGGAGGTGCAGTCAGAGGGCAGAGGGGACCCAGGTGGGAGGGGAGGAGGAAGTGGTCTGACCAGGAAAGCGGGGTGGAGAGTGGGGCGGAGAGCAAAAGATCTGTATGGATGAACGCATCCAGAGTGTGTCCAACCGAGTGAGTAAGACCCGAGGAGAGAATGGAGAGGGAGAGAGAGGTGCAGAGGTCAAAGGAGAGAGTGGAAGCTGTGATTGAGGAGTCAAGGTGGATGTTGAAGTCAACCAGGAGGAGAAGTCTGGAGGTAGATATCAGGAGAGAGGAGGAGCAATAGGCCTATTCTTAGAGCAACAGGGAGATAGAGCCAGGCGGCCTGTAGATAGTGGCAATGGTCAGGGAGAAAGTAGGAGAGATGCCAAGCTTGCAGACCAGGTTGACGAAGGAGGAGTAGGGCTGTGTGGGTACGAGAGAAGAAGGGACCCACTCAGGGAACATCAAGTTAACTCCACCGACAGCACAGCTAGAGCAAGGCTTAGAAATGATCTAGTAGCCATCCGGGAGAAGGGAGTCAAAAGCAGTGACTGAGCTGGCATTGAAACACGTCTCAGTAAGAGCGAGGACGTCGAGGTCAAATTGTTCGAGAAGGAGGCAGATGTCAGCAGCGTTTTTATTTATTTATTAAAAATGTTTATATCATCGCGCCACATGACAATGGGCCTCAGGGCGCGCATACATTAGACACAAGACAGACAACCAAAACAAATAGCATTAAAAACGGTATGAGAAGAGATACCAGGGTGAAATTCTGAGTCAGTCAATAAAACTCCAGGAGAGCGGGCAATAGTACCTAGTCAGGCGGTAGATTGAACAGGAGCGTCTTTAACTCCTTTTTAAATTTAATTGTTGTATCCGCAGCTCTAATATCCAATGGGAGCAGATTCCACAAATCGGGACCTTGCACACTAAAACTATGTCCACCTGCCATAACGAGTCTAAATCTGGGTTTAACCAATCTCATATGGTATTGTGGCCTCAATAGGCGGGGTGACACCTGAAGTTGTAGGTGGGCTCTCAGATACTGAGGTGCCGTGTTCATCACACATTTTTGTGTGAGAGTCAAAACTCTGTGCCTTATTCTGAGTTTTACCGCCACCAAATGTAGGCCTCGTCTCGCTGCGGTAAACATGCACTCACCTGGCACAACCTGAAACTACCTTTACTGACCCATTCTGTGAGACCTGCAGGCCTGCTATGGAGGAATGTGCATAGCCACTAAGCAGGCTGTTGCAATAGTCCAAGCGGGTGTTGATAAGGACAGAAGCCAGAGTGGATAGATTCTCGTGGGAGAGAAAAGGGTGGATTTTCCAGAGAAATTTCGTAATCAATCCACAAGAAGACCGAATCAGTGTGACATGATGAGACATGGATAATTTGGCATCCAAAACCACGCCGAGGGTTTTTACCCTTTCTGCCACTGGGATCAACGTACCCAGGAGTACTCAGCTGGCAAGGACCTCAGCCTCAAAGTAGTCGCTACAACTAATGTTCTTTTGGTGTTTAAAGCCAGAGAGTTTGCTGCCATCCAGGAGTGGATGGCTTTGTAGATGGTGTTCAACTTAGCTGCATCCTCATTATACGAGCCAGACAATTTGACGGTCACCTGCGTGTCGTCTGCATAATTGGCCACATAAACACCCACACTGATCAATAAAAGCAGGACTGGGATCAAGTAAACATTAAACAATGTGGGCGAGATGCAGGATTCCTGCGGCACCCCACATGTGACGCGTGAGGGGTCCGAACAGACTTCACCTATGTTCTCCCTAGAATTGCTAGGTCACAAGAAGGATGAAATCCACCCAACTGCCTTTGAGGAGCACCCGGCCAAGGACTGTAGTCTGCCTTTGAGAAGGTCATGATCCACAAGATTGAATGCTGAAGATAGGTCTAACAACATCAGGATCGATAGTTCTCCTTGGTCCATATTCAATAATAAGTTGGTCTGCAGGTTGAGCATTGTGGTTTCTGTACCATGCCCCAATCCGAATGCCGGACTGACCAGACAGTTATATATAATTTCCTTCCAAAAACATTTGAAATTGTATATGTGCCACCTTGTCCAAAATGTTCAACAAGAAGGGCACATTCGTAATTGGACGGTAATTCTCCAGAACAAACGGGTCCAATGTCTCCTTCTTTAAAAGAGGGGTCACCCAAGCCTCCTTCAAAAAGAGAGGAACACTGCCCTCTGCAAAGGAACAGTTGACAAACTTATTAACCCAAGGACCAAGGATGTCCCTACATTTTATGAACAGGTTAGAAGGACAAACATTGCTTTGGCATGAGCTGGGTTTCATTTCGGCGATCATTTTACAATGAAGGTTTCAGAACAGGGGGTAAAATCTAAAACATGAGACCTTGTCTCGGATAACATATCCCCTGTAGAATCCCACACCAATACCTCCATGGTATCCTCTATCCATTGGATGTTGGACTGATGTGACACCACCTTGTTCTAGAAAGAATTGTGTAGGACTTGCACCATTCCTTATCTTTGACAGGCCCTAATATGGAAGAGGGCTTGTTCTTGAACATCCGGAGGATCGAGAACAATTCCTTAGAACCTGATTTTGCATTTTGGATCCAGCGGTTATAGATACTGCTTTGACTTTAATCATGACCTCCTTATACTTTTTTACCAAAGATTTATAATTGGCTAACGAGGCACGGGAGGGATCTTTACGCCAGCAGCGTTCTGCTGTGCACTTTTCTCTCCTAATCACTAAAATGTCATTGTTAAACCAGGATTTTGGTATGGTTTCTGTTTTTAAAAGACGCATTTTAAGGGAGCTAGTTGATTAGTAGCATCTGCCAAGGACTTGGTAATATAAAGTGCAAGATCGTTGGCACAAAGTCCTCTAAAGCACCAAGTTTTTATAACAATATAGGAGAGAAATTGTCAAATGTCAAAATGTTCATGTTACGCATGCAAACCTCCACTCTAGCATTCAGATCTAATCTAACAGAGGTTCGGGGGTCGGAAGGATAACATGAAATGTAAGCAGTGATTGGTCTGACCAAATACAAGGTATAATTGATAAATTATATAGAGATAGAGGGTGAGCTAACAACCAATCCAGGCTGTGACCAGCACTGTGGGTGGGGGAGTCAACTACTTGTGAATAGCCAATAGAATTTATAGCATTTATGAGAGACTTTGTGATATCATACGACGGAGCATCGAATCAATGATTGAAGTCCCCCATAACAAGTATGGGCGCATTCAATTTGGTAATCGTATTCACTAAGTGGTTGGTGGTCTGTAGAGAACAACTATGGTAACGGAGGTGTTATCAGTTAGTTTTAATTTCACCGCCAAACTTTCGCACTCCGCAGGAGATTCGTGTGCCAAGGTATGATACTGCAAAGATATTTTCAAGAGCAGAGTTACTCCTCACCCTCCCACCAGCTCGATCGCTCTAAGCAGAGCAAAGCCCGGTGGAATGGTCGTGAGGGCTTCTGATGGAATAGAAGGGTCGAACCAAGATTCGGTGAGTGCCAGGATATCTAAGTTGGATACTAGCAGCAGATCTATGACCTCTGAGTCATGCTGCTGTAAAGACAGCTTGTTTAATAATCCCAAATACAGTGCCCCCAGGGAAAGACGTGGAGCTAGAATCGGACCAACAATAACCGGTGAGGTGCAATCTAGTATAAGCATGGTCACACAATTAGAGTGTGTGGGTGCTGTGGGTGCTGCATTGGCAGATGAAATAGCAGCTGATGACAGGTGTACAGCCAGGCCCAACACAAGAGTTCCATTCTCAAAGCAGGAAATGGGGGTTTCCCTAGGCACCAAAAAAATAGTATTGTCTGCAAGACCCTCTGATGGCAGAGCAAGCATTAAGCGTGGCTAGATGAAGCAGGTCTCCGCCTTTAAAGGGTTAGAAGAAACATCAAAGGAGAGGTTGAAGAAGTTGAGGTAGATGTAGGTAAAAAAGGAGTGGAAGACCATGAGGATTGTAATTCCTTATGGTAGCTGAGTACAAGTCACAAAGAAAGGTTGCTGCAATCTTCCTCGTACAGGTATACAGGTAAGCAAGACGCGAGTTAAACTGGTGGGATAGTGGATAACCACACCTGCACAATCTCTCGACATCCAGCACCTACTCAAAGCGTATTTCTGGACACGCATGCATCTCGCCCACCGTTCCAGCATTCAACTCACAGTACAGCCATGCCATCCGACCAGCAAACAAGGGCACAGAGCAGCGTCAGCAGAGCTAGGAGACAGTTCTGAACAAGGAGGCAGAGTCAACATTTGACGTGGGTGAGCCTGTGTGGTTTGGCAGCACCAAGGCATGGCAGAGCAGCGAGGAGTTAATCCAGAGAGAGAAAGGTCGAAGAGCAGAGGACACAAGGTGTAGGAGAGGTTCCCCTAGCTATAAGATCATTGTGACCCATTGAGGAAGGATCTTGGGACAGAGCTCTAGGGAGCAACACCAGAACCCTGATCAGGTGAATGTAGAGCTTTTGGGCAAGCTCAGGTTTCCAAACTCGGGGTGTTGAGAAGTATGAGCCTGTTACAGCCTCTATCCTTCTTTGGGCTTAGGGTTTCGGTGCAGATGGGCCCAGAGAGCCAGACAAAGCATTCTCCCTCGCACTGAGGCCAAGAAGCACAAGACCAGAGTCCACCAACAGAGAGTCAAGAAAGAAGTGTGCGGGACATGCAAACCCACTGTGACCATGAATGATTGTCATTTGATTAGTAGTCTCAGGAACCCAGGGAATCCAGATTGAGACTTGGCAGTTCAGAATCCAGCAGTTGAATCCAAGGAGTGCCATCCTGTCGTTATGGACCGTTTAAAGAGGTGTTTACTTTTACCCACCCTTGTAAATAACCCTAATAATCTTGCTTAAAAGTATCCTTCTGAGTCTGTCCCTCATGGAACCTACTGGTCTTCATGAGAGCACTGAGGTTCTGGAACTTCGTACAATGCATCAAAGACAACCTCCTCTCTCTTGCACTTCAAGAAGGAGCTGAAAGCCATGTTTGTTGAACCTCGTTCATGCGTACGTTCTCGGGCCTACAAATGACACGGAGCCGAATTCACTAACAACCAACTTTATTCACCTCTCAACTCTAACTAACTTTCCCTCTCTCTCGCCCCTCCCTTTCCGTCTCCCCTCCCGCTCTTTCTCCTTGGCTGCCCTTAAAGGGGCAGTGTCCTTTTTCCATGTATAACACCTCCCCCGTGCTTATCATAGCAGTCCGGCTACATCTGTTCGATGAGCCGCATTGGTTTCTTTATCGTCCTTGGGGGTCTCCCTGGTGATTCTCTGCTCTCGCCGCTTGACTCTATTGGGGGTTCCGTTTCCTCTTCCTCATTGAGGCTCTCGTCGGGTACCTCTGGTGGTTCAGGTTCTTCCAGATACAGCTTCTTGAAGAATGAGGAGTTACGGGTAATGTCCCCTAGTTCTCCGGTTGCCGTGACCATGGGCCCTTTGATAGCTGTGATGATTCTTGGCTCTGGATGGTATCGAGTGTCCGTTTTCTTGCGCTGTGTTTGTCGGACCAGTACTGTTTGTCCAACTTCCAGCTGTTGTTCCTTTGCTCTCTTTCTTGTGTCAGCCCAGTGCTTGGCTTTCCTTCGTTTCTCAGCGTCACGTTCCCTGATGGCTAGGTCTTCTTCCGGTGTATAGTCCTCCCATCGTGGGATACGTGTCCTGGGTTGGTATCTCACCATGAGTTCAGCGGGTGGCTTTGCAGTTGCGTCATGTTGAGTGTTCCGATAGCTTCGGAGCATGCTACAGATGGCTTTCGGATGGGGTGTCTGTTCCGCTACTGCCTTTTGTCGGGTCAATTTGATCGTGGCCATAAACCGTTCAACCATCCCATTGGCTTGGGGCCAGAGTGGTGTGATCTTTTGATGGGAGAAGCCTAGGTGTTTTGCGAAGTTTGCGAATTCCCGTCCCTGGAAAGGGGACCCGTTGTCGGTCTTCACGATGTTGGGGATGCCCCATTCGCTGAAAAGTTCGTCCACTATGGGCGCATTGTCAGCGAAGGATGTCGAGGGTGTTTGTTTCACAAATGGGAATCTCGAGTACTCGTCTATTATTACTAATAGGTACCCTCCCTCTTCTACGGGTCCATAAAAGTCCATTGCGACCTTTTGCCAGGGTCTCGTTGGCAGCGTGGTGAGTTGGAGGGGGTTTGGGTTTTGTCCTTGGGCTGCCAGTTGGCAGGGTCTGCAGTGTCTGAGCATGTCCTCCACTATTATGTCCATGTATGGGAACCAGACATAGTTCCTGAGGAACCTTTTGGTGTTGTCCATTCCCCTGTGCCCTTCGTGCGCCAGCATTGCTAGTGTCTTCCTTAGGTCTCTTGGTGCTACTAGCCTCTTTCCTCGTAGTAGTAGTCCTTGGTCTGTTGCTATAAGTTCATCTTTTACTTTGGCTAGCCGGTCTAATTCTTTCTGGTCCACGTCTCCTTCTTCAGTTCTATTTGAGTGGCGTTCCCTCCATTTGTTGGAGCGGGTGAGGGTGATAGCGGCCCTGATCGTTGGGTCGGCTTTGCTCCTTTCTTCGAACGTCGTGGTCGAGATGGTGGGCGGCATGGCATTTGACGATAGGTACAAGACATATTCAGTGGCTTCATGTGCCAAAGTGTCATCTTTGTCTGGCAGAGGATGTCTGGACAAGTAGTCCGCTGGGTTTGCGTCTCCTCCTGGTTTATGGATGATGGTGTAATCGTATTCCTGTAGTCTTATCCCCCATCGCTCTATGCGGGGTGGCATCTTCGTCCTGGGGTTCCCAAAGATGGATAGGAGGGCTTGGTGGTCTGTCACTAGGGTAAATTTCCGGCCAATGATGAAGTGGTGGTATTTTTCGCACGCCCATACCGCGGCCAGGCTTTCTCTCTCTGCTTGAGAGTAGGCCTTTTCCGTGTGTGACAGGGCTCGGCTGGCGTAGGCGACTATTGCGTGGTGGCTGTTGTCTGCGGAGTCAGTTTGTGCTAGGATGGCTCCCAGCCCCACCGGGCTCGCATCAACTGTGATGATTGTGTGCCAGTTGGGATCAAAATATGCCAGTTGTTTGTTGTTGGTGAGTCCCTCTTTTATCGCTGTGAATGCCTCCTGGCAGGGTGCGTCCCATGTGAATGGTTGGTTCTTCTTCAGGAGGTTGCGGAGCGGGTCAGTCGTTGTGGCGTAGTTTGGAAGGTATCGCGCACAATATCCCGCCATTCCCAATAGCGAGCGTAACTCTGCTGTGTTCGTCGGTGCTCGAAGATCAGTGATGGCCTTTATTTTGTCTGGGTCTGCCGATATGCCGTTGTTGGAGAATGTGTGTCCGAAGAACTTGAGACTTGTTCTGTTAATGACGCACTTGCACTCATTTAGTGTTAGCCCTGCATCTTGTAGGATGGAGCAGATGTTCCTGAGAGCCTTATCATGCTGGTCTTGATCTTTCCCAAATATGAGGATGTCATCACTGTAATTTAATGCATTTGTCTCTGATGCTATGAGACGCCTGATGGTCTCTTGGAATATTTCTGCGGCGGATGAGATGCCGAAGTTTAACCTTTTGTATCGGAACAGGCCGTCATGCGTTGCAAATGTGGTTATGGGCCGTGATTCTGGATCCAGGACGAGTTGATGGTAGCCCTGGTTGAGGTCAAGTTTTGAGAAAAACCTCGCCTGGTTTAACCTGGTTAGCATGTCCTCCAATCCTGGTCCTGGGTGCCTTTCTCTCTGGATGGCAGTATTCGGGATGCGCATGTCTACGCATATGCGAAGGCGACCATTGTCCTTGGGGACAATTACTATCGGCGACACCCAGGGTGTTGGCCCTTCCGCTTTCTCTATGATGTCGTTCTGGAGGAGAAGTTGTATTTCCTTCGACACTTGTTCCTGGAGGTGGAAACCCACTTTCCGTGGGTGTTGTGGAACTGGCCTGACGTTTTTGTCTATGTGTAGTTTGATGCATGGCCCTTTTAGCATCCCTACCCCTTCGAATAGTTTGGGGAAGTTGTTCTTGAGTTCTCTTTTTGCCAATGGTCTGTCTATGATTGCCCTGACGGATTCGCATGGTAGTGGTAGTCCTTCAATGACCTCTGACTGGTCATAGTGTAGGTCAATCAGGGCAAGTGCGTTAGCTGTCCTGTAACTGAGAAGGCAGCGGCCAATAGCTGGGCTTCTTATCACATGTATCGTGGCGGTTACTGTGATGCCTCTGTGTCGTAGGTCGCATTGAAATTTCCCTTTTGATGTCATGGGTTGGGTCGCTCCCCATTGGAAGATGTGTGTCCTAGACTCTTGGATGGGGTATGTTGAGGCTATTTCACGATAGATGTCTTCATTCATGACGTTGACCGTCGCTCCTGTATCAACAATAAATCTGTTTTGGGTTCTTCCCATCTGAATTGTTACTCTGGGAGCCGCGGTGTCCTCCTCCTCCACGCTGAGAAGGCATACATACTCTCGGTCGTAGCCGTCCTGCAGGTATTGAGGCTGTTCGTTTCCACTTGGTGGATGGTGTGGTGGGGGGTAAGGGTATGGCTCCCTGTCACGTTCCCGGTTGTCTGGTGCTTCCGCTCTGCGGGTGTCTTCGCGTTCCAGTTCCCGCATGAAGTCATCCTGATAGGCATCGTATAATTCGTGGTCTTTCCTGTCTGGTTCAATGTGAAGTCCTTCCAAGGCTCTCACTGTGTTTGGGCGTTGATATGATGGCGCGAGAGGTGCGTTCCTGTCCACATGGTGATGCTGTTCTTTATGTGCGTCCATCGTGCGAGGGGTAGATCGTGGGCGTGCTGATCCTCCTTCCGGTAGTAGTTCTTTGCACATCACTTGGAAGTGGTTCTCCATTCCGCATCTCATGCATCGTTGCCCAATGGCGGGGCACGGTCCTCTGTGTGGATATTCGAATCCGCAGCGATAGCATTGGCGGTCACCCTGTGCTCGTTGTGTCGGGTACCTCTGGTTGGTCCTTGGTTGGGTGTTTGGCTGGCGGGCGTAGGGATGAATTGCGGCTATGGTTTCTCCCTTTTTGGGGTTCTCAATGGCTGCTGCTTGAATGTCCACTCTTTCGTATACCCTGGCTAGGTCTAGTACCTCTTTTAGGGATAGGGGTTTCTTGAGGAGGTGCTTCCGGAACATCGAGGATACACACCCTTCTATGATGCGTAATCTAATGGCTTCTTCGTCATTAAAGTTAGCAAAGTCACATTTTGATATTTTCCTCTGAAGACGTATTACGAACTCCCCTATCGATTCGTGAGGTAGCTGGCCACATTGGTTGAAAGTGTACCTTTCATAGTCCCGGTTCGGTGAGATGACTAGTTTTTCGTTAATGGCTTGCAGGAGTCTTGCATATGTGGTGCGGTCTTGTGGAGGGATCGTGCGTATAATATTTTTGATTTCTCTCCCTGCGACATTTGCAAATATGCTCAGTATGTTGGGAGGTTCTTGTGTGCCAATGGCACCCACGAAGTCGTCAAATTCCTCCATCCATTCTTCCCATCTCTGTCCCTGGTCATGGTGTGGGTTTAGCGTGAACGGGGCAGGTCTCCTCATTAGGCTTGCATGAGAGGAGGGGGCTCCCGGTGGTGGTGGTGGTGCATTAGGGTCTGCCGCGTCTGCAGATGACATGGCGGTATCTTGGTGTGTAGCGTGGGGTGCTGCGTCGCGGATGCTCTGGGTGCTCTGATCGGCTTTTGCACCGTGGTTCTCTTGAACTGCTGCTGTGTATATTCGCTCACTGGGGCACGTTGTTCACCCTCTGCTGTTTGTGTGCAGAGTGGCGTCCTGGCAATGTCACCTTCGGGTTCTTGCAGAATTTGGTGATTTTACCAATGTCACATAGGTGGGAGACTCGGGGTTCCCCTTTGCAAATGTTACCTTTGCAGAATTTTTGGTGTTTTTACCAATGTCACATAGGTGGGAGACACGGGGTTTCCCCTTTCAGGTGTCACCTTCGGGTGTCTCTACAGATGTGTCACGTGGGTGGGAGACTCGGGGTTCCCTTTTCGCTACCCTTTTCCGACTCCTTACTTGAGGGTGGATGCCGCGAGCCTGCGGGTCTCCTCTTCCGTGACGTGTGGGCCTCTTCTGGTCCGCGGGCTCCGCTCGTTGTTGGCGTTCGCGGTCCTCTTCTTGTCGAGGTGCGCGGGACGTCTTCTGCTGGGCGCTGCGGTCCTGGTCGGCTGGCCGCTGTCGGCGGGCTTCCGCTGCTGGGCTCTTCGCTGCTGGGCTCTTCGCTGCTGGGCTCTGCAGTTGGGGCGCACGGGCCTCTCGATCTTCCGGTCGGCTGGGCGCTTCAGTCTCGGGCGCACGGGCCCTTCAATTGCTTGGTCGGCTGGTTGGCTGGCAGTCCTCCGCTGTCGGGTTCCTTGCCACCGGGCTCTCCAGTCTTGGGCGCACGGTCCTCCCCGATCTTCTGGTCGGTTGGTCTGCTGCTGGCCACCACTGCCGGGCTCTCTGGTCCTGATGCTGCAGGGCACACGGGCCCACCTGGTCTGCTGGGCTCACGAGCCCTCCTTAACTGCTGGGCACACGGGCCCTCCCTGAACGCTACTGGGCACACAGGCCCTCCTCGCACTGCTGGGCTCACAGGCCCTCCAAACTGCTGCCGGCACGCGACGGGTCGTATCGGCTTCGTCGCCAGTGTTGAACCTCGTTCATGCGTACGTTCTCGGGCCTACAAATGACACGGAGCCGAATTCACTAACAACCAACTTTATT